>NC_047111.1:70697932-71357845 GCF_902500255.1 Thalassophryne amazonica
AACCACAATGGCAAAGCTCACCCATTGATCAGCTCCAGGATGGTCAAAGACAGTCTGGAGTTACCTGTAAGTGCTGTGACAGTTAGAAGACGCCTGTGTGGAGCTAATTTATTTGCAAGAATCCCCCGCAAAGTCCCTCTGTTAAATAAAAGACGTGCAGAAGAGGTTACAGTTTGCCAAAGAACACATCAACTGGCCTAAAGAGAAATGGAGGAATATTTTGTGGACTGATGAGAGTAAAATTGTTCTTTTTGGGTCCAAGGGCTGCAGACAGTTTGTGAGATGACCCCCAAACTCTGAATTCAAGCCACAGTTCACAGTGAAGCATGGTGGTGCAAGCATCATGATATGGGCATGTTTCTCCTACTATGGTGTTGGGCCTATATATGCATACCAGGTATCCTGATCAGTTTGGGTATGTCAAAATACTTGAAGAGGTCATGTTGCCTTATGCTGAAGAGGACATGCCCTTGAAATAAGTGTTTCAACAAGACAATGACCCCAAGCACACTAGTAAATGAGCAAAATCTTGGTTCCAACCAACAAAATTAAAGCCTCGCAGATGTGAAGAAATCATGAAAAACTGTGGTTATACAACTAAATACTAGTTTAGTGATTCACAGGATTGCTAAAAAAGCAGTTTGAACATAATAGTTTTGACTTTGTAGCGTCAACAGCAGATTCTACTATTATTGTGAACACCCCCTTTTCTACTTTTTTTTTTACTAATAGCCCAGTTTCATAGCCTTAAGAGTGTGCATATCATGAATGCTTGGTCTTGTTGGATTTGTGAGAATCTAATGAATCTACTGGTACCTTGTTTCCCATGTAACAATAAGAAATATACTCAAAACCTGGATTAATCTTTTTAGTCACATAGCACTACTATTATTCTGAACACTACTGTAAATAACTTTTATTAACAAACAGACATGTATATTTTACCTATGCATAATAAAATATATAAAGTAAAAAGAAAAATGTTTTATTAAGTGTTCTTACCTTAGAAACAGACGAATGCGGTTAACGGAGGTGGAGGCGGAGAACGGCGGGAGGGAGGTTTGCACACACACACTGTAAACACAAACTAAACTTAAACTGTAGATCCTTAAAAGGATCATACAGACATAACTTTAATTGTAAACTTGCAGGTCTTTGGACCCAGAAACAGATTTATTACGTGATGCGTTTGGTCAGAGCTTAACAACCGGATAAGAAAAAATAGGGCTGATAAATGATACAGTTTTCCTATCAATTTTCCTGCCCTGGAAACTGGCAATAAAATCAGGGCAATACAAATCTTAAAACAGGGTGATACAAAAAAGATATTGAAAATATCAGGATTTGTATCACCCCGCTTTTCATCCAATCAGGAGCCCCCATTTCTCAGCCCTGCCAATGACACACCCCCATTTTGTGTTTCTCTAGTAACAAGTGTAGGATCCTGATACAGGATCTAGATCATTTCATTCAACCAAGATCTCTGATCAAGGTGAGAGAGTTGTAGCTTCCCTAGCAGGGAGAATTCTACAACTTGAGTCTCATACTGAAGCTGCGAGACACCAAGAACTTAGTGAAGAGGACACTCATAACTTTATAGAGAGACATATGAAGAAGAACACCACCAGTAAAATGGAGATTGATGTGAACTTGTTCACTGAATGGCTGAGTGGAACCAAGAAGGAGAAGAGAGGGCTCCTTGTTCTTTCTCCGGTGGAACTTGACAAATGGAGTTGAAGATAATTATATGGCTCTTGTTCTTTATTTTTGTTGAAATATGTGATAAATATCTTATTACATGTATGTTTATGTATCATGCCCTGATGTATCTGTATCTCTACAACCGTGACTGCTAAGTCTTTTCTCAACAGGATCTTTTCTCATCCAAACATTCTGCCTGTTCTTGGTGCATGTCAGTCACCGCCTTCCCCTCACCCCATCATCATTGCCCCCTACATGCCGTATGGATCTCTCTACAACATACTCCACCAGGGCACAAGTAAGTGTGTCATGTAAACACTAATGTAGTTAGCATAGCATAAATAATATAGCATAGCATTTTCTTAAACAGATTGTCAATGGAATATGAAGTTCAGATGGGTACATCTATCATATCTACATCTATCTACTGTCGGACATGTTCATTTTGTTTTTACTTTATGACCTTAAACGTTCCTGTAATGAGTTTCGAGAGAACTTTTACAAGAGTTTGAGGATGTGGAAGTAGCACTACAACAAGCTTAACTCAACTGATTCATAATGTTAAAATCAAGCCGTATCAGTTATTTTTTACACCCTAATATATAACGAGGCCACAATTCATAGTGCTCCAAACACTTCTCTGTGGGCAAACATACAATTTCTTGGCCCAATTCGATAAATTAGCTCCATCTTTTGAATAGTACATGAACTGTGCCGAGTAGAGCGCACACAATGCATGCCAAATTCAGTATGACACCCAGTGAGAGATGTTATTATTGTCTTTATGTGATAATAAATACAAAAATATGTTTTTGAGTACAGAATAAATTTAGATTGTTCAGAGAGATTTGTGCATGCAGAGAAATGAATGTCTTGGCCATATGTGTTGTCCACACTGAATGGACCTTTCTCTATACGATCTTTTTCTTTGTCGTTTTTTTCCATTAACATGGCACCAATTCAAAAAATATCTGTGTACACACGAAACCACTTAAAATGCTGTCATGTATATGCCAGGCCTGTATGTAGTGCTGTAATACTGCCACAAAAATCAGAGATGTGGAGCAAGCACAATACAAAGTCAAGCTTCTGTCTTCGAGTCACACTGGATTATAAATTCAACCAAACTACAAGACAATGTTGACTAGGAATCGTGTCAATCCAAATATACCTGTATAATGAACGTGTTTCAGGTGCAGCACCCGAGACACCGCAGAGAAAGACATGATTCTTGTGGCCGGGGGTTAAAACTGATGTTAGAGAGATGGGCTGTGACATCATTTTGCAAAAGTTGCATATTGGGTCTACACACAAAAAAACGCAATACGGCATTTTGAGATTCATTCACTCTGGCATCCGTTTTCAAAAGGTAACGTTTTTGGGCTCCGAAAACACCAGTTCCATGTAAAGGAAATACCGATACATGCAAAACTTTTGTGGATTCGCCTGTATTATATTTCATCCACATGCAATAGCATGTCGAGTGCGGCATTTAGCTGTTTTATGATCCATTGGCTGTGCTGTGGATACCTTCGTACACGCTCTTCAGAAGCTGCATCCTTTAAGGTGCATGTCTATTTTCTTTCTTTTGGCTGCACCATTGGGCATTTTCAACAGTGGAAGCCTCCATGTCCACGTCATGCAAATTCTTAATGGAAGTCTGGTAAACTCTGGCCAAAGCTGACTGTGATGACTGTTACTGTTTACGTATTGTCATTGTTCTCACAAGAAATAATATGAAATATTGTTACATCATTTTAAGCCCATCCCTAACAATAACTCAAAACAACAAATGCTATCATCTTATGAATGGCCAACTTTAAATGGCATATAATGAGGATAAATTCTTGACAATTTGTTTAGCTTTGATTCACTGCATCAATACAGAAAGCAAGTTTGTTTTGCTTAATTAATGTACAATATGTCTGAAACCAAGGCATGTCTAGGTTTGTTGTAGGGAATAATCCTATCATCCTGTATGTGATAGAAATTATGAGCAGGTGTACTTAAAGTTAGTTGGATCTTGAAATGAACTTGATTGTTTGTTTAAATTAAACAGCCTTGGTCTGTTGTTCATCAAAGCTTGCAGATGTATACATGCATTTATATTGGAAAAAACAAACATGAATTTAAAACCAGCTGTACATCGCAGTGTTTGAAGATTTCTGACATGTGTTTTCTGTTCTGTCTTAATTCATCTCCATCTTTTCCTTCCACAGCTGTGGTGGTTGACCAAAGCCAAGCAGTGAAGTTTGCTTTGGACATTGCCAGTGGCATGGCGTTCCTCCACACTTTAGAACCGATGGTTTCACGACTCTATCTCAACAGCAAACACATTATGGTAAATGGCTGCTCTTTTGTTTTTGGAATCTAACCATAATGTGACTACTGGTAATAAAGAAATCATTACAAAAAACTAGTCTCTGGGTTCTCCTGAAGCAGTGGAACAATGGCACTGCGCCATCATGTTGGGTCTTAATATCATCGTGCAGGTTTTCAAATTTAGGGTGTTCCCTCTCTGTTTTCTCCGATAATTATTTATTTTTTCACGTTGTTGTGAGTTTTGGAGCTTTCCGGATAGTAAGTGCAGGCGGTCTGTGTAATTCTCAGTCAGTGGACAGGCCGTGTGTGAACGTGAACACAGCCTGTGAAAAACTGATCTCTGGAGTGCAGCTTTTCTGCAAAAGCCACATGAAAAATCCACTGTTTGCCCTGTTGAGAAAACCCTGATCGAGTCCAAATAGAGGTATTTTTTGATAATTAACGTAATTCAATTAGCATCCCATTTACACCGAGTCCAAGACCGATGTGCAATCGAAAAATGGCCTCTGCTCACGGTCACTCTCATTGGCTCTCACCGGGGTTGCAAGCTGGTCACAGTGGGGTCTCCATGGTTGGAACATGGTTGCCATCACTCTCCATCGGTCTCCAGCAGGTTCGCGAGTGTGTTGAACTGTTTAAAACACTTGCACCAGTTGTGTGATCAGTTAAAAGATACATGGGTCTCATAATCGGTCTCATTAACTCTCACAGGTCCCAAGCCAATACCAGCCTGATCCTATTGGTTGTAATAGATGCTCAATTGACTCTGCGTGGGGTTGCATCACTGACCACGGATATTACAACCCCATTTCCAATGAAGTTGGGACACAGCATGAAATGGAACTCAAATGTTTTCCCAAATTTTTCAGTTTGTGTTGGTAAAATAGCACAAGTTACTTATCAAAAAATTCCATTCAGGAACCAAAACCTGGAGAAATTAAGAACCAAAACGAAGACGTGAATGACAACAATCTGACCTAAAGAATAGCCACCATCCTTAATATGTGTTTGGTTTTTTTTGCCAGCTGTGTTCATTATTATTTTTATTGTTCTGCTTGTACAACCCCAATTCCAGTGAAGTTAGGACGTTGTGTAAAATGTAAATAAAAACAGAATACAATGATTTGCAAATCCTTGTCAACCTATATTCAATTGAATACACCACAAAGACAAGATATTTAATGTTCAGACCGATAGACCTTTTTGTTTTTGTGCAAATATTTGCTCATTTTGAAATGGATGCCTGCAACATGTTTCAAAAAAGCTGGGACAGGGGCAACAAAAAAACTGGGAAAGTTGAGTAATGCTCAAAGAACACCTGTTTGGAACATTCCACACGTGAACAGGTTAATTAGAAACAGGTGAGTGTCATGATTGGATATAAAAGGAGCATCCTCAAAAGCTCAGCCATTCACAAGCAAAGATGGGGTGATGATTACCACTTTGTGAACAACTGTGTGAAAAAAACAGTCCAACAGTTTAAGAACAATGTTTCTCAACTTTCAATTGCAAGGAATTAAGGGATTCCATCATCTACAGTCCATAATATAATCAGAAGATTCAGAGAATCTGGAGAACTTTCTACACATAAGTGGCAAGGCCGAAAACCAACATTGAATGCCCGTGACCTTCGATCCCTCAGGCAACACTGCATTAAAAACCGACATCATTGTATAAAGGATCTTACCACATGGCCTCAGGAAAACTTCAGAAAACCATTGTCGGTTAACACTGTTTGTCGCTACATCTACAGGTGCAAGTTAAAACTCTACCATGCAAAGTGAAAGCCATACATCAACAACATCCAGAAATGCCACCGCCTTCTCTGAGCCCGAGCTCAGTTGAAATGGACAGGCGCAAAGTGGAAAAGTGTGCTGTGGTCTGATGAGTCCACATTTCATATTGTTTTTGGAAATCATGGACGTTGTGTCCTCCGGGCAAAAGAGGAAAAAGACCATCCAGATTGTTACCAGCGCAAAGTTCAAAAGCCAGCACCTGTGATTGCATGGGGGTGTGTTAGTGCCCATGGCATGGGCAACTTACACATCTGTGATGGCACCATCAATGCTGAAAGGTACATCCAGGTTTTGGAGCAACGCATGCTGCCATCCAAGCAACGTCTTTATCAGGGGTGTCCCTGCTTATTTCAGCAAGACAATGCCAAGCCACATTCTGCATGTGTTACAACAGTGTGGCTTCGTAGTAAAAGAGTACAGGTACTAGACTGGCCTGCCTGCAGTCCAGACCTGTTGCCCATTGAAAATGTGTGGCGCATTATGAAGCGCAAAATACGACAACGGAGACCCCAGACTGTTGAACAACTGAAGTCATACATCAAGCAAGAATGGGAAAGAATTCCACCTACGAAGCTTCAACAATTAGTGTCCTCGGTTCCCAAACACTTATTGAGTGTTGTTAGAAGGAAAGGTGATGTAACACAGTGGTAAACATACCACTTTCCCAGCTTTTTTTAAACTTGTTGCAGGCATCCATTTGAAAATGAGCAAATATTTGCACAAAAACAATAAAGTTTATCAGTTTGAACATTAAATATCTTGTCTTTGTGGTGTATTCAATTGAATATAGATTGAAGAGGATTTGCAGATCATTGTATTCTGTTTTATTTACATTTTACACAACATCCCAACTTCATTGGAATTCAGTCACAATGCACGCTTTGTGTAAACACAAATAACATATCAATCTGGATACCAGCCAAGATTTGTGAGAGTTGACAACATGTCATGGAGTCTCAGTCCATTGTAAACGGAGCATAAAGTGTGTGTCCTTTTGCTTCGTCTGCAAGGTGGAGAGCAGCCAGTGAACAAACACACAGTGCCATGTTTTTCTTTTTAAACATCTGGGGCAACTTTTTGTTGTGATTTGGCGCTATGTAAATAAAACATACAAACACACTGCTTCGCTTTAAATACGTTAGTCTATTTCAGCACAGACCCTCTTTATCTTTAAAAACCTTGTTTTACTCAGTGTGTTGACTTGCAAAAGTTGTAGCTTCTCCTACATTGATTAACTTCTTAGTCTTCATTTGGGAGCATTACAGCATCACATAGAGGCCTGGCATATATATTTTTATTCTCCTTTTTTTAAATAGGTAAAGGCCTCATTGAGATTAAAAACCTCTTTACACAAGTGACCTGGCCAAGAGAGCAGCACAACAACATGGTCACAAAATACAACAATACAAACAGACATAGACAGCTGTCATACCCAACAAATATATATATATAGCGAGGAAAATAAGTATTTGAACACCCTGCGGTTTTGCAAGTTCTCCCACTTAGAAATCATGGAGGGGTCTGAAATTTTCATTTTAGGTGCATGTCCACTGTGAGAGACATAATCTAAAAAAAAAAAAGATCCGGAAATCACAATGTATGATTTTTTAAATAATTTATTTGTATGTTACTGCTGCAAATAAGTATTTGATGACCTGTGAAAATCAATGTTAATATTTGGTACAGTAGCCTTTGTTTGCTGTTACGGAGGTCAAACGTTTCCTGTAGTTTTTCACCAGGTTTGCACACACTGCAGCAGGGATTTTGGTCCACTCCTCGATACAGATCTTCTCTAGATCTTTCAGGTTTGGAGTTTCAGCTCACTCCAAAGATTTTCTATTGAGTTCAGGTCTGGAGACTGGCCAGACCACTCCAGGACCTTGAAATGCTTCTTACGGAGCCCCTCCTTAGTTGCCCTGGCTGTGTGTTTGGGGTCATTGTCATGCTGGAAGACCCAGCCATGACCCATCTTCAATGCTCTTACTGAGGGAAGGAGGTTGTTTGCCATAATCTCGCAATACATGACCCCATCCATCCTCCCTTCAATACGGTCCAGTCATCCTGTCCCCTTTGCAGAAGAGCACCCCCAGAGTATGATGTTTCCACCCCCATGCTTCATGGTTGGGATGGTTTTCTTGGGGTTGTTCTCATCCTCTAAACATGGTAAGTGGAGTTGATTCCAAAAAGCTCTATTCTGGTCTCATCTGACCACATGAGCTTCTCCCATGCCTCCTCTGGATCATCCAGATGGTCACTGGTGAACTTCAAATGGGCCTGGACATGTGCTGGCTTGAGCAGGGGGACCTTGCCGCCCTGCAGGATTTTTAACCATGACAGCATCATGTGTTACTAATGTAATCTTTGTGACTGTGGTCCCAGCTCTCTTCTGGTCATTGACCAGGTCCTCCTGTGTAGTTCTGAGCTTTCTCAGAATCATCCTTACCCCACAAAGTGAGATCTTGCATGGACTCCCAGACCAAGGGAGATTGACAGTCATCTTGGGTTTCTTCCACTTTCGAATAAATATAACAGTTGTTGTCTTCTACCAAGCTGCATGCCTGTTGTCCTGTAGTCCATCCCAGCCTTGTGCAGGTCTACAGTTTTGTCCCTGGTGTCCTTAGACAGCTCTTTGGTCTTGGCTATGGTGGACAGGTTGGAGTGTGATTGATTGAGTGTGTGAACAGGTGTCTTTTATACAGGAAACAAGTTCAAACAGGTGCAATTAATACAGGTAAAGAGTGCAGAATAAGAGGGCTTCTTAAAGAAAAATTAACAGGTCTGTGAGCCACAATTCTTGCTGGTTAGTAGGTGTTCAAATACTTATTTGCAGCAGTAACATACAAATAAATTATTAAAAAAATCATACATTGTGATTTCCGGATTTTCTTTTTTTTTTTTTAGATTATGTCTCTCACAGTGGACATGCATCTAAGATGAAAATTTCAGACCCCTCCATGATTTCTAAGTGGGAGAACTTGCAAAACCGCAGGGTGTTCAAATACTTATTTTCCTCACTGTATATATATATATATATATATATATATATATATATATATATATATATATATATATATATATATATTTTCTGGTGGTTGGCTCTCACTGCGGTATTGTATCACTTCCTGTTCCGGAGCACAGCGGTGTTTTGCTGTATCTGTTAGCTGTTTAATCTGCGCAGTTAGATTGATCTAGTTAACTAGATAACGATTTGTTTTACAGTGTAATCTTCATGTGCCTTAACTAAAGCACTCCCTCTGCTGAATCACCTCTAAATTATTTACACATTATTCACTTTGTGTGTTTTTAGGAATCCGCTAGCTTAGCGCAGCTACTAGCTCTTAGCCGATTTAGCATGGCGGCTTCTCCTGTCTCTCCTGCACTTTTCTGCTCTGGGTGTGAAATGTTTAGTCTAGAAATCTGGCCAATTTTCTTAAATCCTCCAAACCGTGACCATCCAGGGTTGGGACCAGGAAGCAGAGTTGTAGTCTTACACACCTCTCTGCAGCTTCTCTCCCCCTGCCATCCCCTCATTACCCTATCCCCGTAGAGACGGTGCCTGCTCCCAGACCACCAATAACCAGTAAAAATCTATTTAAGCATAAAAATTCAAAAAGAAAAATAATATAGCACCTTCAACTGCACCACAGACTAAAACAGTTAAATGTGGTCTATTAAACATTAGGTCTCTCTTCTAAGTCCCTGTTAGTAAATGATATAATAATTGATCAACATATTGATTTATTCTGCCTTACAGAAACCTGGTTACAGCAGGATGAATATGTTAGTTTAAATGAGTCAACACCCCCGAGTCACACTAACTGCCAGAACGCTCGTAGCACGGGCCGAGGCGGAGGATTAGCAGCAATCTTCCATTCCAGCTTATTAATAATCAAAAACCCAGACAGAGCTTTAATTCATTTGAAAGCTTGACTCTTAGTCTTGTCCATCCAAATTGGAAGTCCCAAAAACAGTTTTATTTGTTATTATCTATCGTCCACCTGGTCGTTACTGTGAGTTTCTCTGTGAATTTTCAGACCTTTTGTCTGACTTAGTGCTTAGCTCAGATAAGATAATTATAGTGGGCGATTTTAACATCCACACAGATGCTGAGAATGACAGCCTCAACACTGCATTTAATCTATTATTAGACTCAGTTGGCTTTGCTCAAAATGTAAATGAGTCCACCCACCACTTTAATCATATCTTAGATCTTGTTCTGTCTTATGGTATGGAAATTGAAGACTTAACAGTATTCCCTGAAAACACCCTTCTGTCTGATCATTTCTTAATAACATTTACATTTACTCTGATGGACTACCCAGCAGTGGGGAATAAGTTTCATTACACTAGAAGTCTTTCAGAAAGCGCTGTAACTAGGTTTAAGGATATGATTCCTTCTTTATGTTCTCTAATGCCATATACCAACACAGTGCAGAGTAGCTACCTAAACTCTGTAAGTGAGATAGAGTATCTCGTCAGTAGTTTTACATCCTCATTGAAGACAACTTTGGATGCTTTAGCTCCTCTGAAAAAGAGAGCTTTAAATCAGAAGTGCCTGACTCCGTGGTATAACTCACAAACTCGCAGCTTAAAGCAGATAACCCGTAAGTTGGAGAGGAAATGGCATCTCACTAATTTAGAAGATCTTCACTTAGCCTGGAAAAAGAGTCTGTTGCTCTATAAAAAAAGCCCTCCGTAAAGCTAGGACATCTTACTACTCATCACTAATTGAAGAAAATAAGAACAACCCCAGGTTTCTTTTCAGCACTGTAGCCAGGCTGACAGAGTCAGAGCTCTTTTGAGCCGAGTATTCCTTTAACTTTAACTAGCAATGACTTCATGACTTTCTTTGCTAATAAAATTTTAACTATTAGAGAAAAAATTACTCATAACCATCCCAAAGACGTATCATTATCTTTGGCTGCTTTCAGTGATGCCGGTATTTGGTTAGACTCTTTCTCTCCGATTGTTCTGTCTGAGTTATTTTCATTAGTTACTTCCTCCAAACCATCAACTTGTCTATTAGACCCCATTCCTACCAGGCTGCTCAAGGAAGCCCTACCATTAATTAATGCTTTGATCTTAAATATGATCAATCTATCTTTATTAGTTGGCTATGTACCACAGGCTTTTAAGGTGGCAGTAATTAAACCATTACTTAAAAAGTCATCACTTGACCCAGCTATCTTAGCTAATTATAGGCCAATCTCCAACCTTCCTTTTCTCTCAAACATTTTTGAAAGGGTAGTTGTAAAACAGCTAACTGATCATCTGCAGAGGAATGGTCTATTTGAAGAGTTTCAGTCAGGTTTTAGAATTCATCATAGTACAGAAACAGCATTAGTGAAGGTTACAAATGATCTTCTTATGGCCTCAGACAGTGGACTCATCTCTGTGCTTGTTCTGTTAGACCTCAGTGCTGCTTTTGATACTGTTGACCATAAATTTTATTACAGAGATTAGAGCATTCCATAGGTATTAAAGGCACTGCGCTGCGGTGGTTTGAATCATATTTATCTAATAGATTACAATTTGTTCATGTAAATGGGGAATCTTCTTCACAGACTAAGGTTAATTATGGAGTTCCACAAGGTTCTGTGCTAGGACCAATTTTATTCACTTTATACATGTTTCCCTTAGGCAGTATTATTAGACGGCATTGCTTAAATTTTCATTGTTACGCAGATGAGACCCAGCTTTATCTATCCATGAAGCCAGAGGACACACACCAATTAGCTAAACTGCAGGATTGTCTTACAGACATAAACACATGGATGACCTCTAATTTCCTGCTTTTAAACTCAGATAAAACTGAAGTTATTGTACTTGGCCCCACAAATCTTAGAAACATGGTGTCTAACCAGATCCTTACTCTGGATGGCATTACCCCGACCTCTAGTAATACTGTGAGAAATCTTGGAGTCATTTTGATCAGGATATTCATTCAATGCGCATATTAAACAAATATGTAGGACTGCTTTTTTGCATTTGCGCAATATCTCTAAAATTAGAAAGGTCTTGTCTGAGTGATGCTGAAAAACTAATTCATGCATTTATTTCCTCTAGGCTGGACTATTGTAATTCATTATTATCAGGTTGTCCTAAAAGTTCCCTGAAAAGCCTTCAGTTAATTAAAAATGCTGCAGCTAGAGTGCTAACAGGGACTAGAAGGAGAGAGCATATCTCACCCATATTGGCCTCTCTTCATTGGCTTCCTGTTAATTCTAGAATATAATTTAAAATTCTTCTTCTTACTTATAAGGTTTTGAATAATCAGGTCCCATCTTATCTTAGGGACCTCATAGTACCATATCACCTCCAATAGAGCGCTTCGCTCTCAGACTGCAGGCTTACTTGTAGTTCCTAGGGTTTGTAAGAGTAGAATGGGAGGCAGAGCCTTCAGCTTTCAGGCTCCTCTCCTGTGGAACCAGCTCCCAATTCAGATCAGGGAGACAGACACCCTCTCTACTTTTAAGATTAGGCTTAAAACTTTCCTTTTTGCTAAAGCTTATAGTTATGGCTGGATCAGGTGACCCTGAACCATCCCTTAGTTATGCTGCTATAGACTTAGACTGCTGGGGGGTTCGCATGATGCACTGAGTGTTTCTTTCTCTTTTTGCTCTGTATGCACCACTCTGCATTTAATCATTAGTGATTGATCTCTGCTCCCCTCCACAGCATGTCTTTTCCTGGTTCTCTCCCTCAGCCCCAACCAGCCCCAGCAGAAGACTGCCCCTCCCTGAGCCTGGTTCTGCTGGAGGTTTCTTCCTGTTAAAAGGGAGTTTTTCCTTCCCACTGTTGCCAAGTGCTTGCTCACAGGGGGTCGTTTTGACTGTTGGGGTTTTTCTGTAATTATTGTATGGCCTTGCCTTACAATATAAGGCGCCTTGGGGCAACTGTTTGTTGTGATTTGGCGCTATATAAATAAAATTGATTTGATATATATATATATATATATATATATATATATATATATATATATATATATATATATATACACACAGTTTCTAAAATTACATTGTAAAACAGTCACATTGACCAAGGCAGTTTCCCTCTTGATCCCTCAATTGAATTGTCCCTTCTCCCCCCTCCCCAGTTCTGACAATTTCAGATCAGTGTGTAAATTATTCCATGTGGAAGGAGCAGCAGCATATTTAAAAGCTTTTTTTTTCCCCCAAGTTCTTTTCTCACGCTCGGGATCACCATCTGCCGACGAATAGTATGAGAGCAAAGGCCATATTGATTTTGGATTCTACAAGTGTCGGTAGAGAGATAAGGAGGGACTATGCCAAGAATAGTTTTATATGTAAAGACCAACCAATGCGAGAGCCTGCGTACATAGAGGGATGACCAATGAGCAACAACATACAAAATACAATGATGTGTGCAATTTCCACATCCTGTAATAAAACGCAAAGCACAGTGATACACAGCATCTAATTTCTTAAGATACTGATCAGGGGCATTCAAAAACAATAAATCACTATAATTCAGCAGAGGTAAAAATAAATAAATAAATGAACAAAAGTTGCTGATGTCAAGTCCTTTCTGTCTTGAGGGAGAAGTTGGATTTGTTCCTAAAAGAAACCCACCAGAAACCAAAGAAACCCCTGACCTTCAGCTTGGAGACAGTTTTCAGTGTGTGCTTTGAATGTCAGGTTCTGATCAATAATGATACTTAAATACTTGTAAGATGTAACTATTTCACTTTCAACCCCTTGAGTGGTTGAGATGTTGGGAAGATTAGCTGGTTGTTCTTTGCAGTTTGAAAACAACATGCACTTAGATTTCCCTGCATTTAATACCAGTTTGTTTAAGTTGAGTTAAGTGAGTCTGATCAACATCAAAGGCAGACTGCAGGTATTCCAGAGTTTTGGTTACTGAGGAGGAGGAAGAGTAGATTACTGTCATCTGCAAATGGTAAGTAGCAGTTGATAAATTGTTACAAAGATTGTTTACATATATTGAAAACAACAGTGGTCCCAGGATGGAACCTTGGGGCACGCCCTTTGACGTGTGGAGGAAGGCAGAGGGAGACTCAGCAAACTGGACGAATTGAGCATGTTTGCTTAACACTTTGAAAATGGCAAATAAAATGATTGCATCCATTTCTGTGTGGTCAAGGCCTTAGTTTGTAATTTTAGATAAGCTGTAAAGCTGACGGTGCAGGAAATGGCTTCCACTGGTATTTGAAAAAGGCGAAAAACTAGAGCTTATCCCCTACGAAGGGGTGTGGGAGTGGTTGGGCAGGGAGGCCCCACCCCCCCACCTGCACCTGACCTCTAGTGCCAACACTGTATTCTGAGTGTAATTAACCCGCCTCACCTCACGTACTTATTCTGATATTTAATTGGCAGATTGATGAAGATATGATAGCCAGAGTAAGTATGGCAGATGCAAAATTCTCCTTCCAGTGTCCTGGCCGTATGTACTCCCCAGCATGGTTGGCCCCTGAAGGTATTTATTCTATTTATTCTTTCTCTATGTTTTCCTCACTCTTGTCTATAAAGTACTGCAAAAATATCTGACATGTTGACAAAAAAAAAAAATCACTCGAGGGCACTCAGGGAGCACAAATATCTGCACCACTGGCCAACAGTTGACTCTTTATCTGTCCTGAACTGGGGTCAAGTGCGCAGGTGGGGTGCTGTTTGACCAAAGAGCAACAACAATTAAATCAATGAGAGCTGTTACAAAAACATACAAATGTACAAAGATAAGCCTGCAAAGCTGACAAAAGTAAATTAGAATTTATTGCAATTTAAAATGTCTGAAGTGTAAGTGTATCAAAACAAATGACAAACTAACCGCACCAGGAGGTGTGTCTCAATAAAATACAACATTTCTATATCGCGCTATAATACTCCTCGCAGTTCCTTTGCGTGATTTCCACCAAACTTGATATGTGTATCTCGGATGTGCCCTTAAAGGGTTTGCTTGGTCAAAGACAATGAGGTCAAAGTTCAAAATATTTATTTTTCACTCTGATTTGCACCCAGTTTGGCCCCATGATTGAAGAGTACTTCTAGAATTGCCCAAGTCAAATTTACTAAAATTCAGTTATTGCAGTCAAAGGTCAAAATCTGACGTTCATTCCGATGTTCACCAAACTTTGCACGCCTATGTAGGTGGGTTCTGGAATTGTTTGTAATTGAACCTGGCCCATATTGGAACTCTGCTACTGCACAAGTCTCCCGGAAGTGTGCGCAGTTATGGTGCAGAAGTATTGTTCAAATTTCAAAACTTTTTATGTTTTTCACAAATGACAATAAAGGGGCGCAAACTCAAACCTGTAACCAATCCTAACCCTAAACCATTTGCAAAAAAAAACAAAAAAAAATTCTGAGTTTGTCCTAGTTTGCATACCTCATGGAACAAATACAGTATGTTGCAAAATAAGTAGTCAGGATGGTATTAATCTGTAAATATCTTACTTTATTTAAAACATTTTTTGTTGTTATATGGGGGCAGGGGTCTAATGTTTTTTCAGAAACACTGGGGTACTTAAGACATTTACACTACACTGAATGCTTCCTCCTCGTACATTGTGAGTCTTCTATCGGAGACGTACTATATAATGCAGTCTTAAGATCTGTTTTTATTTGGTGTCTTAAACACGATAAGAGACTCCAAGCAAGCCCTGTGAGTGGTATTTGTCCTTTGCTCTTTGCCTTCAGCCCTGCAAAAAAGACCTGAGGACATCAACAGGAGATCTGCTGATATGTGGAGCTTTGCAGTGTTGCTATGGGAGCTGGTGACCAGAGAGGTTCCTTTTGCTGACCTCTCACACATGGAGATAGGCATGAAGGTGACTGCCCCTCATGCATCTTACGCAAACACTTATATCTAATGTAAGCCTTCAAAATATGGCACCAGGCCCACAAACAATTTGCCTCCTAAATGCTGACAGTTATCTTGTGTTCTGAAGGAGATTTCACTTTGTGTCCCACTTCTCTAATCTGCTTCCTCTTTAGGTGGCTCTGGAGGGTCTCCGGCCCACCATTCCTCCAGGAATCTCGCCTCATATCTGTAAGCTGATGAGGCTTTGCATGAACGAAGATCCAGCCAAGAGACCCAAGTTTGACATGATTGTCCCCATCCTGGAGAAAATGCAAGAAAAGTGAATATACCCATGACCATTTGTCTATTTTGTTAATCACCAGACCACTCTTTATCATCACCTAAAGCATGTATCTGCTAAAGCACTGTAAATATTAATTTGATCAAAGACCACTTTTGTCACCCATTATGAACAGTAAGTCTTGTATTTCTTATCTTGTATAATTTAAATTTTAAGCTGAAACATTTTGGTCTTTTATTTTAGTTGAAATATTGAAAGTGTGGCTTCTGTTCAGCTATGAATTAACTGCTCACAGACAGATCCAAAGAACTGTACAGGAAAAAAAATGTTCTGTACACATTAGCAAATACCAGTGCAATAAATGTTTTGTATTTATGCAAATCTTTGATGTATTTTGTGCTGCCTCTGTGGTTGCAGGTTGTTAACACTCACAAATAATTTGATGCTTGTGCAACATTTTAAGTTGAAACCCAAAGTATCCTTTGGCTGTTTGTGTCCGTAGATTGGTGGTGTGGTGCCACAAAGGGCCACCTGACATGCAAACAGGTTCATGAGAAAAATAGATTAAAAATTTATTTATTTATTTTTGAATGAGGAAACAAAGTTAATTTAACAAGTGAAATTTATGGTTTAATGATTTACTTATTTGAAAACATAACTTTCTTGTGCTGTTTCATGAACCTAAACAGACTAAGGCTGTGTCCACATTACTTTTTGAAGTGGCCTGAAAGTTTTGTTAGTTTGTGTGTTTGAAATAACTTGCATTGAGATATGAAAAGATCTGAAGTTTTGATTTTGGTTAGGTTTGGTCAACGATCATGGTGAAAGGTTCAGGTCAAATTTTCAGCCCCATGCTCATGATCAACAAAATGGACAATGTTATAAAAATGACTTAAGATATTTAATTGTCAGTGATCCTGGCACATAACATTTTCTCCACACGCCTGATAATTTGTAATGTGGATGTTTCATTGCATGTTTTTTTCAAAAAACAAATCAAACAACTCTGTCAAGATGAAAATTAGCCACATGTTTAAATTTGATTTATTGAGCATTCAAGACGATCCTGTAAAATGATGGTAAAAAATAAAATGCTAACGTAAATTAACCCCTTAAGGCCCTAGAGCCTATTTCACCAAAATCACATACCCATACATTATTAATTTCTCAGCTTGTACAAGGTCAAATATGAAAAGTTTGATCAGCTAAAAGACAGGTCCTAGGGGATGTTGTGGATGCAAAAAAATTGAAAGTAAATAATACTTGATAGGAGTAAATGAGGGTTGTCCCCCCCCCCCCCCCCCCCCCCCCCACACACACACACACACAAAAAAGAATTCTGATTTATGTCTTTATTTGCTTGGCGTTTCAGCTGTGGTTAGTTGATATGTGATTGAAGTGGATACTTTTGTAGAGGAGCCTTCGCTTGACATTTTGATGTATAATAAGTGTATGTTGGTGTCGGCATTGGTTAGTTGTGAGGGTTCAAATGTTCCAAAACAGGGCAAGAACCCAAATTTGGGGACTCTAGGGTTTAAGAGGTTTTAAATAACACAAGAAAGCCAAAAGGCTTATTTACTATATTGGGGAATAAAATAAAAATATAAGCTATTAAAACGATTAAATTAACATCACAAAGAGAATAAACACGCCATAAGTTAAGAATACATCTGTTTCAGACAACAATATTAGAATAAATCTAATCCCTAAGGTCCACAGATAAAATGCTCCACTATTTAGTACCAGTAATTGCAAATGTATTGCACATATTTTTACTTATTTCAATATTTGGCGTGTCGCAGTTTGTAATTATTTTTTTAAGAATATTTTGGCGTGTTAAATGCGATTAAAGCATCGGCACACTGCTCCTTTTGTACAGTCTCATTCTTCAGGAAGTGTCGAGTAATTCCACATTATAAAATCAGGTCCTGACCGTCCTTAAAAAAAGAATAATGGTCTTTTATTATTTATGGTTTATATATATATATATAAAGCTGGTGCATTTAGTGTTCGATAAAGCGATGATCCCACTGTTTTAGAGGAACAGTAAATATGTGTGACACGTGATCAGTCAGCTGACCTCTGCGGGCTTCCTCACAGCGGGTCAGACTTTAGGCTGCTGGCCGCCCGAAGAGGACGGCAGACCGGCTACAGCTCCGCTCTGAGCCGCTGCTCTGTGAAGGGAACGGAACAACTCAGCCAGCCAGCCAGCTTCTTCTTCTTATTATTATTATTATTATTATTATAGTCATTGTTTTGTGTACTTCCGCCGGCGTGTTGTTGACTCGCTGTGTGATTGAGACTCGAACCCCCGTGAGGACGATGAGATTTCTGGTCTCTTTCTTGGCCGCCTGCGCGCTGCTCGTCGTGTCGTGGCCGCACTTTGGTTCCTGTTCTCCGACTCAGGGTTCACGGCAGCCCGGCGTCCTGCTGCTGCTCCGGGAGCAGCTGCTGAGCCGCTCTGGGTTCAGGTTTAACTGGAAGAACGTCACCTGTCCTCTGTGTAAAGCTGTCTTCACCGTCCTAGATGTCGCCCTTCTGGTAAGTGGCAGCACTTTAATGGCGAATGTGTCCAAATCAAAACACTAAGAACACTGAGAAAATAGTTTTTAAAGTAGGTACGCTCAAATTATTGATTTTTCCTGTTGTAGTAATAATAATAATAATAATATAAATATAATATATATAAAAAATGTAATTGTTTTGACCTTGCTGCAAAGTAAACTTGGCCAGTAAGAATCTCTATCAGTTCTGTTGTTGTAATCATGTGCTGTCTGTCCAAACAATCCTCAAACGTCGCACTGATATTAAACAGTTCTACATGTCAGTCCTGTGATGCATTCAGGTGCTCACCTCCAGACAGTCAGGGACCAAAGTACTTAGTGACAATTTTTTTTTTTCCTCTGCCGACATCATGTTTGTAGTTTGACTGTTAACAAGATTGTGGGGAAAATTACAATTGAGCTGATTTTCTTGAAACGTGGTAAAAAGGTGAGGTATGGTATTTCCCCTTTTTCTATGTAGGAGATTTTCGTCATTTCCTTGAAACCTAATACACAGAAAATCATGAAAAATTATAATTTATTCACATTACAGCTGCAACAATTAATCAGTAGCTGTCAATTTAATGGTTTGAGTATGAAGAGTATGAAAACTGTTTATTTCGAACATTTGATACAACAACAATTACAAGATAGATCAGTAAAGACAACAACAAAAAAGTTCCTACTGTGTACCCAACATGTCCGAAAAGGGGTAGGGTGAAGCATCAGCTTATTTATCTCTACCCCTTCTTCCCCACAACCAGTAATACCCTTTGCCACATATACATATAGATTCCTACACACCTAAACCGATATCTATATATATATATATATATATATATATATATATATATATATATATACACAAACATAAATATACACCTACACATACCTACTTACATACAAAATACTATATATTTACAAGCCGAAGCAAAAAGCAAGAACACCCTAACCCTCATTACCCTTCCTCCTCCCTATACCTAGAAAAAAAACATTTTTATACCACTGTTTGAACTGGTTCATGCTTGGACATTGCTTGAGCCCCACTCCCAATCTGTTCCACATCCTCACCCCACAGACAGAAATACAGAAACCTTTTAATGTTGTTCGTGCCCACTGATGCTTTAAATTAAATTTCCCCCTCAGACTGCAATCCCCTGATCTGTTAAAAAACATATTTTTAATATTTGCTGGAAGTAAATTGTTTATTGCTTTATACACGATTTGTACTGTTTGAAAATGAACCAAGTCTGTGAATTTTAAGAATTTGGATTGTAAAAATAGTGGATTTGTATGATCTCTATAGCCAGTATTATGAATAATTCTTATAGCTCTTTTCTACATTACTGATAGTGATTGTGTTGTACCTTTATAAGTATTACCCCATACCTCTGCACAGTACTGTAAATATGGTAAAACCAGTGAGCAGTAAAGAATGCGGAGTGAGTTGTGGTCCAGAATATGTTTCGCTTTGTTTAGAACTGAAATGCTTCTTGACAGTTTACTTTGTATATGTTTTATATGAGTCTTCCAGTTTATCTTATCTGTTATCACCCCCAGAAACTTATTTTCATGTACCCTTTCAATATCTACCCCCTCGACTTGTAACTGAACCTGTATGTCTGTATTACAATAGCCAAATAACATGTATTTTGTTTTACTTAAGTTTAATGATAATTTGTTTCTGTCAAACCATATTTTCAATTTTCCCATTTCTATACTGATCCTCCTCAGTAACTCCTGCAAATCCCCCCCTGAACAAAAAATGCTTGTGTCATCTGCAAATAATACTAATTTTAATATTTTGGAAACATTGACAATATCATTTATATAAATTAGAAACAGTTTTGGACCCAATACTGACCCCTGTGAGACAATACTGTCCCACAGGGGTCAGTATTGGGTTGATTAACAGTTTTGAAAATCAATCAATTTGAGTGATTATTATTTTTTTTTTTCTATCCAGATTTCATCTTAATGACTGAAGATTCTTGACTGGGACTGTAAATATTTTCTGGTTTGTTTTAGTAATTTCTCTCTGGCAGTAAACTGAATGTCTTTGGGCTGTGGACAAAACAAGACATTTGAAGGCATCATCTTGGGCTCTGCAAAACAATGACATTTTTCACCATTTTCTGGCGTTTTGTGCACCTAACATCTATTTGGTTACTCAGTCAATTATTTTCTCAAGTCATCAGTTGTGAAAAGAATTGTTAGTTCATCCATCCATCCATCCAATTTCTTCCACTTGTTCTTTCGGTCATGAGCCAAATCTCATGACCATAGGTAAGGGTCGGAACATAGATTGATTGGTAAATCGAGAGCTTTGCCCCCCTTCTCAGCTCTCTCTTCACCACGACGGTCCGATACAGCGACCGCATCACTGCAGACGCTGCACCGATTCATCTATCGATCTCACGCTCCATCCGTCCCTCACTTGTGAACAAGACCCCGAGATACTTAAACTCCTCCACCTGAGGCAAGGACACCCCACTGACCTGAAGAGGGCAAGGCACCTTTTTCCGGTTGAGAACCATGGCCTTGGATTTGGAGGGGCTGATCTTCATCCCGGACGCTTCACACTCGGCTGCAAACCGCCCCAGTGCATGCTGAAGGTCCTGGTTTGACAAAGCCAACAGGACTACATCATCCGCAAACAGCAGAGATGACATTCTGTGGTTCCCAAACCGGACCCCCTCTACACCCTGGCTGCACCTAGAAATTCTGTCCATAAAGGTAATGAACAGAACTGGTGACAAAGGGCAGCTCTGGCGGAGGCCAACGTGCACTGGAAACAGGTTTGACTTACTACCGGCAATGCAAACCAAGCTCCTGCTGCGGTCGTACAGGGACAGGATAGCCCTTAGCAAAGGACCCCGGACCCCGTACTCCCGGAGAAGCCCCCACAGGGCGCCTCGAGGGACATGGTCAAACGCCTTCTCCAGATCCACATAGCACATGTGGACTCGTTGGGCAAACTCCCATTTACCCTCGAGCACCTGATGGAGGGTGTAGAGCTGGTCCAGTGTGCCGCGACCAGGACGAAAACCACACTGCTCCTCCTGAATCCGAGGTTCGACTGTCGGTCGAATTCTCCTGTCCAGCACCCTGGAATAGACCTTACCGGGGAGGCTGAGGAGTGTGATCCCCCTGTAGTTGAAACACACCCTCCAGTCCCCCTTCTTAAACAGAATAATTGTTAGTTGCAGCTCTAAATTCACATTATGAGACATTGCAACAGTGTATTTAATTTGGTGTAAATCAGATCCCTATAAAGTTCTGGATTTTATAAATCACAATATGAAATTTAAAGGGGTGCATTTATATTGGATGACTGTAATGTAACAAATTGGGCTACAAATGTATAACTCTTATTTTATCACATGTTGAATGGAATGAACAAAACTATTATTAAGTACCATAAACGTTCTGTCATTTTGTTATGTGAAAAAATAATTAAGCAGTTGAGTTGTTGTGTTTAAGCCCAATTTGCTATCTTGCAGTCAATCAAAGAAGGGAACCCAACATGCATCGTGAGCTACTGGTTCTTCAAGATGGGTTCACTTGTTGAAGCTGTTATAGGACTGTTGTTCATTTATTTATTTAGTTAGTTAGTTAGTTATTTTGTGAAGACAAAGTTCCAGTGTATTTATTTCTTTGAAATGACAGTAGGCAAATATAGAGTAGGTTGCTTCAGAAAAGTCAGTTCTAATTATTGAGGTGTCATTTATGCCCGTGTTTCGTAAAGTGTGGGCTGCAGCCTCTTGGGTCCGGCAACTGTATTGCAGGTAGGTAGTGTCCCCCCCGGAGAGTCATGAAGGTAGTGCAGGTGGCCCATGAGAGGTCATTAAAAAATAAATTTTAATAAAGCTCTGTAACTTTTTAGTTCTGTAATAATGCCTATACCGTAATAAGGCCTAGACCGTAATCTTAAACATTACTACAGAACTAAAAAGTTACAAATCTTTTTAGTTCTGTAGTAACTGGTGAGTTAACTGTGGTGACCTCGGTGACCGAGGTGGTTAGAAAGCTCCTCGGTGGCAAGGCTCCTGGGGTGGATGAAATCCGTCCTGAGTACCTTAAGTGTCTGGATGTTGTGGGACTGTCTTGGCTGACACGCCTCTGCAACATCACGTGGCGATCGGGACAGTGCCTCTGGATTGGCAGACTGGGGTGGTGGTCCCTCTGTTTAAGAAGGGGACCGGAGGGTGTGTTCCAACTATAGGGGATCACACTCCTCAGCCTCCCCGGTAAGGTCTATTCCAGAATACTGGAGAGGAGAATTCGACCGATGGTCGAACCTCGGATTCAGGAGGAGCAGTGTGGTTTTCGTCCTGGTCGCGGCACACTGGACCAGCTCTACACGCTCCATCGCGTGCTTGAGGGTTCATGGGAGTTCGCCCCAACCAGTCCTATGTGTTTTGTGGATCTGGAGAAGGCATTCCCCGTGTCCCTCGGAGCACCCTGTGGGGAGTGCCTCTGGGAGTACGGGTTCCGGGGTCCTTTGCTAAGGCCTATCGGTCCCTGTACGACCGCAGCAGGAGCTTGGTTTGCATTGCCGGGTAGTAAGTCAAACCTGTTTCCAGTGCACGTTGGCCTCTGCCAGGGCTGCCCTTTGTCACCGGTTCTGTTCATTATTTTTATGGACAGAATTTCTAGGCGCAGCCAGGGTGTAGAGGGGGTCTGGTTTGGGAACCACAGAATCTCGTCTCTGCTGTTTGCGGACGATGTGGTTCTGTTGGCTTCGTCAAATCAGGACCTTCAGCGTGCACTGGGGCGGTTTGCAGCCAAGTGTGAAGCGTCCAGGATGAAGATCAGCACCTCCAAATCCGAGGCCATGGTTCTCGACCGGAAAAAGGTGCTTTGCCCTCTTCAGGTCGGTGGAGTGTCCTTGCCTCAAGTGGAGGAGTTTAAGTATCTCGGGGTCTTGTTCACGAGTGAGGGACGGATGGAGCGTGAGATCGATAGATGGATCGGTGCAGCATCTGCAGTGATGCGGTCACTGTATCGGACCGTCGTGGTGAAGAGAGAGCTGAGTAGGGGGGCAAAGCTCTCGATTTACTGATCGATCTACGTTCCGATCCTCACCTATGGTCATGAGATTTGGCTCATGACCGAAAGAACGAGATCGCGAGTACAAGCGGCCGAGATGAGTTTCCTCCGCAGGGTGGCTGGGCGCTCCCTTAGAGATAGGGTGAGGAGCTCGGTCACTCGGGAGGAGCTCGGAGTCGAGCCGCTGCTCCTCCACGTCGAAAGGAGTCAGTTGAGGTGGCTCGGGCATCTTTTCCGGATGCCCCCTGGACGCCTCGCTGGAGAGGTGTTCCAGGCAAGTCCCATTGGGAGGAGGCCCCGGGGAAGACCCAGGACACGCTGGAGGGACTCATCTCTCGGCTGGCTTGGGAACACCTTGGGGTTCCCCCGGAGGAGCTGGGGGAGGTGTGTGTGGATCGGGAGGTCTGGGCGGCTTTGCTTGAGCTGCTGCCCCCGCGACCCGACTCCGGATAAAGCGGAAGAAAATGGATGAATGTTTAAAATTACCTTAGAAAATGTTTGATTATTTTAAAAATGTAATCAGAAACCATAAAACAAACCCATGGGATTTAAATTCATTTATTTGATGTTTAACATATTATACATAAGGAAATACTTCATCTTAATCTTGTGTTGATAAGAATTATGAATAAATGTTTGGGTGGTTTGTGGTGTGTCGTTTGTGAATAGCCGGTTTAAGATCATTTTGGAACTTGGCGTGTTGCTTTCTCCGCTGTCTGCTTACAGCACTGTAAATTGACAACATTTGTGTTATAGTCTGATTTAACTTTGATAGATGTCATTAGTGTACATACGCCTGCAAAAGCTTCAACATATTTTATAATGCACTTTTAAAATTCCACTCTCAGAAGATCTGCCTTAAATCTTTAATGGAACGTATTGTCAACCAGATACAAGTGGTACATCAGCTCTCATAAGTCCCATGCCCCACCACTTATATATAAGGTAATACTGTGACTAATGTCCACCGCTGGACTAATAGTATTGCACACCGGGCATTTGCCCGCTGGCCTGATGGCCTACTGGCCTGCGCATTTTTTTTTTTTAACGAAGTAAAGCGAGCTGTGAGCTTTTCATCCGCATTTTTTTTTTTTTTTTTTTTTTTTTTTTTTTGTAGCAGCTACGACTCGTCACCTTTTAAAGCGCGGTGACAACAGCACACCTGCACTGAGCTTTACAAAGACATTTTATGCTTTTTTTCCTCCTTTATTTAGAGCTGAGTTGAGCCGCTCCGTATCTGCACGTTAAAACAGCTGATCCTCCGCGACGCGTCAACAACTAACACTATTTTCCACTCAAATGCACCTAAACTCTCTTTCTGGGGAGCGCATGATGTGAAAATGCAATAAAACTTTCTGACCTGTAAATCTGGTCATGTTTTCTGCATAAATAAATGTTATCCATTCTTTGTGCTCAAACGCCAAAGCAGGGGCGAATCCAGATGGAATGGGGGGCGTGGGGCAAGGATGCCCCCCCCCCCCTCACAACACCCCTAGATTAAAGGTCCAGTTTTGAAGCCTTTTTTTACTAGAACTACTAATACTACTTAAAATAATAATAATAATTTCGACAAGTAAAATGGTTAGAGAAAATTTAAATGTTAGAAAAATGTTAGAATTTAATAGTTACATTTATTAACAATGTAGGTTAGAAATTACAAGTTCTACTGTTACAGTGCTGTCAACAGTTAAATATGAGGTCAAGAAAGAGGTCTTTATTTTACTTTTTATAAAACAAGTATATATTTTCATTGAAGTCAAGAAAGGGTGACTATAAAATGAGGCGGGGACCACTACAACCATGACGGTAAGTGAAGGTTAACTTCAGCTATTAATTGATGAACAGCAACCTAACTTGTTCATAAATCAGACATCTGTGTGTGAGAGAGACTGATCTTCTGGTCCGAAGTAAAGTGCTGTCTAACTGGGTCACTCAGTTATGAATTAAGGTTGGATATTATTTTCGTTCGTGCTAACTCTGCCAGTCACGTAACCTAGCCTAGCAATGTAACCTGTGTAAGTGGTGTGCATGGCTAGCTACCATGCTGTCGCCGCCAGGTTGTTTCTTTATTCTTTATTCTATTTGTGTGACGGTCGTGCGTCGGTCATACAAAGTATGCTGTTTTGCACAGTCTGCGGTGCGGTGGCGTGGTATAACGGTGTCCCTGTCTAAAATGTATTTTCCCAAGTCCTGGCATAATTTCACATACCTAACATTTTACTTTAAATTGAGTCATTCTCTAAGTTGATTAGCAACACAAATTGGTAATAAAAGAAATCCTTGATGTTACTTGTAGCTTGTAGTGAGATAGACAACTGTCTCCATCTTGTGGCCTTTTTATGTATTGCAGTTTCAAAGGTTCAACCTTTGTATCCAGTGATTGGTCCAGTCATCCAGTCATTTCTTGCTTTATATGATGAATTGTATCACACAAGTAATTGTCACAGCAGGCTTAATTTTTTTCCCCTTCGATACCTGGTGGTGGCCTGGTCTTGGTTAAAAATGTCCGGCCTGAAAAATTTCCCCAGTCCAGCCCTGCTAATGTCACATGTTACTTGATGTTATGTCAGTTTTCATGCATAACAGAAAAAGGCTTGGTTCCTGTACTGTGCTGGAAAGTCTTTGTTCTTTTGTGTCACTTGGATTTTATTGCTGATCCTGCAAACAAATGCTGATGAAAACTCTATCACATGATGTTTTATTGACCTTAAAGTACTGCTGTCCAACAGCTGCAGAATGCTGGCTTCAGAAGCATCATTAAATGAACCACATTCTTTGTTCAAATCCAGTGTCTTATTACTCCATTACACTGTTTGGAAATATCATGAATAAAGCAGTTGCAGTATGTTTGGTGGTTTTGGTGACCCACCTTACTGACACTTTTCCCACCGCCAGTCTTCACATTATTAATCTCTGCTCCTGTGGTCCTGTTCTGCCTCTTTGTTTCCTCTGTTAGAGTGAAACAAATGAAGAGCGAGTGGCACACGCGGTAGCTGAGGTGTGCATCCGTCTACACCTGGCTGAGGAGCAGGTGTGCCATGATGTAGCAGAGTTGTTCAGGGATGATGTCATCTGGGTCCTGCAAGAGTCTGTCCTGTGGCCCACTGAAGCCTGTGCCGTGCTGGTGGACCCATCTTGTGGTAAATTTGACATCTATGCACCCTGGAATGTCACGCTGCCAAAGACACCTAAGCCACCCATTACACCACCTTCTCCACCCCCACCTGGTTCTCCTCAGAGCAGGGTACTGTTCCTGACAGATATCCACTGGGATCAGGTGAGTTTAATTTCGCTCAAGTAATGTTAGGGCAGATTTAAGATTTCTTTTGACACCTTCTTTCTTTCTTTGTAAATATGGGATGGACTGAAACATTTAGCCTCAAGCATGCATATTAAAGTTTTCTCAATTGCTTTGGTTCACTTCTTGAAACCTAATGATTTTCAAAGATATAGTAAAGATGCAACAATTAACAGATACAAACTGATTACAAGTAAGTTGCCCGTAAGTGCAAAGGACGCAACTGCAAGTAGATTTTTGGCTGTCAATCCATCTTATTTTCACCTCAGTTAACTTCTCTACAATCGTGAGGCTTGCCGCACATTTGAGCACTTTTTGTCGTCATCTAGTGGGCGATGTGAGCCTTTTGAGGGCTTCTGGGACATTTCCTACTTGAAACCCAAATTCATTAAAAAAAATAAAAGGCAATCTAGAAATGTTATGAACGCATGATTTTTTTTTTTTTTTTTACGAGCGCAGTGCTTTGACTTCAAAGTATTAAGGTATAAAATTATGAGAGTTTTACAGTCTTGAAACATTATGGAAAGGATAGAATTTCTCCTGACAACTACAGCCTACAGTTGTAAATAAAATAATAGATATGACTTTATTGATACACTCTATCGACTCCTGAATCGATCTAAATGTATGTAAATGTTATGAATTGGTTGCGATATGTTGATTCCTCTGTGTCTCCAAACTTTTGCAAAAGTTTAAAAGTTGGTGCTTGGCTGTCATGAGACTGATCACAGGAATGTTAACTTTCTCTGATTTAACAAAAAAAAAAAAAATACATAAATGTACCTGTTTAAACATTATGTTCAGTTCACAGTTTGGTAATACCATCATAACAGTTCAGCCCAAGAATATTTGTGCTATGCTTAGCTGGCTTCTTCTCCTGGACTACCTTTGTGCTGCACTTTTTGCTGCTGTGGGCTGTGCTGCCCCCATTGGTGAATAATAGGCAAGCAGAGGCAACACCAACGTGCTACTGCACAGTAGTAAAAACCTGAAGAAGGTTTTTGAAATATGTATTTGAAAATTAGCAATGCCACTTTGGACTTACTGTAATGTATCTTGGACAATGACTGTCTACATTAAACAAAGAACTGTATGGGATTGCATCCTGTCACATTGACTTGCTCATGACTATTGCTGTATCATAGTTATAAGTATTGGTCCTGAATCTTATCATAGCTCATGTATATAGATACCTGCAGTATTATTTTATAAGGGAGAAATGCTCACCCCTAATAAGCATGAAATTATCAGAAATGATTTGTCAGAACAGCACAATACCATATTTGATCAACAAAAGGCAAGACGTCATCCAAAACCCATGGCTTAGTTTTTGTAATTAAATTATTTTGCCAATAAATTAACGCTATCAAAATGACATGTTCTGTTGACGCCATTTAAAGCAAGTGGTTAAAATGTTTAGTTGTTTTGCTACTATCATAATAAGGATATTTCAGTGTATGTGCTGGGGATGTGTCACATACCATCTTACATTATACATCTGAAGTCATTTTGATGATTGGAAAACTCTTGAAGAGCAACAAGTAGTCCAGTTGAGTAGTGTAAACTTCTGGATATAACCTACCAGATGACTGAGAACCTTCACAGTTAGATTTAAGTTGCATTTGAGGATACATATTAGGGTTCGATTCTAGGTGTGAGCATTCAGATACATATGTCCTTGGATAAGACGTTTAATTTGCATTGCCTTTGTCCACCAGGCTGTCATTGGGTACCGGTCTTGGCTGTCGAAATAATCTGTGATGGACTGGTTTTCTGTCCAGGGGGAGTTAAGGAGTCGTATGCACTTCATGCTACAGTATCCAGAGATAAGCGCTAGTCCACTGGGCCACAGGGCCTGTATAGGATGAACTAATAGCAGTTAAGAAAAACTGTAAAACATGTTTTATTTTAACCGAAAAAAAAAAAACAGTTCAAGGAATGGCTGTTTTAGTTGCCTAAGTTTCTTTTCTTCTTTGTCGTGATTTTAAACATAGTTTCCTCCACTGACAGGAGTATGAAATGAGCAGCAGGGCGGACTGTAAGGATCCTCTGTGCTGTCGTAAAAGCTCAGGCTATCCAAACTGGCGGCAAAGAGAGGCTGGGTACTGGGGAACCTACAGTAAGTGTGATCTGCCATTGTGGACAGTGGAGAATCTACTGGAGAATGCTGCAAAGGCTGGCCCCTGGGACTGGGTCTACTGGACTGGAGACATACCAGCACACAATGTGTGGTCTCAGACCAGGAAACAACAGCTGTCTGAGCTCACAGTCATCTCCAGGCTTATCCACAAGTAATTTTTCTACACAGTTACCCTGAAAGTTTGTTTTTCCATAAGATGTATTGAATAACAAAAGTGAACAGAACCCCAGAAACAAATTGCACAGGGAGATTTTTAGGCTTGCATATAGTATATTGACATTTTGTAGCATCCCTTATACTGTGTATTGTCAAAGAGAATGCATGAATACTGGGACAAAACTGCCCAATTGTTACAAACATGTTTATATCTTGAATAATGTTCTTATTTGTGTATTCCAAACATTCTAAAATTGAGAAGTCACAGTTATAGATACTGGTTGCATGAGTTTACTGAAGGCACCACCACCAGCAACCACAAGGCTGTCTTTTAGCAGAACTGGTAAAGCTTTGTGGTTTCCGCAATCATCATAGTGTAATTTGAGGAACTCTGGCTTGTTCCGCACCCCCTCTGAGGTGTTTGGGCCAATTTCCACAAAACTTGCTGTGGGCATGTAGGCTGGCCCTAGAATTACCCTAAAGTGGTTTGTTTTACAAAAGGTCAAGGCCATTGGGGCCAAAAGAAAAATTTGGTTTATTTGTTTCTTCCCCTTGCTCCTCCAAGGTTGTCTGATTTCCACCAAACTTGATATGTGGATGACAGTCAGTCCCATAATTTCCCTTAAAGGACGTTTGTTTTGGGGAAGGTCAACATCATTGGGACCACATTTGGTATACATACGTAGGGGGGTTCTGGAATTGCACAGGCGAGGTTAAATTGCCAAAAGTCAGTCAATGAGGTAGGTCAAAATTTAAGTTTTTCACTCGGATGGGCACCAAACTAGGCACATACGTACATGGAGGTGGGTTCTGGAATTATTAGGATGGTCACATTTGCCAAAGGTCAGTCATTGGGGCCAAGGCCATGTCTGTCTGTCTGTTGGTTGACCTCCCAGGTCCTTTTATTGATTTCTGGCAAATTTGGTATGTCAGTGAAGAAGGGCCTCAAAATTGGCATTTCAAAAAAAAAAAAAATCATTCATCAAGGAATTTGATTTTTCAACCCAATTTGTACCAAATGTGGCACATACTTTGGTGGATTCCACAACGTCCTTGACAAGGTCAGTCAAAGGTCAGCCATTTGGTGAAACTTTTTATGATCAAACTGCCATCGCCATTATGGTCTTCATGTCCACGGGTACTCTCACTTAGCTACTTAAACATCAACAACTATGTTGCTGAGTATAAACTACTGATGTAAAATATCTTGGGCAACTACTGCAATCCTAATTTTATCCAGAACACGTTTTATTCAGACCACTCCAATAAAACAGTCATTTTTGATTGAGTCAAGTCTGGAATTGGTCTGCAGCTCATAACTTTCCTATCGCCTCTCATTTTTCTTTGCAGACATCTTGGAGCTAATGTGAAAGTTTACCCTGCTGTAGGGAACCATGAGAGTACACCAGTCAACAGCTTTCCTCCACCTTTTGTTCACGGTAACAAATCCTCTGACTGGCTCTACAATACCATGGCGGAGGAATGGGCGCCATGGTTACCAGAGGAGGCTTTGCGTACTTTGAGGTTCTTGATAATTAAATTTATTTTATATTGTATTAGGCCAGTCAGTCCAAAAGTCTGATTTAAATGATGCTGGTAAATAAATTAAACAAATGTGAGTTTATAGGGTGTCTAAAAAAAATGTACCCAAAAGTACTCTGAAATATGAATACCAGGAAATGGTTTTACTGGGAAATAAGTGTTTTTCTCATTTCAGGAACCTTAAAAGTTGTTCTGCAATATATTAAAGTCCAGGGAAAATGCCACAGTTGACCCTAATTCAAAGAACAAAAATCATTGAGTCCTGTGCAACGCATCCTAAAGGCTGACTTGCATCTCTTTCCATACAAAATTCAGTCTGAGTGAACTAACATCCCAGTCTGAAGGCAAAAAGGATTTTAGATCAAGCTGTCCGAGGCTGTTTGTGGAAATAAAGTTATAGAATTGACAGATTGTCAAAATGACAGGCTATTACAGGGTAGAGAAATTTTTGGCCTTTGTCTAGTAGATATTTTCCCCTGCTAGACCGATGTCTAGTTAAAAATCTTGTTGGTCTTGTGATTAAGTGTTCACAAGTCCAATGATTTATTTTCAAACTTGTGCCTTAAATAGCTGAGCCATTCGGAGATCAATCAATTCAATCAATTTTTTTATATAGCGCCAAATCACAACAAACAGTTGCCCCAAGGCGCTTTATATTGTAAGGCAGGCCATACAATAATTATGTAAAACCCCAACGGTCAAAACGACCCCCTGTGAGCAAGCACTTGGCTACAGTGGGAAGGAAAAACTCCCTTTTAACAGGAAGAAACCTCCAGCAGAACCAGGCTCAGGGAGGGGCAGTCTTCTGCTGGGACTGGTTGGGGCTGAGGGAGAGAACCAGGAAAAAGACATGCTGTGGAGGGGAGCAGAGATCGATCACTAATGATTAAATGCAGAGTGGTGCATACAGAGCAAAAAGAGAAAGAAACAGTGCATCATGGGAACCCCCCAGCAGTCTACGTCTATAGCAGCATAACTAAGGGATGGTTCAGGGTCACCTGATCCAGCCCTAACTATAAGCTTTAGCAAAAAGGAAAGTTTTAAGCCTAATCTTAAAAGTAGAGAGGGTGTCTGTCTCCCTGATCTGAATTGGGAGCTGGTTCCACAGGAGAGGAGCCTGAAAGCTGAAGGCTCTGCCTCCCATTCTACTCTTACAAACCCTAGGAACTACAAGTAAGCCTGCAGTCTGAGAGCGAAGCGCTCTATTGGGGTGATATGGTACTACGAGGTCCCTAAGATAAGATGGGACCTGATTATTCAAAACCTTATAAGTAAGAAGAAGAATTTTAAATTCTATTCTAGAATTAACAGGAAGCCAATGAAGAGAGGCCAATATGGGTGAGATATGCTCTCTCCTTCTAGTCCCCGTCAGTACTCTAGCTGCAGCATTTTGAATTAACTGAAGGCTTTTTTAGGGAACTTTTAGGACAACCTGATAATAAAGAATTACAATAGTCCAGCCTAGAGGAAATAAATGCATGAATTAGTTTTTCAGCATCACTCTGAGACAAGACCTTTCTGATTTTAGAGATATTGCGTAAATGCAAAAAAGCAGTCCTACATATTTGTTTAATATGCGCTTTGAATGACATATCCTGATCAAAAATGACTCCAAGATTTCTCACAGTATTACTAGAGGTCAGGGTAATGCCATCCAGAGTAAGGATCTGGTTAGACACCATGTTTCTAAGATTTGTGGGGCCAAGTACAATAACTTCAGTTTTATCTGAGTTTAAAAGCAGGAAATTAGAGGTCATCCATGTCTTTATGTCTGTAAGACAATCCTGCAGTTTAGCTAATTGGTGTGTGTCCTCTGGCTTCATGGATAGATAAAGCTGGGTATCATCTGCGTAACAATGAAAATTTAAGCAATACCGTCTAATAATACTGCCTAAGGGAAGCATGTATAAAGTGAATAAAATTGGTCCTAGCACAGAACCTTGAGGAACTCCATAATTAACTTTAGTCTGTGAAGAAGATTCCCCATTTACATGAACAAATTGTAAACTATTAGACAAAAATGATTCAAACCACCGCAGCGCAGTGCATTTAATACCTATGGCATGCTCTAATCTCTGTAATAAAATTTTATGGTCAACAGTATCAAAAGCAGCACTGAGGTCTAACAGAACAAGCACAGAGATGAGTCCACTGTCCGAGGCCATAAGAAGATCATTTGTAACCTTCACTAATGCTGTTTCTGTACTATGATTAATTCTAAAACCTGACTGAAACTCTTCAAATAGACCATTCCTCTGCAGATGATCAGTTAGCTGTTTTACAACTACCCTTTCAAGAATTTTTGAGAGAAAAGGAAGGTTGGAGATTGGCCTATAATTAGCTAAGATAGCTGGGTCAAGTGATGGCTTTTTAAGTAATGGTTTAATTACTGCCACCTTAAAAGCCTGTGGTACATAGCCAACTAACAAAGATAGATTGATCATATTTAAGATCAAAGCATTAAATAATGGTAGGGCTTCCTTGAGCAGCCTGGTAGGAATGGGGTCTAATAAACATGTTGATGGTTTGGATGAAGTAACTAATGAAAATAACTCAGACAGAACAATCGGAGAGAAAGAGTCTAACCAAATACCGGCATCACTGAAAGCAGCCAAAGATAACGATACGTCTTTGGGATGGTTATGAGTAATTTTTTCTCTAATAGTTACAATTTTGTTAGCAAAGAAAGTCATGAAGTCATTACTAGTTAAAGTTAATGGAATACTCAGCTCAATAGAGCTCTGACTCTTTGTCAGCCTGGCTACAGTGCTGAAAAGAAACCTGGGGTTGTTCTTATTTTCTTCAATTAGTGATGAGTAGAAAGATGTCCTAGCTTTACGGAGGGCTTTTTTATAGAGCAACAGACTCTTTTTCCAGGCTAAGTGAAGATCTTCTAAATTAGTGAGACGCCATTTCCTCTCCAACTTACGGGTTATCTGCTTTAAGCTACGAGTTTGTGAGTTATACCACGGAGTCAGGCACTTCTGATTTAAAGCTCTCTTTTTTAGAGGAGCTACAGCATCCAAAGTTGTCTTCAATGAGGATGTAAAACTATTGGCGAGATACTCTATCTCACTTACAGAGTTTAGGTAGCTACTCTGCACTGTGTTGGTATATGGCATTAGAGAACATAAAGAAGGAATCATATCCTTAAACCTAGTTACAGCGCTTTCTGAAAGACTTCTAGTGTAATGAAACTTATTCCCCACTGCTGGGTAGTCCATCAGAGTAAATGTAAATGTTATTAAGAAATGATCAGACAGAAGGGAGTTTTCAGGGAATACTGTTAAGTCTTCTATTTCCATACCATAAGTCAGAACAAGATCTAAGATATGATTAAAGTGGTGGGTGGACTCATTTACTTTTTGAGCAAAGCCAATAGAGTCTAATAATAGATTAAATGCAGTGTTGAGGCTGTCATTCTCAGCATCTGTGTGGATGTTAAAATCGCCCACTATAATTATCTTATCTGAGCTAAGCACTAAGTCAGACAAAAGGTCTGAAAATTCACAGAGAAACTCACAGTAACGACCAGGTGGACGATAGATAATAACAAATAAAACTGGTTTTTGGGACTTCCAATTTGGATGGACAAGACTAAGAGTCAAGCTTTCAATTGAATTAAAGCTCTGTCTGGGTTTTTGATTAATTAATAAGCTGGAATGGAAGATTGCTGCTAATCCTCCGCCACGGCCCGTGCTACGAGCATTCTGACAGTTAGTGTGACTCGGGGGTGTTGACTCATTTAAACTAACATATTCATCCTGCTGTAACCAGGTTTCTGTAAGGCAGAATAAATCAATATGTTGATCAATTATTATATCATTTACCAACAGGGACTTAGAAGAGAGAGACCTAATGTTTAATAGACCACATTTAACTGTTTTAGTCTGTGGTGCAGTTGAAGGTGCTATATTATTTTTTCTTTTTGAATTTTTATGCTTAAATAGATTTTTGCTGGTTATTGGTAGTCTGGGAGCAGGCACCGTCTCTACGGGGGTGGGGTAATGAGGGGATGGCAGGGGGAGAGAAGCTGCAGAGAGGTATGTAAGACTACAACTCTGCTTCCTGGTCCCAACCCTGGATAGTCACGGTTTGGAGGATTTAAGAAAATTGGCCAGATTTCTAGAAATGAGAGCTGCTCCATCCAAAGTGGGATGGATGCCGTCTCTCCTAACACATGCAAGGAGAGGGGAGGAGGAGGGTGCTGAACGGAATAGTGTCTCAATGCGCAAGTTCTCACATTAATGAGGTGAGAACTCTGAACTTTAATAAGCTTTTATTTTTTTTTAAGTATTTATTTTAGATTGTGAGTTAATGTAGGTGTTTTATGTTCAAGCACAAAATGTGACTGAGGAGGAGAAAAACAGGATGAATTCCATCATCACTCTAAAGTGTACTGCAGTCAGAATAAAAATACAAGCTGCTAATTTATATTATTTTTCAAAGTTATTAGGCTGCAGCTATATGTTTTATTTTATTTCAAACGTAACGTACCTCTTATTTTATTCTTATTTTCAAAAACATGGGGAGTCAAATCAGCTTGCATTGTCCTGTTCAGTTTATATCAACGTTTTCCTGCACATGTCCATGTATTTTTTCCTGCTTTATAAGAGTTTGGTGTTTACATTCGTTCTACAAAGGTTTAAAGAACAATAAGATGGTAACACTTTGCTTTATAGCAGTTCTGTAATTTCAGAAATGCAACAGAAAACAACCACAAATCAGAAAAAGTTGGGATTGTATGTAAAGTGAAGATAAAAATAAAAATGTTGCATTATTCCCAGTTTCTCCATTCACACCCACAGAAGCCAAAAGTTCTTACAGAGTTGTGTCTTGGTGGCTTCCCTCACTTGTTTCCTTCCAGCATGGACATTTAGTTTTTGAGAACTGCCTACCTGACACAGATTTACCATAAAGTACCACACTGTTTGCATTTCTGAATGATTGATGTAAATGAAGTCAGTGACTTGGAAATGTTCATGTATTCATCCCCTGACATTTCTCAAGAAAACTGGCTGTAAAAATGATTAATAATTAATTCTTACATTTACAGGCCCTGTCTCAACCTTTTTTTATTTTGGAAAAAGCTGCAGGCCTTAAATGTAGGAATGGATATATATATTAACAAATAAAATAAAGCTGACCACACAAAACATGAAATGTGTAGGTGTCACACAGTCTGCAGTAAATATTAGTCAAAGTAAATGTCCAGGATATTATCTCCCCCGACCATCACCACATATTTCATATCATCCAAACTTTTTCTGATTTAGAGTTATAAAATAAACAAACAAACTTTACATACTTTCAACACAAAATGAAACATTCTGTCATGTGATAGATTTACAAATACAATATGATTGAATTCATGCGCATGATTGATGAATAATGCTACGCTACAGGTTTCGCCGTCGGACGCTCTGACCTTCCAAACACCTGGGGACACTACCTCAGATCAGGAGGACCAGTACCAAAATTAGTGCTACTGGTCCTGACCAGTGGGCTCAAAAATCTTTCTCTAACCCTGTTTTAATTTGAGGCCTCGAAGACACATGCAAAGTCAAAATCAACAGCAGGATTTTGAATAAGTGTGTCTCCAAAGCAGCTCTGAAAGTGCTCTTTTGCCAGGAATTAAAACTGTTTTCAGCTTTTCCAACAAAAGCTCTGGTTGAAGAATAAATGTTATCACAGTCTTGGCTGTGGAGGAAAAGGAGTATCGTCAGGCAGAGACGGTGTGTTTTATCAGTCCAGCTGCAAGGCTACATAAAGACATTTAATAGACTTTAGATGAAAATGTTTTAGGCAGGCTATCTGCAAGGCAAAAATTAATAATTTTACATCACACCAGCAAATGGCAAGGAGACTTGAATTTGCTAGGTTGTTTTCCGGAAAACTGGAGACGGATATTTTTTTCTTAGGAAACTTCAGTACGAGGAGGTTACATTGACCATGATAAAGGATTAAACGTCAAAAAGGAAAGCGTGAACTAAAAACTGTGCATTGGGGAGAAAAATTACATGCTTCGGCCACATGGTCATGCAGAAAATGTCTGATAATGATTGGTTTTTCTGTACTGTTAAAATACTTTTGGGAACATTTTTTTTAAGACACCCTATATGTCATGTCTTCTCTTACAGTGTTGTTGAGTAAAGTTGCTGTGCTATTGGGAAGAAACAGAAGTAGTCAAGTCCCTAATGTTGTGCAGGAAGTTTTTTGTTTTGTTTTTGTTACGTGGCCCCAAGAATCTGTCCACTTCTGATTTTTAAGGTCCTCATCTATAATTTCAGATATGGAGGGTTTTATACAGTGACGATTCAGCCTGGCCTTAGGGTTGTCTCTCTCAACATGAACTTTTGTGCCCGAGAAAACTTCTGGCTGATGGTGAACTCGACTGATCCTGCTAACCAGCTGCAGTGGCTTGTGCATGTTCTCCAAACTAGTGAGGACAAGGGTGAGAAAGTGAGTACAGCAGTGAATGGACTGGCATGCTTAACATAAAAAAAATTATTATAAAGCTGGAAGGGGTAGCTTTCCAGCTCCTTTCTGTGCATTGGAATATGGAGGTTTTCCAGAAAATGCTCGATTTGAAGGGTACTGCTCTTTATGCCAGGCATATGACAACATTATGGGCCCCACAGAATTACAAGGGATTCCCAAAGTATGTCATATTTCACAAAGGAAATGAAGAATTTTGGAACATGTTGAAAGTTTGGCCACAGTTAAAATGACCACGGCACATTGATAGAATATCCCTTTTGATCTCAGACACTCTCAAAGGCAACAGTTCAACAAGTGTGGGGCTGTGGGCCCTGAAGGTACAGGAAGTGGGCCACGAGAAGTCATTAAACTTAAATGCATAGAAGGGTCTTTTATTTTTACCCGAGACCAAAATATGGCCATCAGATATTGAGAAGACCTTGCGTTTGTCTGTCCAGGGTCTTCAAATTCACAGGGAGCATTCTTGGGTCACAGACCTTAGACAAGTTCAAAGATGGCTAACCTTGACATATTCAAAGGGGTCAAAAGGTCACATTCTTTCTACACACTCTTTCATTGATTACATGCTCATACAGCCGAGGGTGTTTAACATTGCGTTATATTCAGTTATGTAATAACGTCTAAAATATTTGATTATTTTTATAATGTAATCAAAATAAAGCCATGGCATTTTTTTTTTTTTTTTTTTTTTTTTTAATTTCATTTATCTGGCCTAATATATATCGGGTGTCCCAAAAAAAATATGTAACATTTTATCAGCAAAGAAAATGGTCAGAACATATTTCTGTGAAATAAATTTATGACTGGATAGAAAGCTGAAAGGTTGGAAGTTTTTCATACCAATGTCAATATTGGCCCTGCATTTTGTCAGTCTAGCATAAAGTCGCTGCACCTGTTTGACACTCTTGGTCTGGTGCCAAAACGCAATAATTTTTGTTCATTGTTGTGTTAATCTTGGCATTTTCCTGAGTCTTGCTTGGCATCAACATAAACTTCAGGGTCTCTGCAAGTAAAAAAGAAACATAAGTGATTATGTTTGTAGCATTTAACGGTCAAAGCGAGTGTTTAAAAAAAAAAAAATCAAAAAAACAAAAAAAAAAAAAATATATATATATATATATATATATATATATATATACGAGGGCTGTCCATAAAGTATAGGTCCTTTTTATTTTTTTCAAAAACTATATGGATTTCATTCATATGTTTTTACATCAGACATGCTTGAGTTTTTCCACGCCTGTCGGTGACGTAATTCGCCTGTGAGCACTCCTTGTGGGAGGAGTCGTCCAGCCCCTCGTCGGAATTCCTTTGTCTGAGAAGTTGCTGAGAGACTGGCGCTTTGTTTGATCAAAATTTTTTCTAAACCTGTGAGACACATCGAAGTGGACACGGTTCGAAAAATTAAGCTAGTTTTCGGTGAAAATTTTAACGGCTGATGAGAGATTTTGAGGTGATACTGTCGCTTTAAGGACTTCCCATGGTGCGAGACGTCCTGCAGTGCTCCCAGCCGCCGTCGTCAGCCTGTTTCAAACTGAAAACCTCCACATTTCAGGCTCTATTGATCCAGGACGTCGTGAGAGAACAGAGAAGTTTCAGAAGAAGTCGGTTTCAGCATTTTATCCGGATATTCCACTGTTAAAGGAGATTTTTTTAATGAAAGACGTGCGGACGGGTCCGCTTGTCGGGACGCAGCCAGCGCGGTGTGGCGGCACAGGAAAAACACCTCCGTGTTGATAACCATTTGTAAAATCCAGGTGGCTTTTGATGGCTTTCAGTGGAGTGAGTATATGAGAAATTGTTTAACAGCTGGACATGTTCCATCTTGTCCTTAAGGCTTCCAACGGAGGTGTTTTTCCTCCGTTGCCCGCATGCCCGCAAAACTTACGCATGCGCACGACGGTTCAAGCTTGGCTGATGCAATCACACGTGATTCAAATCCATATGGTTTTTGAATAAAATAAAAAGGTCCGATACTTTTTGGACAGACCTCGTATTTGTGAAATTGAGACTAGGATTTGGGTCATCACTGTGAAAGAAGTCGGAGGGCATGACTGGCTTTTTCTGTGGAGTAAATGTGTGTGTGAAATGAATCACCAGCTTTCACTCTCCATTTTATAAAGCTGATCGTGGCGTTTTTTCTCACCAATTCCATGTTCAGTGTTTTGCTTCCGTCTTTAAAGTAACATTTCAGTGCACTTGTAACTTTGTTCCCTGAAAAAATGAGTCACTTTAAGTCTGCAAATATGTAATGTCTTTAACAAGAACCCTAATTGATTTCCAGTAAACATCCATATATATTTTTATAGTACAGCAGTCAGACAAACAAAGAGAAATACATTGCATTCATCCTAAATAATATGATACTTTGCACAAACTCAGTTAAGTGTAGCCCTTGAGATTATGTGGACTGTCACCACAGGTACATGAAAAGTCAAAACTTACCCTGAAATAGAAGCTTGCCTTTTTGTTGTTGTTAAACAATTTAACAAATTTGCTGCCTTATTCAGGCTCACACCCAGTAATTTCCAGAAAAACTTTATTACTATCATAAAATCTCAAATTATTGTAACTGACTTTTTTATTGGTGTTTATTTAGGTCCATATCATTGGTCACATCCCACCTGGCCTGTGTCTCGGCAGCTGGAGCTGGAACTACTATCACATTGTCAACCGGTAGGTAGCTACACTTCACTGCCTACCCAAACCTGAAGATGTAGAATCCATAATTAAACAGAAGTGAATACGCCCCTGTGCGCTATTACATAAATGTGAAGTGATTCAAAATTGTATCACCTCTGAATTGAATTATGTCCAAGTCCAAAATGAATGTTTTTTTTTTTTTCTTTTAAACTAAATACTTTAAAAATTCATTCATTGATTTTCAGCTGTTTATCCGAGTGCAGGTCACAGTGGCAGCAGAGCAAGCAGCTCATCCCACACTTCCATGTCCTTGGCCAAGGCCTGTAACTCTTCCCGGGAGATCCCAAGGCACTCCCAAGCCAGATGGGAAAAATAATTTCCAGTGTGTCCTGGGTCTTCCCATGGGTCTCCTCCCAGTTGGGCGTGCCTGGAAGACTTCCTTAGGGAGACAAACAGGGAGCACCCTCATGAGATGCCCGAACCACCTCAACTAGCTCCTTTTGATACAAAGAAGTGGCGGCTCTACTCCAAGTCCCTCCCGTGTAATTGAGCTTCTCACCCTGTCCAGGAGCGTAGGATCAGATACCTGGCCGAGGAATCCAATTTATGCCACTTGTATCCACATTGTTATTCTTTCAGTCATTACCTAAAGTTCATGACCACAGGTGAGGATATGAGTGTAAATTGACTGGTAAATTGAGAGCCTCAACTTCCGGCTCAGCTCCTTCTTTACCACAATGGTCTGGTACAATATCCATATGTCGATGGATTGTCCCCCAACCCAGAGGGCACAATCCATCGTTTTCTGACAGAGGACCATGGTATCAGATTTGGAGATCAGGTGCTGATTCTCATCCCTCTGTCAGGTGTCATCCCTCTCAACGAACTATCACCTTATTGTGGTCGAGAGGTTTGTGTGTCCCTATGGACCTGAGAGCTATGTTGTCTGGAGCTTTCATGCTCCTTGTAGGGTCTCCCACGGCAAACTGGTCTCAGGCGAAGTGCCAGACCAGTTATGAACCAATCGTTCATAAAGCTACCATGGACAAATGACGCAGAGAAAACATGACCCGGCCCGGAGGAAGCCTAGTCTGGAGCCAGCTCCGGATGGAGGGCCACTCATTGAGCACCTGATGTCCGGGTTTGCCACAGGGCCCTGCCGGGCTCAGCCTGAAAAGGCAACGTGAACTTTCCATCTCCACCCTGTGGGCTCACCACCCGTAGGGAGAATCGCTGAGGTTGGGTGCACTGTCCCATGGGTAGCAGTGAAAGTTGAGGGCCTCGACGGACCAGACCCGTGTGGCACAAGCTAGCTCTGGGGGCATGGAACATCACGTTGCTGTGGGGGAAGGAGCCAGAGCTTGTGCGGGAGGTGGAGCGCTACCAGTTAGAGCTGGTGGGACTAGCCTCCAGACACAGTCTCGACTCTGAAACCACTCTCGTTGATAGCAACACACAACACACAAACCCGAAAGTAATAACAAATCAATAAACCTAAGTCTTCAACTATAGCATGCAATTTTTTCATTCTTGTAATGTCTTTTAAAGCCTACTAACATACCAAGTACATTAATGTCGGGACAGTTGTTCCAGATGTTAACACCTTTGACAGATACACAGTGACTTTTTGCAGTAGTTCGGATCCTTGATTTTTCAAACAATAAAATTCCTCTCAAATTATAACTGGAGTCCCTCAGTTTAAACAGATCCTGGACATGTTGTGGCAGCAGTTTATTTTTAACTTTATACATAATTTGTATTGTAAAGTAATCAACCAAGACCCAGAATTTTAGAATATGTAAACAGGCAAACAATGGATTCGTTGGCTCACAATGTGATTTGTTGCAAATAATTCTTACAGCTTTCTTTTGCAACAAAAATATTGGATTGGTATTAGTTTTATATGTATTTCCCCATACCTCAGTACAGTAGGTCATGTATGGAACGAGCAATGAGTGATATAAAATAGTTAATGAGTGTTGGGAAATTAAATCTTGTGCTTTATGCAGAATTGCAATGGCTTTTGACATTTTGGATTTAACAAAATTAATATGCATTTTCCAGCTCAGTTTATCATCAATAACAACACCAAGAAATTTTGCATCAGTTACAGTTTCAATTTCAATATCATTTAATAATAAATTTCTTCAGGAAATCCTGGACTTTGTTTCCAAATATAATACACTTTGTCTTACCAAAGTGGAGCGATAATTTGTTTGAATCAAACCTTTGTTTAAACTTCTGTAGTTCCTTCTCCATCATGTCCAAGGTTTGTCCCAAGTGATCCCCACTACAAAACACAGTCGTATCATCAGCAAAAAAAATACAACTGACGGACTTGGAAACCAAACATATGTCATTAATATACAGAAGAAACAACAACGGCCCCAGAACTGAACCCTGGGGCACCCCACAAGTAATTTTCATGAGTTCAGATTTTCTGGCATCCCTGTGGAGGATGGGGGAAATGAACCAGAATGGGCAGTGTTCAAAGCTTCCATTGCTGAAGCTGCAGCAGGGAGCTGTGGCCTGAAGGTCTTGGGGGACTCAAAGGCCGGTAATTCTCAAACACCGTGGTGGACACCAGTGGTCAGGGACGCTGCCCGACTGAAGGAGTGCTTCTGATATGTTATCTCAGAGGACTCTGGAGGCAGTTGCAAAGTACTGACAGGTCCGAAGGGCAGCAACCTCTGTTGCGGCTGAGGCAAAGCAGTAGGTGTGGTGGGGGGAGTTTGGAGCAACCATGGAGAAGGACGTTTGGTCAGCACCAAGGTGCTTCTGGAGGACCGTGCGGCACCTCAGTAGAGAAAACTGGGAACCATCCAAGCTGTATACAGTAAGGATGCACTCTGTTGACCGCACCTTCACTCGATCTGCCGTACTGTTGTGACGAAAAGGGAGTTGAGCCAAAAGGGTAAGGTCTACCGGTCAGTCTTCGTTCCTACTCTGACCTATGGTCATGAGGGTTTGGTCATGACCGAAAGAACTAGATCGAGGGTACAAGTGGCCAAAATGGCTGGTGTCTCTCTTATAGATAGGGTGAGGAGCTCCGTCATCTGTGAGGAGCTTGTAGTAGAACCGCTGCTTCTTCGCGTTGAAAAGAGCCAGCTTGTTTGTGCATCTAGTAAGGATGCCTCCTGGCTGGGCTCCTTTCTAGGGAGGTGTTCCAGGTATGTCCCGCTGGGAGGAGGACCCAGGGAAGACCCAGGAGTAGGTGCAGAGATTATAGCTCCACACCGGCCTGGAAACGCCTCAGTATACCCCAGTCAGAGGTGGTTATTGTGGCCTGGGAAAGGAAAGTTTGGTGTCCCCTACTGGAGCTGTTGCCCCACGACCCAATCCTAGATAAGTGGTTGAAGATGAGTGAGTGAATGATTCTTATCCCCGTCGCGTCACAGCTAAGTGCGCATTGGAGGTCACCACCTTATGAAGCCAACAGAACCACATCATCTGCAAAAAGCAGAAATGCAACTCTGATGTCACCAAACGGGATACCCTCTAGTCCCTGACTGTGCCTTGAGGGTCTGGTGGGCTGTTCTTTCGGCAGTGGACGGGCAAATGCCCACATGGACTGACACTCTGTTACTTTAAAAATGTTATGTTGAAAACACAGGCCCCATAGTAGAAACTCAATGCAAAGTTCAATACAAGAATGCAACCTCTTTTGCATCATACATTTAAATCAGTTTCTTTTTTTTAGGACAAGCCAGGAGGAAGACCCAAGAACATTTCCATATCACAAAATATCTTGAGTTCATTTAATCAATCAGTAATGTATAGAAACAGTATAGTAGTGTTGGTAATTTTTCTTAAAAGTGATTAGTAAATTAATCAAACGAGTGAAGAAAGTTTCCAAGACACAAAATTAAGATACAATACTATATTACCTTTTTTTTCCAAAAAAAAATCTTGGTAAGAACCAAATGATTTGCAGTGTGCCAAGATTTAAAAAAAACTTTAGATTTAGAAGTGTTAGATAATTTATCTTGTTTTAAGGGTTAATTTCTAATTTTAAGTGTTCAACATGCTTATTTCCAGATTTAACAAACTTAATTCAAGACATCTTATCCGGTGAAATTATCTGTCCATGCAGCAAGATAATTTCCCTCAGATTTAGTATTCTTATCTTGTTTTTAGACACCCCTTTTTTGCAGTGTGTTAATTCCCCATAACTGTTGCAGTCATCATTTGCAGAACCATCAGCAGTGTTGACTTTGAAAATATAAAGATAGTTCCAGTCATTTAAATCATGTGGTTAATTTGTTACCAGCTACAGTTGTTTCACTTCTTATTTTGCTTCTGTCTGATCAGATGGTTCTGTCAATGTTAGTTAATGTTTCAGGTTTTAAAAGGTCAGTGCCATGCCACAGTTAAAAATTTTAAAGCTGTATCTTGTGACACAGTCAGTGTCTCAAGGCAGCAGACTTTCTCCATGGTCAGCATTCCTCTTGTTGTCTTGCAGATATGAAAGTACAATTACTGGACAGTTTTTTGGCCACACACATAAGGATGAGTTCCAGATGTTTTATGATGAAGACACTATGAGCCGCCCATTGGGAGTGGCTTTCATTGCTCCCAGTGTCACCACCTACATTAATCTGAATCCAGGTGAGTGCGTGAACTGTTTGACTGTGTCCACAATGCAGTGCATCACCGATCAGCTGGTAGAGATAGGCCAGTATAGTACGAAGCACTTCACAAGCTCTTGGAAACCCGGAAGTGGATGATCTATGATGTGGCATTCTGTACGAATGCAAACAAACCACAGCTGTTACTTCAGCAAATATTTATTTTTTCCATTTAAGTTCTGTGTTCTCAGTTGCAAATCAGATCAGTTCCTCAATTTCCTCATGCATTTACTCGTTCGGACATTTGTGCAACTTACACTAATGATGACGCCCGAAGGGCCTCTTAAGAGCAACCGCTAGTACCGCACTGTATTTTGAACCCATTCAACTGAGAGGAGATAAGAGAATAACTGTACAGGTGAAGGGAGGAAAAAAGGTGTGATGTTTACTTGGCTGCGATTGCAATTTGAAGAAAAGTACATGACAAAAATCTGGAAGGGGAATGCAAATTTATTACTGCTCCAGTAGTATGCAAGTGTTTCTCTTTTCAGGTTACCGTGTCTACTTTGTGGATGGCAATTACCAAGGTAGCTCTCGGCAGGTGCTTGACCATGAAACCTACATCCTCAATCTGACTGAGGCCAACGGCATTGCGGGAGCAAAGGGTGCCCATCCAGAACAAAACCCCAAATGGACACTACTATACCGTGCTACTGAGGCCTATGGGCTGCCTAGTACATTACCTTCTGATTGTGACCAGCTGCTCCAGATCTTTATCAAGGATGACCGGATCTTCCAAAAGTTCTGGTACTTGAACCACAAAGGCCATGTATCGGAGCCATGCAAAGAGATCTGCAAAACCAAAACGCTTTGCTTTCTTCGGAGTGGGAGGTATGATGAGCTGATACAGTGTGACCTCTTCAATGGGTTTGGAGGAAACTTGGCCCAAGCTGCCAGGAGAGCCTTATGTTGACCTGAGTTAGTCTAGACCAAAGGAAATGACCAGAATTATAGAACTTGTGCTTGGTAGGTTGTAAGATTTCAGTGTTTCTCCACAGACATTTGATTAAGACAAGCCATGGACTGATTAACTGCTGTCTTGATATTTTAATTCTGTAAAGACTGTTAGATATGTTTATAAATGTTTACTTGGAGAGGGTGTTAGGAATTTATCCTTGATCCATTGTCTCACTGATTTGGACAGCAGTGAGTAAGCAGTTCAACCGTACTGCTTCATGTAGTGGGGACAGTGTTCCCAAATGCATCAAACAATGTTCTGATAACAGACAGAAAGCCCAAAAGTAGAGCTGGCCATCTCTCTGAACTGAATCTTGAATGTTTCTCACTGTCATCTTCAGTCTCTAATAATGTTGGTTTTGCACTTTTCACTCTGTTGGTGGCATTGTGATCACTTTGAAGTCTGTACAAAGATGATTAAGTCTTTCGCATGTGGAAGACATTGGCTGTAATTACCCCCGCCAGTGACGGACGGCGGTTATGTGATTGCCTGCATTTTTTTGCTGGTTCGTTAACAGACTCACAGGCAGTTCTGCATTTCTCTTTGTTTGTCTGACTGCTGCAGTTCTGCATCTATCGTCATAACATTTGGACATACAGTTCAGATAATCCTAGAATAGAGTTTATTTTTCAAGGTCATGCTAAAAGAGAAAATCCTATAATCAGCCATAACGTCAGAACTACTCACCATAGAAACGTCCAAATTAGCTCATATTGTTCCTCTTAGGGAGATGCATTCTGGGTGACCTTGGCCTTCGACCTTGACCTTCAACAATTCAATTACGGTCATCCTGAAAACTTTAGATTCTGTATTTAAATCTGATGCGTGGAAGTGGTGCATTGCGCCTTAGAATACAGTGAGTGAGTCATTTTTGAAGGTCACAGTTCAAATTTCAAGGTCACACAAGACAAAAAAAAATAGCATTATCAATTTTGATCCGACTTCAATTTCACCATTCTGAAGTGCCATTTTGGTCAGTAATCACGTAGAATATTCAAGAAATACCACTTGCAGGAGATTGTTGGCATCACACCAAAACTATTCAGAAAACGTTTGAGCTGACTTGAATTTTACCATTCCGAAGTGCCGTTTTGGTCAATGTTTAGTTGGAATTTGTAAGTGGATCCACTTGCAGGACATTGTTGACTTCATGCCATAACTCTTTCAGAAATGTTTGAGCCGACCAGAATTTTATCTTTTTGAAGTTCCATCTCGGTCAACATTTATTTCATTGTGTGACATCCAAAGTTACTACTCTGTTAGCGGCGGTACTTGCTCTAGTTTCTCAGGTTAGAGCTTTGCAGCCTCTGGTATGTTATTATATTGTATAGCCCATCCTTGGACTCACTGAACATTTAGGTCATTTAAATTGATGCACATCACTGACTGCCTCAGCGAAGATGCCTTGAAACTTCAGTGATGTTGAGGAACAGCATTCCTTATTGATTTATTTTTGTGTCTGCACTTTAATTCATTAAAGTTATGAATAAGTCTGCCCCCCCCCCCCCCCCCCCCCCCCGAAGGAGAAAAAAAAACAATACCAGATGTGTGTAAGTGTAAGATAAGCCATTTAACTTTAATTTTAAAATAAAAACTGATTTAGGACAGTGGTGTGGTTCTTCAACTGCCAGGTTCATACCATCATAAGAATGAGTTGAGAAACACCTTCAGCTTGAAGTTATTACTGAAAATGTTAAACTTGATATGATCACTCTCTTCAGCATTCACAAAGTTTTGAACTTGGAACTGAATGATGACAGATCAAACTGATGCTCTTCCAGTCAACCTCAAATATGCTCTTTGTATTTACCCCAAACACTTTTTTTTTAAAGTTTGTAGGTCATGTATGTAGAACTCATGTATAGATTTCAATGAATGTTTCAAATGGTAGCACACTATAAAAATGTGCATGAAGAAACAGTTCTGCACAAATGTCTTCAAAGGCCAAAAAGTGGAATTTATGTAAAATATGTCAGTTACAGTAGTGTTCAGAATAATAGTAGTGCTATGTGAGTAAAAAGATTAATCCAGGTTTTGAATATATTTCTTATTGTTACATGGGAAACAAGGTACCAGTAGATTCAGTAGATTCTCACAAATCCAACAAGACCAAGCATTCATGATATGCACACTCTTCAGGCTATGAAATTGGGCTATAAGTTAAAGTAGAAAAGGGGGTGTTCACAATAATAGTAGCATCTGCTGTTGATGCTACAAACTCAAAACTATTATGTTCAAACTGTTTTTTTTAGCAATCCTGTGAATCAATAAACTAGTATTTAGTTGTACAAGTATAACCACAGTTTTTCATTTCTTCACATCTGCAAGGCACTAAATTTTGTTGGTTTGGAACCAAGATTTTGCTCGTTTACTAGTGTGCTTGGGGTCATTGTCTTGTTGAAACACCCATTTCAAGGGCATGTCCTCTTCAAGTATTTTGACATATCCAAACTGATCCATTATACCTGGTATGCGATATATAGGCCCAACACCATAGTAGGAGAAACATGCCCATATCATGATGCTTGCACCACCATGCTTCACTGTCTTCACTGTGAACTGTGGCTTGAATTCAGAGTTTGGGGGTCGTCTCACAAACTGTCTGCGGCCCTTGGACCCAAAAAGAACAATTTTACTCTCATCAGTCCACAAAATATTCCTCCATTTCTCTTTAGGCCAGTTGATGTGTTCTTTGGCAAATTGTAACCTCTTCTGCACGTCTTTTATTTAACAGAGGGACTTTGCGGGGGATTCTTGCAAATAAATTAGCTTCACACAGGCGTCTTCTGTCACAGCACTTACAGGTAACTCCAGACTGTCTTTGATCATCCTGGAGCTGATCAATGGGTGAGCCTTTGCCATTCTGGTTGTTATTCTATCCATTTTGATGGTTGTTTTCCGTTTTCTTCCACGCGTCTCTGGCTTTTTAGCCATTTTAAAGCATTGGAGATCATTGTAGATGAACAGCCTATAATTTTTTGCACCTGCGTATAAGTTTTCCCCTCTCCAATCAACTTTTTAATCAAACTACGCTGTTCTTCTGAACAATGTCTTGAATGTCCGGTTTTCCTCAGGCTTTCAAAGAGAAAAGCATGTTCAACAGGTGCTGGCTTCATCCTTAAATAGGGGACACCTGATTCACACCTGTTTGTTCCACAAAATTGACAAACTCACTGACTGAATGCCACACTACTATTATTGTGAACACCCCCTTTTCTTTTCTTTTTTTTTTTTAACTAATGGCCCAATTTCATAGCCTTAAGAGTGTGCATATCATGAATGCTTGGTCTTGTTGGATTTGTGAGAATCTACTGGTACCTTGTTTCCCCATGTAAAAATAAATATACTCAAAACCTGGATTAATCTTTTTAGTCACATAGCACTATTATTTTGAACACTATTGTACATGTGCGGAGGCTAGATACTTTAACACAGTCATTTCATTGCAAAATGTAGTACTGTAAGTCTACTGTAACTCTAATGTATGCAATTCACGGGTACAGCAGTGCTGTATTGATCTTCCCCAGATCAACTTTTTCAGTTGATTCATTCATCAAAGGCACTTTTAAGTCACTAGTACTGTAGTCCTTACTGACCATTTCAGCAATTAGTTTTTTGCAATCGCTTCGCTAACCTCAGACGTTTGTGCTTAGATACAACACTTATAACGGTCAGCACTTGTCACAGTCCAACCAGGTGTTCAAAACCTTGCATTGTGTATTCATATCACGGAAGAAATGATGCACATCTGACTCTGTGGTTCAAATGACTCACCTATCAAGAAATACTGTAGGAACTCTCCTTTAGATCACCCACACACAATATACCAATAGCTTCACTGCAATCCCTTACATTACTGCATAAAACAGTTGATGCATGTTTCAGTAAGGTTATATATTGTGGTTCTAAACAGTAGAGACAGTGAGATCATTGAACAAAATGTGAAATGTCTGAAATATGATCGTAACGGATTTACTTTTAGAATGGCAAAGAAAAATATCCATAATGCCAGAGAAAGTAGCCATAAAACTAATTGAAACAAAACATTTTGATCAACTGTCATGTAAAAAGTGAGCAGTTGTAAACAAAAACAATACTGTAACATTGTTTTGCATTAACACTCTGCTGGAATTGGCCAGAGATATTCATCGACATCACAGTGGACAGTTTCCCTTGCCAGGCATTGGGGGAAAACATCTCCTGGCATGACAAATCCAGGTCTGACATTGGTCTGCCATTTCATCACATGCATCATGCATGGCCTGGAGGAGGGTAGTGTGTTCATGAGGGAGATGATCAGACTTTCCACCTCCATGCTGAGAAGTAGTCCACTATCAGGTTGAGAAAAGGAGAGTATGGGGACAAATACAATGCTGTGACCTGTGGATGAGCACCATATGTGCACCATTTCAGCATGGAATTGTCCCAGACTAGCACATATGTGACTCCCACAGAGCTGCTCTAATTCGTTTATTACCCACTGGTAACGTCAAGTACTGCTTGTCCATCATTATCTATAAACCTGTGTGTTAGGAACCATACTTTATTTTTTTAACCAATGGTGCAGTTACCATTTTGAGTTGTATTTATTGCTAGTTGGATGTCTTTAATGACATGGAGAGACAGTCACATGTGTGTATTCCGTTTTGGAATAGTGATACTTTGATGTTAACTTGTCATTTTGAACAGGTGATTTACAGTCAGTGAACAAATGACCTAAATGTAATGAATATTGTATCCCAGCAACTGAAAAGTGTTTACAGTTTTGAGAACTTGTCTATCTTGATCTGTGTTGAGGTTTGGATCTAGAGCTTTGAAAGTTGTGCAAGGAGTTGTGAGGTTAGCATAGAAGCGATTGCAAAAAAACAAAAACAAAAAAAACTGTAAAATGAATACCTCAGAATGGTTACCTCAAATAAAAGGTGTCATTAGTACCACTTCAGAATTCAGAGTTTGAGCAGCATCTGTCTTAGACTGTACCTTATTCCTAATCTGGTTAAAACTAAATGAAGGTAGGCTGTGGTACAACTACATCTTTCAGATCTTTATGAATAAACTAATCACTCCATATTGCTAACAGAAAGCTGCAGTTAAGCTAAACCATGCACACTGTTTAGCCTAACTGTTTCTCTCTGTGTTCCCCTGTCCAACATTGAAGTTTGTGTCAGACCAACATTTATAAGAGGTATGTAGAACAATATTCATGCCCTTTTCAGAAACTGGGAGACACCAACACTCTTTGAAATGGTAAAAAATTTCTGTCACTCAAATGTATCAGATGTGAAGAGGAAGGCTGGAAGTGAACTCTGCACCAAGTAGAAATTCTTAGTTAAAAAAAAAAAATTCTTCCTCAATCAAGTGTTTCTGGTGTTGGTTGAATCCAACAGTGTTCATTTTTTTTTTTTTTTTTTTTGTGGCACACTGATTATCACTTTGGTTTTTGGGACAAGGTCAGTCTCACTTCACTCACTTTTAATAGTTAAGTGTCACGACTTACAAAAACTGACCACATACTGTGCATTCAGTAAGTATTCACAGCACTTCACTTTTTCCACATTTTATGTTACAGCCTTACAGCTCAGAATGCATAAAATTCATTTTTTCCTCAAAATTCTACACACGATACCCCATAATGACTATGTGTAAAGTTTTGAGATTTTTGCAAATTTATTAAAATCACACATACATAAGTATTCAGTCTTTGCCATAAAGCTCAGAATTGAGCTCAGGTGCATCTTGTTTCCACAGCTTAATCAGTCCACCTGGGATAAAGTCAATTGACTGGCCATGATTTGTAAAGGCACACACCTTTCTACATACAGTAGTGTTCAGAATAATAGTAGTGCTATGTGACTAAAAAGATTAATCCAGTTTTTGAGTATATTTCTTATTGTTACATGGCAAACAAGGTACCAGTAGATTCTCACAAATCCAACAAGACCAAGCATTCATGATATGCACACTTAAGGCTATGAAATTGGGCCATTAGTAAAAAAAAAAAAAAAAGTAGAAAAGGGGGTGTTCACAATAATAGTGTGGCATTCAGTCAGTGAGTTTGTCAATTTTGTGGAACAAACAGGTGTGAATCAGGTGTCCCCTATTTAAGGATGAAGCCAGCACCTGTTGAACATGCTTTTCTCTTTGAAAGTCTGAGGAAAACCGGACGTTCAAGACATTGTCCAGAAGAACAGCATAATTTGATTAAAAAGTTGATTGGAGAGGGGAAAACTTATACGCAGGTGCAAAAAATTCTAGGCTGTTCATCTACAATGATCTCCAATGCTTTAAAATGGCCAAAAAGTCAGAGACGCGTGGAAGAAAAAGGAAAACAACCATCAAAATGGATAGAAGAATAACCAGAATGGTAAAGGCTCACCCACTGATCAGGTCCAGGATGATCAAAGACAGTCTGGAGTTACCTGTAAGTGCTGTGACAGAAGATGCCTGTGTGAAGCTAATTTATTTGCAAGAATCCCCCGCAAAGTCCCTCTGTTAAATAAAAGACGTGCAGAAGAGGTTACAATTTGCCAAAGAACACATCAACTGGTCTAAAGAGAAATGGAGGAATATTTTGTGGACTGATGAGAGTAAAATTGTTCTTTTTGGGTCCAAGGGCCGCAGACAGTTTGTGAGACGACCCCCAAACTCTGAATTCAAGCCACAGTTCACAGTGAAGACAGTGAAGCATGGTGGTGCAAGCATCATGATATGGGCATGTTTCTCCTACTATGGTGTTGGGCCTATATATCGCATACCAGGTATCATGGATCAGTTTGGATATGTCAGAATACTTGAAGAGGTCATGTTGCCTTATGCTGAAGAGGACATGCCCTTGAAATGGGTGTTTCAACAAGACAATGACCCCAAGCACACTAGTACACAAGCAAAATCTTGGTTCCAAACCAACAAAATTAATGCCTCGTAGATGTGACGAAATCATGAAAAACTGGTTATACAACTAAATACTAGTTTAGTGATTCACAGGATTGCTAAAAAAAAGCAGTTTGAACATAACAGTTTTGAGTTTGTAGCATCAACAGCAGATTCTACTATTATTGAATGCTTGGTCTTGTTGGATTTGTGAGAATCTGCTGAATCTACTGGTACCTTGTTTCCCATGTAACAATAAGAAATATACACAAAACCTGGATTTATCTTTTTAGTCACATAGCACTACTATTATTCTGAACACTACTGTGTAAGGTCTCACAATTGATGGATGCATGTCAGAAGACAAACCAAGCATGAAGTCAAAGGAATTACCTGTAGACCACAAATAGAGAAGGGTACAGAAATATTTCTGCTGTTGTGAAGGTCACAATGGAAGAAGTTCAGATCCGCTAGGACTCTTCGTAGAGCTGGCCACCTCTCTGAACTGAGCAATCGAGGCGGCTTAGTCAGGGAGGTGGCCAAGAATCCAATGGTCACTCCGACATTCCTCAGTGGAGAGAGGAGACGCTTCCACTAGGACAACCATCTCTACAGCAATCCACCAATCAGCCCCTGTATGGTAAAGCGGCCAGATGGAAGCCACTCCTTAGTAAAAGGCACATGGCAGCCTGCCTGGAGTTTGTCAGAAGGCACCTGAAGGACTCTCAGACTATGAGAAACAAAATTCTCTTGTCTGATGAGGAAAAAAAAAAACTGAACTCTTTGGTGTGAATGGCAGGTGTCACGTTTGAAGGAAACCAGGCACCATCCCTACAGTGAAGCATGGTGGTTGCAGCATCATACTGTGGGGCTGTTTTTCAGCAGCAGCAACTGGGAGACTAGTCAGGATTGAGGGAATGATGAATGCAGCAATGTACAGAGACATCCTGGACAAAAACCTGCACCAGAGCACTCTTGACCTAAGACTGAGGCAACAGTTCATCATTCAACAGGACAATGACCCTAAGAACACCAAGATATCAAAGGAGTGGCTTCAGGACAACTCTGTGAATGTCCTTGAGTGACCCAGCCAGAGCCCAGGCCTGAATCCGATTTAACATCTCTGGAGAGATCTGAAAATGGCTGTACACCTGACCCTCTTCATCCAACCTGATGGAGCTTGAGAGGTACCACAAAGAATGAGCAAAACTGGCCCAAGATAGGTGCTCCAAGCTTGGGCATCATATTCAAGACAGAGGTTGTAATTGCTGCCAAAGGTTCATTAACAAAAACCAAAGAATTCCTGCACAAATTGTCAACCGTCTCAGGGAAGCTCATCTGCACGCTTGTCATCCTCATCGGGGTCTCGACCTGACCGCAGTTTTTCGTTGTAACCAACTTGAGTGAGCAAATGCTCACAATGGTGTCTGGCACATTGGAGAGGTGTTCTCTTCATGGATGAATCCCAGTTTTCACTATTCAGGGCAGATGTCAGTGTGTGTGGCATCGTGTGGGTAAGTGGTTTGCTGATGTCAACGTTGTGGATGGAGTGACCCCATGGCGACAGTGGGGTTATGGTGTGGGCAGGTATATGTTATGGACAATGAACACAAGGGCATTTTTGACCATCAATCTTGAATGCTGTGACATGATCCAGAAGCCCATTATTGTGCCATTCATCCACGACCATTACCTCATGTTGCAGATGATAATGCATGGCCCCATGTGGCAAGGAATGGACTCCATTTATATAGTGCTTTTCCATCTGCATCAGACGCTCAAAGCGCTTTACAAACAATGCCTCACATTCACCTCAATGTGAGGGTGCTGCCATACAAGGCGCTCACTACACACCAAGAGCAATAGGGGATTAAAGACCCTTAGGGCCCTTAGTAATTTTCCAGTCAGGCTGGGATTTGAACAGAGGATCTTCTGGTCTCAAGCCCAACACGTTAACCACTAGACCATCACCTCCCCTGTACACAATTCCCAGAAGCTGAAACATCGCCCATTGAGCATGTGTGGGATGCTCTGGATCAGCATATATGACAGCAAGTTCCAGTTCCTGCCAATATCCAGCAACTTCACACACCTGTTGAAGAGGACCAACATTCCACAGGCCACAAATAACCTGATCAACTCAATGCAAATGAGATGTGTTGCACTGCATGAGGCAAACGGTGGTCACACCAAATACTGACTCCTCAGACTCCCCCAATAAAGCAAAGCTGCACATTTCAGAGTGGCCTTTTATTGTGGCCAACCTAAGGCACACCTGTGCAATAATCATGCTGTCTTAGCATCTTGAAATGCTACACCTGAGGTGGGATAGATTATTTCGGTAAAGGAGAAGTGCTCACTAACAGCTTTAGACAGATTTGTGAACTATATTTGAGAAATGGGTCTTTTGTGTCGACATAAAATGTTTTAGATATTTGAGCTCAGCTCATAAACAATGTGAGCAAAAACAAGTGTTACATTTATATTTGTTCAGTGTATTTGGTGAAACAGTTTTTATTAAAGTGAGGACCTGCAGATAGATCATGTTCATGCAAAGTTTTAAGTGCCAGGTTTTAAAATGTGAGTGTATACAGTGATTTTTACAGTTTTACCTTTTGTTTTTTCCCATTTTTGCCAAACAATCCAGACTGATTTTCTTCCTTGTTTTACTGTTCACATTTATGCTCATGATTAGTACAAATGCTACAAACTTTAAGTTGCAAAAAGGAAACTTTTAAGAATATCTTATTATGGATCTGAGAAAACCATAGTGACACCAAAGTCCTCCTTGTACAGGTCCCAGGTCTTTGGTTTGTGGGGGTTGTCCAGCTCCTCCCTGGGTAAGAACAGCCTGTGGAGAGTTTGGAAGTAATGCTGAAAATATGCATGAAAACAAAGCCTTAACAGAGATAAAGAAAACATACCTGTTGCCCGTGATGAAGGAGGTATTGAACCAAAAGTAGAAGGCAACATCTTCATATCCTTTAGGGAGACCCTGAAGTGTAAAGAACAGGCCGATAGCAGCGGCGCCACAATCTAGCAGAGTGTAACTAAAACATTTAAAAGCAAACACTCACAGCACTCGACTCAAACATGACCTTTACATCCCCGTCAACCACAGGCCCATTCTTTAAACTGATAACCACTGCATTATTACCCACATCAGGGAACACCTGGAAAACCAGCACAACTCAGTAAATTTGCAAATCTACCAATGAGTCAGTCTGACAATATGTACAGAGTGTCTCTGCAGGACTTACTGTGCAGTTATCCTGTTTAGCGCACACACACTGGAATACCAGCTCCTTCCTCACGATTATCTTCACCATGAAGTCACTGCCATCTCCCCGACCTACCCCTGGTCATGCCAAATTAACATTTTGAGATGAGCCTCAAGAGTCAGAAAAGGTCTGAGTGGTCTGCTCACTTCAGGATTTCACCTGCTATAGAGTGGATGCGGATGCTCTTGATGTTGAGACTTTTGGGTGGAGGAAGCTGCCTGTTGAACTTCATCTTCATGATCTCATAGTAGCCCACATACCTACTCTGTAGTCAAAACAGATCACTTTTGTTAAAAGCTGAAAATTAGTTAGGGAGCAGGTAGCCAGGTCCATAAGTATTTGGACCAAGTTTTTGGAAGTTTTCCCTTTACCCTTTACCAATGGAGTTGGGGGGGGGGGGGGGGGGGGGGTATTTTTCATAGTCAACTTTTAGCTTCAAGGGTAATAAACCAGTGTCACATTAACCATTCAGGCATTACACCCATTTATTTATACACAGTCCCTTCAATTTCAGAAGCCACAAGTAATTGGACAAACTCAGGATTGTTTAACATAAGCTACAGGAGATGGATACACGACCATTTCAAAGTCATCAAATGTATTGGACTTAATACCTCTGTCTGGATGAGGCAGTTCTCAAAAACTGACTGTGCAAAAGCACATTAGTTAGGGAAGCCACCAAGACAACTGAAGAAATTACAGGCTTCTGTGGCTGTGATTGGAGAATCTGTGCATAGTGTGACCTTTGCCACAACTCTACAATGGTGTCAGAGACAGAAGGATTTCTCTCATTATATATATATATATACACACACACACACACAAAAAAGTACAATTCAATACACGAGACTCGAGTCATGATAAGATCTGTGTTATTCCATGAAAAGCCTTCTCTGCTCAGCTCCACTATCAAGCTGTGATTGGTGCTACAACTGATAAAAGCTGCACCAGATAATTTTCTCCAACCACCACAGCTACACAAAGCTGTAACATCTTCAGTGTTGTCATGAAGCGTTCCCTCACTCATCTCCTCTGTGCACAGCTTTTATGAACTGCTGACTGCAGACAGGTTTACCATACCTTTTGTATTTAATTAATGTAAATGACCAATACTTATTTGGTGACTTGGAAATGGTCATGTATCCATCCCATGACTTGTCTAAAGAAAAGCAAGGACTTGTATTAAAAATAACCCAGAGAATCATGTTAGATTGTCCAATTAATTACGGGCTCTGAACATGGAAAGTCTGCATGAAATAGTTGGCAATATTTTTGGAAAATTCTCTTGAATCAAAACTGCAAGTCTACACTATAAGCAAGGGTGGAATGGCCATTGGGAGTACTAGGATTTTTCCTGATGGGATACTCAATAATGGGTCAATGGCTGCCATTTTTTTTTTGCTGCGCCTTGCCATGGTAACTCTCCCAGCACTGGGAGAGAGACATGCATCAGCCCACAGAGCTCAGCTGCAGCCTGCAGACACAGCATAGCCCCAGTGGCTTGTCTGTCCAAAGTATACCTGACCTAATTGTGGCCCTACGATAGGCTACAGAGGCCCAGGAGTCCCACCCACGCATGTTCCAGACCTCTCCACCCTCATCTAATCACCTTTAACGATGAGCAATCATGATGTGAGAGAAAAACAACGCAGAACGCAAAAAACAAAGCGAGTCACAAAATGGAGGAAAAAACAAAGGCAGTGCAGAATTACTGACGGAAAAGGAAAAAAAGGCTCTCATGACTGATGCTGCTAAGAGCAGAAAAATTTCAGAGATGTTTGCTGCAGGGGCCTGTGGGTCCCTCTCAGCAGCAGCAGGTGGTGTCAAGAGTTGGACAGTGAGGCTCCCACTGCCATGGAGCAGGAGGAGATTGGTGGTGGTGGCGATGATAGCAGGTGTGTGCCAGCATGGTGTCAGTTGGCACAACAATTTCACACGGATAGTAGCGGCAGGCCAGTCTGGACCAAAAAGTCCAGGACTGAAACTTTGTCCCCAGGTCAGCCCTGACTATAAGCACATCTTTATTCATGTCAACTCTGATGTGGTGTACAGATGCAAAAATACAAATAGTGTCAGTGTCCAACTCCTTGTGAAACTGCCGATTCCATTTCCATAGGTTTCTTTTAAAATTAATTTCATTGTGTTTTGTTTTTTTTTTTAACCTGAGAGGGAGTCTCCACACCCTGAAACTTTGAGCTTTGAGTCTTGTCTGTCCTCCTCTCACCAAAATAGTCCAGGCTGTCCTGAAGACATGCACAAAAAGACATGTTTTAAAGATTAATTACACTCTGCTCTGTAATCACTTTGATTTTATGAGTTTCACCTCTGCACTCTCAAATTGGTCACTGTCAATCAGCCAGGTGCACACCATAGTGCCTGTGCGCCCTGTGAAATGGCAGTTGCAATATGGAACATTTATTCAGCCTCAAACAAAACAGTGACTGAACATTTGTCAAACTATACAACTCTAGTTCACGTAAAAACTGTCACCTTTTCCTCCTTTACAGTGAATAGCGATGACATTTTTGGGATCAGCAGACATCCATTCCCTCACACTTGCTGTGTATTTCAGCATATCCCTGAGGCAAATTGTACAACAATTATATATTTAAAACAAAGGTCATGGATATATAGATATATACACACACACACACACACCTCGTCTCAGTACAAGTTACAAATGCCTGCAAATTTATTCAAATTCAGTTAACATTTAGTGTAATCAGTCATGCCCCCCCCCCCCCCCCCCCCCAACAGAACCATAAAATTAAACTGGTAATCTGTTACAAATTACACAGTAATTTAAATTTTCTGTACTTTTGAGCATAGCTGCCAAGTTTTCTCAAATTCAGTTTTGCTCATGACTCAACAGGAAGCTGCAATTTTGTCATTTCAAATACTTTTCAGCATAGCAAGTGAAAATATCCTGTAACCCAAGTTGAATAACGGACAAGACAGAATTTCTAAGCAAGACAGTTTAAGTTTAAATTTATGAGTCCTGCAGTGGACTAAACGTCAAAATGTGCAGTTATACTGTACACAGTGCTGCGGTGAACAATCCCCCACTTCACAACACAAACTACAAGTCACTGTACACAAGATACATGGATCCGAGTTGGTATGCACAAGGTCCATTTATCTGAAGTAACAATTTCTTCAAATGATCTCATGTACACAATACTTTTAAAATGAAGAATTTGTTTTATTTTTCCACTAGGTGGCAGTCTTAAAAATGGGTTCAAAGCAAACTGAAGCACAGTGTGCTTTGTTTTGTAATTTAGTTTGTAGACGCTAAATATTTTTCTGGTGTATTTATATGGTATAAATGGAATGCAAAAAATTTACCTGTAACTGTAAAAACATGTGCAATGTCAGCTCTGAAATTTTGGGGTCTGATATTTTTGGGCATGTTGGCATCTTTAACCTAATAATTTGCAGTTGTTCTTTTATATTAGTTATAAATAGGAATGTCGGTGCATTGGGACATGTCTCCATGTGTATGAGCATCCACATGTAATGTTGCCATGTTTTCATGTGATTTATGAATCCTTGTTGCCAACTGCAGTCCTGTTTGTCATCTACTGTACAGCTTCAAATGTAGATATCACCTGAATGCACCATAAAAACTGCTGCATCCATTTTTCTGTTGAGCTATAATGCCATCAACCCCTTTTTCGCTCCAATTTAACAACACTAATTAAATGTAAGTGCATATCTGAGGCTGTAACGCACCTATTCTCAGTAAACCGTAAAGCAGGAACTGATCGTTATACTGTTGTGCATTTTTTTTTTTTTTACAGAATAGGTTTTTAAAATCAAATAACTGCATATTTAAAATGCATACCAAGTCTTGAGAAAACTGGTGAATAAACATTTTATTTTGGGTCTCCTGTCACCCTCTAGTGGCAGGATACCTCACTGCTGTTGTAAAAGGCTCAACAATAATATGCAACTGCCACAGTCTAAATCCAAAGTATAATTTCAAAGAAAAATGAAAAGTATTTGAGGAATGACATCACAATACACAGTGCAACTCACTCCAAGGATGGAACATTGTGATCGTCAATGAACACTCGTTCAACTCTGTAGTGGAAAAACTTGGGGTCGTAGCCCTTCTCACCTGCATCAAAATAAAACAGGGCCTGGAGTGTGTCTCCCTACATAAATGAAAACCTGTACATGACAAAGAGGGAGCGTCAACTTACTGCACAGGTTGTAAACTTTATAGTAGCATCCATGTTTAGTGTCAAGGAACCTCACCACTTCCTGCACAGAAAGGGAAACGAAGCACGCTGTACAAGGTTTGCATGTTTTACAATCTATAGAGTATAAAATTACCTGTCTGACTTACTCTGATGGGATTTCTGTAGAAGGACTGCTTCCCAGAAGATGGAAAAGACATTGCAATAACACGGTCTAAGGGGGGGGGGGGGGGGGGGGGGGGGGGGGGGGTATTCATTCAGTGATGTCACACTTCTATAAATGGGTTTATAAACACTGGTGGGCACAAGTAACCAAAGAGTTAGCTTTGATAACCACTAATCTGTATAAAAGTTAACTTTTATAACGTCAGACCGATAAAAACCGCAAAAGATTTTGGCAGATGTTACAGCTAACCACTAACTTTTAGTGCTGTCGGCTACTAATAAGAAAGTTTCAGGTTTAAGCACCGCCGAGGCTTCCGAGTAAAATCAAAAGCGATCACAAACCCAAAAATGAACGACGAGCCAGAGCATCTATCTTATGTAGTCAGACGGCTGTGAGCTCTGTCCTTCAGCAGAGGCGAGCTGAGCAGGCCAGCTGCTGTTGCCCAAAAGGTAAGGGGAAAAAAAAAACAAACAAAAAACAAACGTCATTTACTTTCTACATGCAAAAAGACAGACAGCATGGAGGAGACATGAAGCGCAACACATTTTTTGATTTATGGTTTTACACATAAACACCTAATTCTTGACAGTTTTTTGATATTAATGGTAAACTTGTAATTTTTTATAGAGAGAAAATATCACACATGACATATCTTTTACAGGAATGCGCTAAATTCTGAAGGTTTGACCTTTAACAGACACACTTGCCGAAAGGCATTATGGAGAAAAATGAGTCTCCTTCACTGGTTGGTTTATTTGTAAAAACCAACACACAAGTTAGTGTAACATGTATGTTGGTTTTTACAAATAAATGTGTATTTGAAATATGTCTCTTTTTTCATTTGTAAAAAAAAAAAAAAAAAAAAAAAAAAAAAAAATTTAAAAAGACATTTGCAAAACTGAAAATTCTGTTAGTTAAGTGTAATCCATGACCAACACGGGCCGCTATTCACACTCCCATCCAGTAGATGGCAGTGTTCGATGCATTTTGACCGGGGGGAGTGGTGGGAGTGTCTATCACTGTCTTTCTTTTTGCATGTTGAAAGTAAAGTACTTTTTTCTCTTCCTTTGGGGGAACAGTAGCCAGCTCACTCTACTCTCTTCTGCGAAGGGAGGACTGAGCTCACAGACTATTGCAAAACACACAACAAGTAGGTACTAAAATGTATGATTTTGATTCACTATACTAACCAAAAAAGTTAGCGGACTGAAAGTTAGCGGTGCTAAATTTAGTGGAAGCTAAGTGGTCCGCTGATGGTTTTCAAAATTAGCTGAAAAGCTAATCTGCTAACAAAAAAGTTACCTTCGCTAATTAGCGGAACTGTGCGCACCACTGTTTACAAGCAATGAACATCCCACTATAGTCAGTGTTCTTTGATGTAGCTCTGCTAAACCTGCCTGTGACATATGTGAGGTCCAGATCAAACCCATCCTTCTGATAACGACGTTTATTCTCAGAAACCTGGCAAAGATGAATATTTGTCCAGTTATATTCTGCAAAAAGCCTCCAACTAGGATTTCTTAATATTTAAGTTTCTACCTCACCATCCTCCTGGTGACCTTTTCCAGCTCCTTTTTCTGAGCTGCCAGTCGGAAAACCCTCACCAGGATGATAATTCTCAGAAATCTCAGAAAATTCACCACCCTAGTGAGGAACAGATTGCATGCACATACCAAAATGTGTGAACAGCTACAATACAGAAGTTGCTCTTTGTAGAAATATTAAGTGCTCATCAGCTGTAAAGTCGGGTGAAGGTACCTGGGTATGAGACTGGCTCCTGAGAGGTCGGTGAAGGTATAGATCATGGTGACCACCAGAGTGACCACCACAACACAGGCATCTATGATGTTCAACTTTGAGCTGAAGTAGACTTTGAACCTAAATAGTGTGCATAAAAAAGTGAATACAGCAACAAAAAAACATGTTAAGTAGTAGTATGTTCAGAATTTCAATGTGAATGACAGACATTGTGAAGCGGACACTGCAACCTTTCAAATGGTGATGCAAGCACCACATTTGGCACAAATACACCTTAGATGTTACCCTTCTGAAAAGGCAGGGTGTCCACTTGAAATTGCAGAAGGCAGCCAGGTAGGGGTCAACTGAATAATTAGACAGGGGTGAAAATTAAAAGATGCTCCAATCATATTGTAAACTATACCCCATTAATTGTCTGATCACAGATTCCAAAAAGGCATAGTTTGGACTATCTGTGACTGAATGTTTTGGAGTTATGAGGTAAAAATAGCAAGAATGGCAACAAAGTTCAATTTCAGTTTGTACAGGGGTCAAAAGTTACACTTGCTCTAACTTTGGAAAAAAATTAATGTAAATTATTGGTTGAGTTTAATAGGGTTTTTAAAAGGAATGTGTCATGCTTAGTTATCACGTTACAGGGAAACATATATCACATGTCAGAGAATCCAATGGAAGACAACATTGCCCAGCCTTTACTTTGCAGACCAAGCACAACACAGTCAAGACTATTCCATTTATTAATCCCATTAGTTCAACCAATAATCTGCACCATTTCTTAACCAAAAGTGGAGCAACTTTAACCTTTGACCCCTATACAAACTGAAATTGACCTCTCACCAGTTTTACTATTGTTTACCCCATAACTCCACAGAATTAGGTCATAGATGGGCCCAACTATACCTTCTTGAAATCTTTATGATCAGACAAATAATATGGAATGCCTTTCAATATGAGTGGAGCATTTTTAGATTTTGACCCCTGTGTAATTCTTCAATTTGCCCCCTACCTGGCTGCCTATTTAAGCGGATGCTTATTTTTCCAAAAGCATTATGTCTAATTTGGTGCTTGTATCACTATTTGAAGGATTCCTCTGTAAATATTCACTTGTCTGCTGCACTATTAATGTAGGAGAGCCATAACGTACTCAGAGCAGAATCATTATGCTTCCCAAGGATCTCATCAGCACACACACAAACAACATAGGTTTCCTGTCCACTTCCTGTCACAAGTACAGTTAAACAGCTAATCAGAATTACAAATGCATTTCTGCTGACATAAGACTTTGGGAAGCTTGCACCATTCTTTGAAATGTCTCAATGTCACTGCAGTGGTAACTGAAAAAGGGGTTAGATAGGGCTGTTTGGTTCAGCTTGCAAAGAACTTTCCATCACGGTTAACATACTGGTCAATGTCTGGAAAAGCATATAATGGGTTATTAGAAAACAGGCTTTTACCTCAGGTGGTGGACCACTTTTCCCCATACATAGACATAACATACACACACACACACACTTCAGCTAAGCTTGCATTGGCATACTAATGGTCATAAAGGTGCCCAGTTGGTCCACGGCCAAGGTTACCATCATAAATAAATAGAATATTTTTGGCCGTGATGAATCCTGATCGAGTGTAAAGGTCAAACAAGGTCAATGTCCATTAGATTCAATGACATGTTACCCCGTAATGTGATGTGATAACTAAGCCTGACAGTTTGTACAAACTAGTCACTCACTCATCTTCAGCCGCTAAGTCCTATTAAGGGTCATGGGGGCCTATCTCAGCACTCATTGTATGTGAGTTGGGGTACAACCTGTCTGTCACATGGCCATATATAGACAAACAAACAGTCATACCCACAAGCACACCTACGGACAACTTTGAAAGTTTCCAATTCACCTAGCCTGAGACATTGAGATTGTCCAAACTATACCTTTGTAGAATTTTTATGATCAAACAAATAATAATGTATACATTTTAAAGTGATGGTAGCATCTTTTAATTTTCACCCCTGTGTAATTCTTCAATGACCCCCACCTGGCTACAGCTACCACCCTGGGATGGCCATCATACATTTTTGTGTAGACCATAATATACTGAGGCTGGATTGTAAGTAAGTGTCATTTAGTAGTACAGAAAACCTGCGTGGCCCATGGACTAACATGATTACAGACAAATAATGTGAAAATTCTCTTAATATTGCTCAATTTTGAACTTTAGGGTAACTTCTGCTACTTGCTCACTGGTCTCTGAAACGCAAGAGCGCACGGAAACTGAATACCTACTTTGAACAACAAAAGTGATGCTTAATGAGTGTGCATGATCTTCCTTTTTAGTCACTTACCCTTCCACATAGACCCGCAGGAGAACATCAGCAAGAAAGAAGAAGGAGATGGTGAGGGACACTGCCTCCAAGGGATTCCCAACCTCTCTGCTCTTGGCTGGCAGAGAAAGGTCTACAATCACCAGCACAAAGTCCACTAGGATCAGTACCACTCCAAACATACTGAAGAAAAACAGCAAACATCATCATCATCACCAATGCAATTAAGGAAAAGAACCAAATTCTTCACAACTTGCAGTTACCGTCGTCTCAATAGAGTTTCAAAAACAACTCACCGAAATCCAAAGGACATAACAAAAGGTGCCATCATCCTCCGGATATTACTATAAAGGGAAATAAATGGTGCCCATTAGTAATGAAGAGGGTTTCCTGAATAAAGATGATTATAGAGTTTGGACCCAGATGTGTCATATACCAGCTATTGTTCCAGTACTTCTGGTTATGTATGCTTATTGGATTAAAGATCTCCCCCACCCCTCCACACACACCACCACCACACACACTTTTGCTACCTATATAAGCCCTGAGGCCCATTGGTGCCAGTGCTCATCTCAGGGATTCTGCAACTCCCCCCGATGGGCGCCAGTCTCAGACAAGTGACTTCCACCCAAGGATGATAGCCATTTACAACTATTGAGGACTAAGACAATGCAGATGATGTGTCTTGTCAGGTAGCATGGGCAGAATTTGAACCTCAGCTACTTGTTATTTTGCTACCCTAACCCATGAATACATGTTCCCATTTTGCAGGATTTTTAAAGCCAAACAGACTTTCTTTAAGAGTCAGAAAAACAAAAATCAACTGCAAGTACAACACACAAATAAGAGTAAATGGGATTTTACTGGAAAACAACTATCGATTTCACAATTCTTGAAGTTGGCTTGCTGACACCACCATTTTTGGGAAACATTTGTTCTGCCACTTCAGCATGCTGAGAAAGCACCATGTACACAAAGTGTTGACATGTCTCACAAAATTTGGGACTCTGCCAAATGTAGACTAGGCTACAGTTAGGAAGGGTGGTTAAAATAATGTTTCGGCTTTCAATTAATTATTGTCAAACTGCAAAGAACATTGAATTTCACTGTCACTCAATCTGCCCATCTTCTCAATTCATTATTAGTTATTTGGACATGCTCAATTGCCCCATTGTGTCTATAACATATTTCGGTTTGTTGTGACAGAAGAGTAAATGAAACAGGAAATATTAACATTTAAGTTGAAACAGGATAAATTTCACATAAAACTCAAATTTATTAGTCATTACCAACAACATAGTTACCAGTTAAATAAATGCAATTCTAAATAATTGCCTGCCCTAATGCTGCAAAATTATCGTTTCTTTCCATCATCATTCATGATCTCCTGCAGCAGTTGGTAGTTTTCTCTACAACACTTGTCCAGTTGTTTTTGTGCAATCAAAGTGTGAATATAGCCCAAGACTCAAGCCTGGACTCAGACTACAAATTTCAGAAAACTGTAAACATTCAGAAAAGTGTTTTCCCAGTAAATTAAGAAAACACACGGCACAGTAAATTTAAAAAGACGTAGCTAATTTGTGATTAAATGACCATATGTGCAGTTTGTGTAGTTCTACTTTGGTGATCATGACCATTTTTGTTGACGGTGCCATCAATATTGACACAAAGATATAAGATTAAGGAAGTGGCTATTTGTACAGTGCATCTAAAAAGTATTCACAGTGCTTCCCTTTTTTCACATTTTGTTATGTTACAGCTTTATTCCATACATTGAGATTTTTGTAAATTTGTTAAAAATAAATAAATAAATAAGAAATCACATGTACATAAGTATTCACATCCTTTGCCTTGAAGCTCAAAATTGAGCTCCAGTGCATCTTGTTTCCACGGATCATCGTTGAGATGTTTCTACAACTTAATTGGACATGGACGAAAAATCTCCCCCTTTTTTGTCAGTCTGTCACTTTAAGAGGTTGGGCTTGTCGGTAACGTATGCATAAATACCGCTCTGTGTTATGGGAAATGTAATGTTCTTAAGCTCCTCCTCCATTAGCAGTGTGCGTGCGGTTCATTTTTTTGTTTGTTTTTTATAAATGGGCGGCCGGCACAAGTGATTTAGCATCTGCGAATGAAGCCCATGTCCAGCATGCAGCAGACAGTTTCAGAATGTTTGGCTCAGAAGTCATAGCTAGCTACCAACCTGATGCTGTGAAATGTTTGTGTTGCCAAAAGTGAGAAATAAAAACCAAGTTCAAGTAAGAAGCAGCAATGTGCACACCTGTGTGTGCACTCCACAGAGTTAACAGGACCGATAAAGCCAGTTACAATGGGCCTCATGTATCAACGTTGCGTATGGCGATATTTGAGCGTATATGGGGTGTACGCCAAAACGGCTGCGCATTTATCAATGTGGTCGTTGGCGTACGCTGTGCTGAAAATATACACCAGGTCGAGAGGTGCCGTAAATTCAAATCAAATCAATTTTATTTATATAGCGCTAAATCACAACAAACAGCTGCCCCAAGGCGCTTTATATTGTAAGGCAAAGCCATACAATAATTACGGAAAAACCCCAACGGTCAAAACGACCCCCTATGAGCAAGCACTTGGCGACAGTGGGAAGGAAAAACTCCCTTTTAACAGGAAGAAACCTCCAGCAGAACCAGGCTCAGGGAGGGGCAGTCTTCTGCTGGGACTGGTTGGGGCTGAGGGAGAGAACCAGGAAAAAACATGCTGTGGAAGAGAGCAGAGATCAATCACTAATGATTAAATGCAGAGTGGTGCATACAGAGCAAAAAGAGAAAGAAACACTCAGTGCATCATGGGAACCCCCCAGCAGTCTAAGTCTATAGCAGCATAACTAAGGGATGGTTCAGGGTCACCTGATCCAGCCCCAACTATAAGCTTTAGCAAAAAGGAAAGTTTTAAGCCTAATCTTAAAAGTAGAGAGGGTGTCTGTCTCCCTGATCTGAACTGGGAGCTGGTTCCAGAGGAGAGGAGCCTGAAAGCTGAAGGCTCTGCCTCCCATTCTACTCTTACAAACCCTAGGAACTACAAGTAAGCCTGCAGTCAGAGCGAAGCACTCTATTAGGGTGATATGGTACTATGAGGTCCCTAAGATAAGATGGGACCTGATTATTCAAAACCTTATAAGTAAAAAGAAGAATTTTAAATTCTATTCTAGAATTAACAGGAAGCCAATGAAGAGAGGCCAATATGGGTGAGATATGCTCTCTCCTTCTAGTCCCCGTCAGTACTCTAGCTGCAGCATTTTGAATTAACTGAAGGCTTTTCAGGGAACTTTTAGGACAACCTGATAATGAATTACAATAGTCCAGCCTAGAGGAAATAAATGCATGAATTAGTTTTTCAGCATCACTCAGACAAGACCTTTCTAATTTTAGAGATATTGCGCAAATGCAAAAAAGCAGTCCTACATATTTGTTTAATATGCGCATTGAATGACATATCCTGATCAAAAATGACTCCAAGATTTCTCACAGTATTACTAGAGGTCAGGGTAATGCCATCCACAGTAAGGATCTGGTTAGACACCATGTTTCTAAGATTTGTGGGGCCAAGTACAATAACTTCAGTTTTATCTGAGTTTAAAAGCAGGAAATTAGAGGTCATCCATGTCTTTATGTCTGTAAGACAATCCTGCAGTTTAGCTAATTGGTGTGTGTCCTCTGGCTTCATGGATAGATAAAGCTGGGTATCGTCTGCATAACAATGAAAATTTAAGCAATGCTGTCTAATAATACTGCCTAAGGGAAACATGTATAAAGTGAATAAAATTGGTCCTAGCACAGAACCTTGTGGAACTCCATAATTAACCTTAGTCTGTGAAGAAGATTCCCCATTTACATGAACAAATTGTAATCTATTAGATAAATATGATTCAAACCACTGCAGCGCAGTGCCTTTAATACCTACGGCATGCTCTAATCTCTGTAATAAAATTTTATGGTCAACAGTATCAAAAGCAGCACTGAGGTCTAACAGAACAAGCACAGAGATGAGTCCACTGTCTGAGGCCATAAGAAGATCATTTGTAACCTTCACTAATGCTGTTTCTGTACTATGATGGATTCTAAAACCTGACTGAAACTCTTCAAATAGACCATTCCTCTGCAGATGATCAGTTAGCTGTTTTACAACTACCCTTTCAAGACTTTTTGAGAGAAAAGGTAGGTTGGAGATTGGCCTATAATTAGCTAAGATAGCTGGGTCAAGTGATGGCTTTTTAAGTAATGGTTTAATTACTGCCACCTTAAAAGCCTGTGGTACATAGCCAACTAATAAAGATAGATTGATCATATTTAAGATCGAAGCATTAATTAATGGGAGGGCTTCCTTGAGCAGCCTGGTAGGAATGGGGTCTAATAGACATGTTGATGGTTTGGAGGAAGTAACTAATGAAAATAACTCAGAACAATCGGAGAGAAAGAGTCTAAACAAATACTGGCATCACTGAAAGCAGCCAAAGATAACGATGCGTCTTTGGGATGGTTATGAGTAATTTTTTTCTCTAATAGTTAGAATTTTATTAGCAAAGAAAGTCATGAAGTCATTACTAGCTAAAGTTAAAGGAATACCCGGCTCAATAGAGCTTTGACTCTGTCAGCCTGGCTACAGTGCTGAAAAGAAACCTGGGGTTGTTCTTATTTTCTTCAATTAGTGATGAGTAGTAAGATGTCCTAGCTTTACGGAGGGCTTTTTTTTTAATAGAGCAACAGACTCTTTTTCCAGGCTAAGTGAAGATCTTCTAAATTAGTGAGACGCCATTTCCTCTCCAACTTACGGGTTATCTGCTTTAAGCTGCAAGTTTGTGAGTTATACCACGGAGTCAGGCACTTCTGATTTAAGGCTCTCTTTTTCAGAGGAGCTACAGCATCCAAAGTTGTCTTCAATGAGGATGTAAAACTATTGACGAGATACTATATCTCACTCACAGAGGTTAGGTAGCTACTCTGCACTGTGTTGGTATATGGCATTAGAGAACATAAAGAAGGAATTATATCCTTAAACCTAGTTACAGCGCTTTCTGAAAGACTTCTAGTGTAATGAAACTTATTCCCCACTGCTGGGTAGACCATCAGAGTAAATGTAAATGTTATTAAGAAATGATCAGACAGAAGGGGGTTTTCAGGGAATACTGTTAAGTCTTCAATTTCCATACCATAAGTCAGAACAAGATCTAAGATATGATTAAAGTGGTGGGTGGACTCATTTACATTTTGAGCAAAGCCAACTGAGTCTAATAATAGATTAAATGCAGTGTTGAGGCTGTCATTCTCAGCATCTGTGTGGATAGTCCGGTAAATTATACACCAAAATGAACCAGCGCTGGAATCCACATAAAAATGAAGATGATCAACATGATAAACAGTGCCATTATACAAATCAATGCATATGTTACATAAATAACACTTTCCTGATTATACTACATAATAATCAATACAAATCCCGCCTTTGCGGGATTGTTATGGAGCACGATCCGTGGTCACAGCGCTGAATGCAAAGAAAGCGCTGCTCGCCTTTTTCTCCAGACTTCGAGCCTACAGCCAGAGCAGCGCTAAGCTTAACTTCATGTGGTGTGCTCGTTTTAGACTATGAAATTGATAATAACTGTAGTTTCGTCATTCCCTTAATTCGCCCGTGCTGCAACCAGGTTTTGTCATCTCCATTCGGTTGTCACAATAAAATAAATACAGAAATACATTTAAAAAATAAAGAAATCTGACAGATTAGGCGTGTCTTATTAATTGAGCGAGCAAATATCCACATGTCAAGAATTATTGACATGTGAAAAGAGAATACAGTGGTCCCTCGCTATAACGCCATTGACCTGCCGTGGCCTCGGAGTCTTGCGGAGTATTTAGTCCAATTTTGCATGCTTTTTTTTTATCATGTTCTGTGTATCTGTTTATAAGAATCTTGTTGCCCAGAAGAGAAGAGAGCGCCAACAACTACTCATAAATGTTTGTCACTCAGAAACACACACCTGCTGCAGCGAAATGTGAGTGGGAAAAGGCGCAGCGCCAGGATGCAGAGGCCCGATCTGTGAAATACTTGTCAGTCACTATTAATAATAATTTCTTATGTGTCCAACCTTGTTCGTTGATCGTTAAAATTAATTTGTTAGTTCTAAATGCCATCATAATTATTTATAGGAAAACATTCTATTTTTATTTCTCAAACAAATGTTTGGGCCTGAAAACAGTTTGGTATTATTTTCCTACTAAGGTTTGAACTTTGAGAGTGTTTACACACGAGAGAAAAGTGAGAAAATCTTCATGATTGAGAAAGTGTATAAACTGTGTAGTGAGGGGTTTTACAGCTTTGAAACGTCTATAATAATTGTAAAAAATAATGCTGACTACGTCATGGTTTCGCGTATTACGGGCTATTTTTTAGAACGCAACTCCAGCGATTAATGAGGGACCACTGTAACACTTTATTGATTATATACTACAAAACAATTGATACGATGGCCGCTTTTGATGCTCTATTGGCACGCGTCGTGATTGGTGGAGTTCTTTTTCAATGCCGTCTACCCGGCTTCCATGTCGTAAAATGAAGGTGGGTCTGAAGTGGAGTCTGAATATTTATGGGCGTGTTTATTATAATTATGATCGTTTCCACCCGCCGCATTTATCAAGATCACGTCAGGCGTACGCCAGAAATGGGCAGGTGCGCACTGCTTGATACATGTCACGGCGACTTTGGTGTATTTCAAGTTTACGCCGTAAATTTACGCCATAAGTGCGCAACATTGATACATGAGGCCCAATGAGCCACAGCTGGGCAAGAGTATTCAGCATATAAACCAGAGGTCTCTCTACCACAGTTAAGAGACAGAGCCTGGAAGGAGGTAATAATATGTATAATGTGTTGCAGATGTGATGTGCGACATATAGTAGACAAACACGTAGTTCTGTATTACAGACTGATGTCTGCGTTACTTTCGGGTAGTTGCCAGAGTATGCCCCCAGACCACCACCCATTAAAAATTTTGGGTTTCAACTTTTCATTTTTCCACAACTTTCATCCCTGATTGGGATCCACCTGGGATAAATTCAGTTGGTGGACATGATTTGGAAAGACACACACCTGTCTCCATATAACGTCCCACAGTTGACAGTGCATGTCAGAGTACAAACCAAGCATGAAGTCAAAGGAATTGTCCGTGCACCTCCGAGACAAGATTGTCTCAAGGCACAAATCTGAGGAAGGGTACAGAAACATTTCTGCTACTTTGAAGGTCCCAGTGAGCACAGTGACCTCCATCATGCATAAATGGAAGAAGTTTGGATCCACCAGGACTCTTCTTAGAGCTGGCCACCTGTCTCAACTGAGCTATCGGGAGAGAAGACCTTAGTCAGGGAGGTGATCAAGAACCTGACGGTCACTCTGTCAGAGATCTAGCATTTCACTGTGGAGAGAGGAACCTTCCAGAAGGACAACCATCTCCGCAGCAATCCATCAATCAGGCCTGTATGGTAGAGTGACAAGACGGAAGCCACTCTTTAGTAAAAGGCACATGGCAGCCCACCTGGAGTTTTCCAAAAGGCACCTGAAGGACTCTCAGACCATGAGAAACAACATTCTCTGGTCTCAGGAGACAAAGATTGAACTCTTTGGTGTGAATGCCAGGCAGCTTGTTTGGAGGAAACCAGGCAGCGTCACTACAGTGAAGCATGGTGGTAGCAGCATCATGCTGTGGGTATGTTTATTCAGCAGCAGGAACTGGGAGACTGGGAAAGATGAATGCAGCAATGTACAGAGACATCCTGGATGAAAACCTGCTCCAGAGTGCTCTTGACCTCAGACTGGGGTGACGGTTCATCGTTCAGCAGTACAATGACCAGAAGCATACAGACACGATATCAAAGGAGTGGCTTCAGGACAACTCTGTGAATGTCTGAGTGGACCAGCTGGAGCCCAGACCTGAATCTGATTGAACATCTCTGGAGAGATCTGAAAATGGCTGCACACCGATGCTCCCCATCCAACCTGATGGAGCATGACAGGTGCTGCAAAGAGGAATGGGCAAAACTGCCCAACGATAGGTAGGTGCATCAAGCTTGTGGCATCATATTCAAGAAAACCTGAGGTTGTAACTGCTGCCAAAGGTGCATCAAAGTATTGCGCAAACTATGTAAATACTTATGTACATGTGATTTCTTAGTTTTTTGTTGTTGTTGTTGTTGTTTTTAATAAAATAGCAAAAAAAATTCCAATTTTTTTTTTCCATGTTCTCATTATGGAGTGTTGTGAGTAGAATTTTGAGGTGGGAAAAATTAATTTCATTCATTTTGGAATAACGCTGTAACATAAAATGCAGAAACAGCTAAGTGTTGTAAATACTTTCTAGATACGCCGTCGGTAGCCGTATTAATAATCCAAGTTCTATTTGTATGAAGTGCAGCCATGCTGTGGTTAGGATTATGATTAATGTTTGTGGTTAAAATATTATAGGAATTTACGCATCAACAGCAAATACATGTACAAGTGTAAGTATGAGAGAGACACTAGGTACAAATAGAATTACACTATACAAATGGGTAGCTAGGCAACAGAGGCAATATCCTTGCACCTTGTTCTGACTCTGGAAGTGTGCAACACAGCTCTGGAAGCAATGGTCAGATTCAGAAGGTTCCAATTTGGACCACCTTCAGATATTGTGAGACAGTACTGGGACATAACTGAATGGGAAACATTCCAAATCCAAACCGACAGACACGTCCAATAAAGATGTCAATCCAAGCTATGAACTCACTGGTACTTTGTGTCGGGTCCGGCACAGTCATCCCTTCCATCATCAATCTCCACTTTGGCATTTTCCAGCTTGTCAGCATTTCTAATATTTAGACAGATTGATAAATAAACTGGAGGCAGTGATACGAACTGCAGCACTCTGATCACAAACAAAAAAGGACAGCATGCACGCGCACAACAGAAAACAAGCAGTGTGAAATGTCCTCTCACCCATTCACAACTGGTTCCAAGTCTGGAGTGAAATGGACAGAGGACATCATCCTCCTAGATTTATTCTGAACTTCCAGACTCTGGATCTGAAAACAAGAGTGTGAGAAGGGTTAATCTAATTTTTGTTCCCAACAGTTTGCTGTGCAGAAAACTGAAACCAAAAGCCTTCAGTCCTCCTCCTCCTTAAGGAAACTTCACATTCCAGTCTGCAAACTCATGCAGTCCAACCAAAAAAGCATTTTACCTGTTAAACAACACAAATCCACTAGTTTTCAGATTATCTGTGCAGCTTCGAGCCACAATCCTCCGTTTATCCCTGAGCTACAAATTCCCAAAAGTCAGCCCACTGAAGTTTTAAATCGCACCACCTGCTGAACGAGTGTCACTCGTCACTGACGTTTATCTTGTGACTACTTATGAAGACACTCGTTTCAAAGGTTAACCGGGTTTCCCCCCCCCCCCCCCCCCCCTTAATCCACGTCCTGTAACTCGGTTTTTGCTAGCGTAACGGTTTTAAACTTCCTGCACTTAAATTCGGCCTTTTTCCTGATTTGTCAAATTTCCTCAGTCCACTTTCAAGACAACGTCAAACAAACAGCAGCTTCGCTGCTCCTTAAAAAGCTAATTAATGCAGAAAGAAAGCGGAGCTCCTCATCTCACGAACATCTGCTTTTAATTAAATCTAAATTCCCGAAATTTCTCGCGAGATGACTCTGCTGTTTTGTCTTCTACGCATTTTAGTTTGAGAAAAAAACATTCAAGTCATAATACAAGTAATAATACAACTGGATCTAAGTATAGAAAGTGGTTTTTTTGTTGTTTTTTTCATGGACAGTGGCGGTACCAAGTTTTTTTTTTGGGGGGGGGGCTGATTAATGTAAAGCCAGACAAGACACATTCGCCCTATAGAGGGTTTTCATGTGACATATCGGTCAGGTCATTTTGTGTCCCATGGCCATTCTGGATTATGACGCAGTGGCCGCTGTGATACACTACGTGCATTTGGCGAACAATTGCAGAAGCTTCAACGTCAATGTGAAGAAGCCTCACGGCACCGTGGCACTGAGAGAGATCCGCCGCTACCAGAAATCCAATGTTTTATTATAATATTATTATATAATCTAATTTTATTTGGCGATAAAATTATATAAGAAAACATAAAAATACCGCTGAGGATAACACAAGAACGCTTCCAATACGGATGCTTATTTACATTGTGGTCCTCGAGCACCGAGCTGCTGATCCGCAGGAGGCCAGCAGCTTCCTAGTTCACAATATCGCAGTGTGACACTGTCGGCCAGTTCGTTACATCAACACTAAATTCACTATCTGGTATAAGATACGGATCCACTGAACCAACTGCTACACATCTATCATGATAAATAGCTTTATCTCGAGGATTTAAAGCATCATAACAACCGTACATTCTCTCCATTTTTCTATCACACGCCAACCTCCTTGTAATCCAGAATGGAGACAGCACCTGTCCTGCAGCAAATCGGTCATGTGATTGAAAACCCTCTATTGACGTATCCCATAATCCCTTGCATGCCAGAGAGTCGCTGCAGTCAAACAACATAGAGAATCCACATGATGACAATTGTAAATGAATATTATACTACAAAAATGTAATTTTTTATGCTTTTTGTCACGTTAATAAGAGACTGCTGCATGATACTCTGAAAACTTGCTAAAACAATTCTAATAATCCGTGTCTGCTACGTTTAATCTGCGTGGAACTTAATAAACGCAAACCGAATTTCAGACATATTATACGAGGTGTGTTAGAAAAGTATCGTACCTTTTTATTTTTTTCAAAAACGATATGGATTTGAATCACGTGTGATTACATCAGCCAAGCTTGAACCTTCGTGCGCATGCGTGAGTTTTTTCACGCCTGTCGGTTGCATCATTCACCTGTGAGCACGCCTTGTGGGAGGAGTGGTCCAGCCCCCTCGTCGTTTTTTCATTGTCGGAAGAATGTCTGAAGGACTGCATTAAAATTTTTTCAGAAACTCTGCCAGACAACCAGCTGGAAACCATTTCGAAGATTCAGTTGGCTTTCGGTGAAAATTTTATGGGCTTCAGAGAGAATAAGGATTGTTACTGTCGCTTTAAGGACGGCCCGCAGCGCCGGAGGGTGTGCCGCGCTCCGAGCCGGGATCGAGAGGCTGAAGGGGCTGATCACTTCCAAATTTAAGGTTCTATTGATGCAGGACGTCGTGTAACTAGAGAAGTTTCATAAAAGGTTGGGATCAGCACTTTATCGGCACATTCCACTGTTAAAGGAGATTTTGTAATGAAAGACGTGCGGACGGATTCACGCGTCGGGACGCAGCCGCTCATCGCGCGGCGGGACAAAAAACACCTCCGTGTTGGAAACCATTCGTAAGATTCAGGTGGCTTTCGACCGCTTTTCAGTCGAGTGAGTATCCGAGAAATTGTTTAACAGCTGGGCATGTTCCAACTTGTCCTGTAAGATTTCCAACACGGATGTGTTGTTTGTCGAGCGCCATGAGCGGCTGCGTCCTGACGCTTGAATCCGTCCGCACGTCTTTCATTACGGAGTTGGAGGAGATGATAAACCCCAGGAAGGACAAAGAAGTGCGGTGGAACTCGCACTTCTTGCACTTCACAAACAGCCGGTTCTCCAACAACCGCTGCAGGACCTGACGTACATGCTGGACATGGGTCTCAGGATCCGGGGAAAAGATGAGTATATCGTCTAGATATACGAAGACGAATCGGTGCAGGAAGTCCCGCAAGACGTAATTTACCAAGGCCTGAAACGTTGCGGGGGCGTTGGTGAGGCCGAACGGCATAACCAGGTACTCAAAATGACCTAACGGGGTGTTAAATGCCGTCTTCCACTCGTCTCCCTTCCGGATCCGAACCAGGTGATACGCATTCCTAAGATCGAGTTTGGTGAATATTTGGGCTCCATGCAGGGGCGTGAACACTGAATCCAACAGGGGCAGAGGGTATCGGTTGCGAACCGTGATCTCCTTCAGCCCCCTGTAATCAATGCATGGACGGAGTCCGCTGTCTTTCTTGCCCACAAAAAAGAAACCATCACCCATCGGGGAGGTGGAGTTCTGGATCAGCCCGGCAGCTAACGAGTCCCGGATGTAGGTCTCCATTGATTCACGTTCAGGACATGAGAGGTTGTACAGCCTGCTGGACGGGTACTCAACGCCCGGAATCAAATCAATGGCACAATCGTACGGCCGGTGAGGGGGAAGAGTGAGTGCCAGATCTTTGCTGAAGACGTCAGCAAGATTGTGGTACTCCTCAGGCACCGCCGTCAGATTGGGGGGGACTTTAACCTCCTCATTAGCAGTCAAACCGGGGGGAACCGAGGATCCTAAACACTCCCGGTGGCAGGTTTCGCTCCACTGAGCCACAACCCCAGACGGCCAATCAATCCGGGGATTGTGTTTTATCATCCACGGGAAGCCCAAAATTATGCGGGAGGTAGAAGGAGTCACATAAAACTCAATCTCCTCCCAATGATTCCCAGACACTACCAGAGTTACAAGTAGTGTCTTGTGTGTGATTAAAGGGAGAAGGGTGCCATCTAGTGCCCGCACCTTCAATGGTGTAGGAAGCGCCACTAGAGGGAGCCCTAATTCCCTTGCCCATCTGCTGTCCAGCAGATTCCCTTCTGACCCCGTGTCCACCAGTGCTGGGGCTTGAAGGGTTAGATCCCCACTCAGGATCGTAACTGGGAGACGTGCAGAAATACATGTATGTCCCATGTGAATTTCTTGGTCCACCCTTAGCCCAGTTTCTAAGGGTGGGCGTTGGTGTTTAACCGCTTGGGGCAGTCTCTCTGCTGATGCTCGCTTGAGCCGCAGATAAAGCACTCCCCGCGAGTCAGTCTCCTCTGTCTGTTAGAAGCTCTTAATTTAGCCCTGCTCGTGTCCATAGCATCGTCAGCAGGGGATGCTGTTGCCACACGGAGCACTGAGGCTGTGGAGCGTGGGGAGGTCGGAACCTTTTCGGACCCGGAAGGGAGAGGGATGGCGCGTGCCCGGCCACGTCCTTCATCTCGCTCCCGACGGCGTTCTTCTAACTGATTGTCTAATTGTATAACTAGATCAATAAGCCCGTCCAAATCCCGCGGCTCATCCTTAGCCACCAGGTGCTCCTTCAGGACCGACGACAGTCCGTTTACGAAGGCGGTGCGGAGCGCAGTAGTATTCCGGCCAGACCTCGCAGCCGCGATGCGGAAGTCGACTGCGTACTCAGCTGCGCTCCGACGCCCCTGTCTCATAGACAGCAGCACTGTTGAAGCGGTCTCGCCTCTGTTGGGGTGATCAAAGACTGTTCTGAACTCCCTCACAAACCCAGTATATGTTGTTAGGGGCCGCGAATTCTGCTCCCAAGCGCTGTAGCCCAGGCGCATGCCTCACCTCGAAGCAAATTAATTACATACGCCACCCGGCTGGAGTCTGACGCGTACATCATGGGACGCTGTGCAAAGACGAGCGAACACTGCATCAAGAAGTCTGCGCACGTCTCCACACAGCCTCCGTACGGCTCCGGGGGACTTATGTATGCTTCAGGGGATGGTGGGGGGGGTTCGTTGAACGACCATTGGAACGTCTATATTTGGCACCAGGACAGCAGGAGGAGGAGCTGCAGCACCCTGTGCACGCGCTTCCACCTGTGCGGTGAGAGCCTCCATCCTGCGATTGAGAATCGGTCATTAAATCCAACTGAGCAGTGAAGGCGGTGAGGATTTGCTGCAACTCACCTACCACGCCTCCCGCTGGTACCTGTGCACCCTGCTCTTACATTGGTTGTTCAATCGTTGGTTGACCCCCTTCGAAGTCCATGACGTTGGCCGAGATATCCTGTTGGGAAAGTGTAATGACACGGACCCACAACAGGGGGCACAAATGAATGGACAATAGATGAGCCAAAAATACAACACTTTACTGTTGTGAAATGTGCACAACGAAATACAGACAAATGCAGAATTTGGATTACAGTCAAAAGTACAAAGGTGACATGTGGGCAGGCTCGAGGATAGGAGACATCCGTCCAGAGAAGAGCCGGATCCCACATGATTTCCACTGCCACCAAACCCGGAGGATACTGGAGCCGCCAAGTCCTGAGTCCCCAGGTGGCCACCGTCTCCGGCTGTCGGATCTGGTACTGCTGGCAGGAAACAAAAACAGAAAACAAGGTGAGCGTGTTTGACACTCAGTAACTCCTCGTACCAGTTCAGTTCAGGCAGGTGGGAAATACACCTCCACCTCCGCAAATATGAACACAGTCTTTTACAGAACCTGAACAGTCACTTGTCTCACTGATCATGAAGGGTGCAATCCGTCACCCTGCCGTCACCGACCATCTCAGCCTCCAGCTGATGCAAGTAACCAGGTACTCCTGTAACAGACAAACAGTTGAAGTGTGATATGGCACAGCTACGGCTGAGGATTATTACCTCTAATGGTAGGCGATATCTCGGCAGCGGGGTGGAGATGTCGTCCGGCTCTTGTAGGGTGAGTGATGACGTGGTGATTGGTGACAGCTGTCATAGTTGATGAGTGACAGCTGTCACTCCCGGCTGTTCCCACGAGGCGGCAGTGCCCTCTTGTGCCCGAAGCCCGCACTTCAGGCAGGGCGCCCTCTGGTGGTGGGCCAGCAGTACCTCCTCTTCAGCGGCCCACACAACACATTTGTCATCTTTCCTCAGCCCACATTCACACCAAACTAGAGCCACAGCACTGCTCTTTAGGGCCCTGTCCCAGTGGCGTTTAGGAGGATTTGCGCATGAAATGAGGAGACAAAAGCTGAGCATCTGCAACAAAGGTGGGCGGAAATGACAAATGTCCCGGGGTGGATCAGCGAATACATGAGGAAGAAAAGTGGATATAACAGGGAACAGAAGCGAAGGTGACCGCGGCGGCGCCCCCATGAGGGGCACAGTGGCCGTGATGCACTCGCTTCATCCGTGCCCACTCTGTCTGCATGCGCGACATACCATTTACGACCGTGATGTGGCCGTGCTGGGCACGCGTCATATCTGTTTTGCACGCTGTCCCGGTCGAACCCATTGGTTGCGGATATCAGCGGATGACAGGGGATATGCGGCGTGTTGGTTGTGTATGTCCTGCGTATGTCTTCAGTATGTGTTCAGGCAGTGATGTGGATCTCATCCGCAGCAGGATTTTTGAGCCGCTCAAAAATCCTGGCTGCGGACATGCATGCCTCTGCGGATGATCACGGACGTGTTCGGATGGCGGTCGACTCATACAGGAATGTTACACGGTTATTGCGGTTGTTTGGCGGATGTGGGTCACTTTTGTGCGCATTCCATCCGCAAATCCTCCTAAACGCCAGTGGGACAGGGCCCTTAAATATAATTAATGCAGAAAGAAACCTGAGCCCCTCAGAAATATCCGGTTTTAATTTAATTCAAATAGCAACATTTCTCACAATATGATTTTGTTACGTTGCATTATTTGACATTACGAGTAAATTCGATAAAAGTTAAACGTTTGTTAAATAATTACAGTGCATCCTGAAAGTATTCACAGCCCTTCCCCTTCTCCAAATTTTGTTATGTTACAGCCTTCCAAAATGACTGAAATTCTTTTTTCCCCTGAAAAGTCTCCACACAATACCCCATAATGACAATGTGAAAAAAAAATTTTTTAAGATTTTTTTTTCAAATTTATTAAAAATAAAATAAAAACCTGAGAAATCACATGTGCATAAGTGCTCACAGTCTTTGCCATGAAGCTCAAAATTGAGCTCAGGTGCATCCTGTTTCCACTGATCATCCTTGAGATGTTTCTACAGCTTAATTGGAGTCCACCTGGGGTAAATTCAGTTGATTGAACATGATTTGGAAAGACACACACCTGTCTACATATAAGGTCGCACAGTTGACAGTGCATGTTCGAGCACAAACCAAGCATGAAGTCAAAGGAATTGTCTGTAGACCTCTGAGACAGGATTATCTCAAGGCACAAATCTGGGGAAGGGGACAGAAAGCCACATTCTGTGACCTGACATCACAGTTCACATTTTTGGTATTCTCGGGCCTTATGTACAAAGGTTGCATAACCACAAAAATGTGGTGTACGTCCGTCTCCACACTAACATTCATATGTGTCAACAGTGAAATGACCGTGGAAATGTGTGGTGCGCCATGCAAAAATCCTGCCTGGCGTACGCACGTTTCTAAGCTATTGTTCCACTGCCGACATGTAGAGGTGATGTTGGGAAACTGTTAATAGTGTGAAAACATGAAGTCTTCAGAGTGATGTGCACATCAATGACACACTGATGAACATTTAACACACCCACGTGTTTGCAATTATATGGCTGAATATAGAAGCATGTGTAAAGTTATGAGGAAAATGGCATTAACATTGCCTGTGTTAGCATGTTAGAGGACGTTGCAAATGGTGCAATCTGAGGTGAGCGTGTATTCAGGGAACACAAGGATTTACTTCTATATGATGATAAGTCTGAAATGATGGTTCTTGGTCCAGTGAGACATCAGCATCAATTTGACCAGTTAACACTCAGCCTCGGCTCGTGTGACATACATCACACTGACAAAGTGAGGAACCTTGGGGTAACTTTTGATCCTACATTGTCCTTTGGCCTCCACATTACAAAAATTACGAGGACTGCTTTCTTCTACCTGTGAAATATAGCGAAGATTCATCCCATCCTGTCTATGGCTGATGCTGAGACCCTGATCCATGCGTTTATCTATTCTAGATTGGACTACTGCAATGTTCTATTTTCTAGTTTACTTCAGGCCAGCATTAGGGCTCTCCAATTGGTTCAAAATGCTGCAGCCAGACCTTTGACACGAAGCAGAAAGTTCAACCACATTACACCCATTTTGGCATCTCTTCACTGGCTTCCTGTCCCAGTGAGATCACATTTTAAAGTTCTGCTACTAACCTATATTAATTGTTCACGGACTGGCACCTCCCTACTTAGCTGACCTAATTAAACCTTTCATACCGGCCTGGGTTTTGCGTTCTCAGGGTGCAAGACTACTTTGTGTCCCTAGGGTGAATAAGAAGTCTGCAGATAGAGCTTTCGCTTATTGTGCCCCTGTTCTGTGGAATGATCTCCCTCCGTCTATAAAACAGTCAGATTCTGTGGAGGCTTTCAAGTCCAGTCTTAAGACGCACTTATTTTCCCTTTCGTATGGCTAGCATACTGGCATACTATAGTTCTATGCTTTTTACTCTTTTAATTAATTTTATTAGGAAACGGAGTGTGCTGCGGCCTCAACTTTACCTAAATTCTGGGTCTTTTAGTGAAGCTTAAGGCTAGTGGCTGGCGATCACCTTAGTATTTCCTATTTTTCTTGTTGTTTAATGCTGGCAAATTATACTGTATTTCTTGTCTTTCTGATGCCTGATTCTGTTTTTTCTCTCTGTTTAAGGTGCAGCTCCATCCATGGGTGTGGTATTTGTGCTGGAGACCCTCCTGTCCTGTGCACCAACAGCATTTCCTGTATATTCGTTTTGTGAATTCTGTAATTTATGTCTGTAGCATGGCCCAAGCAGAGGGTCACCGCTTTCAGTCTGGTCTGCTTGAGGTTTCTTCCTCAGAGGGAATTTTTCCTTACCACTGCTGCTCTGGGTGTTAGTAAGGTTAGGCCTTACTTGTGTGAAGCGCCTTGAGGCAACTCTGTTGTGATTGGTTGCTATATAAATAAAAATAAATTGAAAAATTGAAAATTGAAATAATTGGCTCATAAGCCGATTTCGTTTACCAAGGTCACTGTTATTGGAGCTGTGCGCAGAACTGCAGTCGGCCCAAAGTGTAATATGGCAAGGAGCCAGAGGTTGTCTTTGCCCACACAGGTGCTGACCACACTGGGCATCCTGGCAATAGGGGCATTCCAGCAGAACTTGGCCGATCAGTCAGGAGCATGCTAGTCAACCTTGAGCTGAGCCATGCCAGGTGTGTGGAATGCAATCGTCCGAATGTCATCCAGGTTCATCACATTCCAACATTAAAGCACAATTTGCAGTGAGATAATCGGAGCTATTGACTGCACACATATTGCTATAAAGGTGCTGTCACATGATGAATGTGTTTTTGTTAATAGGGAACATTTTCATTCCATCATTGTTCAAATCATATGTGATGCACAGATGCGTTGGGTTGGGTTGGAAACAGGTGAGTATGTAGTTTATTTGTGTAATTGTTCCAAACGAAAACCAGCGCGGGCACGTTTGGGCATGTGCACATTCACATATGTTTGTCATTATTTTTAAAGTGTTTTCTTTTGCAATGTAATGTTTTTCTTTTGAAAGTAGAGCTGCAGTGCTTCTTAACAGGCCCCAGATTGTCTCTCTGTGTTCAGTGTTTGTCAATAAACACATGTGTAAGGTTGTGAATGTCACACACTGTCAGCCACAACGCATGTCACTTGTTTAACTTCAGTGTGTGTGCACTGCTCTGACCTCACGGTGTTTATGGCCTCACACATACTCCCACTAACATTTTTCCGGTTTCATGTTTATTCTGTTTGACAGGGTACCAAATAAACTATCCCTGCATGTCTCCACATCATTTCCAATCATCTGTAGCTCACAGTTGGTATAATTTCTTTTCTGTGTTCATGTTCATTGATCTGACGGAGTTGGGATTCCCAGCTCCAAGGGCCTATTTACATGAATTTGCATATTTAAATGGAAGTGGAAGAGCTTGATACCTCTGCATGTGCGTTCCCTTCCACCTTCAGTGGGATGTATAAAAGGAAAGTGCTTGGATCCATGCGTACACACACTTTGATGCATCTTGATATTTTTGTGCTTATGCCAGTTTCTGGGTTTTAGCGTATGCCATATTTCAGTAGGAAATCCACACAAGTCTCTTGGGTTTGCGCTTTCTAGCATTTTGCCGTGCATATTATATGCTTATATATGGTTTCCAGTGTGTCGCCATAACACAGAGGAGATACACCAGAGAACAATAAAACCGCCCAGAGACCAGAATAGAACGCCAGAAAAATGAACTATGACACCTGATTAGTTCTTTTCCTTCACCTGTGCATCAATGACAGAATACTATTCAGAATAATAAATCAATAATATAAGAAATAAAGGCTTGTCCAGTTGTGGTATGCGTGGAATGGAGCTCTCTCTCCCTTTGTGCCAATGTGGCAATTTGCAGATCTGGGATCAGCCACTCTCACTCAAAATACTATGGGTGAAAGTTGAGGGAAAACACCAAACTTGCTTGAGTTCAGTGTTTGGCAGGTTTAGTTAGCTCAGGATCCTTTAATCTGGACCATGCAGAACCAAACCCATAAATAACACTGACAATTTTTGTACGGGGAAAGAACATAGTGAACTGAGAGACAACAAGCACCGAGCCATGAAGGTAGGTTTGTGGCACAGACACTTTCAAACTATAAAAAAATTGAAGAGTTGTTTGCTTAGATCTAGGTTTATTCTTCAAAATATATTTCTTGGAGTTATCATTTCAAGCTTATGTTTTAATGTCTTTCTGAAGGTCATGTCACCGTTGCTGTTTGTGGCACTGTTGTGCTCAGCCATGGCTTCACAGCTCTTAGTATGTAAGATTTTCTTGGCTTAAACATATGGATGCTGGTATAATGTCAGAAATAAGAGTTGAATAACTATCACTGAATTTGAGCTTCCTTGTTTAAGGCAATGGACTGTGGGACAGAGTTTGCAGCTCTTAAAGACAGCATAAGGAAACTGGAGAACAAACTTTTGATTACATCTTGGCAGGCTGAGCATTTGCAGATGCACAAATACTTCCGTCCGTTTCGGCATATTGTGCCAATCATGGACCCTCAGCAAGCCAAAGACCCTATAATCCAAAACCGCACCGGGACGTTACACAGTTCTGATGTTGGACTTCCACAAGCAGGCAGCGTTCTTGTCCATGACAAAGGTAAGATCCTCACATTATAACATAGTGAGGTGTAATCCTTTTGGCTGACCTGGTAGAGCATTAGTCTAATGAGCAAGAAATCTGGGGCTCATAGCTCAATGGAAACCAAAGGATATACAACCCCTGGCAAAAATTATGGAATCACCAGCCTCGGAGGATGCTCATTCAGTTGTTTAATTTTGTAGAAAAAAAGCAGATCACAGACATGACACAAAACTAAAGTCATTTCAAATGGCAACTTTCTGGCTTTAAGAAACACTATAAGAAATCAAGAAAAAAAGATTGTGGCAGTCAGTTACGGTTACTTTTTTAGACCAAGCAGAGGAAAAAAATATGTAATCACTCAATTCTGAGGAAAAAATTATGGAATCACCCTGTAAATTTTCATCCCCAAAACTAACACCTGCATCAAATCAGATCTGCTCGTTGACATTGACCCTATGCCATGACATTGACCCTATGTGTCTTTTTGCAAGGAATGTTTTCGCAGTTTTTGCTCTATGGCAAGATGCATTATCATCTTGAAAAATTATTTCATCATCCCCAAACATCCTTTCAATTGTCCAAAATATCAACGTAAACTTGTGCATTTATTGATGATGTAATGACAGCCATCTCCCCAGTGCCTTTACCTGACATGCAGCCCCATATCATCAATGACTGTGGAAATTTACATGTTCTCTTCAGGCAGTCATCTTTATAAATCTCATTGGAACGGCACCAAACAAAAGTTCCAGCATCATCACCTTGCCCAATGCAGATTCGAGATTCATCACTGAATTTGACTTTCATCCAGTCATCCACAGTCCACGACTGCTTTTCCTTAGCCCATTGTAACCTTGTTTTTTTTCTGTTTAGGTGTTAATGATGGCTTTTGTTTAGCTTTTCTGTATGTAAATCCCATTTCCTTTAGGCGGTTTCTTACAGTTCGGTCACAGATGTTGACTCCAGTTTCCTCCCATTCGTTCCTCATTTGTTTTGTTGTGCATTTTTCGATTTTTGAGACATATTGCTTTAAGTTTTCTGTCTTGACGCTTTGGTGTCTTCCTTGGTCTACCAGTATGTTTGCCTTTAACAACCTTCCCATGTTGTTTGTATTTGGTCCAGAGTTTAGACACAGCTGACTGTGAATAACCAACATCATTTGCAACATTGCGTGATGATTTACTGTTTTAAGAGTTTGATAATCCTCTCCTTTGTTTCAATTGACATCTCTCGTGTTGGAGCCATGATTCATGTCAGTCCACTTGGTGCAACAGCTCTCCAAGGTGTGATCACTCCTTTTTAGATGCAGACTAACGAGCAGATCTGATATGATGCAGGTGTTAGTTTTGGGGATGAAAATTTACAGGGTGATTCCATATTTTTTTCCTCTGCTTGGTCTAAAAAAGTAACAGTTACTGACTGCCACAATCTTTTTTTCTTGATTTCTTATAGTGTTTCTTAAAGCCAGAAAGTTGCCATTTGAAATTACTTTAGTTTTGTGTCTGCTTTTTTTCTACAAAATTAAACAACTGAATGAACATCCTCCGAGGCTGGTGATTCCATAATTTTTGCCAGGGGTTGTATAACTTGGTTGCAAATTGGTGTTGATGACATGATGTGGCAGTTGACCAAATAATCACAGGTGACGGTTTTTAATGCTTAAATACTTGGTGGGGAGATACAGTATGGTATACAACTCCAATTCCAATGAAGTTGGGACATTGTGTAAAATGTAAATAAAAACAGAATGCAATGATCTGCAAATCCTCTTCAACCAATATTCAATTGAATCCACCACAAAGACAAGATATTTAATGTTCAAACTGATAAACATTATTGTTTTTGTGCAAATATTTGCTCATTTTGAAATGGATACCTGCAACATGTTTCAAAAAAGCTGGGACAGTGGTATGTTTACCACTGTGTTGCATCACCTTTCCTTCTAACAACACTCAATAAGCATTTGGGAACTGAGGACACTAATTGTTGAAGCTTTGTAGGTGGAATTCTTTCTCATTCTTGCTTGATGTATGACTTCAGTTGTTCAACAGTCCGGGATCTCCGTTGTCTTATTTTGTGCTTCATAATGCTCCACACATTTTCAATGGGCGACAGGTCTGGATTGCAGGCAGGCCAGTCTAGTACCCGCACTCTTTTACCACAAAGCCACGCTGTTGTAACAGGTGCAGAATGTGGCTTGGCATTGTCTTGCTGAAATAAGCAGGGACGTCCCTGAAAAAGACGTTGCTTGGATGGCAGCATGTGTTGCTTTAAAACCTGGATGTACCTTTCAGCATTGATGGTGTCATCTCAGATGTGTAAGTTGCCCATGCCATGGGCACTAACACACCCCCATACCATCACAGATGCTGGGTTTTGAACTTTGTGCTGGTAGCAATCTGGATGGTCTTTTTCTTCTTTTGTCCAGAGGACACAATGTCCATGATTTCCAAAACAATTTGAAATGTGGACTCATCAGACCACAGCACACTTTTCCACTTTGTGTCTGTCCATTTCATATGAGCTCGGGCCCAGAGAAGTTGGCGGCATTTCTGGATGTTGTTGATGTATGGCTTTCAATTTGCATGGTAGAGTTTTAACTTGTAGATGTAGTGACAAACTGTGTTAACTGACAATGGTTTTCTGAAGTGTTCCTGAGCCCACGCGGTAAGATCCTTTACACAATGTCGGTTTTTAATGCAGTGCCGCCTGAGGGATCGAAGGTCACGGGCATTCAATGTTGGTTTTTGGCCTTGCCGCTTACGTGTAGAAAGTTCTCCAGATTCTCTGAATCTTCTGGTTATATTATGGACTGTAGATGAAGGAATCCCTAAATTCCTTGCAACTGAATGTTGAGAAACATTGTTCTTAAACTGTTGGACTATTTTTTCACACAGTTGTTCACAAAGTGGTGATCTTAGCCCCATCTTTGCTTGTGAATGGCTGAGCTTTTTGGAGATGCTTTTATACCCAATCATGATACTCACCTGTTTCCAATTAACCTGTTCACCTGTGGAATGTTCCAAACAGGTGTTCTTTGAGCATTCATCAACTTTTGTTGCCTCTGTCCCAGCTTTTTTGAAATGTGTTGCAGGCATCCATTTCAAAATGAGCAAATTGTTATGTGTCGACGCGGGTTGAGGAGCGGACCTGCGTCAGACGGAACCCAGCGCTACAAATAACCAGAAAAGCGGTTCCAAAAACAATATATTTATTTCACCTGCTGCATAAAAAGTGTAAAAACAAAAATAGCGTCCTTCTGGTGGAGTGACTGTTGGCACGCTCTCCAGCGCCCGCAAGGATCAAAGCCCGACGCTCCTGGACCCACTACCACCGCCAAACACCCCCCAGGTGGACACGACAAACTGACTCTCTGTGAAGCAAAGAAGAGGTGAGGTAAGTCAGCAGTTCAACAATATCTTTCAAAAGACACACGCTATCAGCAACACATTCAGGTCTGTATCTTTTTTAACTTTATGCAAATGAGCAGCTTCTCACAACAGGTGGAGGATCACTTATCCGCACGCCACAGCAGTGAGAAGCAAACTGCACAATTCTCATCACAATTCAAGTATACTGTGTAACAAAACACCAAGTTACTATCAACAATTAATCAAACACTTAATTACCTTTAATGTGTGCTGACAGCATGTGTCCTCACCCTTCCTTGCTTCACGGGCTCGATGTGTCAAACCCAGGCGCGGTCCTCAGCGTCTCACAAACGAACATCACAAGGTCGAGTTCCCGGCAGTTCTGCTTGAATCACACATGACTTAAATGCAGAACGCCATCTAATTATCTGCTTCAGCTGAAAGTCTTTAAGGTTGCATGTGAGCACCCGTCACAGGTGCTACACATGATGTTGATGAGGGTGAGGACTCTTCAGCCAGCACCTTCTCCACAGACAAATCAGTTTCCATGCCACCTGAAGAGCAAAGAAAAGAAAAGAACACCAAAATATCCAGCCACACCCCCCAACACACAACACAAATATTTGCAGAAAAACAAAAAAGTCTATTAGTTTGAACATCAAATATCTTGTCTTGTGGTGTATTCAATTGAATATAGGTTGAAGAAGATTTGCAAATCATTGTATTGTTTTATTTACATTTCACACAATGTCCCAACTTCATTGGAATTGGGGTTGTATAACAAGTTTTAATCCACATTGAAAAATGCTCCTAATATCTTTATCTTTAGATTAGTGATGGAATCCCTTTTAGTAAACGTGGTACAACACTGGATTTGTGAGCAAGAAGTATTCAAGTGTCACTGAAACCCACAAAACTAAATCACTTGCTTATAATAAAAGTCGTGCTCAGTAAAATTATGGAAAAGACCAGTCAAATGTTTCTGATGGAGAACAGCCCACTAAATTGCAGTCTCCTCCCAAAATAACGATCCTTAAAAAAATGTAAGAATCTGCTTTCTAGACATAGTGAGTACAACTATATAGAAAGATAGGAACACACTATGACCCTAAAGACTCAGATCTCCATTCTGCTGTAAAGATATCACCATTTGCCAACCATGCCAGTCACAATGTAATCTTGCTATTATATATATATATATATATATATATATATATATATATATATATATATATATATATATATATATATATATATATATATAAATTATAGAAGAAGAACAATTATATCGGCTGGTCCCGTTTTTATTCAGGGTCGCCACAGCGGATACAGCCAGATCCGCACTGGTATTTGGCACAAGTTTTACATATAAAACTGTGAATTTTTTGCAACATTTGAAGATTTCCATCATCTTTCTAGACTGTTCTGAGCTGTTTGACAGACTGAGATCACCAAGTGGTTTCTATCGTATCAGACCTAAATTACACCAAGAACCATTTCTGGTCTACTGTGACATGGGGGATGGAGGAGGCTGGACAGTATTTCAGCGCCGTCGTCATGGAAAAGTAGATTTTAACAGGTAAATTTTATGTTGTACCTTTTGTTTTGTCTTGTTTTTCTGACCATAGCAGATGGTCACCCCACTGAATCTGTTCTGCTTGAGGTGTCTTCCTGTTACAGTTTTTGCCGATTGCTTACACACATTTTGCAAAATTTGGCTCGCTACACACAATCAAGATAACACCCAACACTTGTAAAACTCCTCACAGCTCTGTCAAAATGAAACCCTACAGTCAAAACCTAACAATCCCTTCTAAAAATGTCATTCTAGCAGCAGAAGGATACACACATGCACCATTTTGAAACACTTTCAAATCAATAGCAACACACTGATGTATTTTACACAAAACACTAAAGTCAAAATATTTTTATTTACTTTTTCTCAAATAAGAGCTGAAAGTTACAGTATTTAGCAACAAAAGTATTATTTCCTTGTTTTTATTTTTATTTTTACAAAGAAATAGAAATTTCTTACAAATACCTAAAGAAAGATAGAGTACTGTACAGTTCAATTTCGAAACAAAACAATGAAAACAAGTGTTTACAGTACTGGATACACACATGATACAGTAACAGAATGATATTGCACTTGACAGTACGATCCACTGTGTGGTGGCTTAGGTTTGAGTTGACCTTTTGTCCACACTCTAAAAAATGAACCACTGTCTCAATGAGAAAAAGTGATGGAACAATTTGTATAGATTTTCTTAAGTTATTTTACTGTAACTTCACTACGTAAAGTTACAGTTATTATCATTTGCTGAAACACTAAACTCTATTGTCTGAACCAAATGCTCAGTTGCCTGAACCCACTGACTGAATCAGTCACACTTTTGGCAAAACTATAAGCACTTTTCACCTGTTTAGACACAACTTGCCAACACATTTTCATTGTGATGCACCTGTGTTGCATAATGGTGAGCACAGGTGGCAAAAGTCAAACACATTTAATGCACTGATGTAACCGGTTGAACACAACTCAAAATTGATCACACTTATGGCCAGTGATGTGAGGGAACATATATAAGCCAGTTCAGGGAGTACTGCGGAGGAAACTCATCTCGGCCGCTTGTACTCGCAATCTCGTTCTTTTGGTCACGAGCCAAATCTCATGACCATAGGTGAGGATCGGAACGTAGATCGATTGGTAAATCGAGAGCTCTGCCCCCCTACTCAGCTCTCTCTTCACCACGACGGTCCGATACAGCGATCGCATCACTGCAGACGCTGCACCAATCCATCTATTGATCTCACACTCCATCCGTCCCTCACTCGTGAACAAGACCCCAAGATACTTAAACTCCTCCACTTGAGGCAAAGACACTCCACCGACCTGAAGAGGGCAAAGCACCTTTTTCCGGTCGAGAACCATGGCCTCGGATTTGGAGGTGCTGATTTTCATCCCGGACGCTTCACACTCGGCTGCAAACCGCCCCAGTGCACACTGAAGGTCCTGATTTGACGAAGCCAACAGAACCACATCATCCGCAAACAGCAGAGACGAGATTCTGTGGTTCCCAAACCAGACCCCCTCTACACCCTCGCTGCACCTAGAAATTCTGTCCATAAAAATAATGAACAGAACCGGTGACAAAGGGCAGCCCTGGCAGAGGCCAACGTGCACTGGAAACAGGTTTGACTTACTACCGGCAATGCAAACCAAGCTCCTGCTGCGGTCGTACAGGGACCGGATAGCCCTTAGCAAAGGACCCCGGACCCCATACTCCCGGAGCACTCCCCACCACAGTGTGCCCCGAGTGACACGGGGAACACCTTCTCCAGATCCACAAAACACATGTGGACTGGTTGGGCAAACTCCCATGAACCCTCGAGCACCCAATGGAGCGTGTAGAGCTGGTCCAGTGTGCCGCGACCAGGACGAAAACCACACTGCTCGTCCTGAATCCGAGGTTCGACCATCGGTCGAATTCTCCTCTCTGGAATAGACCTTACCAGGGAGGCTGAGGAGTGTGATCCCCCTATAGGCCGAGACAATGGTGAGAGACCTGTCCCCGACCCGAAGGCATAGGGACGCGACCCTCTCGTTCACTGGAGTAAACTCCAACACATGGTGACTGAGCTGGGGAGCAATAAGCAATGCGACCCCAGCTCTCCGCCTCTCCCCGTGGGCAACGCCAGAAAAATGACTATCTCTAGTCGGTATCTCTCAACCTCCCGCACAAGCTCAGGCTCCTTCCCCCCCAGCGAGGTGACATTCCACGTCCCAACAGCCAGGGGCTGTGAACATGGACCGGGCTGCTGGGCCACTCGCCCTCGACCGCCACCCAATCCTCTCTGCACCCGACCCCCATGGCCCCCTCTGCAGGTGGTGAACCCACAGGAGGGAAGAACAGTAATATCTGATCAAATCAGAGCTACTGTGATTGACCATGTTCTTGTCCACGGTATGAGCATGAGGGAGGCCGGACAAAGGCTACAACCAAACATCAGTAGATTCACTGTGTCCACCATAATCTGAAGATTTAGAGAAGAGAACAGGTCATTACCTCTTCTGACATTATCATATGCGTATGTAAATGTTGACAGGAATTACTGTATCTGTACCACAGTACTCGTATATAGTATAGTCATCCAGTAATTTTGACAGGAATTATTGTATGACTATACTATATATTGTACCACAGTATACTGTAAGTAAATACATGTTTCAGTACATCACTGTGCCAATGTACTGTAGTATTGTAATGAAGGGTTAGTCTAACTGTTTGCAGGGCTAGTATTCTATGTATATTTTTGTATATTATTTTTACGTAGTTTTACTATATACAAGTGCTAAATGCACATGATCTGTTTGTTTTTGTACTGTACAAGTGCTACGTGTAAATGCACAGAATTTCTGTTATTTCTACTTTTTTTTTACTATGTACAAGTGCTAAATGCACAGGTATTTGTTTTGCAACATGCATTTAGCCTAAAGTGAACAATGAACATTTATTTCTACAGCTTCATGTCCTGAACATTGTATTTTCTATTTTTCTATGGAGTGTTTAGAGACTGCTCAGTAGGGTTTTCAATTTTGATTGACTCTGGGAATGATTTGACAACATAGTTCAGTGTTGAGCACAGACTGAACTGTTTTGAGGTGTAAGTTTGGTTTTGCAAGAAGAGTCTGGGGTTTTGTGAATCTTGCTTGAAAATTGGGTTTTGTATTGACAGTTTAGAGAAAAGGAGAGCAGCTTTCGAGAAATGTGTCTTAGCAATTGAGAACAACTGTATTTCAACTTATGTAACTAGAGAAGTCTTGTGGGATTATGAAATAACTAAATTGAAATAACAAAAGAAAAAAATATATGCAAATTGTTAGCCCATTTTTTCTCATTGAGACAGAACCTTTTTTAGAGTGCAGCTTCCCTCAGTGTGAGGTTGTGGTTGATCATATGATCCACCAAAGAGGCTTGAATTTCATCTGAAACATTTCTCCTTCTTGCTCTTCTTTGTCCTTGTCCACATCTCTCTCTTTGTGTTCCTTGTCTTCTTCCTCTTTCTCCATAATTGCAGATTTGACTAAATGCGTACCTGAGCTCTATTTGTAGTGCTAAATGTCAGGCTGATTGGTGGAGTTTTCTGTGTGAGTGATTTCCGATGTATGCATAAGTGTTTCCAGTTGCCAGATGTGTTTTCCGTTTTTATTAAAAGTGTTTTCCCAATGATAAGGTATTTTATCTTTGAGTTCAGTGTCTATTGTAGGAAACTGTGTGTAATGTTCTGCAACAACTTGTGTTGAAGAATTGCAAGCAAAGTGCAAAGCAGAAAATGTGTTTAAGGTATAGTCACATTCTGTTTTAGCTGTTGTTACAAGACATTTTGGATTTGAAGTTTTAGTCTAAGCATTCACTTTTTAGGTGTAAGCACTTGGCAAAAACTGTCAAAACAAAACTACAGTTCTAAAGGAGTTCAATTGTCAATATTCTTGCTCATGGGGTGGGCAAGGTCTGGGCAAGGAAGCAAGTGCAGTAACCTCTTACCCACCATGCCACCCTGTAAGAAAAAATTAAAATTTTAATTGGAAAAATTTCAAAAACTGGTTTAGTGTGTGATTATGTCAAGGGCAGACACCCAATATTTTAGTTTAAAAAATATCTTTCTTGTTTTAGAGACTGGGTCGACTACAGAGATGGTTTTGGTGACTTCAAACTGTGGAATGATGAGTTTTGGTTGGGAAATGAGCAAATATACTCTCTGCTCTCAGAAGGCCAGTCATTACTAAAATCCTCCACTATCTCTGAAAACAATGTGAAACTTTATTTAATGTATTGTAAATTCCTGTTTCTTTATTTTGCCCTAAAGATAAGAACCTTGTGAAAGTTGATCTCATGGACTGGGACGGGAAGAGAGCTCACGCATTTTATGAGAACTTCAGGATCTCTGATGAGAAGGTTAGAAATACCATTCAACAGAACAACTTCTGTGATCCCAACAAACAGAGAGAACTATTACCCACAATCTGTCATACATGACCATGATGCCATATGGTTTATGGCTTTGATTTGAGGGTCAAGGGTGAATCCTTGGTGAGTATTTTGTCTGCCTCATATTCATGTTCAGATTGTGACAATACTTTTTGACACTTAATCAAGGGAAATTACTGTATATCCAAGTATTTCCTTTTCAGCTTTTAATGGGAAAAACTGTTACTCTTTTTTAAGTGAACTTGTCCTTTAAGTAATTAATATTTACATGGCCATGAATTGTAACATGTTTTTTGCACAGAAAAATTTGTTGTGATGGTCAATGTACGCATTTTATGCTACAACCAAAATTAGATCACTAATTAATATTATTATTAGCAGAAACCAGCAATAGATTGGCATCCTGTCCAGGGTGTACGCTGCTTCACGCACTGTGACTGCTGGGATAGGCTCCAGCCCCCTGTGACCCTTAATTGGAGTAAGCGGGTATTAAAAATGGATGGATGGATTATCAGAAATACCTGTTGGTTGGAATGCATAATGTAAAACATAAAATAATAATAATAAATGCAGTATTATACGTATTATATTAGAGGATGAACACTTTGAAAAAGACTGTAAAAACTGGCCATGGGTGCTGTCATTTTTATTTATTATTTGTGGGGAAACAAAAGCAAGTGGAAGAAATATCTTAGAAAACATCTTACCTCGAAATACATGTAAGATCAGTAAGTGATTTAATTTAAATATATATTTGTTGTCTTTCAAACATCATCAATGAACATAATATATAAATGTCATTAAATTGAATTGAATTGAATCATGTTAATTATCACCGTCACTATGCAACAATGCCCAGTTCTCCAAACACACTGGAGCGTGGCTGCTTTGAGTGACAGCTTGTGTATTGATATTTTGTTTTTTGCTTACGTGCTGTCGGGCTGGTGGCTGCAACTACTGTGAAGGCCCGTCTTTTTTGAGCATTTTATTACAAATATCTGTAGTAATATGGTTTGCTGTTTGGTTAATTGTCTGAACGAGTCATCTAATGCTGCGTTTACCCATAGGCAAGACGTGTTACGAATGTCATATTTGCATCATTCTTGACACATTCCTGACATTGTTAACATGACTTAATGCTTCTGAATAGGTTTCTTAATAGTGCGTGTTGGTGCGTGATATTTGTGATTTTCGTGGAGCATGTTTTTGGCTGTCAAAAAATCTTCGACGAATGTCACGCACCACCTTCATTTTGCCTCCTGTCGTGGAGGTCGCAACTGAGCATGTTGATCCGTCTTGGTTAGTGATGATCCTTAATAGAGCGTGACAGCGTTCTTCTCTGACATGCACATAATTAAACCCTGCTGCACTGCGTTCAGTTTCATTGCTACAGTATGCTGAAGGAGGATAGTAAGGCCAAGTCAGCTAAAAGTTTCGTTCCAATGCTCCTCAGCAAGTGCAGAGTCAGGGCAGGGTCAGCAAGAGTCAGATTCATAAACCACATGACATCGTGGTTATGTGTGACAATCTCACACACACACACTCATCTTCAACCGCTTAGTCCAAGTAAGGGTCACGGGGGGCTGGAGCCTATCCCAGCAGTCAGAGCGTGAGGCGGGGTACACCCAGGACAGGACGCCAGTCTGTCATAGGGCCACAAACAAACACATACACGCCTGCGGACGATTTCAACATTCCAATCCACCTAACCTGCATGTCACTGGATGTGGGAGGAAACCGGAGCACCCGGAGGAAACCCATGCAAACACAGGGAGAACATGCAAACTCCACACAGAAAGGCCACAGGCGGGAATTGAACCCATGACCCTCTAGCTGTGAGGCAACAGTGCTAACCACTAAGGCACCATGCTGCCTGTGTGTGACAATCTGTGAGTCCTAATTCTTGACTTGCTTTCTTTTTTCAGGATAAGTATCGTCTCCAGTACGGACTGTATAGTGGGTCAGCTGGAGATGCTCTGACTGGTGGTGGAGGAATGGTGGAACAATGGTCAGCTTGCCTCGGCGGTATGCAGTTTAGTACTCGGGATCAGGTTAGCCATCTAAACTTCTGAAGGAGTATTTTTGGCATTCATCATCAATTATAATTGTTAACAATTGCTGTGATGGCAACTGACAGGACAATGACCGATACCTTCAGGGCAGTTGTGCCCAAGAGAATAAGGCGGGCTGGTGGTTTAACAGGTGAGATTTTTGTACACCACATATTTTTTTTCTCTGGAAACGTGATCAGAGACTAAACCATCCCATGTCAACTTGCTAACCTACAGATGCCATGCAGCCAATCTGAATGGAAAGTTCTACCGTGGAGGGACATACAAGGGGCCATATGACAATGGTGTAGTATGGGGAACCTGGAAGGGTCTTTGGTACTCCCTTAGACACACTACGATGAAGGTGCGGCCCCTGGTTTTCTTGGATGCAATGGGCAGTGGAGCTGGTGAAGATTAGAAACACAAGGTTTCAGAATTCTTCTGACCAACATGGAAGCATAAGAAATGAACCCAAAGATGACAAGAAATATTTGATGCCAGGAAGTTGACTTTTACCATTTATCTCTCTGCTTCATTTTCTGACAAAATATAATTTAACAGAGCAGTATTTTTATTTCATGTAAAGTACTTGGTATTGATACAGCGCATGACAAAATTCAAACAATAAAACAATCAGCATCTCAGCCATTAAGTTTCTTTAATTTTCTTTTGTGACTTCAAAAGTAACTAGATACAATTACACTCAACAAAAATATAAACGCAACACTTTTGGTTTTGCTCCCATTTTGTATGAGATGAACTCAAAGATCTAAAACTTTTTCCACATACACAATATCACCATTTCCCTCAAATATTGTTCACAAACCAGTCTAAATCTGTGATAGTGAGCACTTCTCCTTTGCTGAGATAATCCATCCCACCTCACAGGTGTGCCATATCAACATGCTGATTAGACACCATGATTAGTGCACAGGTGTGCCTTAGACTGTCCACAATAAAAGGCCACTCTGAAAGGTGCAGTTTTATCACACAGCACAATGCCACAGATGTCGCAAGATTTGAGGGAGCGTGCAATTGGCATGCTGAAAGCAGGAATGTCAACCAGAGCTGTTGCTCGTGTATTGAATGTTCATGTCTCTACCATAAGCCGTCTCCAAAGGCGTTTCAGAGAATTTGGCAGTACATCCAACCAGCCTCACAACGCAGACCACGTGTAACCACACCAGCCCAGGACCTCCACATCCAGCATGTTCACCTCCAAGATCGTCTGAGACCAGCCACTCGGACAGCTGCTGAAACAATTGATTTGCATAACCAAAGAATTTCTTCACAAACTGTTAGAAACCATCTCAGGGAAGCTCATCTGCATGCTCGTCGTCCTCATCGGGGTCTCGACCTGACTCCAGTTTGTCGTCGTAACCGACTTGAGTGGGCAAATGCTCACATTCGCTGGCGTTTGGCACGTTGGAGAGGTGTTCTCTTCACGGATGAATCCCGGTTCACACTGTCCAGGGCAGATGGCAGACAGCGTGTGTGGCGTCGTGTGGGTGAGCGGTTTTCTGATGTCAGTGTTGTGGATCGAGTGGCCCATGGTGGCGGTGGGGTTATGGTATGGGCAGGCATCTGTTATGGACGAAGAACACAGGTGCATTTTATTGATGGCATTTTGAATGCACAGAGATACCATGATGAGATCCTGAGGCCCATTGTTGTGCCATACATCCAAGAACATCACCTCATGTTGCAGCAGGATAATGCACGGCCCCATGTTGCAAGGATCTGTACACAATTCTTGGAAACTGAAAATGTCCCAGTTCTTGCATGGCCGGCATACTCACCGGACATGTCACCCATTGAGCATGTTTGGGATGCTCTGGACCGGCGTATACGACAGCGTGTACCAGTTCCTGCCAATATCCAGCAACTTCACACAGCCATTGAAGAGGAGTGGACCAACATTCCACAGACCACAATTAACAACCTGATCAACTCTATGCGAAGGAGATGTGTTGCACTGCATGAGGCAAATGGTGGTCACACCAGATACTGACTGGTATCCCCCCCTAATAAAACAAAACTGCACCTTTCAGAGTGGCCTTTTATTGTGGGCAGTCTAAGGCACACCTGTGCACTAATCATGGTGTCTAATCAGCATCTTGATATGGCACACCTGTGAGGTGGGATGGATTATCTCAGCAAAGGAGAAGTGCTCACTATCACAGATTTAGACTGGTTTGTGAACAATATTTGAGGGAAATGGTGATATTGTGTATGTGGAAAAAGTTTTAGATCTTTGAGTTCATCTCATACAAAATGGGAGCAAAACCAAAAGTGTTGCATTTATATTTTTGTTGAGTGTACATGACCCACAAAATGTGACGTGTGACCATGAAGTCATATGATTTTTTTTTTTTTTTTTTTTACCTTTGACCTTTTGGAGACCCTGTCTCCTTCTCGCCAATGCTCCCCCCCCCCCCACCTGACCCCTCCAACAATGTCATGGTTTATGGCTTGATGAGTCCTTAACCCCTGCATCTTGTAAGGAAGCAACATAAGTATTCACCAAAAAAAAAAAGAGAGAAAAACATTAGTTTTCTTTTGCACAAACGAGTTTTCTATTATTCATTTTCTGTTCTTGTTACAGTGTGGGGAGTGGGCATGCCGTCTATTTTTTGAAGGTACATCTGTTTGCTGCTGACTAGAAGGTCACACTTGTGTCCAAACGTTTGAATGGTAAAGCGTGAGAGGATAGGGAAGTGTGGGATGAGCTGCTTGGTCTGGCGCTACTGTGACCTGGACCTAGATAAGCAGCAGAAAATAATCAAATGAATGAATAAATATTTGGATTCAAATATCTTAGCATATCATCCAGTCCAATTTATACCCCTACCATTTTAGCTGCTGGGTACTTAAGTATTTCACAGGTAGCACAGGTTCAGTTGTAAGCACAGGCCATTCTACCTGCCTGTCACACGTCCAGCAGTGGTATCGTACAGGCTGCAGTGTTGTTTGTTGTGTGTACGTCAGTATTGCTGCCTCTGTGCCTTTCTGGGGTTGTGTTCAATCTTTTGTCTTTTCTTGTACAGTGGTTGTCTTCACCCTGGTGTTGGTTGCCTGCCTGCCTGCCTGCCTGCCTGTCTGTCTGTCTGTCTGTCTGTCTGTCCTCTGACTCCCCCTGGTGACGGTTCCTAGTGTTGTGTTCAAGTGTCTGTGAGTCCTTGTTTCCTGTTGTCTTTGTAGTCTGGTTTTATTTATGTTGCATTCCTGTGTTTATTTCATTACCTTCACCAAGGAGGTTATGTTTTCGGTCGAGTTTGTCTGTTTGTTTGTCTGTCTGTTTGTCAGCAGGATAACTCAAAACGTTTTGAACAGATTTTGCTGAAATTTTGTGGAGTGGTTGGAAATGACAAGAGGAACAAGTGATTCAATTTTAGTGGTGATCTGGATCACGATCCAGATCCAGGATTTTTTTAAAGGATTCTTCACCATTGCGGGATAGGGGGGATTTTGACATTCTAGTTTCTAACTCCACAAAAACAAGGCAGAAAGGCTTGAAAGAAATTAGGGTGTAACATAGTCAAATGTTCTATCAAACAACAAAGTTTGGTGATGATCGGATCCGGATTCCGGATCTGGTGATCCAGAATATGCAAAAATATAGGGAAAATAGAAAATGTGTCAGTGTGATGTGACAAATGAAGCTAGAGATGCACAACTAACACCAAATTGTAGCTGAATCTGTACTGATTCAGTAAGGTGTCATCAGATTTGATGTAGCTTCAAATGTTATGGAGCTAGATCCAGAAGAAAACCGCCATTACCGAAAAATCATTTTTATACAATAACTTTTGAACTAATAAAGACATAAAAGTGATTCCAAGTTCGAGTGGTATGTTTTCATGGTCAAGGATGTCAAATATAAATGAAAGAAAAGTGTATGTATCATAGTTTTGGTTGTAACACTGAATTGTTGAATAGATCACTGTGCCAAGGAGGGAATCTCTTTAGGGTCAGTGATCCTATGGCCTTGTTAGTAAACGATGTCAAATACAACACGCTGCAAAGAGGAAATCCCTCATGACAAACTATACAGGGCTGGGGAGCACAATGAATTTATTAGATGAAGGACTATCATTTGGCATTATTATATTTTAGTGGCAATGAATATCACTATCCAGATTACTTCACTTAGCAAAAGCAAAGTGATGAGTCAGCAGTATACTCAGCATGGTTAAGTTCTGGTTCAGGGCACATCACTGAACAAAGTACACAAGGTGCAAAACCCCCAGGTGTTGATGAATCACGCCTAGGATCCAGAAAACCCAGAGGCTGACATCAGCACCTTTACTGTCGCATATATTCTGCTTCAGTGCACTTCACTGAATATATAGAAGGTGCACTTCATTATGTAGCACATGCAACACTTAAAAAATAGTTCTATTTCAGAATTTACTGTTATTTTTTTTTAGAGAAGTGTTTCATGAATGTTAAAAAATTCATATATTTGCAGTTTAGTTGAATAATAAATTGAATTTTGTCTCTTATTTGTTTTTGTCTATAAGCACATGCAATATCAATATCAGTGCTCAGATGACAGTAGCTTCTGGGAAAGGTGCAAGTTGCAATAAACTGTGATGCCAAGCGCTAAGGATACATGCTATCCAGTCACAGCAGATGAAACTTTTTTTTTACTACTGAGCAAACATCACTGTTAGACTTTTTTAGGTTCAATGATTCCACGGCGTGTAGATGTTATGGTGTCAGTGACCCCATGGCCTTGGCGGAGGTTTGCACTCTCTGAATGCTTCTATTTTTTTTTATTGCATTTCTATTTTTGTGGTAGTGAAGACTTCCTGTTTTGTGTTACTGATCTCGGTTCACTTGTATGTTTTGGCTAACTTTCTTCCTGTGTCACTCCGCAGCTGTTAGTAATGTCCCATACCTGTCAGTCATTTGTTCATTAGCTCTTCTGTTTTTTTCCAATGTTAGTTTGCTGGTTCCTTACATTGATCCATGTCCATTGTGGTTATTCCAAGACTTGTATGTTGCACATTGCTGTTCCCTCTAGTTTGTCACTGTTAGTAGTTCTAAGTCATAGTCTAAGTTTTTATTTATTTATTTATTTCATTAATATAGCACCAAATCATAACAAAGTTGCCTCGAGGTGCTTCACAGAAGGTCTAACCTTACCAACCCCCAGAGCAAGCACACAGGCGACAGTGGTAAGGAAAAACTCCATCTGATGATTTAAGGAAGAAACCTCAAGCAGACCAAACTCAAAGGGGTGACCATCTGCTTGGGCCTTGCTACCAATGCAATTAACAATACAAATATACAGGAAATTTTGAGAGTCCATGCTGGTGCACAGGACCTCAACCTAGATGTTTTTACTGCGTGTGGTTTAGGGTATGTGTTTTAACTCCCAATTTTTCTGTCCTCATCTGCACTGGTATTGCTGGACTATTTTGTCACTGCTATTAAAAAAATCATCACTGTTTGCACCTACTTCCTCTTGTTAGTGACTGCTCTGTATATTGGGTTCCGGCTGACAGTCTTCAGGTGGAAGCACCCCTCACTAATGTGTCAGTCCTTTCCTGGAACATCTCTGGGTGGTGGAGCAGCTGTAGGGATGTCTAACTCCCCCTCCCTTCAATCTGCTCTAGTATCTGTTCCCCCATGCCTTATCCTTCTTTCAGAACCAGAGCTAGAAGCTCAGCAGACTTGTCTTTTTTCTCTTGAAAGCAACCTCCATCCCCTCTTCCCACGGAGCCGTCAGCTGGTCCATGATGACTGTTGAGGAGGACACGTTCCAGACCATAATGTCCTTGGGGAACTTCACCCGGTGGTCAAGGTCAGCTGTCATCTGGCACTTGCCTCCTAGTGACAGGAGGGATCTGTCCTATATGGTGCAGCTCAGACCTCCCTCACTCCCTTGCCTAACACACTGGACTTGCTGCTGTGATATAATTGGGCTGGCCATACTTGCCTCCAGCCCACAGGTCTACAGTACCTTGGCGAGTTTAAGCAGGACTCAATTGGGACGCTATCCATACCAGCCCTGTGTCAGTGCCACGTTGCAATTGGAGAGGATGTGCTTTAAGCTTGGATTTGAGGAAGTGAAGAGTTGGCAGGTTTCTTCTGAGCTGTAGCAGAGGTCCAGGTTCCAAGAGTTAGGGAGTGTGTTGTGGGTGGCCCTGACCAAACAGCTCAACCTGGGGTATCTTTCACATAGCTACCCAAGTGATGGTCCTGTTTGTCACAGTCTTCCAGATGGACCATTTTCCTTGATATTAGGCAGCATACGGATTCTGTTGTGCCACTTATATGTACTGATGTGTAAAAATCATTTATTATATTGCAATTACAGTTTGCAATGACCTAAAAAGTACGGCCATGTGATTTATACACATTTTAATTTGGGCTGCACAATTAGTCGCATTGCAATTGTAATCATGATATTCAACTGTGTGATTATATAATTGACAAAAGTGCAATTTAAATAAGTAAATCATCACAAATTGCACCGTGTTCTGCCATTACAATCAGACTTTTTCCCTCCTCTATTTTTATTTATTTATTTATTTACTTAGTGCCAAATCAGAACAATGCTGCCTCGAGGTACTTCACACAGGTAAGGTCTAACTTTACTAACCACCCTGAGCAAGCACACAGGTGATAGTGGTAAGGAAAACTCCCTCTGGCATTTTTGAGGAAGAAACCTAAAGTAGACCAGTCTCAGGGGAGTGGCCCACTGCTTGGTCCATTGTAACAGTTACAAGGTTTTTGCAAAAAATGAGGGAGAAAACAACTTATTTCTGAGCTCTTTATTTGATGTTGTAGCTTTTAATACATGTTTAGAAGTGGTGGAATGGATCAGTTGATTCATGATCCATATCAATCAATCAATCAATTTTTTTTATATAGCGCCAAATCACAACAAACAGTTGCCCCAAGGCGCTTTATATTGTAAGGCAAGGCCATACAATAATTATGTAAAACCCCAACGGTCAAAACGACCCCCTGTGAGCAAGCACTTGGCTACAGTGGGAAGGAAAAACTCCCTTTTAACAGGAAGAAACCTCCAGCAGAACCAGGCTCAGGGAGGGGCAGTCTTCTGCTGGGACTGGTTGGGGCTGAGGGAGAGAACCAGGAAAAAGACATGCTGTGGAGGGGAGCAGAGATCGATCACTAATGATTAAATGCAGAGTGGTGCATACAGAGCAAAAAGAGAAAGAAACAGTGCATCATGGGAACCCCCCAGCAGTCTACGTCTATAGCAGCATAACTAAGGGATGGTTCAGGGTCACCTGATCCAGCCCTAACTATAAGCTTTAGCAAAAAGGAAAGTTTTAAGCCTAATCTTAAAAGTAGAGAGGGTGTCTGTCTCCCTGATCTGAATTGGGAGCTGGTTCCACAGGAGAGGAGCCTGAAAGCTGAAGGCTCTGCCTCCCATTCTACTCTTACAAACCCTAGGAACTACAAGTAAGCCTGCAGTCTGAGAGCGAAGCGCTCTATTGGGGTGATATGGTACTACGAGGTCCCTAAGATAAGATGGGACCTGATTATTCAAAACCTTATAAGTAAGAAGAAGAATTTTAAATTCTATTCTAGAATTAACAGGAAGCCAATGAAGAGAGGCCAATATAGGTGAGATATGCTCTCTCCTTCTGGGCTGCCATATGGGCTGCCTCTCACGATTCAGCACGCATATGATCTGCAGTATAATTGCAACGTTTACATAATAGTTTGAAGTACAGCTCTACTTCATGGTAATTGGTTTCTAAAGTAATATCTGCATAAATCAATAGCGATATCAATGAAATCAAAATATTAGCCGATTGTGAGAGGAGAAAAAAAGTTGTATGTTCACATGAAAAGCACACAGTATGTTGTATTGCGCTGCTCGTGCTCCATCACAGACAGGCCGTGAAGCTAGACGCACGTTGTTGTCCAAGCACAGCAATAACTTGTAAGAAATTTCAGGAAGATGAGGACAAAACATGCACTGCTCTCTCTGAGAGTGATCGGCGAGTGTGTGAGCTGCCATCTTCAGCTGAGGGCCGAAGGTCTGGAAGAAAACCATGTTTGCTAAATTTGACCAAATGGTATTTATCTTGAAAGTGCTATAGAAATTATTATCATTATTTTTAATTATTTAAATATTTTAAAAATATTTTAAATTTTTAATATTTTTAATCATTATTTTTACCCTCTCATCAGACAATGTAGACATCCTCAGTTTTCAAAAATTAATGTGAAGTTATAAACTCAACTCTGTTTTCTTTTCTTAATGACTTTTTCTAATGTTGACAAAGGCTATTTTTATTTACTAGTATTGTCCATATTACAAATTAACATAAATTGTACTTTAAAATATTTTTCATACATTGGACACCTTGTTTTCATTATTCTTTTTAAAAATGAAAAGCAAAGGTATATTTGTCTCCATCTTTTTTTTTTTTTTTTTTTGCCATCCTGATCTTATCCTTATTTTAAAACTGTGATCTAATCCGAACCGTCAGTTTTGTGATCTGTGATTGACATAAAATCTAAAATGTGATTCTGTTTGAAGCACCAAGATTTAGCATTTCGCATGTTTATGCCATACTCTCCAGAAATGGACCCTCTTCTGCTGCGTTTACACATAACGACGACAAGTCATGAATGCCACGAAGTATACATTCTTGGCCGCTGATCATGAATGTGATTATTCGGGGCAGAGGCGTCAGGTGTCCTCAGGAACTGCTGCAACCTGTTACCACACGTTACGATTAATGGCACGTGTTGCTGAAGAATTATCAGGAACCATTACGCACGGTCAAGAATAATGTTCCACGTTGTTGCGCGCTATTGCGCGTAACAGCACATCGTTAAGTTCTGTCACGTTGTGAACGAGGTGAACTGTCTCCACACACACACACCCCCATATTCATCCAACTGAATTCAGATCGCTCCAGTTTTTCAGAAGAATTTTGTGACTGCATGTGTAGTTGGGCTCTGTGCCATGGAGTGGCGCAGAGAGGAGGAGGAGGAGACGGACAGAGCCAGATGTGTGGCTTCATGCGGCTCGCATCTCGCGCATTTTCCCAAACATCAGGCGCATGCAGCAGGTGGAACACCTGCAGGAGCGCGCTGAAGAGCACTGAAATTAGTCTTTTAGCCGACTTGGTGTCAGCAATCAAACTGAATGCGGTGCAGCAGGGTTTAATTGTGCGCACGCTTCTTCCTCCGCCGGACTGGAGGAGGTGCAGAGATGTCTGGCTGCATGTGAGTCTCCTCTCACTCCTCTGGTTGCTCAGACTCGTTCTAACGCTCATCGGTTACAACAGCAGGTGGAACACTTGCTGGAGAGTCCTGAGGAGCTTCAGCAGGAACTGTGGAATGACATTTGGAGCCGAGTTTAATTGTGCGCACGTGACAGAAAACTGATTTGTCGTGGCGCGCAGTGAAATGTGACGCCGCGTTAATATCACGCACCAACACGCACTATTAAGAAACCTATTCAGATGCGTTAAGTCACATTAAGACTGTCAGGAATGTGTCACGAATGACAGAAAAATGACATTCGTAATGCGTCTTGGTTATGTGTAAATGCATCTTTAAGATTTCAGCAAAGGCACCCCCCCCCCCATGAAAAAATGAGTGACAAAATAAACTACCAAAAAAAAAAAAAACAAAACTGTTCTATCCCTTTGAGAGGTATCTGTCACTCTACCAGCTTCCCATCTAAAGCCAAGTTGCCTCTGTATACATGTATGCTTGTGTGTGTGCACGTATGTATGACTTAGATCACGGAGAAACTGGGGAGAGCTGACATTTCCTGTTTGGTATGTTTATGTATTTTTGGTCAAGGATGAACACCACAAACACAGAAGGTTGATAGGACTAATATTTTTGGAGAAAATAGGGATATTGGGTAACAACAGTGAACAATGGATGTTGCTAATTAAATTCTGGACTCACACGGCATTCCACCAGGGGGCGGTAAATCTTCTATATATTAAAAGCCAAGTGGCGTCTGTGTGTGTGTGTGTGTGTGTGTGTGTGTGTGTGTGTGTGTGTGTGTGTGTGTGTGTGTGTGTGTGTGTGTGTGTGTGTGTGTGTGTGTGTGTGTGTGTGTGTGTGTGTGTGAGAGAGAGACTTCCATCATGAAGAAACTGGAGAGAGCTGACATTTGCCTTTTGGTATGTTTATGTATTTTTGGTCAAGGATGAACACTGCGAAAACGGAAAGTTGATAGGACTAATTTTTTTGGAGAAATTAGGGATATTATGTACCAACAGTGAACAATGGACGTTGATATCACCATTAATCAGTCCCTGGTAACCAGACAAGCTCTGAACAAAGGAAACATCTCAACCTTGCCAGTTGTAAAACATGATATGAACTAATAAATACAATTATTCACAATACTTTCTCATTTTAATTCCCTGTACTTTCAGTGAAAATCTCTACAGAAACTTTGTATAATTAATACCACCCTTGAAAAATGTCAGCTACCTATTTCTTAAACACAACCCAATCTGGAGCCCGTGGTTCCCCATGGGCAACACGCTAGTCCACATTTATTCTCACTATGACGCATAATGAAAACCAAAGAGGTGACAGTTTGAGTGACAGCTGAGGTCAGATTTCATAAAATAACATACAGCCTATTCGAAGTGGGGGGGATCCAGACGCAGCCGGGCGGCATGTCACGAGCCAAGTCACCAGTAAACACAATGCTTATGCCCTTGAATAGCAATAACCCTGAACTCTGACCATCACACCATTCTCATCTTCACTTCGAGAGCATTCCCATTCTCTGAGTTCACTCTGATCGAAAATGCAATCTTGTACCATATTCTTACTTTGTCTTTTCCATCCTCATTTTTCCTGATCAATACATATTCTGTCAGTGTGTTTGTATGTGATGAGAAATTAAAATGACAGAAGCAACATGAAAAAAGGTGGGCGGTTGGTGGTGGTGGTGGGGGGGGGGGGGGGTAAAAATGGCAGAGGAACAAAAATTGATGAGATTAAATAAATCATAACTCCTTGAAAAAAGGTGAAGATGATGATGGAGAGAAAGGAGGAGGAAAAGAGGAGTGACTAAGGCAGAGAATTGGGGCGAGCAAAGACAGAAAACATTTCCTGAAAGGAGATATTGTCCATTTATCAAAAATGTCAAACATCCTACAGTTTTGTCCATAAGGGCAGGAGCACTAAACCATAATGTGATTTTAAAAAGCATATTACAATCATATTTATGTGACTATATTGTCATTATGTTAAAATAACCCAGGCCAGCATGAATGTGCTTCTTATGGAATATAATGGATGTGTTAACAAATATTTGAGGTACTTTCATATTACAGGAAAATAGTTTTGTTCAGAGTTGGTTGAAGTATATTCAATTACAATTCATATACAAACCAGTGTGATCTACATTTTTTTCCCTACATATGCTGAGGAAAGATCCAAGTCCAACATCTTCTGCTCTGCCTCACTCAGTCTGTAGGTGGAGCTGTTAATACAGTGTCCAGACTCCGGCAGAGATCCACAGCGAGCTTTCCTCTGCTCTGCGACAGATGCACTAAATGTGGAGCTGCGTTGACGACCTTTGTGGCCAGAAAACCCAGTACAGGGTTGGGTCTCTTTTAATTTTTGGGGCAGGATGCTCCTCTGGATTGGCAGTGCACCACAACGGATCCAGTTGGATTTTGCATGATCAACACTGGCGTGGGTCATGTCTTGAGAACTGACAGGCCCGATAGACTGACCTCTGATCCCTGAGATTCCTTTTCCATCATTGCCTTCTGCTTTACTACATCTATCTCTTTCCTCAGCACCGCTGAGGTTTGCTTTGGTGTATTTCTCTGATGTACAGTTAATGTTTGTGTTGGTTTCTGTGTGTTTTAGTTCACTATTATGGGAAGAATCAGCCATCTCAATCCAGGGCTGCCTCTGGTCATTTCTAGAGGGCCTGGATTTGCTCCACTCTGAAACCACATTCTCCAGAATGGGGTAAGAAGGTTGTGATTGGTTCTGAGTTCTGCTTTTGATCCAACCCCTTCCTTCAGGAAGGGTCCGAGATGCAACCTAGAAAGAAATGACAAAATGGTCACTATCACAGGCCTACTGTGGTTTTAGTATATATAAATGTATAATGCAAGTAGCCAAAGTCACCTGGGTCATGCTCCGTTCTCTGAATTGTCTGGAGTTTGCCAAATATGGAGGATGAGGTTTAGTGTCATTGAAACTTGACGTCCGGCGAAAATTGGGATTCTGCTTGAAGGAGTGAGTTAGTCCTACATCTGCTTCTCTGAGATGTGCTAACCCACTCCTCTCTATCATCTTAACCCAGTCAGCAGTGCGGTTGTGCCATTTTGTGCTGTCCCCACTTGAATGACCAGACACAGGAGGACCTAGGACCAGCTCCACTCTGGGACTCAGTCTTTCTGGTGTTGTACTCGGACTCTGCAATGAAGTTCCAGAAAAGGGAGTTGCTACGCAAAAACCGCTGTTGTCATGGGGGCCCAAGGGAAGCATGTGAGCAAATCCAGTTGGAATGGGGGAGTGAGCAGGTGAAGCAGGTGTTTCTACCAAGGTGTCGTGAACTGGGCTTGAAGACACATGGTACAACTGTGTTGCCTCCTTTAACCCCTTCTTCTTCATTTCTTTTAACTGCTGCTGAGCTAAGTGATACCTGGACAATAACAGATATTTCACTTTCTAACCACTAAAATGGTTTAATTGAAAAGAACATTGGCAGAATAATGTACAAAATGTTTACTGTGTGATGCAACAAAACACCACTTACCCAAATATGGGTGGCAACATCTTCTGACCTATGGGAGACAGCCTCTCTGGGTCATGTGGGAGTGGTATCACAAGCGTTTGAGAGGAAGGCTGACCATCCAAAAGAGGCCTGTCTTTTTGGGCTATGCTCACTACTTCACCACCTGGTGGGCCATGGTTCTCAGACAAGCTGGGTCTTTGGAGGCTGTCTCCACAAATGGTGGCCTCATCGGAAAGCTTGCGTGCCACAGAGGATGGGACTGAGGCTCTGTGCACAGAGCTGCACTGAGGGGGCTGACAAACCTTTTTCCATACAGTAAACACAATAGTTGCAAGAATCACAGCCAGGCAAAGGGAGATACCAACCATGACGGCCATGTTACCATCTAAGGGTGAGTGTCCAACAGATACCGCAGGGAACGATGGGGAAGGAGCATTCAACACTGAGAAAGAAAGACAGTTTAATGTGTTTTGCACAACTACTAGGTTTTGTTTGTATGTTTTTCAATCTAAAAAATATGAAGCAAGGAATTTGAGAAAAATTTGAAGACTAAAGATAATGAAGCCAGACCCGTGGGTCCTGGTGTGACAGAAACTAACTATACAAATATGCATTTTAAAGTTACTTTCAAGTGCCCACTACATATTTCTAATTCACACATACAATGCACAACAGGTAGAACTAATGATTGCCCTTGTGTAGGGCTGTTCATGTTTTATCGTGAAAAAATAAAAGTTATAAGAGACTTTGGGCCACATGTTGTTTTTGTTCCACTTGGGATTTTATAGGTGCAGACCAAATTTCAAGTCAATCAGATAAGATTTAGAGGTTCCCCAGAGTGACACATTTTCCTTTCCCCCCGCCAGCAAGGCAACGTCACCCTAATGGGAGAAGACTCTGATGCCATTATTTTTATTTTATATGTACAAGTGATGGCTTCTAATCGCAAAAAGTGGTGGTTGATTGGTCACCCAGAGGAGAACATTACTGGATTCCAACATTGCTTGTTTGGGGAAAATTGTTGCTTTGTGGGGGACCCATAAACAATGTCCTATTACAATAAAATTTGGCACAGATCTTTTACTTTATTAGTGGGACAAGAACAACATGTGGCCCAAAAGATTTTGTAACATTTGACATTCTGAACAGGTCTACCCTTCTGACCACAGAAGGGAATAAGCTTTTATGCCATTAATGATTGTACTTATTGATTTGAGTCCCTTATCAATTTCTCATCAGGTTTTCTGTTTGGGGAAAAAAACAGCATCCCAATGACTGTGCTTGGCTCTCAATTGCTGACTTTAACAACACTCCTTAAATGCTTGTTAAGTCTTATACGGTTGTTAATTAAACTAGGAGTTGGTGTTAGCACAAATATTTTGAAATATCCCCTTAAAAATATAGAGACTGTTATTATGAACAAGAAAATGCAAATCAGTGACCAAATGATCTAGTCTAATGCCCCTGTAGGGGAAACTGGGGCATGGTGAATCACGGGGCACAATGAATCAGTAGCTATATCTGCAAAACTACATATTTATTTGCAGCAGTTATGGCATATTTTTATGCATAAAGTCATCCCCATTATAAATTAGTGTTTTGTTTTGGAGGGTAAAGCTAAGTGGCAAATGAAGTCAGTTTTTTCTTATCAAAAGTAAATTTTGTGGATGTTAGTGTCTTTGTATTTATTTCTCACAACAGAGGAAAGGTGGCCCAAAAAATTGTTATTAGTTAGAAGACTACCCCGTCCAAGTGATGAGCATGTGTTATGTCTTCTCCAGACTATCAGCTATTTGATAGCATGACTCGTGTGTCACATGCACCCGGGGCACAGTGAATCAGTCTAGTCTGACTTGTTTCTAAAAATTTGTGTATATAAACAAGTGTTTTCACATTTGAACAGAAATTATGACAGTTGTATTTATAATAGTTTCTAAAGGACTTATATCACCATATAAGACACTCACACATTACATAGCTGGTTTGCTGTATTATAGTTTGCATATGTATCAGCATATATTTAATAATGTTGAAGAAATCTTATAATCATGTGTTTTTTCATTATATTCTAAGTTGATTCACTGTGCCCCGTGAATTAGTGTCCAGGGCACAGTGAATCAAAAATTTTAAAATTGATTTTAAACATCTGTAAATTACAGTTGGGGATACATAAATAATACAGCCTTATAAACAATAACTTGCTTTATTAAATCCACAATAGAATGACTTAAACCTATGCATAATGTGTTTATGCTGCCACAAAACAACATTTCTGATCCATTGTGCCCCGGTTTCCCCCTGAAGTTGAAAACCCCCAAATCATACATTTTTAACTCCAAAATGCTGCCTGACAATGACAAAGAGTCTGTAAACCAATAAAGAAAGCTATTTTAGTAGTATTTTCTTTTATCACAAACAAAAATATTACAGGGATATGGAATATGGAATGTGAGCATTTATGTCCATAGTACCACCTCCTAATTAAACACAATCCCAGATCTCTGAAATGGGTAAACTATCTAAAAATGTTTGATTCCTATTATTTTTCATCCATGTTTTAACATTCAGGGATCAGGTGATGTGTATTATTCATGGTTGTTATTCACATGCTTTAATAATACATTAAAAGAAACAAGATGCAGTGAAAATGTTTTTCCAACTTAAAACTGAAATTGAGTAAATATATTTTCAAATGTGTTTCCTACATCTACATTAACCCTCTTTGGTGATGACAGACAATTACGACTGACATTTTCCATGCATAATCATAGTAAATGCTGTATGCAATGGATCGAGTTTGGAAACAGCCAGCACTGCTAGTTGCTGTCACTCTCAGTATGTAGGATATGTAGTTTAAACTAGAATAGAAAGGGTGTTAAAACTACAAACACAGCCATCAAGGACAAGAAGTAAAAATAAAAGGGAAAGAAGAGTATATTGAAACTAACCAGCACATTCTTCCAGTGAGCACGGAGACTGCTCCTTCACCACACCTTTGCACTGCTTCCCTCCACCTGAGGGCAGCAAACACTCTCGAACCCGTTCCCTCACCCCTTCTCCACAACTGACACTGCACACACTCCATGGCTGCCAAGGGCCCCATGACTCTGCAGAGATACAAAATTATATTCAATAATGATTATTCAGCTGTCATGATACATGTGGCTCCGCTTCTAATTTGTAATGCCAAGAGAGTGTAAAGTCTCTGTTCCACTACCACAATACTGACCTTTGTGGTACTTTATTACCAGTGGTGCCACAGTTACTTTGAAAAGTTATGTCATTAAAAACTGTATAATTACTTTATACAGTTACTTCATTAGCAGCTGTGAACAACTTGTTGGCAGCTGCTGAATGTAACTAATAAAGTAACTAGCAACTAATAGTTACTTTGCTGATTAGTTACTTTATACAATCATAGACCTTTGATTTCGGTGTACCTGTGACCTGGTCCATCCAGACCAGGTCCGCATAATCACAGGTACACCGAAATCAAAAGCGTATAACTGCTTTATTATATGGTAAACAAGAAAATTGGGAGTTTGTCAAACATACTAAAACTGAAAAATCAATCTCAAGTTTCAACTCTTTATTATTACTGTCATACTGCACCAATTGACATCCCATCGATCGACTGGAGATGCCTGTTAAGTCCGTGATGAAGAGTCATCAGGCTTGTTTTCTTATAAAGTTCGCCATTTGTCTGTCTAGCTTCCACGTAAAATTGACTGAGTATTCCGTCAAGCATCCGTCTGTCATAAGTTTCAAAGTTTGGCGCATGTCCCTTTGTCAGTGACGTACTTGCAAAACAGGATGGCTGCTGACTGTGTATTTCTGCGGGTGTTCTTCGCATCTTTATCGTGTAAAATTCGTTTTTAGTCAGCGCCGCTAACAGATGCAAACCTGTCTTCTGTCATCTTGTCAACAAACTGCCAAAGTAGGTGTTGTATCGCGTTATCTGATTGGTCCTTATCGATAGAAGGTGTCGCTCGATTAGCTAATGCTGTTAATAAAGTAACTGCATAAAGCTGCTAATGAAGTAACTATATAAAGTAACTTTACAGTAACCAACATTGTGCCAACATTGTTTTTTACTAAAAATAAGAACTTTGCTATTTCTATTTTTCTTTTGTTTTTTATCCCTGCTAAAGGTGTCAAGTCACAGGATCTGAAAGGTTCTGGGGTCGGGCGACTATATTTTTTAGGTTGATCAAAAATGTGGTTGTCACTGCACCCTGTAGCATTAAAGCCAAAAAAGGAAAACTTGGAATCGAGTGACACTTCTTGTTTGCATGTTCTAGTTGTTCTTTGTGCAGTGTTAAATGCTTGCTTTTTTGGGGGGGGGTACTCTTGGCACATCCGAATGTGGAGGCGTCGACCGTATGAAGCCAGCAGCTGCCAGAAAATAAAAATATCACAGATGTTCAGCCGACTTTCCCTGAACACATAAAATATACACATCTGAGGCGAGTCTCACCTGAACTCTTGTAAACCACCAAACAGGTCTGTGCTGGACTTGGAGAGCGGCTGAAGTTGAAAACAAACCGAAAGCAGTACTTATTTCTTCCTTGGTGAAACACAGAACAGTTGAATTCTGTCTCGTTCTCTCCGTGAGTCAGCCAGCTAAAAGCCAGCAGGGGAGAAAACGGCTCTTCATTCTCGGAGGAGACGACTGCCCCTCTTTCTTTATACAGAAGAACTTTCCCACTGATGTGAGCACAAGGTGGAGTGATGAGCTTAACGGCCATCGTCCCTTCACATCCACTCCTGTAGGCATTGGCGTTTTCCACCAGCATCTTATAAGGGAAGATTCGGGACAAGTAGAGGGGCCCGGAGCTCTTCACGTCCTGTGCTGCATGAGGAGACCGCAAGGCCACCTGTATGAAGTCTCTATCTGTGAAAGGGAATGCACAGGGTAGCTCAATATTCTGGGAACGGAGTGGTTTGACTGGGTGTCGTGTGCGGGCTCGGACCTTGTTGATGGTGTTTTGGCCAATCTGGTTGTATTCTATAAAACTAACTTCCATAAAGACAGCAGAGTTGAAGCTGCTGGAACAAGGCTGGAAGTGCTCATTAGTGAATATCCCAACCTGATGAAAGGCAAAAAAGAAATGTAAAAAATAATACCCTTATGGTACCAGAAGACACATTTGTGACTTGGAATCAAGGAGGTGGAGGTCTTTTCTTGCCTGAAAAGATGCTGAGTGGTTGCCAGCTCTATCCACAGCAATGTGAAAAGTGGGCCATTGCACCTGTAGTTCTGAACTCCACCACCAGGTAGTAATCCCTTTTCTGCTCCCATGTGTCGTGTTAGTACGAGGAACTGTTTTAATGCCTTGCAACAGGAATCGAAAGGTTCCAGCATACAGAAAGCAAGAACAGTTGAATTCCATCCTCCCTCGTGATTGGTTGTCAGCGAGAGATCTGGTCAGGAGGGTGGCGTTGGTTTCCATGTTGACCAAAGACAGACTTGTGTAGCGTACAGTGCTGCTGTTGGATTTTGTTCCGAAGTCCACAAACACACTGGCGTTGCTAAGGGCAATGTGGAAAGAGGGCCAGATGTTGATGGCTGCTAAAGCTAGAAGGAAAGATGCACACATGGAAGGTAGAAAAAAGAGAAAGACATTAGAGTAGCAACAGGATCATTTGCACAGCTAAATGTAAAATACAAATTCTAAATATGGTGGATGAAAACTGCAGCACTGTGGGGCAGTGGTTAGTACAGCAAGTAGGTTGTGGATGCAAATGGCCACTCGGTATTGCTTTGTGTGTAGTTCTTCTTCCTGACTCTGATCCAGTGTGGGTACTCTGGTTATCTCTCAAAAAGCCATACACCATCTCTTGCATTATGCACATTTTGATATGTCACACCCCTCATATCCATCATTAGGTAAGTGGAGAGAATGGTTGATTGGGTGGATGAAAATACCATTGCAACAAACACATCGATAGCAGTAGGGCAACACTGTGTGTACTATGTACATGATTTATTAAACTGGACATTAAAAAAAAAAAGATTTTAAAAAACTGCAGCTTTCGATAATGCTACTGCTCTGATCAGCCATGTTGGATTATGAACTTGAGGCCTGAGGGGTTCACATGAACTGGGATTCGAACAAGTTGCGATTTGAAATTCCAACTTCATGGGGCATTACTGGAGGTCAGAAATGAGAATTTCTTACTGCTGAGTACAAATGGAGTGCACCATTACATATAACTTGAACTTAACTTCTTTCCATGTTGTTGCCTAAAGCTGGGCAGACACTATACGATATTTTCAATTGTTGTACTCGGCTCCAGCTCAAACTGTACGACAAAACTGCAGAGTGTAAAAGTTCAGACCGCACGATTTAAGTTCTCACACTATACGGCCCGATGCTCTCATGCGATCTGACTGCTCGCATTGTACGTTCAAAAACCACGTCAGACTCGTGTTTTCAGAAGCAAAACGTAAACAGAAGCTTTTTTTTCTTTACATTTCTTATTTTTACAATAACTCTCGATGGGAGACATCAAATTTAAAACAAACAAACAAACAAACAAAAACAATACAAGACTTTACATGAGTTGAAGAATAAGAGGGGAAAAAAACAGAAGCCACTCTCCCAAAGAGATGATCACTGTTTATGCTCGCTCCAATTCCGCATCGGTGTTTGCACATGCGCAGTGCGAGAGGCTGGGGTAAATCGCTCATAGACGCTTGTAGCGCTGCTTGAACAGTGGGATACCATCACGATGGCCGACCAGAATATCAAACAGGTTTGATTTTCATCCGACCATATGATTGCTGATCGGGAGGTGGTTATGAGAGGTTAAACGCAACTCGTCACTCCATGTATACTACGCGATGCAGGATGCAAGACTAAGCTGAAACTAGGAGCGATCCAAAAAAATTCTCACACGAGTGAAAAATAAGCTCAAAAAGGGCCAAATCTCGCACAGTGTAAGCCCAGCTTAAGTCTGTTGGTCAATAAGACCACCAATGCTTGTAGATTAACATAATTCCCAAAGATGATCATAGGAACACATTCTCAGATTATTTTAATATGTTTTGTGATGCAGAAAATCACATTTAAAGTTTTGAGTAGATGTGCTGAATTTGGGTATGGTGAAGCAAGTCACTCTAGGACATTCATTTTAAAATAACGTTTCTGCAAATTTCAGAAATCCATGTAAGAAAATGTGACTTATTATTTCACTTAGAAAGCATTTTTAAACATTACGACTTACATTACCAGTCACATAAACAGTAGACACAAAGTGATACATGAAGGAAACTAAACAATAAGTACACACATATAGTCTATATTTGTATTTTCTAATGACACCTAATCTAAATACATAAATACCATAATAAAACATTACACTCTGAAATCTCAAAGTGAAATCAACTCTCGTCATTATGATCCAAATGAAATAAAAATGCAGTCTTGTGCAACTTCTATTACTGAGTCATTTCACTGAGCTCCAAGAATTATTCAGTGTGTTAGAAATATTTTTGTATCATCCACTGTCTGAAGCCAACAAAGTCACTGTAAAAGTGACAATTTATACTCAACAAAAATATAAACGCAACACTTTTGGTTTTGCTCTCATTTTGTATGAGATGAACTCAAAGATCTAAAACTTTTTCCACATACACAATATCACCATTTCCCTCAAATATTGTCCACAAACCAGTCTAAATCTGTGATAGTGAGCACTTCTCCTTTGCTGAGATAATCCATCCCACCTCACAGGTGTGCCATATCAAGATGCTGATTAGACACCATGATTAGTGCACAGGTGTGCCTTAGACTGCCCACAATAAAAGGCCACTCTGAAAGGTGCAGTTTTGTTTTATTGGGGGGGGGGGGGGGATACCAGTCAGTATCACCACCATTTGCCTCATGCAGTGCAACACATCTCCTTCGCATAGAGTTGATCAGGTTGTCAATTGTGGCCTGTGGAATGTTGGTCCACTCCTCTTCAATGGCTGTGCGAAGTTGCGACGACGAACTGGAGTCAGGTCGAGACCCCGATGAGGATGACGAGCATGCAGATGAGCTTCCCTGAGATGGTTTCTGACAGTTTGTGCAGAAATTCTTTGGTTATGCAAACCGATTGTTTCAGCAGCTGTCCGAGTGGCTGGTCTCAGACGATCTTGGAGGTGAACAGGCTGGATGTGGAGGTCCTGGGCTGGTGTGGTTACGCGTGGTCTGCGGTTGTGAGGCTGGTTGGATGTACTGCCAAATTCTCTGAAACGCCTTTGGAGATGGCTTATGGTAGAGAAATGAACATTCAATACACGAGCAACAGCTCTGGTTGACATTCCTGCTGTCAGCATGCCAACTGCATGCTCCCTCAAATCTTGCGACATCTGTGGCATTGTGCTGTGTGATAAAACTGCACCCTTCAGAGTGGCCTTTTATTGTGGGCAGTCTAAGGCACACCTGTGCACTAATCATGGTGTCTAATCAGCATCTTGGTATGGCACACCTGTGAGGTGGGATGGATTATCTGAGCAAAGGAGAAGTGCTCACTATCACAGATTTAGACTGGTTTGTGAACAATATTTGAGGGAAATGGTGATATTGTGTATGTGGAAAAAGTTTTAGATCTTTGAGTTCATCTAATACAAAATGGGAGCAAAACCAAAAGTGTTGCATTTATATTTTTGTTGAGTAGTTGTGTATATAAAATTGTATTAATAAAACCCTATAATACCTAACCCATGAAATGTATGTATCAAACATGACACATGCAGCATTATAGGGCTAAACTTTGATTTGATGGCACAACAAATAAAATAAGTTATTTTGCACACAATTGTACTGATATATTTCCTTATCATATACCTATAAATGATACACCAATATGATTGGATAAAACACTAAAGAATAAATAGCAATACACCCTTTTCGCGGACGGGTAATATTTTTCATAAAACTCGAGTAATCAACCAATCCGGACAGCGGAGTGGCGCCACGACAAAGAGGCGCGGTCAGAGGAACTGTGAAATACTGGTGAGTCACTATTAATAATTTCTTACGTGTCCAACCTCGTAGGTTGATCGTTAAAATTAAATTCGTTAGTTCTAAAAGCCATCATAATTATTTATAGGAAAACGTTCTTTTTTTTCTACTAAGGTTTGAACTTTGCGTGTTTACACAGGAGAGAAAAGTGAGAAAATGTTAATGCCTGCTTGAGAAAAGTATATAAAGTGTGCAGTGAGGGGTTTTACAGCCTTAAAACATCTATAATAATTGTAAAAAAAATAACGCTACTTCGCGGATTTCGCCTATCGCGGGTTATTTTTAGAACGTAACTCCCTTTCGCGGCCTTGCAGTTTTGTGGCTTTTTTTTAGTGCAATTTTGCATGCTTCTTTTTTTTTTTAACAGCGCATTGTGTTCTGCGTCCTTATCAGGCGGGCCGGTCGCGGCACCAGTCGGCATCACCGTGATTGCTCTCACTGCCTCCGATGCGCTTATTGAGTCTGCGGGCTCGGTAAGCGCCGCAGCAGACCACTCACACTGCCTCCTGTCTGCTGTGCCGAGCTGCATCCAACTCCAGCACCGGGTCCAGAAGCTACGCTCGCTGTTTTGATGCGCAGCGCCCGCTGCATGGTCTTGGTAACCGCAGCCGCAGAGCTCCGTGGCCATGACTTGGATTCTTTGCGGGTCCTGCATCCGTACCCCCGGAGGCAGTGAGCAAAGGAAGAGCATGTGCATTGTGTTCTGCGTGCATTTATCATTTTTAGGTATATGATAAAATTGTTATCAAGTTGCCATATTCATTGGTAAAACAACTTGATAACTGATAATACACTAATTGATCCATTGGTCAGTTAATGATATTTTGTGCAGCATGAAGAAAATAGCCATGTAGAATAAAACAATCAGCTCAATTTCTGTACAACCAGCAGATTCACAGAAATAGTTGACATGCGGGTGTTGGTTAGACAATACAGTATAACTCACAAACGGTGATACTCAAGAGTACATCATTTAAAAAAAAACTGAAGATCAGACACAGACGTATCATTTTAAGCGCTCCTGTGCAGTGAAAATCCTTCTGTGCAAAGTTGACAACCTCAGAAAGTAATGATCGTTGTGGCGAGAGGAAAAGGCTGACCCCGCCCCTGTTCATGTTTCCACCTTTTCCTTCAGCCCCTCTGATCCGCCCACTTTTCACAATGCACATATGAGTTAACACACTTGCAGTGAAAATCATCATTCCAGTGTTAACAGAAACACTGTTGTTGACACTCACTGTATCCCATAAACGCCAGCAGGAAAGACCACAGTGAGACAGAAGCCTGCGGCATGCCGATAGCAGTGCTTCTGTTTTCTGCTACACCACATGACCATCCTCCTAGACCATCACTGGACTCTACGAATCACAGGAAAACACAACACAAATAACCGCCAGGTGCTTTTAGGCGTGACCTAAATGAAGGCACAAAAACAGGAAAGCTGAAGCTGTGACGACGATTTTTTTCTGGTTTACTGCCACGTTTTCCTCTTCCTTAAGTCTTCACAATGGGTATGGAGTCATACGCACACACACACACACACACACACACACACACACACACACACACACACACACACACACACACACACACACACACACACACTCGGGAGGGTCTTGTCTACAAAGAACACAATGTCAAAAGCAAAAAGTTGGGATAGTAAGGATAAATGCTCAAAAACCCAAAATGTAGTGGTTAAAAAAAAAATCCAATCACCCTCTAGTACACTGAAAACACACTTATTTCAAAATAACACATAGCAAACAAGGCATCCAGAAGATTTTACTGCCTCACCACCAGCTACATTCAATAATATATATATATATATATATATATATATATATATATATATATATATATATATATATGATGCAGATGAGAGCAGACGTCTATGAAAAAAATATATAATTTCTGACATATGATCATTAAAGAATTTTGGATAACAATCTCTGATTTGAGCTTGATCTCTGACCTTGAAATTACTTTTGCTGTGAGAGGATATTCCACTGAGTTTATCCACCAAGACTGATTGAAATAGCTCTTTGCATTTTAAAGATATTGGCATGGACTGTCTTGCAAAGAACAGAGTTTTCCCACTTAATTTGCCTGAAATTGATCTTAGCGTTTTGAAGATTTGTCACAGAGACAGACAAACAAACAGATCTGTGTTGTGACAGGGCATTCCACAGAGTCCATCCACCAAATTTGAATGAAATTGTTCTGTTTTGAAGCTACTGTGATGGACAGCAGATAATGACCTATGAGTTGGCCGTGACCTTTTTTTTTTTACCTTGATGTGACCTCTGTTGCAAGAGGATGGTTCACAGTGTGTGTCCACCAAGTTTCATTGAAATTGCTCTTTACGTTTTAAAGATATGATCATTAATGTCTCTTAAGCCTTGATCTTTGATTTGATCTTGACCTTTAATCCATGACCTTGACTTAACTTCTTTTGTGAAAGGATGGAGTTTGTCCACCAAGTTTGATTGAAACTGCTGTTTGCTTTTTGAGAATATCTTCACAGACAAAGAAACATGACCATTCCACGAGCCTTGTTCCTCTTCATGGCGAGGCTAAAACGTTTGAACACTGATGTGTTTATCACTGGGCTGGATGGAAAATGCAAATAAAAACAAAGAAGAAACAAGCACTTATTCTTACATTTACTTTGACTTTTATTTCAGTGCAGACAGTATGAACATAAGTGCCATCCTTTTTCTAAGCCTTCTTATTCCAGTTAAGGGTCCTGTGAGGTGCTGGAGCCTATCCCAGCAGCTATGAAGCGAGAGTTGGGTTACACCCCGGACAGGTTGACACATACGTATACACAAACTCATTTAGACTCTCGCCCACACCTACAGTCTAATTAGATTCACTAATTTACTTTACCTGCATGTTCTGGAATAAAGAGGAAGCTGGAACAGTCACAGAAACCCCACACAAACATGGGGAGAACATGAAAACGTCACACAGAAAGGACCAGAACAAAAGCAAACCACAGTGTTACCCTGTACCCAAGGTAATTCATGTTTTTTTGGGGGTTTTTTTTGGTCAACTTCATTTTATTTGTTGGCACCATGAGCCACTGTATGGGGCCATCATTGTTGAATTTTTTTGGTTTCAAAATTATCTACACATTCTCTATTGGCGACAAGTCAGAGCTGCAGGCAGGCCAATCATGCATATGTATCTTCTTCTTCTTCCACAGCCATACTTTTGTAATATGTGCAGAATGTGGTTTTGCATTGTCTCATTGAAAAATGCATGGATGTCCCTGGAAAAGATGTCATCTTGCAGGTAGCATATGTTGCTCTAAATACTCACCGTACTTTTCTGCATTAATGCTGCCATCACAGAAATGTAAATTGTACCTTTGCTGAGGGCACTAACACAACCCCATACCATGACAAAACCCGGCTTTTGGACTTGATGCTGATAACAGTCCTTTTGCTCCTTTTACTCTTTGGTGCGGAGCGCATGATGTTCATTTCTACCAAAAAAAAAAAAAAAAAAAAAAGGATCTGGCATACTGAGGTGTCTGACCGAACTACACATATTCACTGTGTTGTGGTCCATCCCAGATGCTTCCACGCCCAGACGTCAGTCCCACTACTGTACAAGGTTAACACTTCTTTTCTGCACCAGTAACATTTTAAGTGGTATTTGTGAATGTAACTTCATATATTAGTGCTTGACAAATGTTTCCTGATCAATTGCCCACGTGGGTATATCAGCTATTGATGATTGATGGTTCTTGATTCAGGGATGGGATATTACAGGTGTTTATCTTATTGCACCTTTGCTCTTTTGCAGTGAAACTCCTCCAGATTCCTTTAAATGTTTCATATTATGCACTGTAGTTGGAGAAATATGCAAATCCTTTCCACTCTTTCTTTGAGAATTATTGTTTTTAAATATTTCTGTAAGTTTCTCACACATTTGTTGACAAACTGGAGCTCTACTGCTTTTGTACCAAATCATGATTACAATCACATGTTGACATCACCTTTTTGAAATAATGGCATTATTTAATTTTCATCTCATTATTTGGCAAACGTTGCCCTGTCCCAGCTTTTTTCTTTTTTTTAATATGTTGCAGGCATTAAATACAGAAATGAATGTTTATTAACAAATTAAATGAAGTTAAAGCATGAAATATCTAGGGTCTATGCTGTCGATAATGAAATAGAAGTCTAAGCATGTGTTTTTTATTTGCATTTTCTAGTGGTCTAGTGGTTAAACTGTTGGGCTTGAGACCAGAGGATCCTTGGTTCAAATCCCAGCCTGACTGGAAAATCACTAAGGGCCCTTGGGCAAGGTCATTAATCCCCAAGTTGCTCCTGGTGTGTAGTGAGCACCTTGTATGGCAGCACCCTGACATCGGGGTGAATGTAAGGCATCGCTTTGAGTGTCTCATGCAGATGGAAAAGCGCTATATAAATGCGGTCCATTTACCATTTATTTATTTTTACATACTGTCCTTTTTCTGATTTGGGGTTGTATTTTAATTTGAATAGACTGCATTTTTATAGCACTTTTCCAGGCGATCAAAATAGTGATGTCATCAATCATCAATAGCTGATATACCCACGTGGGCAATTGATCAGGAAACATTTGTCAAGCACTAATATATGGAGTTACATTCACAAGTGATGCCTCACATTCACTCACACAACCGTGTTGACATTCTCCCAAAATTTGGAGAGTTACAAGATGATAGCATGTCTTGTTTTTGAGTTAACATGTTAAAGGGAAGGAATAACCTCATCTGCTGCTTTAGTTACTGCATTTTAGAAGATATGTTCCTCGGCTTGTCCTGTGACAGAGTGGCGTCTTGTCCAGGGTGTACCCCGCCTCACGCCCGATGACTGCTGGGATAGGCTCCAGCCTGCCGTGACCTTTAAGCGGAGTAACCACCAGGTACAGAAAATGGATGGATGGATCTTCCTTGGCTTTAGGTGATATACTACACAATTTCTTTTAGGTGGTCTTCTGTAATTTATGAGAAACAATGGCTGGATTTATTCAGATTTTTATAGTTATTTCAAATTATCATCAGCAACTGCCTTGTCACGTACAAAGAAATCAAATATTTATTTTTATGAATAAACAGTAAAGTTCCCATTACATTTTTTTTTTATTTGAATGTATAATCATTTCAAATGTGAGTCCCAGTAGAAACACTGATGATAAAAAAAACTGTTTCCACAAACTGACATGCCGATAATTTTTGCAATTATTATCTCCTTTACTGTGCGATTTAAAAATAAAGAAAGACGGGAAAATGTCCCTTTCTCGTACTCACATTTTGTTTCGACTTAGCCCAGCATCATTCCACTTCACTTTCCCAGCAGGATTTCCACGCACTGTTCACAATAAATGTTCCTAACTGGAACAGCAGTCTGGCCGAGAGCGCGCAGGAAACACGCGTGAGCGCGCATTTCGTCGTCAAGTGCGGCCAACGTGCACTGCTGCGTCCTTTACGTGCAACGTCACAAAAATAAATACATATCGGAGGCAATTCGACAGCAGTATATAAATTGCGCAAACAGCTGTGTGTGGTTTTCATTCATTTAGTGAAGCTTTTATTTTGAAGGTCTGAGGCTGACGTGCGCGTCAAACTGCTGCAGAATATCACAATTTAAATCTGCAGATCTGCTGCAGCTGAACAGAGCTTGAATTAATAAAGATTTATTTTTAGTAACAGGCACATGAACCATCAAAAAGCTTCGGTGCGGGTGCACGAAGGGAGTTCGATAAGAACTCGATCAAAAGTGATCAGAAAGCACATCAAACGCCACGCCCACAAAAAATGTTACAACAATAAAATATCTGAAGTCATTCTCACAAAAACAGCAGTTTTCCTATTTATTAGCACAGGGCCAAACTATTTAACCTTGACCTCTGACTGATGGTTGACCGATCCGATACTAAACAAAATCAATTTTTTTTTTTCCCATTCAAAGGGTCAATGCAGCTGCCAAGTTTGATCAAAATCAGGTTAGGTGTTCTGAAAATAGTTTGTAAAAACACAAACACGGTTACACAGAGAGTATAAGAAGAACACACCTCCGGCGGTGCCATTACATATGAAAACTCAAGTACAATTCACTTGACCTCCACACAGATGAATTTACAAAAATGTGAACAGCAGAGCGTCATGTGTCCTCATTGTCCCACAATATAAAGTGCTGTGGCAACATATTTTAAGTTACAGTGTAAACAGAACTAATGTGCGCCATTAGTTGGCACAGATACAAAACAAACGTGAGCTGTAAAGCGCTGACATGTGGCCCACTCAGGATGTGGATAGAGAAGCACTTTTGATTAAATGAGTCTCAGCACAAGAAGAACAGGTTTCATTTGATCAACAACATTCATCAAATGTTCATTTCAACTCACTTCTTTGATCAACATTCTGTGGAACAATTAATGTCATCCACAATCAATTTGTGATCCACATGGGAGTGTAATCTAATCAGCTGTGGATATTATCTGCACAACTTCATTTTCCATGAGCCAGCAGAACACAGGAAGCTCCTCTGAAGATGAAACCCCACTTCCGATTTAGCCTGGTACACAATGAGATCAAAGAGCAAAGAACATGGCCATTCTCTATATAAAAATCCAATATTAGGACAAAAAATATCGTAAAGTATCATCAAATTTATGTTGCTTTAATATTTAGCTACAGTGCATCTGGAAAGTATTCACGGCACTTCACTTTATCCACATTTTGTTATGTTACAGCCTTATTCCAAAATAGATGAAATTTATGGTTTCCCTCAAAAAATGTCCCATAATGACAAGGGGAAAAAAGTTTTTTGTTTTTTTTTTGCAAATTATTAAAAATATTAAAAAAGAAGAAATCACACGTACATAAGTATTCAGCCTTTGCCATGGGGCTCAAAATTGAGCTCAGCTGCATCCTGTTTCCACTGATCATCCATGAGGTTTCTTCCTGTTAAAAGGGAGTTTTTCCTTCCCACTGTAGCCAAGTGCTTGCTCACAGGGGGTCGTTTTGACCGTTGGGGTTTTACATAATTATTGTATGGCCTTGCCTTACAATATAAAGCACCTTGGGGCAACTGTTTGTTGTGATTTGGCGCTATATAAAAAAATTGATTGATTGATTGATTGATTGAGATGTTTCTACAGCTTAATTGGAGTCCACCTGGGGTAAATTCAGTCGACTGGACATGATTTGGAAAGACACATACCTGTCTACATGTAAGGTCCCACAGTTGACAGAGCATGTCAGAGCACAAAGCATGAAGTCAAAGGAATTGTCTGTAGATGTCAGAAACAGGACTGTTTTGAGGGATACATCTGGGGAAGGGTACAGAAACATTTCTGCTGCTTTGAAGGTCCCAATGAGTACAGTGGCCTCCATCATCCATAAATGTAAGTTCGGATCCACCAGGACTCTTCCTAAAGCTGGCTGCCTGTCCAAACTAAGCAATCGGGGTAGAAGACCCTTAGTCAGGGAGGTGACCAAGAACTCAATGGTCACTCTGTCAGAGCTCCAGCATTCCTCTGTGGAGAGAGGAGAACCTTCCAGAAGGACAACCATCTCTGAAGCAATCCACCAATCAGGCCTGTATGGTAGAGTGACCAGATGGAAGCCACTCCTCAGTAAAAGGTGCATGGCAGCCCACCTGGAGTTTGCCAAAAAGCACCTGAAGGACTCTCAGACCATAAGAAACAAAATTCTCTGGTCTTAGGAGACAAAGCTTGAACTCTTTGGTGTGAATGGCAGACATCATGTTTGTAGGAAACCAGGGACCATCACTACAGTGAAACATGGTGGCGGCAGCATTGTGCTGGGGGGATGTTTTCAGCAGCAGGAACTGGGAGACTAGTCAGGATTGAGGGAAAGATGAATGCAGCAATGTACAGAGATATCCTGGATGAAAACCTGCTTCAGAGTGCTCTTGACCTCAGACCGGGGTGACGGTTCATCTTTCAACATAACAATGACCCAAAGCACACAGCCAAGATATCAAAGGAGTGGCTTCAGGACAACTCTGTGAATGGCCTTGAGTGGCCCAGACAGAGCCCAGACCTGAATGTGATTGAACATCCCTGGAGAGATCTGAAAATGGCTGCCCAGCGATGCTCCCCATCCAACCTGATGAAGCTTGAGAGGTGCTGCAAAGAAGAATGGGCGAAACTGTCCAAAGATAGGTGCATCAAGCTTGTGGCATCATATTCAAGAAGACTTAAGGCTGTTCATTGTTACGCAGATGATACCCAGCTTTATCTATCCATGAAGCCAGAGGACACACACCAATTAGCTAAACTGCAGGATTGTCTTACAGACATAAAGACATGGATGACCTCTAATTTCCTGCTTTTAAACTCAGATAAAACTGAAGTTATTGTACTTGGCCCCACAAATCTTAGAAACATGGTGTCTAACCAGATCCTTACTCTGGATGGCATTACCCTGACCTCTAGTAATACTGTGAGAAATCTTGGAGTCATTTTTGATCAGGATATGTCATTCAAAGCGCATATTAAACAAATATGTAGGACTGCTTTTTTGCATTTACGCAATATCTTTAAAATCAGAAAGGTCTTGTCTCAGAGTGATGCTGAAAAACTAATTCATGCATTTATTTCCTCTAGGCTGGACTATTGTAATTCATTATTATCAGGTTGTCCTAAAAGTTCCCTAAAAAGCCTTCAGTTAATTCAAAATGCTGCAGCTAGAGTACTGACGGGGACTAGAAGGAGAGAGCATATCTCACCCATATTGGCCTCTCTTCATTGGCTTCCTGTTAATTCTAGAATAGAATTTAAAATTCTTCTTCTTACTTATAAGGTTTTGAATAATCAGGTCCCATCTTATCTTAGGGACCTCGTAGTACCATATCACCCCAATAGAGCGCTTCGCTCTCAGACTGCAGGCTTACTTGTAGTTCCTAGGGTTTGTAAGAGTAGAATGGGAGGCAGAGCCTTCAGCTTTCAGGCTCCTCTCCTGTGGAACCAGCTCCCAATTCAGATCAGGGAGACAGACACCCTCTCTACTTTTAAGATTAGGCTTAAAACTTTCCTTTTTGCTAAAGCTTATAGTTAGGGCTGGATCAGGTGACCCTGAACCATCCCTTAGTTATGCTGCTATAGACGTAGACTGCTGGGGGGGTTCCCATGATGCACTGTTTCTTTCTCTTTTTGCTCTGTATGCACCACTCTGCATTTAATCATTAGTGATCGATCTCTGCTCCCCTCCACAGCATGTCTTTTTCCTGGTTCTCTCCCTCAGCCCCAACCAGTCCCAGCAGAAGACTGCCCCTCCCTGAGCCTGGTTCTGCTGGAGGTTTCTTCCTGTTAAAAGGGAGTTTTTCCTTCCCACTGTAGCCAAGTGCTTGCTCACAGGGGGTCGTTTTGACCGTTGGGGTTTTACATAATTATTGTATGGCCTTGCCTTACAATATAAAGCACCTTGGGGCAACTGTTTGTTGTGATTTGGCGCTATATAAAAAAATTGATTGATTAATTGCTGCCAAAGGTGCACCAACAAAGTATTGAGGAAATGGTTTAAATACTTATGTACATGTGATTTGTTAGTTTTTAATTTTAATAAATTTGAGAAAAAAAACCCAAAATACTTTTTTCATGTTGTCATTATGGGATGCTCTGAGTAGAATTTTGAGGGGAAAAATGAATTTACTCCATTTTTGAATAAGGCTATAACATAAAGCGCTGGAATGCTGTTAACGTTCCCGATGCACTGTGTATGTTTCATATGCAGTCAATTCTTTTGGTTCCTCCCATTTTTGCTTGGGGTCTCTACACAGGATCCAGATTTAATTGGCCAACGTTGTACATTGGATGCCTTTTCTTACGCAACAACAGATGTACAAGGAGAATGGTGCCTGGGCATCTCGATCCAGGGACCTTCTGTTTGGGAGACAAGCCACCACAGACCTGTTATTAATATAACGGCCTGATTGTAGGAGGATTGTCTTCTCTCTGGTCAGAGCAATCAGACACACAGAACAAGCTTTTCTCCTTAATGTTTATTACACCTTTGACTTCAGACACCACATGATCAGGCTGTGGTTTACCCACACCACTTTTGAAAAATAGCACATTGTCAAAGCAAAATATATACACTGTAAAACCCTTTAATCAATTTCTCCATCCTAATGTTCTTCTAAACATGCAGAATGTTGCCTCTATCAAGCATTGTTGCAACAATTATTGTAATAACGGTCACTACTGTAGTAATTATTATATTATGTAACACCTGAATAGATCCTTGTCATTTGATTAGTGGTCTGTATGTCATGTGATATGGATTATTTGCACTATTTGCCATTGTGTTCCATTGACTGTGCAATTTTGATTCTATAAGTTTTGTGCTATTGCATGCCGCTACTATTGCGCACTCACACTAGTGGCGATGCATGGTGCTTAGCTTAAAAACAAACATGGCGGGGTTTGTTTGCATGGCATCAGGTATAGACTACATCGTCAGGATTGTTTATGAACTATCTGACTGTTTTTGCAAGTTGACTGAGAACAATTCTGGATTGGATTGGACTACTATTTAAAGTTTGTATTGGACTGTCTGGAAACTCTTGACATCAAAGGACCAGTGACAGTGCAGCAGATAACTGAAACAATCCTTCACTTGGTGATACAAGCATCAGATTTGGCATGAATGTTCTTCATAAATCAGTATTTGAGAAAAACGTGCAGGCCACTTGAAAATCCAATATGGCGGCCAGGTAGGGGCCAATGTAGAATTATACAGGGGTCAGAATTTTAAAATGCTCCAGTCATATTGAAAGCTATACCACATTATGTGTCTGATCACAAAGATTCCAAAAAGATATAGTTTGGACTATCTATGACTGAATGTTATGGAGTTATGGGATAAAAACAACAAGAATGGTGACAAAGGTCAATTTCAGTTTGTACAGGGGTCAAAAGTTAAACTTGCTCCAGTTTTGGTAAAAGGTGGTGCAAATTATTGGTTGAGCTAATAGGGTTAATAAATGGAATAGTTTTGACTGTTCTGAATGCTTGGTTTGCAAAGTACGTTAAACAATGTCAACGTACTTTGGATTCTATGGCATGTGACATATGTTACCCTGTAATGTGACAACTGAGCATGACACATGGTGCAAACTCTTCCTTTTAAAAAACCCTATTAACTCAACCAATAATTTGCATCACATTTTACAAAGATTGTAGCAACTTTAACTTGTGACCCCTGTACAAACTGAAACTGACCTTTGTCACCATTCTTGCTGTTTTTACCCCATAACATTCAGTCATAGATAGACCAAACTATACCTTTTGGAATTTTTGTGATCAGACACATAATGTGGTATAGCTTTCAATACGATTGGAACATTTTTAAATGTTGACCCATGTGTAATTCTTCATTGACCCGTACCTGGCTGCCATATTGGATTTTCAAGTGGCCCGCACTTTTTTCCTCAAACACTGATTTATGAAGCGCATTCATGCCAAATCTGATGCTTGTATCACCAAGTGAACAATTCTGGCCAAAAATCAAACTTATCTGCTCTACTATGACGCACACCAAAATGTAAGTCCCTTTTCTCTTGTTTATAAAATAATCAAATATCAAATGACAAGGATCTATTTTAGGTGTTATATACAACAAATACTGAATATTTTTTCATTCATGCAATAGAAAGCCTTGTTGAATGGTATATACCATCTTTCCCCCAATGAAATATTCTTACCATTGCACCCATAAACAATCATTATTTGTATATTAGTGGTTGAACAGGCCTGTTCTTGCCAACTGCTACTATAATAAAGGTCACTACTGCCATAATTATAATAGTACTCTAATAATTTATTACAATAGTGCTAGAATTTCAGTCAGGAGTTGGCCGCAATGTAAGACCAAAGTCATTCTCAGAGATGTATACAATTTTTTCATTAGTGACCATTATCACAATAGCAGCCACATCAAGCAACCACTATTGTAATAATTCCTAATGTTGCAATTATCGGTGGCCACGCCTCACTGCTTCAGCAGTCGATCCTAAGAATACATACATACATACGAGGTCTGTTAGAAAAGTATCGGACCTTTTTATTTTTTTCAAAAACTATATGGATTTGAATCACGTGCGATTACGTCAGACAAGCTTGAACCCTCGTGGGCATGCAAGAGTTTTTTCACGCCTGTCGGTTACATCATTCGCCTGTGGGCTGGCTTTGAGTGAGGAGTGGTCTACCCCTCCCGTCAGAATCTCTTTGTCTGAGAACTTCCTGAGAGACTGACGCTTTGCTTGATCAAAATTTTTTCAAAAACTGTGAGGCACATCGAAGTGGACACAATTCGAGAAATTCAGCTGGTTTTCTGTGAAAATTTTAACGGCTGATGAGAGATTATGGACTGTTGCTGTTGCTTTAAGGACTGCCCACGGAGCGGGACATTACGACGCACCCTGAGCCGCTGCTATCTGCCTGTTTCGAGCTGAAAGCTTCCAAATTTAAGCCTCTGTTGACCCAGGACGTCGTGACAGAACAGAGAACTTTCAGAAGAGGTCGGGATCAGCAGTTTATCCGGACATTCCACTGTTAAAGGAGATTTTGTAATGAAAGAAAGTGCGGACGGGTCCGCGCGTCGGGACGCAGCCGGCGCCGCCACAGGAAAAACACCTCCATTGGAAGCCTTAAGGACAAGTTGGAACATGTCCAGCTGTTAAACAATTTCTCAGATACTCACTCAACTGAAAGCCATCAAAAGCCGCCTGGTTTTTACAAATGGTTATCAACACGGATGTGTTGACAACACAGATCACATCAACACGGATGCGTCCCCGCACGTCTTTCATTAATAAAATCTCCTTTAACAGTGGAATGTCCGGATAAACTGCTGATCCCGACCTCTTCTGAAAGTTCTCTGTTCTCTCGCGATGTCCTGGGTCAACAGAGGCTTAAATGTGGAAGCTTTCAGCTCGAAACAGCCAGACAACGGCGGCTCAGGGTGCGTTGCGACGTCCCGCTCCGTGGGCAGTCCTTAAAGTGACAGCAACAGTCCATAATCTCTCATCAGCCGTTAAAATTTTCACAGAAAAGCAGCTGAATTTCTCGAATGGTGTCCACTTCGATGTGCCTCACAGTTTTTGAAAAAATTTTGATCAAGCAAAGCGCCAGTGTCTCAGGAAGTTGTCAGACAAAGAGATTCCGATGGGAGGGGTAGACCACTCCTCACTTAAAGCCTGCCCACAGGCGAATGATGTAACCGACAGGCGTGAAAAAACTCACGCATGCGCACGAGGGTTCAAGGTTGTCTGATGTAATCGCACGTGATTCAAATCCATATAGTTTTTGAAAAAAATAAAAAGGTACGTTAGTTTTATCACAGACCTTGTATGTGAATTTCCAATGTTTGCTTAATTTTTTAAAAATTACATTAGTGCCTGTTATTACAACAGTGGATCATCAATGCAGCCACTACTGTACTAATGTTGCGAGTGTAATAACATCTAAAACACAGACCGAGGATTCTTTTGGTGGGAGAGGGGTGAATTGTATCTGCTTCTCTGAGTCTTACCGAAACGTATGAACAAAGGCTCATACATTTCAGTAAGACTCCCAATCAAAATTTTAAGAAATTTCCATCTGCATCATTAACCACTATCGTAAAAAACATTTGCTACAATAGTGGTTGCAAATGCAATAATTATACTCTCATTTGACTGTAGGTGTAAGCGAGAGTCAAAATGGAATAATTTTTACAATAGTGACTGTTGACAACAGCAGTTGCACCAAAGCTTTATCCAACTGCAAGGCACAGGCACACACAGTATTCTTGTGTGCTGAACCAGCTTTGCAGAATTGAATAATCAGATCTACATATAAAACAGCTGGCAGTACATAAAGTGGGTTTTCCCACAAATAGAAGGGCATGTTTTCCACACTTCCAGCCACAGCGGATATCATACAAGGCATGTGAATCTTTCCTCTATGTAACAAGTACAACAATCCCAAACTGCTGTGCAACAGTGCACAGCAGTCATAAAATTGTTGTAGTAGTCTGTTGATCCATTGTCTTTAGTTATCTGTGATAACTGAATGGATCAGAAGAGGTTTGGGTAGAATCTTAGACCCTCGACAGAGTCGTCTCGACACAGATGACCCATCTTCTCAGCCAGCAGTAACCTGTAGATGAGGAAACACACATGATGTAATGACAAAGAAGTTATTGCTCATTTCCGTTCAGTTCCCTGTATGCTGGAGTTTGTAGCTGTTCTTTACAGCGAGATCAATGAGAAACTCACCGCTCTTTAGACAGGAGAACAGAGAGCCCCAAAAGCTTTGCAAGCTCCTCTGCTGTCAATGAACCTTTCTCTGATACCTATAGAAGAATAGGAAGAATCAGAGAGCAAGACAGAAGCCAACAAATAAGGATAGCTATGCCCCACAATTATTCACAACATGTACACAATCTGTTGCTTGAGATGTGTGTATTATTGTTAGCATGTCTGCAACGGTAACGCGTACATTGTCCAGTGCTGATGCTATCATTTCCTCTTCGCTGTGAGACTGCAGCTGGACCACCATGACGCCACTGTCAAACACGCGCAGCCTGCAGACACAACCAGGCAGATGAAAGAAACATTGTGCAAGTGAAACACAATGCAACTCATGTTTTAAAACTACAACAACAACAGTTACTTGAGTAACGGCCATTATTTCTCACTGTCTGTTTTTTCCCCATAGCTAAATTCACAGAAAATCCTGTCTGCATGGCTGTGTGGAGGTATAACTGTGCTATTTGTATTTTAGAATGAATCTCTGCAAAACAATCAGAAAATAATGGTTACCTCTCCGAATTAGTACACTTATGTGCAGAAGCTATCGGTCTCCCTCACCAACAACCACACCTGCTCCTAATCCATTATCCACGCAACATCCACTAACCATCCAGCAGGTGGCATACACGTGTATGCAATACAAAGCAGCTTTTTGGATTGATTTGGTGATTCAAAGTTCAACAGATTTGAATGAATTTATCCTCACTGTATGACCTTTTGGAAACTTTAAATTGTCCGTAGGTGTGGGTGTGATCTATCCATCTAGGTATCTATCTGGCCACTAACATCAGGAAACTAAAGAAACACACAACAAAAATAAATAAATAAATAACACAAAAATAAATAAATAAATAAAGCAATAAGTAAACAACACTGGTGAAAAGTTTGGACACAGCAGAAAGTAGTTTGTAGGTCCTCATTAGTACTTGGCTCTGAGACCACTTGGGAAGACCAGAATCTGTGTTTCTCCTTGCAGAATTAGAACTGTGGCAGGAAGGACAACTGGCATAAAACTTCACAATGAAGATCTGTACTCAATCTGTACCCAGGTGGAGCCGAAAGACAAAAAACAACATATATAATTAACATACAGCACACTAAAAATAAATAGATAAGTAGAGTGCAATATAGAGTCTAATATGTTTTCCCAGATTATAGGCAAAAATATACTATATTTTATGTTGAGAGACTCTTCTTAAGCCCAATTATACGGTGAGGTGCAGTAATGCAATTTTGCCGCAGTGTCTTTAATGTCGCACAAGATAACAAAACTCAGCATAAATGACAGAGATGAGAGTGTTACTCAAACAGCCATGACACAGAGCCCTCACTCCTCATAAGAATAAAATTACTAGACTGAATAGAATCTTTTTCATCTCTTCGGTCCACATTCTATTATCCAGCTTCTGTCTGTTTACCTATCACCACCACTCCCACAGAGGCATGTGCTCAGTGTGCCAAAGAAGAGTAAGTGGTCTGAACACACCTCATTCAAGCACAAAACAAATGTCTACCACCGCCTGGTTTTGTATTTAATGTATCGCCACTTTATTTTTTAATTTCAGTGCTGAGGTGCACAGCCTGTTCGCAGAGCGCTCTGTCCATGACCCACAAGCAGAGCAGGTGGTCCAAAGACAGTGAGGAAATGCACAGAGTGGAGGCAGTGGCATGAATTGGATCACATAATTTTGTAGCTGTGTTATGTGAACAGAATTATATTGAAAGTCATACTTGAGATAAGTTCAAGTTTATTTGCCATTTGGAGTATTAAAACCACATTGGAAAAATGGTGCAAAGAGCTCAAAAGTGCACTAGCAAGACATAAACAATAAAAAGACATAAAAGAACATAAAAACCGCCATAAAAATAACAAAGCCACAAAATAATTTAAGATACATTTCAAACTAATCAAAGAGTGTTGCTCATTGCCATGGCTTGTGGGAAAAAACCTTTTCTATAACGTGATGTCCTACATTTAATAGACCGATAGCGCCTACCCGATTTGAAGAAGCTCAAACAGGTTCCTGGCGGGATGCAGGAGATCTTTAGTAATAGCCAAAGACCGGGACTTAAGCCTTTTTTTGGACAGACAATTCCACACCAATAGTTCTACTGGCTGAACGAACCACTCTATTCAAAGCCTTCCTTTCTTTAGCAGTGGCATTTCCAAACCATACAGTTATAGCATTTGTAAGAAGACTTTCAATGCAGCTGTCATAAAAATTTAAGAGAATATTCTAGTTCAGAGTGAAATCTTTCAGCTTACACAGAAAAAAAAGTAGTTGTTGAGACTTTTTAACAATTCCATTGGTGTTATAATTCCAGCTCAAGTCATCAGATAAAAACAATCCCAGAAATTTAGTTTTCAACTGTTTTCACCTCAGCGCCATTTAATATGATGGGAACATAAGATCTATTTTTACTGAAGTCAACAACCAACTCAAAAGTTTTTGCAGTATTTAACTTCAAATGGTTTTCCTCGCTCCAGGAAACCACCTTTTGCACTTCAGATCTATACAAAGAGTCATCATGAGAAGAGATCAATAATAATTGTGTCATCTGCATACTTAATTATCAAATTATTAGGACAGGACGGGTGGAAAAGAACTTTTCTAGAGGACATCAACGTGTGTGTGCAAACGGAATTAATGTAACCTGAGGTGATTTCTATAGATCATTTTACAAAACGTAAAAGGTGCTAGAATCTTTACTGACACATGAATGCACATTCAGTAAAAATGATTGAAACGGTACATTCGGACTGGGAAAAAAAAAAAAAAAAAAAAAAAAAAAAAAAAAAAAAAAATCACAGATGAACTCTGGTAATAATTTCTTTACACCAACGCCCACATACAAATCCAGACCAAAAAGGGCTTTAGAAGAAAAGGTTAGGCATGCAATGGAGAACAATTCATTTGAAGTATGAGGATCAGTATAGTACAGAGCGAGTGTTTTTACTGAAACCGTGGGAAGTGAAAGGAAATGACAGCCACAGAGGGTTGGGTCACCACTTCCAACAACAGGAAGCCGTGCAGGAAGAGCCTGGCTGATTCGTCTGTGAACATACTCCAACCCTGCCCCCCTTTTCCTTTAATAAACATTTAGTCCGATATATAAAGAAATGAATGTATGTTATCTACACAAAGATCATTTAGATCACAAAACAGAAAGAAACACAGCTCAGACTCACCTCAAGGGGAGCTTCAGAGTTTCAAACATCTTACATGCGTTCACCAAATCTTCTGGAGATAACAGCTGAGGAAAATGAAAACTATTAGCTTCAACACCTAAGAGGCCACTTTAAAAAATGTGACAATAGTACAGATTCACTAGCAATGAATATGCAGGCACATGCTCATTCAAGTATGAACTACAGAATAACTTTTTGTGTGTGCGCACAGTGATCATTACCTCCATTCCTCTAGCTCGGTTAACTAGACAGTACACCTCGGTGAGCGCCATCATACCCCCACGCTCCTGGAACGATAATAAAATGCAAAAGTAGGACATGTCACAAAAGGTTTGCATGAACTTTATTTGTGATTCTGTCGACAGCTGTCAGAGCACACACACAATTTTGTTCTCATATGTACGTTTACAAGACAGTTCGCATGTTTGGAAACACCAGACCTTTCCATTATTTTGACCACTGTCACATTTTAAAGTAGTTGAGTAGTAGTTTCTTCTTGACAACTAGAAAATAAAGTGTTCAAACAAAACTTTCATATTTCAGCCCTTTAACATAACCAACATCATCATTAATGAATTTTGAAAATGTTTGTTCATATTAATATAATAACAAATTTAGTCATTAAAGCAATTACTAATGCATTTTAAGATGGACTTTAATTAAAAAATGCATTCATGCCGCTGTTTCTAATTCAAATGGTAGTGCACACACACAAAATCTAGTACCTACCTCTAGAGGAGCTTGTAGCATATCGCCCAGTTGCTTAGCGAGCTGCAAATGATAATGGGTGCCTGATCCATGTGTTTCCCTGGTAACAGGATTAGCAATGCCCATGCTCAGTAGATAGGACTTAAACCGGATTGTCTACAAAGCAAAGTATAGTCTTAATTAAAATAAAACTATTTGAAAACAATTATTGTCTCTACAGATTTCATGACTGGAGATCAGATCAGGTTTGGAAGTGTGCACTGGTGCCTCACGCTGTGGTTTCCATAACACAATGGATGCCAATCACAAAAGCAGACAACTGGTCCATCCCCAGCTCTCAAAAGTAACAATTTATGTATCTGGCATAGCCAGGTAGTGGATCATGCTCAGAGAAACACTCCACATGGTCAAAATATTGTACCTGATATTCCCTCATAATGCAGGTGATGCCCCTCATCAAGTCTAAGAAACCCTTCATTTGTGCCAAATGAATGGTTACTGAAAGTCATCCCAGCATGACCCAAAGGCTCTCTAATGAGCCCTATAGTACCTTCTGCGGTAGTCCATAGAATCAGATAGTGTTGCGTTAGGTCTGGCAGGTGTTGGGAAGGTGTCGTGACACGGACCCACAACAGAGGGCGGTAATGAACGGACAATGGATAAGCCAAAAAGTAACAATTTAATGTTGTGAATCGCACAACGAAATACAGACAATAACAATATTGTGGATTGTCAATTATACACAAGGTGACGCGTGGGCAGGCTCAAAGATAGAAGACGTCTGGCGAGAGAAGAGCCGGATCCCACACAGCTTCCACCACCAACGGATCTGAAGAACACCGGAGCTGCCAAGCCCTGCGCCCCAGGTGGCCACTGTCTTCAGCAGTCAGACCCGGTACTGCTGGCAGAAACAGAAACAGTTAGTGGTGGGTGTGTGAATACACACCCAGCAATCTTACGGTGTTTGATTCCTCCAGGAGGGAAAACCTCCACCTCCAGATACAGAATCACCCGTGCAGCTCCTGTCAGTCTCTTCCCTGGAAGGAGTGAGAGGCGAAGACGTCGCGCTCACACAATCCACCAATCCAGCTTCAGACTGTATCCACAGGAAAAACGGCTGCACACAGAACAATGTTCAAACACTCAGAAAATTACAGCAGAGAACGATTACCTGAATGGTAGCTGATTTCTCGACGGGGAGGTGGAGTTGCAGTCCGGCTTTTATGGAGGATGAAGTTGATGAGTGACAGCTGGTGTTGATGATGTGTGACAGCTGTCACTCCAGTAGTTCCAACGCCCTCTCGTGCTTGAAGCCCGCACTCCAAGCAGGGCGCCATCTAGTGGTGGTGGGCCAGCAGTACCTCCTCTTCAGCGGCCCACACAACAGCAGGTCCGCTGATGGGCCACTAGGCTGGCACGAGAATGACAGAGCTGACTGCAGTGGCAGCATGCCAGTACGGTTGTTGCCATGAAGTATCATCTCCTGTGTGCTTTCTGATAGTTCTTCAGTTGTTTTTGTTTTTTTGTTTTTTTTTGATTGCTGTAATGGATTGCTTCACCAATGTTCTCGACCTCTGCCTGTCAGTACCACCTTGCTCCCATATGTGTTTGTTCATTCCAGTGTTCTTCACTGAGTGAAAAATGCCACTGACATGTGCTGTGTGCTATTTTGCACCAGGTGTAAAACAGATCCCATCAACACTGACAAGTGTTTTGAAAGTTGTAAATCTGAAAGTATGTCTGTTGCTGTCCTGTTTATGTATAATCGCACAACAGAAATTCTCACCTCATCCTCTGTTATGTCACCCTGCTTGTCTTTAATCTTGTTTGCTATAGATCTGGACAACTCCACCATCTCTTTGGCCTGTTGGGAGTACAATCACTCATCATTCAGTCTGACTACCATAGGTCGATACACAGGACAAAGATGTAAGTGTCAACAGATGAAGGATAACATTACGGCCACAAACAGTCTAATAGTTTCAATGGAGCATTTATTTTTACCTTAACCATCAGCTTGCTGAGGTCCTCAAAAGCCTGATTAAACAAAAAAAATAATTTATCAGGACATACGCAAAAAGTACTCAGCAGTAGATGTATAAATATATAACAATAAAGTTAAACAAGAAGGGGGTTACACTTAAATTCATTAACCTATACTTAACTGAAATTGTCTACCAAGCATGGTGCATAAGTGTATGTAATTAAAAAAGACCGAAATGCAAAGCTACTATATATAAAGGTGGCTTCTCTGCCTGCAATCAGATGACAAAAATTTGAAAGACATTAGCACACCAAAGTAACACTGGTGTAATGCACTGCACAAAAATTTCAGGCAAGTGATAAAACGGATCAAGGAAGACCCTTCTTAATCTTGTTTGCGAACTTTTCTGTAACGTTTCCAGTTATTTATTCATCCTTTCTAAAATCAGAATCTTCACAATTATATTTCCTACAACTGGCATCACCACTGGTACTATTATCACAAATATTTTTTGTATTTTATTGTGTATTATATCACACCTAAACAGATCCTTGTGATTTGAATGGATGACTGTATGTCAAGTGGCATTCATTATTTGTCCCACTGTATGAGTAACGTCACTACTGTGCATTTTTGACCCACATGTTTTGCTCTACTGCATTTCACAAAAATGCTTCCATGATACGAGGAAGCAAAATACAGCAGCTGCACTGTTCATGGGGAAATATTTAGTGGCTGCTGAAGCCCTATCAGATGAACAACTGGACAAGTTCTTTTGTTGGACTGAGGAAAACAGACATATGTTTCCACACAGTCCACTAAGCTCTTCAGCAGCACTCACTGAAATCAGCAGTGAGTCAGCAACCAGCTCCCTACTGGCTGGAGTGAACTACCAGGTACTGCTGCCCTCAGTTTACTGCTCCGAGAAGAAACACCTGTCTAATTGTAAGCAATGCAGATCTATGTGGTGTCACATACAACAAATAATGAATGTTTTTCATTCATATAATCCATTTGTTGAAAGATAGTATAGTTTCTCTTACCTTTATTCACAAACTTGTAAAAACAAAGTTGTACAACAAAATAGAATAAAACAGAAAAGAAATAAATAACGTAAAAAAAAAGAAAAACTCCAGGCCTTTACCCTGTACACAGGTGTGCAATTATGGCTGTACATTCTTGCTCGCTGAGCAAATTTACCTCACAATTATCTCTCATTGCACACATTTCTAGAATTTGTTGTGCAAGCCTGAATACCTCTTCATCAAAACTATGCTGCCAAGAAGCACAAACATTGCTAATATGACACTGATGTTTATACAAAAGATATCTCCTGTTTAGCACCAATTATGGAATGGGAGCCTAAAAGGCCCATATTGCTAATTGTACTTACAACATTATCATTACTATTGCACATCTTATCAATAAATGTTATTCAATGCTTAGCAAAATGAAGCTCAACACATACAATTTGCAAGACATGGCAAGATATCACAATGTGTGGTATATGGCACACGCCAGACTCTACGTATAGCCTTTCTCCAAGCACAAAAAACGTTTTCATTTTCATTTGAGTACACAGGAAGAATATGGCCACAAATGACAACAACAGCAATGACAACATTCCATTTAGTTGCATCTTTCAACTCAATATTCTTACCGTGGCACTCATAAAGATTCATCATCTGCACAATATCAAATTTGTTGACACAATCAATTGTTTGTGATTACAATTATGTGTCTGAATGGTGAGGAAGGGTCAAGCCCAAACTGTTTGCACAATAAATTGCATGAATATAATTTTGGTGTGGTGACTTTTCAAAAATGTAAACATATTTTGCCACATTCTTTTGTAACAACTATTACTAGTGCATGTAACATAATGAATAAGGAGAGAGTCTGCCCTAACTAACAAACATGACAGGTTTTGTTTTTTCCCCACATTTTTGCTTGACAGTACCTCAGTAATGTTTTTATCTGTTTCTTTCCTCTTCTCCTCAATCTTCCTTTCAATGCCAACAATCCCCACCGCACGTGTCCTTCCTGCCTATATGTCCAGGAGGAAATACAAACACACTGTGACAGATACAAACAATTTCAATCTTTCAAAAAAAGTTCATCCAAGAGCAAGGAATGACAAAAGGTGTGGACTGAATCAATGACAGTCAACTGCTTTCTCATATGCACTAATTTTAATATATAGAGGTCATTTAAAAATAATATTTTGCATAACCCTAAGTGCAGCAACAATATTAAACTTCACTGTCTTGACAAAGTGGAAACACCTTGCCAAAGGCATATTTTTCATCCTCTGTTGGCCATAATCCCAGAAGGGTGCATATTTAATGTGCATGTTTCTGAGTGTCAGTCACACTTTCTTGTGCACATGATAAATTGAAAAAATGTCTTTGATTTCCATCAAATTTGAACCAGACATCTTGGATGGTTCAAATTTGAGCATGTTCAGGAGGTTTCCATAACACCCCCTAAGAATCCCCAACAAAGTACTGATATCGTAATTTATCATTCTCTAGCAGCAGAGAAGGGTTTTATTTTGTTAGTATCTCTACGCGAACCAATCAGCCACAGATTATAAACCTTTCAGCTTTAAAGTTTGGAAGCACAACTGAGAATATTCGATTTTGCAACCTAATTGTGGTAACATGATTTGGTCTGCAACACAGCTGGTTGTTTTTATTTTCAAATACAATATTAGAACACATAAGACATGCTTCAGTGCATATTTCTGAATTTATCCATAAAGTGATCAAGCCAACACTATGCCAACTTAATGCCATGGTACAAAATTACCAGTGGGGGATGCACAGTGCGATATGGAAAATCAAACTTCTTCCAGAATTGTGCACTTCTAACCCAGAGAAGATGGGGACAATACTGCCACCATGTGGAACATAAACACATTTGAATACCATGTGTGCAAGCTACACATTTAACAAGCACTTTGGCTGGTACAGTTATAGGACAAGGTGGAGATAATTGCATAATTTTTGTGGCACATGAATCAAGCACTCCCAAAAGGCACAAGACATCTGAAAGAGATTCAATTTGGGATTAATGCCTGTTTAGATTCTAACCTGAGAGCTGGTTCCTGTGGGGATGGGTTGTGACACTGGTGTATTCTCCCATCTCTTCTGAGTCATCTCCTCTGTTAATCTCCTGTAAAACTGCAAATAGATGATATCAGGAGGGTTCCAGATGGTAAACAATCAACTGAAAATTAACAAAGTTCATTACAGTGCAAACAGTTGTGTCTCATTGATTAATATAGTTCAAACAGTGAGCCTCATTACCTCCGCTAACGAAGTTTGGTGGCGGTAATGTTTTCACCTGTTTGTTTGTAAACAGCCTGTAACCCACAATTTTTCATATATCATTATGAGGTTTTACAGAGGATTCATATCCTGATAGGCAAGAACTGATTCAATTTTCATAGATCAAAAGGTAAAAGTCAGGAAAATCTTGGAAAACTGGAAAACTCCCTATCCTTTAACATTGAACCAATTTTCAAAAATTAATAACGCTGTCAAAAAAGAATGAATTTCTTTTATATCTGATAGCGTTATGTAGGATGGTATCCTTTAAAGTTTGAACCGGATCTGATCTGATTACAGATTTTGTGGCCGTTTAAATTTAACATTGAAAACCCCACTTAATGTGTATTTTACATTATATCTTAATCAAACATGCCCTAATCACTCTCATATTTGAAACTGAGGTGTAGACTGCCACTCACTATCACAGGCCAAAGTTTGATCTGGATCTGATCCAGATTGTGGATTTTGTGGACATTTGAATTTGATATTGAAAAGCCCACCTGGTGTACATTTGACATTATAGCTCAATCACTCTCATTTTTCTGTTATGGATTTACCTACACCACTATCTGTCTATCTTCCAGTTATCAGTTAGAAACCAAGTGCCAAAAAGCAATGACAGATCGTGCATAGCAGAGATAACCAATGTTCTGTGAAAATTACCTGAAATAGAATCCAGAAACCGAACATTTGAAGAAAAAAAAAAAGACAACACCACAAACAAACAAACAAAAAAACTTTGATTCAAGTGTATGAACTAAATACATACTCCTGTCATTTGATCACATCTAATTTAGCTGATGAAAAGCCACTTCTAACAGGACTTTGACCATGAATTTTTTTTCCCAATGTAAAAATTTGTGGAATTGGAAACCAGTGTTGGTGGAGGTTTGCACTCTACTTGATTAATGGTTTATTTGTTTTAATGTCCTTGTTAAAAAAACAAAAAAACCCAAAACAAAACAAGTGAGAACATTTGTTAGAAGTTTACATACACTCTTCATGGGCATGAATGTCACAGCAATATTTGGCTTTCAGTGAATTCTTTGAACTGTACATCTGTTAGGGAAAAAACAACTGAATATTCATCTAACAGGGGAAAAAAGAAATTTGATGCATAGGTAGTTTTGGGATTTTTGCCATTTTATCTTTTCTGAAATTAACACTGCATCTAAACAATACATACAGAGTCAAAATATACACACACCTACAAAGACTATTAATTCAGTGGCGCCGAAGGTTATGTCTGTCAAGTTAAAGGGCCTCTTAACTTCCCATTAGTGAATATGACTGACTGCAGCTGGTAAGATTCTCTGTGCCAACATACAGCGGGTAAAATAAGTATTTAACACGTCACCATTTTTCTCAGTAATTATAACATTTTCACCAAATGTCACTAACAACCAAAGTAATACACACATACAAAGAAATCAAACCATAGATGTCCATAAATTATGTGTAATCCTGTGAAATGACACAGGAAAAAAGTATTGAACAACTGAAGAAAGGGAGGTGCAAAAAGACATGGAAAGACAAGACACCAGCTGAAATCTATCAGTAATTAGAAAGCAGTCCTGTCCCTTTCCAGTGCAAATTAATATCAGCTGCTTCAGTCCCAACTGATGGCCAATAAAAAAGGTGTCTCATTACCAAGGCGTCACACAAGAAATGTCTCATGATGGGTAAAAGTAAAGAGCCGTCTCAAGATCTTCACAACCTTATTGTTGCAAAACATACTGATGACATTAGTTACAGAAGGATTTCTAAACTTCTGAATGTTCCAATGAGCACTGTTGGGGCCATAATCTGAAAGTGGAAAGGACATCATTTCACCATAAACCGGCCATGGCCAAGTACTCCTCACAAGATGTCTGACAGAAGAGTGAAAAGAATTATCAGAACAGTTGTCCAAGAGCCAATGACCACTTCAGAAAGACCTGGAATTAGGAGGGACAATTGTTTCAAAGAAAACAATAAGTAATGCACTCAATCACCATGGCCTGTATGCACGCTCACCACACAAGACTCCATTGCTGAAGAAAAAGCATGTTGAAGCTCGTTTAATGTTTGCTGCACAGCATTTAGGCAAGCCTGTGAAATACTGGGAGGCTATACTGTGATCAAATAAGACCGAAATGGAACTCGTTAGATGCCACAATACACACCATAAATGGCACTGCACATCATCCCAAAAACAACACACCAACAGTGAAGTTTGGAGGTGGGAACATCATGGTGTGAGGCTGTTTTTCAGCATCTGCCACTGGCAAACTTCGTATAATAGAAGGAAGGATGAATGGAAAAATGTACAGAGACAGTCGATAAAAATCTACGATGATGAAAATGAAATGAGGGTGGACATTTCAGAAAGACAATGATCCCAAACACACAGCCAAGGAAACTCTCAACTGGTTTCAGAGAATGAAAATAAAGCTGTTAGAATGGCCCAGCCAATCACCTGACTTGAATACAATAGAAAAATCTATAGAAAGAACTAAAGGTCAGAGTTCATAGAAGAGGTCCACAGAACCTTCAAGATTTGAAGACTGAAGACAGCATGCGACTAGTTTCTCCATACAGGAGGCATTTTGAAGCTGTCATTAACAAACGTACAAAGTATTAAATAAATTTCAGTTAGTGTGCTCAATATTTTTCCTTGTGTCATTCCATTTTATTACATATAACTTAATTTTTGTACTTATTTGTTTTGATTTCTTTGCATGTATGGTTTAGTTGGGTTGTTACCGATATCTGTTAAAAATTTCATGTCAATATCACCTTTAGAAATATATTTACTGAGAAAAATGGTGATGTGTTCAATACTTATTTTATCCACTGTAATAGGGTTTGTTTCACTGGATTGATGAACAAACTAGATATATGTCCACTGTGAGAGACATAATCCAAAAAAAAAAAAAAAAAAAATCCGGAAATCACAATCTATGAATTTTTAATAATTTATTTGCATGTTACTGCTGCTATTATTAAGTATTTCAACACCTGCCAATCAGCAACAATTCTGGCCCTCAAAGACCTGTTAGTCCGCCTCTAAAAAGTCCACTTCCACTCCACTTATTATTCCAAATTAGAAGCACCTATTTGAGGTCTTTCGCTGCATAAAGACACCAGTTCACCCCACACAATCAGTAAGACTCCAACTACTAACATGGCTAAGCAGCTTGGTGAAAAAAGATCAACTGTTGGAGCAATTATTAGAAAATAGAAGAAGCTAAACATGACTGTCAATCTCCCTCAGACTGGGGGTCCATGCAAGATCCCACCTCGTGGCGTATCAATGATCCTAAGAAAGGTGAGGAATCAGCCCAGAACTGCACGGGAGGAGCTGGTCAATGACCTGAAGAGAGCTGGCACCACTGTTTCCAAGGTTGCCGTGGGTAATACACTAAGATGTCATGGGTTAAAATCATGCATGGCACGGAAGGTTCCCCTGCTTAAATCAGCACACGTCCAGGCCCGTCTTAAGTTTGCCCATGACCATTTGGATGATCCAGAGGAGTCATGGGAGAAAGTTATATGGTCAGATGAGAGCAAAATAGAACTTTTTGGTCTTAATTCCACTTGCCGTGTTTGGAGGAAGAAGAATGCTGAGTACCATCCCAAAAACACCATCCCTACTGTGAAGCATGGGGGTGGAAGCATCATGCTTTGGGGGTGTTTTTCTGCACATGGGACAGGACAGCACTGTATTAAGGAGAGGATGACCGGAGCCATGTATTGCATGATTTTGGGGAACAACCTCCTTCCCTCAGTTAGAGCATTGAAGATGGGTCGTGGATGGGTCTTCCAACATGTCAATGACCCGAAGCACACAGCCAGGATAACCAAGGAGAGGCTCCGTAAGAAGCATATCAAGGTTCTGGAGTGGCCTAGCCAGTCTCCAGACCTAAACCCAATAGAAAATCTTTGGAGGGAGCTCAAACTCCATGTTTCTCAGTGACAGCCCTTTAACCTGGCTGATCTAGAGAAGATCTGTGTGGAGGAATGGGTCAAAATCCCTGCTGCAGAGTGTGCAAACCTGGTGAAAAACTACAGGAAACGTTTGACCTCTGTAATTACAAACAAAGTCTCCTGTACCAAATATTAACATTGATTTTCACAGGTGTTGAAATACTTATTTGCAACAGTAACATACAAAAAAATAAAATAAAAATAATCATACATTGCGATTTCTGGAAAAAAATTTTTTAGATTGTCTCTCACAGGTGTTGAAATACTTATTTGCAGCAGTAACATACAAATATATGTATATATATATATATTTTTTTTTTTTTTTTTTTTTAAATCATACATTGTGATTTCTGGAAAAATTTTTTTAGATTATGCCTCACACAGTGCACATGCACCTAAGATGAAAATTTCAGACCCCTCCATGATTTCTAAGTGGGAGAACTTGCAAAATCACAGGGTGTTCAAATACTTATTTTCCTCAGGGTATATATATTTACACACACACACACGCACACACACACACACACACACACACACACACACACACACACACACACACACACACACACACACACACACACACACACACACACACACACACACACACACAGACACTTCAAGTTTATGAGTTGTGTACTCAGAAATTTGGTTGTCAACCTACAAGCATTTTGTTAAAAGGAAAACCCACAAACATTCTTTTGATTGTACTGTGTGAATGAACAGTTCATGAAAGAGACACACTGAGTGTAAAAAGCTAAACATAAAAATATCAGGAATTTATATCAATGGTTGTACCTCAATCTGCCCGTGTTCTTTGAAAGACAGCTTGATGTAGGAGTACTTGCTCTGCTGATAAGGACCAGGCTCCTTGTTGGCAGGTGATGGGTGAAGGTGAATAACTATTTTTGCACTACAGAAAACAATATTGGTGAAGTTACCATAATTATTATCTACTGCATATAAACTTACACAGTAACACAAAGAATACATTGTAAATACCTCTTTCCTATTCCTGCAGCCTGCTCCTCAAAGAAGATGATTTGTGAGAGAGGCATTGCTATGCAACATTCCTGTTCAGAACAAGAGCGATACAGAAACATTAATGAGCCCTAAAAAACAAAGGACAACAATACCCTCGCCCCATCGCAAATATATATAAAACAGGAAAATGGAATTCCACTTATTTCTCCCTTACATGATTTTTAATGTCCCTCCAGATTAATCGATGGGTACTCAACAAGGCCACTCCAGCATCCATTTTGGCCTAGTACGATTACAGAGAACAGATTAAAACATGTCAATCATCAGACATATCCATCAGAATTTGACTCCAACTCCTTTAGTATAAGGATTTGCTACTACAAGTATTTTCTGTTTTACATAATAGTACACTGATTATATTTTATGTTACTGCTACAGTATTTGTCACAAAAGAAAAGAAAAATCAATACATGTGAAGATGTGAATTCTCAAGTGCTGGGAAGTTGATGTTTTTTAAACAACAATGAATTGTTCATTTTAAAAAAATCAGTTGACAATGGAAATGTTATCATTCATAATGAATTTATAATTTACTTACTGCAAAAATGTGTACAGTTTGTAATATTGTCAGTCTCCAAATCAGAGCATATAAAATAATTAAAAAAACAAACTAACAATCGTAACAGTAGTTCTTGAAACAGTTAATAATGACACTATGAAATCAAACAGACTGTTCCAGTGACAGTCCTGTTGTTGAAGAAACACTGTATATAAGGTTACGTATTCTCATCTCGTTACTTTCAACATACGAGTGACCTCTGAGGTTTGTTAATTTACATTTAATAGAAATATTAGCACTCTTGGGGATAATTTGCTGCAAAGAATATCTGTGAAATATACTTAAAAATGTAAATTAATAATAACAATAATTATGAAGGCATATGCGCTACATAATTCCAGTAAAATGTAAAGACTCTATGGTATGTTAATCAAATATACAGTGTACAGAAGTCATATACCATAAAAAGCTGCAGCCATAACAGACATATGATGTTTGTAGCTTTAGCTTCAAATTTAGCGACTACAAAACAAAACTATACCTTATCATCGCCGTCATATAATCTGACACCTCTCTGTTGGATCACTAATGTCTCGTTAATCTCCAAAAGACCGTTTGACCATGAAAAACGGTCCATTTTAACAACTAAAAGAAGATTTTAGTTTTTAATCCACTGGACAGCTAAAACGATTGTTTTCTTCCTGTCCGTGTCTGCCAACACTGGCCTGATACTGCCTGACGAGAAACACAAATAAAACATTCAAACAATAGCGCTAAAAGACCTATATATTAATAATTCAATTAATAATGCGTGGTTTTGGTGTACTTGTAATATTGCGTGTAGATTGTTTTTCTTTTTTGAGTATCTTTGAGGTTTTTTTCCGTCAGGCTGTCTCGGTGGGGTCTTACCCCGTGCTGACTTTCTGAGCGCCAGCTGTCAGTTGATGCTAACTAAAATGCTCTCTTTCCTTTCGTGATATTTTACCACTTTTTTATGAAATTTTATGCTTTCAAGTCTCTATCGCAATTATCGCCGGATATAAAAGAATATGCAAACTTTTTTCCCGCATATTCTCTTCAATATTGTTTGAATTTCGCTTAGACCTGATGTAGCATGAGGTAGCTAGCTTGTTGTTAGCAGCGGACAAATCTGATGCAGTCAGGTTTTTTTTGTTTGTTTTTACACTGCTACTCTATTCGTCACTGCAAACCAATTTTCAGTTGTGTTACGAACTGAGCAATTTTCTGTCAGTATGCACGACAGTAAGGCTTATATTATCAGCATTTTAAATATGGATCAGTGAGGGTAAATCCTTTGGATCACTTAAAGCTTGCAGAAGGCGATCTTTAAAATCGCATTGTGGAGTAAAACGTTTGTTAAACTAATTGTTTGCAGAAGATCGCAAACATGGATAAGAAATCATTTGATATTGTCTTGGATGAAATAAGAAAGGTATGGTAAATGTTTCAAGGTTAAAAATAGTTTCAGCCGGTAGATGTGATGATAATTGTTCAGAAATGGTTTGTGTTTCAGTGTGTGCTAACTGACCAGCGGATTAAAGCCATAGAGCAGGTGCACGGATATTTCTCCAGTGAGCAGGTAACCAGTCAGCAATCTGACCACGCCAATCAAATGCCTTCAACACAACTCACTCAGGGCCATTTCTATCATAAGTAGTCCAGCAGTTAAGGGATAGAATCGTGCACTTTTTTTTTACAAAAGCACCAAACTTTGTCCAGGGACTCTTTAGGTTATATTAAGTCATGTTTTAGCCCTGTATCCTGCTTTTTTTAAAAGGGTGTTTGCGTGGTTATAATACAGTGTATATTTTGCTATTTATATGACAATACGATCATATGGTTATTATGTAGGGGCCAGTGATCAAGATTGGACATTGTTAAGCTGTAGAGAATGGCTACTGCAACTAGTGCAAAGCTATACTGAGCTTATGTGATCATGTATCATCCGTCGTGCGGTGTCATATGTCGTACTTCCTTATACATTAGCAGGGTGGTATGTTTCAAAATGGAAAGGTACAGGACTCATTTCAGGCCTGTAGGGATCATTAACAGGCCTCTACCTCTGAGACATAAAATTAGGTCACTGTGATCTTCCTAGCATGAAAGCTGTAGAGAGTAGTTCATTAAAAATATTCATGAAACATTTGTGCATATCTAGGAAGTTTGCCAACCAGGTATTTACAATGTTTTCAGTTAAAAAATATGGTGATAATCGTCTTAATACCAATAACATAAAATAATAATGATAACAACAACAACAATAATAATAATGTTTATGGCCTTAAAACAAAATTGATTTCTTGTAATTAATAAAAAAAGCATTTCTTTCCGTTCAAACACTGTTGTTATTTTAGAGTATAAATGTTTGAGTGCATGAGTAGCATCTTTCCTTTGCCCTATGCTCGCACACAGCTATATTGCATAGGTATATTGATATTCACAATGAGTTAGACAATATTTAGTCACTTTCCCTAGATTAACGCTTTTTCTAAGCGTGTAAGCACACTGACGTACATTCGAAGCATCCCTACTTAGCCTTAATACATTTTTCATAACCTTCAAATTTATATTATGAACTTAAAAAGACATTTGGATAAGAGTTTGTCATGAATTATATGCTGTAGAAGGCTGAAAATGGTTATTCTCTTAAACCCAAGTTTTTAGAGTGTAGACATTTATGGATTCAATGTCTCCCGATCTTATATACTTGAGGACACTATAAAGTACCTCTGGTAAAGTTTTGGCGCTTTTGTATAAAAGTGCATGATTCCCCTAAAATTTGTCCCTTAGCCGCCGGACTAAAGTTTTTTATTCTTTAACCAACAGGGGAGTACAGATTCTTTTCATTGTTTTTATTGTACAAAGGACAGTGCTATGTACTTCTGCTTTTGCAGAAGAATGTGGACACTTTGAAAAGTTAAGTGTAATACGCCATCAATGAATCAGTTATATTGGTTTGTACACTGAAGAGACTCTCAAGTGCTATATATTTTATTTATGTATTTATTTATTTTTATGAGGTGGATATTTTGCCGGAATACGGCAAACACGCACCTAGCGCTATTTGACCAGATCTCCTCGCTGATTGGCTAGTTCAGATGACGTCATTGAAGAGTTTATTTCAACATGGCAGCGTCTTTGGCATTGAGTGTTGGTGCTAATTTTTCATCTTTTAATGGTGTTTTGGGTGCCATAAAGTCGTTTGAATTGGAACAGAGAATCACTTACTGGCGGAGGGATTCTCGGACGCTAAAAGCAGCTCAAAAATGTGGCATAGCCGTGCCCGAAATTATTTCCACCGGCCGTTTTGGGTGCCATAAAGTCGTTTGAATCGGAACAGAAAATCACCAACTGGCGGAGGGATTCTATGCCGTTTTGGGTGCCATCGCTAAAAGCAACTCAAAAACGTGGCATAGCCGTGCCCAAAGGTATTTCCACTGTCTGGCAAAAATTATTTCCACCGCCGTGCCCGAACTTATTTCCACCAGTGTTTTTCGCCACGTGGTGGAAATAATTTTGGGCACGGTGGAAATAATTTTTGCAGTCTTAGTCATTTTCTGTGTCAGGCGGGGATCATAAACAACTTATTTTTTTATTTGGCCTTAAGTGGCGTTATTTTGTGTAGCTAACATGATAAAACATTCAAAATGCCATGATAAACAGAAATAATCTTAGATTTGTGATTTCCAAAACCTGCAAATTCAAGACAGAAAAAAACAAAAATGCAGAAGTCTACGTCTACATATGTGTGTTTATCCTGTTTTTTCTCTCAGTGTCATGTCTGTAAAACCTTCGATCAGTCCACCCCTGAAAATAGTGAATGGTAAAATATGCCAATTTTCAATAATGAAAATCACCAATATCGAGCTACTATCATGAATGTGAAATAAGGAGATCTTAAACTCCGATCACCTTTAAGTTCCCGCTACTGATGGCAATTTCGAAGCCTCATGAACCAATGAGCCACTGCAACACAACTGGCTGAAAATCGACACACTGCTTCGACGCGTTTGATACAGTTTGAAGGGTGACATCTGCTGGATTGCTTTGAGAATGACCTTGAGCGAGTGCCCTGACAAATGTTTGCATTAATTCATGACTGATGTGGTTTGTTCTTGAAAAATAATAATAATAAAAGAAAATGTTATATGTATTATTGTCTTCTTAATGTAATAAATAGTCCCTACAGATGCACACATAATGGTTATGAAACCCTTTATTGTAGACTATATGTAGATTTGTGTTATCATTCCTCAAACTATATTTGGATAAAATGTGAGGGGAAAAGTGAGAAAGACGTGCTTCTGCAACTGGTGCTTATGTTGCTGGAATTTGAAAATTAGAATAGAGGGGATAGGAGACGGTGATTGTGCAACTTTCAACAATTTTTATTCAAAAAAGAATAATTTCAACATTGCTGGGCTTTAATCGGCTCCTCTTCTGCCTCACCACCTCTCCAGCTTTGGAGAAGACCTGCTGCAAGGCACTGATGTTGCTGGCATCGACAAATATTTTTTTCCATTCTCTGTAAATTGGGATAGACTGCGACTCGTGTCACCCAGTATTTGAGCGGGTCTTCTCCTCTGGAGGTAGGCATATGTTGGGTCAAACCTTTGTAGTAAAGCCCTGAAGGCTTTGCTCTCCACTATTTGGACGGTTGTGCATCTTCCACAACATAGTCCACCAGTGCCTCATCCAAATCAGCTTGTCTGCCTTTAATGGAAATACAGTATGACATGCTGAGCTATTTTTGTTTATGAGTGTGTTTTAATCTTAGATAAAGAATAAAATATAGCTTACATGGCCTGATTCCTGCTCCAGGAGCAGCAACAGAAGCAGCAGTCATTAATGTCTCGGGATGTTTGGACCTCAGGTGTCGCAGCATTGAAGACGTATTGTTACTGTACCTCAACTCTTGAGCACAAATCAAGCACTTGACCTTTTTGGGGCTTATTAGATCAAAGTGCTCCCAAGCAATTGATCGTGCTCTTTTTGGAACTGGCTCCTCCATGTCCCTTCATCACCACTACTCACTCTTTCTCACACACACACACACACACACACACACACACACACACACACACACACACACACACACACACACACACACACACACACACACACACACACACACACACACACTCATCTTTCTCACACCTTTCAATTCAACAAAATCACAGCTCTTCAGTCACTCAGCTCAGTCTCTGATCTACCTATAATATATAGTCGAACCTATAACCGATGTTGATGTACGGTGTGAATAAATGTTGTGTATGAATGGATGCCTGTTGTGTATGGTGTGTGTCTGTCTATGTTAGATCCTATGTGTATGTACTAAATGAACTCTAAACTAGACCTAAATATAAACTAATGCTTTCCTTGGCTACGATTCACGTGGTAATTGGCAATAACAGTGTCGCTAGCAATCTCCTCCTCTCAAAAACCCACAGTTTGAGCTGCGATTCAGATCTCATTTAAATACTTGGCGGGTCGTATTGACACGCCCAGATTATGTGAAGCTCGACACGTGGTGTGACGTAACGAGGCCTCGCTGGCAGTGGTCACGTGATGGGGGCGTGCTCGAAACGCTGCTCACTGACACTTCTGGTTCAAAAAGTTCGATGCTGTGTCGAGCAGACTGACTCGAGCTTAACATCACTAGTTCCCGCCTGACTGTGGCTGTTCCGTTCCGTCCGTCGTGAATAAATTTAGACGGCCAGAAAACCAGTGCAACCCGCCATTTTGCCGGTGCCACATATGGCGAAATATCAGGTTTAACTTTGCCGAGGGCACCGCCATGTTGAAATAAACTCTTTGATGACGTTATTTGAACTAGTCATAAACAGTACACCTACACAATCACTCAACCAAGACAAAGACAAACCGCTCCCACACCAACTCCTCTACACACTCTTCCAAGTTCTGTTACCTAAACCTATAAGTTTAAGTGGATGCAAATAGACACATGCATACATAGAGTAATGTAGGTAGCTTCTTTCACCCCTTAAGATTTGTTGGAATCTATGCATGTATGTTTAAATGGTGCCTTAGGTCTTAATGGGTTAAATGGGTTGTGTGTTCTTTTGAACATTGCAGTCCTTTTTCTAATTTATTTTTCTCAAAAACTGTCAAAGTGGTGCATGTGCAACTTGTTAAATATTTAGTCAGTGACAGTCTCTTTGGATAATTCCTTTAGGCATTTAGGGCTCAAAATTCGACAGTAATATCATGATATCTGACATGCCATCGATGCTGATTATTCCACATTAGTGTTGTTGCTGTTGGACCTTAGTGCAACATTTATGCTTTGAAAGCCATTTTGGTGTTTCTTGTTGAGCTGTCCTCTGGTTGAGATCATATCTGTTGGATCAGTAATAGGGTGTTTCTTGTGAAGGGACTACATCTGAATTTTCTGTGAAGAAGTATTGGGTGTTTCGTGTTTGTATTTTAGGCCCATTGTTGTTCTCCATGAATGTAGCACCACTGGTTTAGACTTTGCAGAGTTATTGGATGACTTTCCGTTGTTGTGAAAATGACAAACAATTGTACATGCCTATCAGTTCAGGCATGCTTTCTAATATCATGACTGTAGAGGCAAACTTGGTGTGGTGACAAACTGGATGTTAGCGAACTTCCTATTGTTGAATGCAGTGAAGACTGAGATGGTAAAACAGTGCAGACATGCTGATGTTTGTGTTGTTTGTGCAAACAAATCTTTACTACATATCAATTAAATAAGAGACTCAAAACCAAAATCATGGAATGCATAAGTATGGGTACACTCACTATGCACAGATAGCACAGTCTGACAAGGAACCCAAGTCTAGACTGGGTTTCTTAAGTTGATATTTTACAACTTCAGTTTTAAAACTCAAAGGAACAATGGCAGTAAATGATTCCCTATGTTTAACACACTTGGTTCTAGTAATAAGCACAACCTCTTCCCAGAGTTGGTTGGCAGGGGATCAAGAAAACAGGTGGAGGTGTTTGGATCCTTCACAGTCTCAGACAGTGTCCCAAGAGACACAATGTCAGTGCAATCAGGTGGTGTAATATCCTGTGTATTGTTATGGTACAATTGTCTGGGGCATGTCATTCTTAATATTCAGTATTCTATTGTTACAATAAAAAATTACAAATAAATAAATTAAAGAAATCATCTGCTTTACAGTTTGAACTACCCATGGGTGACTAGCTCAGAGTAAGTTTCACAAGAGTGTTGAAGAGGATTCTTGGATTATGTTTGTTTGTATTTATTAAATCAGAGAAATTATCTGTTGTAGAGCATATTTAGCATATACTACGAAGCATTATGGCTATGCCTCGTAAAATACCTTCAGCCGTGCCATTTGTGTGACCTATATTTTTGCCTGAAAAGTCACAAACCATCACTCAACTAGGGAGTTTTTTCCCGAGTCACCGTATTTTAGTCTTAACCAATGCCATATAGTCCAGCAGACAAGACTCGAGCTATATGCTACGTTAAGATTATCAGTTTATGTAAATGAACTCCCAAGACATTCAGTGACTTGGAAATGTCCTTGTATCTATCTGCTGACTTGTGATAAAAAAAAAAAAACTGGCTGTAAAAGTAATGATATTATACTAAAGAGTGCTCATACTTATGCTTTCCATTGTTTTGACTGATGTTTTGATTATATAAATTAAATATGTGAGAGTTGTTGAGATTTGCTGTCACTGTGAATTTAAGTGCCATAATTTTAGAAATTTTTCATATTGAGAATTCTGTTTTAACATTTGGGCCCTGATTTATGAAAGGTTTGCATGTGTAAAAACATGCTCAAATGCTATTGCACTCACAAATGCACCTGCATGCTGAACTACTAAGAGTGGACAGCGAGGATTGTGTTTGTCAAATGTGCAAAATAGTGTGTATTTTCAGTTTATAGTAAAACTCGCATTTAATGGATTCAGGTGGACCAGTGAATTTTGTCCATTTAATCAAAATCTGCTATATGTATAAAATGGACAAGATCTGCTATTTGTATGTAACAGATTAGTTACAGTCAGGAGGTGCCGAATGATCTACAGGGAATCCCCAACACCAATTAGGCTTATGCATTTCCTTGATTAAATGCCTGACCTTGAATAGGGGCCTGCCTCATTTATTGACCGGGTCAAAACTTCATCTGAAAAAAATAACTGCCTGCCTTAGAAAAGCACTGGGTATTATGTGCATTAAAAAGATTACATTTGGTCAAGTTACTATTTTTTTTAAGTCCGCTGCAGATTGGTACCTGATTTATGCTTCTACAACTCTGTGGCTGTGCAATGACGTCAACGTGCGCATGACACTTTAAAAGTTCTCCGTCACGTCAGTGGGTGTCTTAATGCAATTTACAGTAGCAACAGTGACTTTTTCTGGGTCAGTTTGTCCCTCAATGAGCTCCACTTCTTTATGCAATCATCAACCTCCAAACCAATGTTGCAGTAGGTGCAATTTTCCTCCATAAATTGCAGGTCATTTGAGTGTGTTTTTCTGACTCTTTGTTGTAAAGTTGGTCATATTTGTGGACTTTTCTGCCAAACCTATTTGATCCATGATTGAAATGTAATCGGTGTGTGCACTGAAAAAAACAAACAAAATAAGACTGGAAAGTGACTAGTCACAAAAAGTGAACAATCACAGCCCTTGCAGTCATTGTCGTTTAACAGGTGCACGTCAGGCTACGGAGAGGGTTTGGAGCCACGCAGAGGGCTGTGATCTAAAGTTGCTGTCTTTGGTTTGTCACACCCAGGGATATGTGTGAAACTTAACACGATATTTGATGTCTTGCTTGAAAGACCAGAAGTAGTGTTTCCATCCTAAATGTACCAAAATTATGCAGTAATGAAAAAAATCATTCAACTTGAGCTGCCATAGGACTCTGACAGATGACACTTCACTCTTCAGCTGCAGTTTACTAGAAGTTGTAATACTGTGTTGTATATTTGTAGGTAATGGAGATACTGAAGTATTTTTCGTGGGCAGATCCTCAAATCAAAGCAGTAAAAGCTTTGCAGCATGTGAGTAAACTGTTAGGAATTACATATTAACTTTTTATGTTGTACTAAAATTAAAACAAAGCTATAAAATAAAAACATCAGTTAAAGAAAAAGATGCATGCTTTAAGGATTGTTTGATGTTTATCTGATGTTCTTTTTTTTCTACCTTAGAAAATGGTTGCAATTCCGACAACCAAAGTTGCAAATATTCTCAATTGCTTCACCTTTTCAAAGGACAGACTGGTTGTCCTGGAATTGATAGCTCTGTGAGTAAATCTTTAAAATACATTTAATTGCACAACAATACATTTTAAATGTTCTAAGACACATGTTGCCACATTTAGTTGTAGAGCTGTTAAACTGATTAGTTGCTTAATAATTGTTGGGTCCCTGTTCATTTCATATTCAGGAACATTTTAGATGCTCAAAATTACCGACCCGTAGAGGATCAGTTTCGAATACATTTGTCAGAGAAGAAACGAGCCCGTCGGATCCTGGAGCAGGTAATTCATGTGTGAGTGTTACTACAAGGCTGATGTCTTTGTGGATTGCTTTGCATAGATAACCCTGTGCTTATGAGTGAAACACTGGGGTATATTTAACTAAATTGTGAGATTTCTTGTGAAATTTTCAGCACAGAGAAGCTCTTTCTCCGAGTGTATTTGTCTAAAATTTGGTATTCTGAATGAATTAAATTATCAGTGTAATTTAAAAGCTTGTAAAAAAGTCACTGAGTATGTTGCATACTGTATTTTCTAGAGTATAGGTCAGATCTGTTAAAAAAATGCCTCTTGAAGAGGAAAAAAGAATATGTAAGTCGCACTGGAGTATAAGTCACACCTTTTAGCCTCGGTCCCACCGAATAATGAAGGCTGAAGAAGGAGCCACTCATGGGTGTGGGGTGATTATTTGAAGAATGACCCACGTTTTCATCTATCACGTATCCACTATGAAGGTGCCACTATGTGTCTCTCTGTACCCCGCATGTGCCGCGTAGCAGCCTCTAGTGAGCCACGCCCGACCTGTCATTACAGCCTCGAATGGCTCGCATCAGCCACACTAAGCCACATAGTGCCATGATAACGCCACGTTAGCGCACATTTAGGCATGAGCGTTTGGTCCAAACCTCCACCCCTCCCACACCTGGTCCCTTCAAAGTGTGGGTTTTCAATTCACAGATTCACAGCAGCATTTAAAGATGTCCCTTCTTTTTTTTTTTTTTTTTTTTTTTTTACGCAGTCCAAAAATAGACACTCCAGCACAGTTCCGCAGTTGTGCGCTGTGCGCCAGGCTGCTATCCACCTGTGTGGGTTTTCAATTCACAGATTCACAGCAGCATTTAAAGATGTCCCTTCTTTTTTTTTTTTCTTTTTTTTTTAAACGCAGTCCAAAAATAGACACTCCATCACAGTTCCGCAGTTGTGCGGTGTGCGCCAGGCTGCTGTCCACCTTTAATGCACCAGACCAGCTAGACCTGAACCACGGGTTCCTGGAGAGCTGCCTCTGTGCTCCTCGCTGGCTCCGCGGCTTTTTTTTTTTTTTTGTCCGTTTATTTCTGCAAAATCGCTCTTTTGCGCACGCGCTGCTTTTGTCCTTTCATGGACAGCCGCCTCTCTGCTCTTTCTAAGTGGCTTCTTTTCCTTCCGTGGCTTGCTGGCTTTATTTTTTCCCTGGCTTTGCACAATAATTTTTACGTGAAACCACTTTTAACTTTGTGTTCGTCCGTTTATTTCTGCAAAAGCACTCTTTTGCACGTACGCTGTTGTCCTTTCATGGACAGCCGCCTCTGTGCTCTTTCGTGCGGTGCCGTTCTGCATACAGAATGAGGTGGCCGTTTTATTATATACACCTGTGGATCATTTTCAATATATATATATATTTCTGTATTTCTTCCGCAGCTTACAAGTCACCATGATACAACATTTAACTTTGTGTTATGTCTTCAGAATCGCTCTTTTGCGCGCTCTCCACCTGTGTTTAAACACACATCCACTTTCACGCAGTCACCCAAATTTTAACTTTGTGTTCATCCAATATTGACTGAAATAGCACTCTTTTGTGAGCTGGCGTTCTGCCTAAATGCTCGTTTGAAGCGTGATGATGAGTCACTGCCTCAGTGCACACACACAGCAGAGCTCATGTGATCCATTAATTCCAGAAGAGATTAGAGGTATTTTCGGCATCCAAGGTTTGACAGAAAATGATTAATCCGCTACAAAATAATTATTTTATATAGAGTCCAGCGCACAGAGCAGGTGGATTTGTGTGCGCAAAGGAGGAGACCCGCTCCAAAAATAGCCTCTTGGGTCCTGCCTCAGTGCGCACACACAGCGGAGCTCATGTGATCCATTAACAAGATATTAAATCAACATACTTTTACATACAACAGACATCAACATACAGACATACTTTTACAGCTTGGAACTGTTTTATCAAGCTATAAAAAACATTAAAAATAATTACCTTAAGTTGTTCAAAATACATCCCACATGGAGCAGTAAAGAGAGGAAAAAAAAGCGTCCAGATGAAACAGTCCTCTGATTCTAGAAGTGATTAAAGGTGTTTTCAGCATCCAAGGTTTGGCAGAAAATGATTAATCCATTACAAAATATATAGAGTCCAGCGCACAGAGCAGGTGTGCGCAAGAGGAGGAGTCGCTCCAAAAATAGCCTCTCAGGTCCTGCGAAGGTGCCAGGCGCACGGATAATGGACTTTTAGCAGACTCGTAAGCACCACGCAAATGCCTCTAAGCCGTCGCAGTAACTCAAACACAAACTGCGCCACGCTGTTGTTGCTAAATTTTGAACATCTTGAAATTAGCGCCATGCTCAGAGAGGAGCCTCGTTAACTGAAGATAATGCCTCTAAGAGCCACTCTGAGCCACTATACTGCCACGATAGCTCACGAAACAAAAAAAACAGGGTGCATGGCTCCTTCTTCACTCAGTGGGACCGAGGCTTTTCTCTATTATCAACTCATTTTGAGTTTTTTTTTGTGCATTATTGTAGTGTATTTTTTATTGTTGGCATTATTATTAACATTCACTTATTTTTCTTGTGCTTTCATTCCTGGTAAAGTCCAATATAAATAGTCATAATTATTAAAAACAAATGTGTGATTTTTTTTTTTTTTTTTTTTTTTTTAGTAAATCACTCATAGGACCTCCTTATTAAATAAAAAAAACATGTCTTATGCAACAAAAAATTGGTACTTGAAGATGACCATACTACATGAAGGTGAATGCTGTCAAAAAAAATTCAGAATTTTTCTTAAAATCATAAAATTTGCCTGACGGTTAATGAAGTGGATTTGTTAATGCATTAGCTTTAAGATTCCAATTAATGACATGTTTTATGAAATTATTGTCCTACTTATATTATTGTCTGCACGCATCACACAATTTGAAAAGTGATGCAACTGTGGATGGTCGGTTGGTTGTTTATTTGGTCTCACTAGGTTTGTAAAGTTGGCTGTAAGGCTCCTGTAGCTATGATCTCTTCCTGTGGAATGATACCAGGAAATCCTTACCCCAAAGGCAGGCCCAGCCTGATCAGTGGCACGTTCCCTGTAAGTATGTGCATGATTTAGTGCTGTTCAATGATTGTTCGGTGCTTTGGTGATTGACTTTTTATTTGGGACAAAAACTATTTTAGTTACTGCAGTATTGGTTTAGAATGCAAAGATGGTCACAGAGTAAGCAGTTACATAGTGTAATTGTACAGGACAAGTAAAAAGCACAATAAAAGGTTTCTTGTTGCCAACAAACAGACAAAAATGTCTGTAGATGTGTCTGATAGCTTGAAGAGGATCCCTGTGGGGTTAAATGAGCGTGTGTACCTCACTAAATGTAAAATGAACAATTGTACAAAGTGCTCATTCCTTAAGACCAAAGAGATATATACATATACATACTCACACACACACACACACACAGTTATATGCAAAAGTTTGGGCACCCCTGATAATTTTCATGATTTTCCTTTATAAATCATTGGTTGTCTGGATCAGAAATTTTAGTTAAATATATCATATAGCAGATGAACACACTGATATTTGAGAAGTGAAATAAAGTTTCTAGTATTTACAGAAATTGTGCACTAATTATTGAAACAAAATTAGGCAGGTGTATACATTTGGGCACCCTTGTCATTTTATTGATTTGAATACATGTAGCACTAATTACTTGAAGACAAAATTGGTCTGGTAAGCTCATTGACCCTTGACCTCCTTACACAGGTCCTTACACAGCTTCTCATTCATGTCATTTCAAGACTGTATGTCAGTGACCATGGGTCATCACCAGAGGAATAGACGGATCATATTTGTATTTGTCACTTGATAAATGCTGCGTTTTTATATGGTGTGGGATTTTAATATTTTTTTAATACTTCCATGTCCTTCCTGATATGAGGCAGCTTCCTGCAGCTTTCAAAGAACAGCTCTGTAGCTCAGTGGTAAAGTCTCTGACTGGGAATCAGAGGTTTTGAAAGTTCGCATCCTGGGCGGTGTGTTTTTTTTGTTGTTGTTGTTTTATTTATTTATTCCACATAAGTGGCGTGATGTGGTTCCACACGTACCAGCTGGTTTTTATTTCTTCCACATAAGCGGCGCCATGTGATGCACCTGGCACTGTTCCTGCTCGACCGACAGGGCACATGCATGAACTCTCGTACGCTTGCCCAGCGTCGGCGCGATGTTTCGTGCGTGATGTTTCGTGCGCTAATTTCGAACTGATTCATGCTGTTTTGCCGTTTTCATCCAAACGCCATCCAAACTTTGCACTATGTGTGAAGGGGCCATAAACACTGCTTAGAATCTACTAAGAATTCATGCAGAGTGTGAAAGCAAAATAATTGTCTTCATGTGACGCCATGTTGATTTGATATTGTTCATCACAGTGCTCGCAAAATCACTAGCCCGACGTCCCGGGGCTATGTACTTTTTCACTCGGGCTACTAAAATTTTACACCCCCTGCCCGACGGGCTACCTAAAAATATACCCGATATCTTGGCTGGCTGAGGATGATAGGAGATGGCGCCGTCCTTCTGTGTGTTACGTGCGCAGCCAGGCACCCGCTCGCTCTCCCGCCCGCTTTCTCTCACGCGCACACACGAGCCAGCCGCATGTGCACGAAGCACCGAGTACGATGAAGTGAGAAGAATAGGAAGCAAAACAGTTGCTGGTTTAGTCTGCAGTCACCACGCTACTATTCAGAATTGAAGCATCGCAAACACTCGCCAATATAGACGTCTTTTGATGGTAGGTTAATAAAGTAAAAAAAAAAGAAAAGAAAAAAGAAACGCACGTGCGAAACAATTATATTTATTTATTTAATTCATTTGTTCTTTTTTTGAACACAGATGGATTTACGTCGATATTTTAGTTCTGTGCAGCCAAAAAACACAGGTCAGAATGAAGAGGGGGCAGAGAGAGAGGGACAGTCCAGCACAGATGAGCAGGCAACCACACAGGACCAGGCCAAGTCAGCGTCAGAGCAGCCAGCCTCCACAGGAACAGAGCGACAAGCCAGCCCAAAAAGAAAGAGTTCTGAAAAATCAGACTATGAAGCAAAAAGAAAGCGCACATTTGTGGTTTCATGGACTAAGGAATTCCCTTGGCTGGAATATGATAAGGTGAACAAAACAATGTTCTGTCAAGTGTGTCGTCAATTCCCTACAATTTCTGACTCCAACAATGCTTTTGTACTTGGTACTAGTAATTTAAGGAAAGACCCCATCAGAACCCATGACAACTCCCTGTCACATAAGAAGTGCATTAGTGCCCAGTCTGCAGCTTTATTCCCAGAAGAGACACCAATTGCAAAAACCATACAACACATGAACAAAGCACAGCAGGATATAATGACTAGACTTTTTAGAACAGCATTTTATGTTGCAAAAAGTGAATTGCCAATGGCAGAATTTGGCAGTCTTTGCAAACTTCAAAAAGCAAATGGCATAGATGTAGGTTCTACTTACCACAATGACCATGCCTGCAGAGATTTTATTAGGGCTATAGCAAAAACCTCTAGAGACCAGATTCAAAAAGATATCAAAGACAGCAGGTTTTTGTCTGTGCTCGCGGATGGGAGCACAGATGCTGGGGTTATTGAACAGGAGCTGGTTCATGTTAGATATGTAAAGGGAAATGGTGACATATCTACCTACATGGTGAAATGCCAACCAGTCAGAAGCTCAAATGCTGCAGGGGTTCTAGAAGCCATTGATGAAGCTGTGGACCATGTAGGCATCAGGGCAGACACTTGGGAAAAAAAAGTGGTCTGTGCCAATTTTGATGGTGCTGCTGTAATGATTGGAGACAAAACTGGAGTAGCTGGGCGGCTCAAAGAAAGGGCACCTCACATCATTACTATACATTGTGTGGCACATAAATTAGAGCTGGCAGTGCTGGACAGTATTAAAGGATGCGAGTACCTAGCAAAATTTGAAGACACACTCAAAAGCATCTTTAAGATGTATTATTATTCGCCAAAAAAGAGAAGGGAACTGACTGAAATAAGTGAAATGCTCAATGAAAAACTGGCACATTTTAGTGGCCTAAAAAGCACCCGGTGGCTGCCAAGCAGGCTGAGATGTCTAAAGGCTGTGGAAAAAAACTACACTCAAACAGTTACCCATTTAGAAAACATGTCAGGAGGAAGTGGTGTTACACCAGAAGATGCTGCAAAAGCAAAGGGGATTGTGCAGGAGATGAAAAGTGAGAGATTTGTTAGATTTCTGCATTTTATGTTAGATTACAGCACAATCCTTTCCAAATGCAGCACTGAAATGCAGCATGACAAACTGAGCATTATGCGAACAAATCAGTTAGTTGAGAGCACAACATCACACCTAATCAGCCTTAAAACCAAGCCAGGTGAATTTCAAAGATCCCTGGACACCAAACTCACAGTAAATGATGATGAGAGTATTTCTTACAGTGGAACAAAACTCACAAAAAGCCAGCGACCTGTTAGGGGGGGATGTGAAGACAAGGACAAAAGTGCCATTAGTACACTGTTCTTGAAGATTATTGACAACACAGTTAAGTACATGGACAACCGATTTAAAAATCTTTCTCAAAAACCCTTGTCTTGTTTCCACGTTTTTGACCCTTCTACTCTTCCCAGCTCAAGACTAGAGCTGTCAACTTTTGGGGATGAAGAGGTGGACTGTCTTGTCAAACATTTTGATACTTTGCTAAATGAGGAGGAAAAAGTCAAAATTCCAGAAGAATGGATGGATCTAAAAATGTGGCTTTCAGCACACCGTGGTAGCAAACTAGACACCTTGTACAAAGATCTCTTATCTGAGAATCCTGAAAACCTGTCCCATGTGTTGTTGTTAGTGAAGTTAATGCTGACACTAAGTCCATCAACAGCCATTTGTGAGAGAGGATTTTCCTGCATGAACCGTGTGAAAACAGTATACCGCACAAGTCTCCAGGCTGAAACACTGAATGACCTTATGCACATCTCCATAAATGGGGAATCAGTGGAATCCTTTTGTCCTGAGACAGCAATTCATTTCTGGGTGTTGAGCACAAAGGGCACAAGACATATTGTACACAAAACAGGAAAGACAGTGAGCAGAGAAGAGGAGACTGTGGCACAAGAGGAAATGTCTGAAGATGATGAGACTGTTCCCTCAACAACTGGCATTTTCTAATTTGCCAGAATAATCCATTTTCTTGTTCTTGTTCCGTGTTAATAAAAGTTCCAAAAATGTTAATTAGGTTAAATGTGTTATCACTTGCATTAAAACATTAAAAACAAAAAATGGGCCAGTTCATTTCATTTCGGGCTACCAAAACCTGAAGAGTGCCTGCCCGAAGGGCTACTAGGGATTTTGAAATTTTGCGAGCCCTGCATCACTGTGGGAATGCACTGTGAAATGTCCTTGCTTAATCCAGAGACTGTTCATGCAGTTTATACAACGTTCTGGAATGGCCATCTCAGTCCCCAGACCTGAATATTATTGAAAATCTGTGGTGTGATTTTAAGCGGGCTGTCCATGCTCAGAAACCAACAAATCTGAGATGTTTTGTAAAGAGGAATGGTCCAAAATACCTTCAACCAGAATCCAAACTCATTGGAAGCTATAGGAAGCATTTAGAGGCTGTTATTTCTGCAAAAGGAGGATCTACTAAATATTGATGTATTTTTTTCTGTCCTATGAACTTCATTTCACGTCTCAAATATCACTGGGTTTGTCTGCTATGTGATATATTTAACTGAAACTGCTGATCCAACCAACCCATGATTTATAAAGGAAAAACATGGAAATCATCAGGGGTGCCCAAACTTTTACATACCACTGTATATATATGTATATATGTGTCAGATGTCTTCATGATCCGCAGCAGTCTCTGGGGTAGGTTGTTGCACCTCAGTGTCCTCAGGAAGAACAGTCTGCTTGGCTTTCTTGGTGATGTAGGTGGTGTTCAAGCTCCTCAGTGATGTGTACTCCCAGGAATTTAAAGGACATATCGCACTCCAATCAACACTGTCTTTTAAAAAAATTATATACCAGATTATCAATCATTGCTTCCAACAAGTCCTGATGTAGTTGATAGAAATAAAATTAGCCATACAGCGTCTGAAAAATTCACACCAATTCAGAGCTAGGTTTAGCCTCAGGTGCTGAACATTAGCTGCCTGAAGGTCACTCCACCTGTGGTCAGCTACAGTCCATTTCATGATATACTCTAGTACACACAGTCAACGTGGTCTGTTTTTTTTGTTGGTTTTTTTTGTCTCCAAATGTAATATGGCTTTAATTTGGTTTTCAAATAAAATTCTTGTATTTTGTGATCGACATTGTCTCCACCTCTTTGCAGCACAGTGTATTCAGACCCCCCGCCCCCCCCCCCCCCCCCAAAAAAAAACACATACATCTTAATAAGACTGAATAATACTGGTGGTGGCCAAGGTTCTTGGTTCAAACCCCACCCCTGCCACATTTCTCCTTGTAATGCAGAGTTGTGTCAGGAAGGATATCCGGTGTAAAACCAATTGGTGTAAAACCAATTCAACATGTAAATCCACCTCTGATTTTCTGTGGCAACTCCAAGTGCAAACAAGGGAGCAGCTGAAGAGACTTATACTTTGAAAGTGGTGTCTGATTTCACTCCCGTTGTGTTCACACACAGAGCCATGTAGAACTCCACAGTGTGGCACTGTGTTTTATCCACAGGAAAACAGCTTTCCTTTACAGCTTTCTTTCGACATCTCTCAGTAACTTACTTTAGCTTAGCCATCGGTTTAGCGCAGCTTAGCCAATAACGCAAAACATCTGGAAGCTGATCCACGTCGGTTCTCCTGTTAAACTCCAGAGGGATGGGGTCTGTCCATCGGTCCTTGTGCAGTCAGAAAATCACATCGATCAGCGCAAGATGCCAAAGAGGCAGTATTCTCTCACAAACTGCCATGATCACAGTGGTCACCATTAAGTATGAAGCTGCACCTGATTTCTGCAGAAGAGTCACCAGCCCAGAAGATGCACAAATGCCACCCAGGCCATTAGCTTTGGAAAATCCGTCCAACTAATAAGCTACACTAGTCATATGACTCCATCCTTGCAAAATATACATTTGAACAATTTTGACATATTCACTGTTAAAGTAGACACACAAACACACAAATCCCACTGATTTCACACCATAAAAAATTATGTTTCCCCCCATTCATTTTAGGGGCGGGACCTGAGATGATGTCACCAAAATTTATATTCCTCAAAGCTTGGGCTTTCTGAGCTTTTATCAGAGGCAGGTGAAATGAAGCTAATTTCCCCATGTTTATGACTTAATTTCTGTGGGCATATGACACAAAAAATAAAATACATAAATATTTCATAATTCTTTATTTATTTAGAATAGTCAGCTCATTTGACATTTTATTTACTAGTGATACACATTTTAAAACTTCTTCCCCCTTGATTCACAGTCACTGTGATGCTTTTTTTCTTCCTCAGACCTGTTATGACTTGAGGGATAATTTGCAATAATAATAATGATTATTGTTATAGTTAATTATTGATGACTGCAGTTGTTTGTTGCCTGATTTAAAAAACAAAACAGCGTACACTATACTTTTTTGATTGGCTTATTTGAAATTCAACTTGTACTAAAATCAAAATGTAAAAACATTACGGTTCATGTAAAATTACAAGGAGAACACAACAACTTCAAGATTTATTTCCATTGTGGTCCTCAAAAAAAAGAAGAAAAGGCATACACATTATTTCTGATAGTGGTTTTCCTTCTGGTCCCATCCTGAAAAATACTCAGAGACTATAACTGACCATTAAACCTATTTTGTGTGCAACCAAAGGGAACACCTCCAATGAAGAAAGAAGGAGAGAAGAAAGAAGATGCATCTAACAATATGGAGGGGAAAGGAATCGCTGCCCGGATTATTGGACCGTTCAAACCTGTAAGGATGTGAATGAGATTTTTTTTTTTTTTTAAATTGGATGTGTTATGATAATTAAAGCTCACATGACTTATGAGGCATGACATGATTAAGTACCTTATCTACAAATTACTCAAGCTCAGTTCCAGACAATAAACCAGTTTACTATATGAGCTAATGATAAACCACAGTCAGAGTGCTCAGTGGACTAGTGTATAGCTTTATAAATGGCAGTGCAAACACTTCATATATGAGGGTTTTAATGCCATTTGTTAGCTGGCTTTTGTTGTATTTTCTGTTGCAACCTGCACATAGTATTTATTGTCAGAGCTGTTTAACAAGACAAGTCATTTTAAATGTTTTTATTTTCCATTTCAGCGATCATACATTATAATTTCAAAGCTTAGCCCTGCCAGTATTTTTCAAATGGTTGAAATTCTACAGCTTCTCTTGGAATGATAGAAACCTATTTGGTGAATTCTGGCTAATGATGTACATAATCCAGAGTAGGGTATGGGGTCATTATGAAATGCATTTTCTTATCTTATAGTTTCCTTCAACCTACAACCCGCATCGTCCTGTACCCTACCCAATACCACCGTGCAGACCTCACGCTACAATCACACCAAGTAAGAAACAACACACAGCTGTCTCTGTCATATGCAGTATAATTCTGTAAGGTTCAGAGCTCTTTTGGGTCCACCAACAAAGTAAATTATAATTTTACTGCCATCTGTGCTTGATTAACATATTTATTGTTGAGGATGAATCGTATTTTTTATGGTTGCCTGTATATGTGTGGTGGGCACTTAATGTTTGCAACTGCTACTCAGGTGCATACAACAACAACCCAGCCTTTGGTTCTGTGGGAGGGGTTATAACAACCAATGTGCCCCCTCCCCCCTACAACGCCACCCACAAAGTAGCAGGTATGATTTGACAGAAGCGTGAGTACGTGCGTGTGTAGGAAGAACTTGAAGCTTGCTGCCTAACTACCTGGCATGCTGCTTACCTGCACCTCTCCCATTTAATGCCTTTATGACATTCTGTTGCAGTACACCGAGTGACCATGAATGTAGAAACCCTGTATGTTGTAATGCAGTCATACAGATCAGACTGATTAAAAAAATTATTCAAAATTCATATTATGTTGACACTATCTGAGCAATGTTGCTTCAACTCTAGTATTTTTTGAGGTTGTGCATTCTTGATAAATGGCTTTGTTATGTTAAATTTTATTTCAGTACTGTATTTATCGCAGTGTTATATTACTTCATACAGGTATTTTTATATTTCTGGTCAGTAAAAATTTTAAAATATGTTTTGGTGAGTTTTAAGCACAGATTGGTGGTTGGCTTAGACCAGCTTCACACTAATATCCTAGTAATACTTCATTCAGGATCTTTCTTGTGCATTTTTACAATTGAAATGTTTCTTTTTGGAGCACTGGGGAGACCTTTGGTCATAATTTCAAAGGTGGCTAATGTTTAAGGACTTACCTAGATCATATTCCAGGTGAGGACAGTATTTCAGGGTTTTCTTGCCAAATATTTTATTCTTTAAAAAAAATCCCCAATGGTAAAAAGACATTTCAGTTGATCAAATTCTTAAAATATCCATATTTTGCTATATGTTGCATGCAGGGATGCTTTCTGGGTATTCCTCTTTGTTCTGCTTCGTTTCACCTCATAGATATGTTGCCTAGTTTGCTGGATTATAATGTATTCCATTTATGTTTTGAAATTACATTTGTCCATAAAGATACAACAGAAATAGTATACAAATAAGGAATGTTTATGAGTTCAGTGGTACAAATATTTCATGAGGTGTAAGAGGAAATGTTCCATTCAATGAGGTGATATTCCTTCCATTGAACAAATGAAAAAACATTCATTATTTGTTTTATATAACGGCTAAAAATGTTATATTTTATTAATTTATAAATAAGAGAAAGTGGACTTACATTTTGGTGTGCGTTGCTGGTCCTTTGATGTCAACAGGTTCGCGTTGCTGGTCCTTTGATGTCAACAGGTTCCAAACACATCAACACAAATTTTAAATAGCAGTCCAGTCCAATCCAGAATTGTTCTCAGTCAACTTGCAAAAGCAGTCAGACAGTTCACAAACAATCTTGATGATGTAGTCCAAAGCTGAGGCCATGCACTGACTTCTTCATGTACACTGTTGTGTAGTCCAGCGAAAATTTGCGACAGAAATTTGTTGAGCTCCTCACCCTACAGTGGTTCCACTTCACCTAGAGATGTCCCAGATGCCTTACGGCGTAGTGGATTTGTTTTTTCTTTTGTGTTAAAAGAATGAGCAGCGTCAATAAGCTGCTGTAGTCGTTAGTGTGTGTGCGTGGTGTGTGTGCATGGTGGTCTAAGCGTGCAATGGTACAGATTAGGGTTGGGTATCGAGAACCGGTTCTTTTCAAGTATCGTTAAGAAATGATTCGATCCACCAATATCAATAGCCTTTTTGTTGATGATTCCCTTATCGGTCCTTCAGAGCAGCAGTTTTTGAGGGTGTTTGTCAGGAAAATGATCATTCCTCTACGTTGATAGACCCTGCAGCGGCTCTGTAATCAACCATTTCTGCAGCATGACACCACTTTGAAGAGTGAACCAGCGTGAGCCACTGAAGCAATGCTTCGATCCATTGGCTCGTTGGTTCTTTGATTCGCTGCTCTTCAGAAGTGGCAAGTCCGCTTCTTAACCCCTCTCAAAGTCATTAAAATATCGTGAGTCACCTTTGTGTGGATTAAAATCACTAACTGGGACTCTCGTCTTGTTGCAGTCAAGAAACGAGAATCGTCCTCTGTTCCTTTGGCACAGCTCCAAATGCTGCGCGGTTCTCTGCTGAGATAGAGTCCGGTCAGAATTAATAACTTCAGAACGAACTGCCGCTTTAAATAAAATTACACCTCTTACAAACGTTGTAATACAAGCAATAAACTACAATCGACCAAAATCTTTTTTTTTTCCCCTCTCAAAATGAGACGCGCTGCATTCTTTATAAATTACGTCCTGACGTTCAGCACAGCCAGCTGTAAGAGCTCAGCTCAGATGTATGGAAAGACATTCGTGCCAATAATGTCTGAAAGGAAATGCTTTTGACAATAACTACAGATTTTGTTTATTTCTGTTTATGTCCAGGATCCACCATGTAGAGTTTATTATGTCCAAAGTTTAAGGATCCAGTGACCAGTTTCATATTTATTTACTTTAAGACTCAATAAAATGTTGTTCAGTTTCAATTTAATCGGCTTATAAAGCACCAAATCACAACAAAAACTTTCCAAAGGCGCCTCACATAGAACAGTTCAACATAAAAAATTACAATAAATAAAAAAACAAAAAAAAAACAAATACATAATTAAAAACAGAAGTAAAAGAATAAAACAGATAGAAAACCTGTAAAGCCTACTTTTAGTACACAAAAAATTCACAAGCGGTATCGATAAGGGAATCGATAAGGAATTGGATCGATAAGCTGAATCGATAACGGTATTGATAGATAAAATCTTATCAATACCCATCCCTAGTACAGATCATATGGAACCAGATTTGCACGATAAATGGAGCCAATATTGCACCCTATGGAGCACAGTGACAAATGCAATGAATGATCAATATCATGTGACATACAAACCACCGATCAAATGACAAGGATCTATTCAGCCGTTATATAAATATTTATGTTTACTTTTGCTGTGTTGTATAGCAGTCATCATTTTCACATTATGTTTGTCCATCCATCAGGTTACAACAAACCAGGCAATCCACAGAACACCACACCTGGAGTCAGCAGTGGACCGCTCCATATTCCTCATGGGTCCACACCTTCAACCCCTACTCCAGCTCAAGCCTCTCCTGCTCCACTGCCTCCCTCCACTCCTATCACACCAGTTTTCCCTGGCATGGTGCCCTCTCACAACCCTAATGCCCTGTCTCCCTCTCCTGCGCCGTCCCCTTCTGTCATTAAGTCAGGTCCACAAACCCCTAGTGGCCACGTTACCCCCACTCCCTCATCTGTCATTAAAGCCCACACACCCTCAGGCACCCCATGTGGAACACCCGCCCCCAACAGTGGGGGCTTCTCCTCTTCCCCCTTTCAAGCTATTTCCCGTCCAGACACTCCTGCTACCTCCAGGACTGGGCCAGACCCCCTGTCTCAGGCAAACTCCATTATCTCAAATCAGCTGAAAGTTTTTTCCCAGTCCACAGACCAGCAGTCTGGACCAGCCTTCCCTGGTATAGCCTCACAATCAGGTGTCCCCTCTGGGTCAGTGATCCGAAGTTACACCCCCTCTGGTCCATTGTCTGCAACTTCTGGTCCAATGACTCCAGTAAATCCAACCTGTTCTACCCCAGCCCCTAGCCCCAAACCTTCCCCAGCTACTTCCTCACAGGCTCAGGTGCCTGCTGGAGCACATCAAGTTGATCAGCAGCGTGCAGCGCTGAACAGACACCCGGGGGGTAGCAGCAGTGGCAGTAACAGCCCAGTGCCTTCTGCTTTCAAGGGGACCTCTCACTCTGCTACACCATCTGTAGGCCCTTTGGTGGCACAAGCATCTGCTCTGGCACGATCCTTGGGGCTTTCACACTCCTCAGCCTCCCCTCAGGTCTCTCTCCCTAGTCCAGTTGCTATCACTGGACTACAAGCACTTTCCACTAGCCCAGTGCCTTCTCATTATCCTGGCCTGGCAGCCTTCCCTGCCCTCTCATCCTCACTTCCCCCCTCCACTATACCTTCATCACTGAACTCAGTGCCTGCCACTACTAACATTTCTAACCACCCTTCCACATCCATCTATCCAGGACTGGCTCCTACTGCTGCCCCAAGTGCTGCCTCTCCTTTTGGTTTAGGCCTCAACTCTGCTCCCTCTATATTCCCAGGACTCCCCCCTGGCCCTAGTTCTGCTACCTTCCCAGGGCTTGGGGTTTCAGGTGGGGCTGGTGCTGGGAGTCCTGTGTTGTCTTCATTTATGGGGTTATCAGGGGCTACGCCATCTTCAGTAGCATCAGTAGCACCACTGCAAGCAGCAGCAGCTGCTGCTGCAGCAGCAGCAGCAGCAGCAGCAGCAGGGGTCCCATCTCCATCACCAGTTTTACCAGGATTTGCTTCTGCCTTCAGCTCCAACTTCCAGCCAGGGTAAGATGGGCAGTTGTGTGGAGTTTCCAGTGGAAATGTATTTCCTCATTTTGTGTCCTTTAATTTGACTTCGAAGAACACAGCACCAGCTGTAAAAATAAATGTAAGTTGTATGTGTGGTGGTTGTTTTCATATTTACAGTTTGGCTGTAAATGTTGGGTACAGCACAGTGGAAAGTGGTTGGAATTGGTTGTTTGCTAGACAAGGTGGCAGTAGCCGGTTTTGGATTTGCACAGAATTTAAATTTTTTCAGAAAGTTGACAAAACACTGTAGCAGAATGACATAATTTCCATTGAGTGAATGAATGCACCTGCTGGGTTTTGTCTTAGCGCATGGGTTAAAGTTCTCCATCACCACAACGGATTTCCGTTATTTGGAAAATTTAACCACACATATGCATGCGCACGTGGTGTCATGCGTGTTTTGGGGCCGAAATATGATAGTCTCACTGTCAAAGCAACATCCCATTCTGCGCTAATCAAAGCAGCAGCAATGTCAACGTGGACTGCGGAGGAAGGGACTGTGTGAATTTTCACTCCTCTCCGCTCTGTTTACTGCTTGCCATGAGCCACCGTTCTTTTCCTCCCTGTCTTTGTGGGAATATTGGCAGACACTCCCCAAGTAGAGCGGGGTGTGGTTTTGGTTTGAACCAATGAAGCATTGATCCGACTCACTGTTTCAATGGTTTCGCTTTATATATATATATATATATATATATATATATATATATATATATATATATATATATATATATATATATATATATATATATATATATATATATATATATATATATATATATATATATGTCTGTGAGTAATATTTACCTTTTTTATATTAAACCGACCTGTTGTGGTCTTCTAAAACAGTTGATAGATGTATTTTATAACTTAAAAACGGGACAGATGCTAACGCGTTAGCATGTGTATGGCGTTTTCAGTGTTAAAGTTAGCATTAAGCTGTTCGCATCTCAGCACAGTTTGTGTGCATGTTTTCTGTATAATAAATAATTAATGGCTTAGTGTTTGTTGTTGTAAAAAAGACAAATGTATTATGAATTGTAATTTTTTTTATTTTTTTTATTTACATAATAATAATAATAATACCAACAACAACAAAAGTAATAACTAATATTGCTACAATTTTAGAGAAACAGACAAAAAGATCCTGATAAAACAAAACACAACAGAAATGGTAAAACCAAGTAACAATGAACATAAATAAATAAATAAATATAGAAATAAAAAACTGTTAACTGTGAACACCTAGTGACTCTTAAACCTCCACTTCATCCCTGTTTACTTTGTGAACAGCAGAAAAACATTGTCAGTTGCTTTAGGCCCTAATTTTGTATTTTATTGACTGTACAGCGACACAGCACCCATTTGGTGGATTCACTGGATTAGAACAAATCAAAATACTACAGAAGACAAAGAATTTTTACTTGACAGTTTGAAGTGAGTTTTCTTTGTTTCAGAAGACTTCATTCCCATTAAAATTCACCAGAATATACAAAATTTGACTTGCTCTTTTAAAACATTTCTGGGGGAGCACCCCCAGACCCCTCCATAATCAATAGTATGTTTTTACTTCACACTTTGAAGTGACTTTTCTTTGTTTCAGTGGGCTTCATACTCATTAAAATTCACCAGAATATACAAAATTTGACTTGCTCTTTAAAAAAAAATTCTGGGGGAGATCCCCCAGATGCCCCATAATCAATACTATGTTTTTACTTCACAGAGTGAAGTGTTTTATTTGATTCAGAGGGCTTCATACCTGTTAAAATTCACCAGAATACACAAAATTTGACTTGGTCTTTAAAAAATGTTCGGGGGGAGCACCCCCAGACTCCCCAGAATCAAGACTACACCCCCCCCCCCCCCCCACCCCACCCCCCCGTCTCTCCTTAGAGGCTATTTAAAATAGATTTGTATACTGTATAATTTGTTTATTGTATTTATTGAGGAAAAAAGAGTGTGCCACATTTTAGGGAATTGCTGACATTGATTTTTGCCAGGAAAACATTTCAGTCAGATGAAAATTTATTGCTTTAACCCATGTCTTAGCGATAACTGTCATTCCAGTGAGCCCCTCACTGGAACTGTAATTCTAGTAGTCATAGCAACATATGAGAAAGTCTTGATAAATATTGCCATCTTGTTTTTTTTTTTTGTTTTTTTACATCAGTATTGCTGCAAAGTAATCTCTTATGTGGTTTAACAAGCTCTCTATCTCTTTCTCTGTCCACACGTAACATGCCATGTATTTTAGCATGTCATGTGACTCTTTGTACCTCATGTGACCTGTAATAGCGGAACAAGTGCTGTAGGTGTGCGTGAATGTGTTTGTTTGTCTATATGTGGCCCTGTGACAGACTGACGTCCTGTCCAGGGTGTGCCCTGCCTCACGCCCCATGAATGCTGGGATAGGCTCCAGCCTCCCACCCCCATTTAGAGTAAACAGTCGAAGATGAGTGAGTGAGAACTTTGACTTGTGCAAGTTGGAGGGTGATGTAAATACGCCGACTGATTTTCCATTTGGACATACATGAAGTGGCTGAAATAAGGACATAATAAATCATATCCATTTTCCACATTGGTCTTCATCTGATAAGCAGTTCCACTGCTCATAGATGGTTCAAAGTCCATTTGTACTCCTGCTGTCTTTCTGGAAGGACAGATGGAGACTTTCGTTTGAATTGTCTCAGACATAATTGTCAACACCATGTCCAGCTGAATGTTTTGATATGACAGTTGTTTGTACAATATTTTTGTTATACGTCAAGTAAATGTATGCTTTAGAGAGATCACTCAGGGTTTTTTTTTTGTCTGTTTAATATATGATTATTGTCACTGAAAAGTATTACAGGAACACTCTGCCACATATTTTGCATTGCTGGGGATGTTGAATGTGTCGGTAATGTAGATGATGGCGCAATAAAATAGTAAACACTTTATTTCTGAGTATTTAGTAGTGCAAGTTGAAACTGAATATAATTCAGACTCAGATTCTGCTCATAGAAAAAGTTTGTTTCGATCACTATCACTGAAAACTGAAATTCAAACAATAGGATATCTGAATGGTGTTTTGGTACCAACAAACTCACATTCTAAACAGCCCTTTTATGAAAATGAACCTCTTTTCTAAGTCAGTAATGCCTTATTTTCATATTATTTAGTATTATGACTCCGATTATGGTTTATTTTATATATGTATATATACCGGTATATGAAATAAAATGACAGTACTTGCAAATAATGAAAATGACACAACAATATGTTAAAGTTGCCATTGTGTGTTCGTAATGAGATATACAGTGCTCTCCAAAGGTATTGGGCTGCTTGATATTTCTTATTTTAATTTGTTTATGATATATTTTTAATTAATTTACATCAAGTTGTCTGCTTTGAGTTTGAGTTTCAAGAAGATAATTTTAGAAATTTTTATATGACCTGATTTACTTTTTGTATTTGAAATGGCATAAACAAATTAAAATGCATGAAATACCAAGTGGCCCAATAATTTTGGAGGGCACTGTCCTCACAATTAAATGGTACATTTCACATTTGGACTTAAGAACAAAAAAGGTTGTAACTGTTTTTAGTCACCTGTTTTGTGTTTTGGAGAAGCTGGGTCAAATTTGTATTTTATTGCTGTGAAGGAAAAGCGGATATATTCTGACAGCCATTGTTGGCGGTGTTGCAGGTTGAGTGGTGGACTCCAGCCTCCAGGAAGCAGTGGGTTTCCAGGCTTGTTGTCCTTCCCAGGTGTCCCTGGCTTCTCCGCCTCTGCCTCCTCTGCTGCACTCGGTGGCCTCCACAACGCAACTGTACAATCTGCTCTGCTGCAGGTATGCAAAAACTATAATACAGGGTTTACACGGAGCCTTAAAGAGTCTTAAAATCCATTAATTGGTATTAAAATGTCTTTAGTCTTTCAAAAGTCTTAAAAATGCCAAGACATGGGAAGTCTGATTTATTCTTGTTTTAATCTCATACTGAAAAATATCAAAATTAATGGCAATAACCATTTTGTCCTAATTTAGACTAGACAGCAGATCCAAGAAATCTCATTTGTTGCCAAAGCTTCAGAACAGACACTTTGAACTCAGTGGACGTCATGTATCTGATGAAATGAGGAAGTGTAAATTTATTGAAAGTGGGCTGTTCAGGGACCTTTATGCTGCGTGGCTTAAACTAGTAACCCTGTAATGTGCTACAATAAATATTTGGTCAGATTTGTCTGTTACATACAATTATTTATGTTGATATTTTTAAACGTCTTCATTTTTTGGTTATTATGATGTTGGTCTTTAATTGCATTCTGTCTGGCATGATAAAGTCACCTGTTTGAAACTCACCATGATACAACATTTCCACAACACAGGCATCTTTCTACTTTGAGTTTGCTCATAGAGTGTAGATGTGCTACATAAATAAAATTGTATGTTTTATTTCAGGCTCATCCCACGTCGGCCTTGGAGAGTTTTCCTTCTCAGCCCAACAGTTTCACCAGCTACCCTCCAGGTCCAGGAAACCCTTTCCCCCTACAACCAGGCCTGCACCCCCAGCTGGGATGGCAGTGAAACACACCATACACTAACATGCTTATTTGGTTTTAAGCGCTGGCTTGCCAGTCAGCAGCTGACACATTTTATTTTATAGCTTTGAATCATGCTTGTGTTTGCTGAATTACAGTTAAACGTATTGTAAGGAGGAACACAACAGCAAAAAGTCTGAAAACAATGTATACATTAGGGTTAGAGGATGGGAGAGTTGTAGAAGTATTTTACTTTACTCCCAGTGAAAGGTTGTAAATAGAATACTTAGAAGTTGCTTGGTAGGTTTTACAACTAGACTGATTGATTTTAATGTGAGCTCAGCTTTTATTGTTTTTATGAAATTTTCAGTGTTTATTAATGAATTATAGATTTTTTTTTTAAACTATGTATAAGATCATGTAATGAATTGACAGTAACATGTAGTATTTGGAGTCCACCCTCAGTGGAAACGACGTATCATCTGAGTGTTTTGAAGCTAATGTCAGTGTCTTTCTGATTTGTAATGAAGTCACATTTTGAAATGGGAACAGTGAATATTTTTAATCTGTGTGCTGTGTTAAAAAGACATAAAGTCCCACTTGAGTTTGCCACGTTTGTGTTACTGTGAAACCACACTGGTGGCTGTGGGTGATTGCTGTGATTTACTTTGTATGTTTGCAATGGTGACAGTGATGACACTGCTGGTACTGTAATTACAGTATTTAACGATACCTATGGTGATGCTTTGGGAACAGTTTGAAGCCTTTCCTCACTGATATGTGACCTTGAGTTGTAATATGGCGGTGTTCTTCAGTAATTCTCTACAATGTTGTCATTTCACTTTGACTGTACACCTCATACACTCAACAGAAATATAAACGCAACACTTTTGGTTTTGCTCCCATTTTGTATGAGATGAACTCAAAGATCTAAAACTTTTTCCACATACACAATATCACCATTTCCCTCAAATATTGTTCACAAACCAGTCTAAATCTGTGACAGTGAGCACTTCTCCTTTGCTGAGATAATCCATCCCACCTCACAGGTGTGCCATATCAAGATGCTGATTAGACACCATGATTAGTGCACAGGTGTGCCTTAGACTGCCCACAATAAAAGGCCACTCTGAAAGGTGCAGTTTTATCACACAGCACAATGCCACAGATGTCCCAAGATTTCAGGGAGCGTGCAATGGGCATGCTGACAGCAGGAATGTCAACCAGAGCTGTTGCTCGTGTATTGAATGTTCATTTCTCTACCATAAGCCGTCTCCAAAGGCGTTTCAGAGAATATGGCAGTACATCCAACCAGCCTCACAACCGCAGACCACGTGTAACCACACCAGCCCAGGACCTCCACATCCAGTATGTTCATCTCCAAGATCGTCTGAGACCAGCCACTCGGACAGCTGCTGAAACAATCGGTTTGCATAACCAAAGAATTTCTGCACAAGCTGTCAGAAACCATCTCAGGGAAGCTCATCTGCATGCTCGTGGTCCTCATCGGGGTCTCGACCTGACTCCAGTTCGTTGTCGTAACCGACTTGAGTGGGCAAATGCTCACATTCGCTGGCGTTTGGCACATTGGAGAGGTGTTCTCTTCACGGATGAATCCCGGTTCACACTGTCCAGGGCAGATGGCAGACAGTGTGTGTGGCGTCGTGTGGGTGAGCGGTTTTCTGATGTCAATGTTGTGGATCGAGTGGCCCATGGTGGCGGTGGGGTTATGGTATGGGCAGGCGTCTGTTATGGACGAAGAACACAGGTGCATTTTATTGATGGCATTTTGAACGCACAGAGATACCATGACGAGATCCTGAGGCCCATTGTTGTGCCATACATCCAAGAACATCACCTCATGTTGCAGCAGGATAATGCACGGCCCCATGTTGCAAGGATCTGTACACAATTCTTAGAAGCTGAAAATGTCCCAGTTCTTGCATGGCCGGCATACTCACCGGACATGTCACCCATTGAGCATGTTTGGGATGCTCTGGACCGGCGTATACGACAGCGTGTACCAGTTCCTGCCAATATCCAGCAACTTTGCACAGCCATTGAAGAGGAGTGGACCAACATTCCACAGGCCACAATTGACAACCTGATCAACTCTATGCGAAGGAGATGTGTTGCACTGCATGAGGCAAATGGTGGTCACACCAGATACTGACTGGTATCCCCCCCCCCAATAAAACAAAACTGCACCTTTCAGAGTGGCCTTTTATTGTGGACAGTCTAAGGCACACCTGTGCACTAATCATGGTGTCTAATCAGCATCTTGATATGGCACACCTGTGAGGTGGGATGGATTATCTCAGCAAAGGAGAAGTGCTCACTATCACAGATTTAGACTGGTTTGTGAACAATATTTGAGGGAAATGGTGATATTGTGTATGTGGAAAAAGTTTTAGATCTTTGAGTTCATCTCATACAAAATGGGAGCAAAACCAAAAGTGTTGCGTTTATATTTTTGTTGAGTGTAGTTACTGTGGCTTGTAGAGGTGCACTGCCGCTTTATTGTTTAATAGCAATAGACATTTGTTTCTTACCCTGGCTTGTTTTGATTTCCTTTTCCCTTTTAACTGTTGTTGAACCTTTGGATTATTCTCTCGGTCAACCCGTTGATTTATATGTATGTCTTGCCTCTTTTGGCAACAAAGCAATCATATGGCCAAACATATTTGATATGGCTTGCAGTTGCAATGACACCAAAATATAGAGGTTTAAAAAAAAATCAAAATGCTTATTGTTCACTCGTCAAGGTTATTTCATCACTGAGACAATTCGATGAAAGTTTCCGATAGATCAAACAGTTGCACTTTAACCCCCTACCAACTGCCTCATTTTGGCTTGTCAATATCTCACAAATAAAAAGTGAAATTTCCCATCGATGGGATATACAGGCATAGAAGGGGTTTTAATATAAAGGCCACTTTCTTATTGGCACATACTATGATATCATAAATTGTGGATTAAGAACAACTCAAGTAGCAGGATAGTTGTTGAGTATTAGTCAACCATTTTTATTTGAAACCTTATTGAGGTGTTTAATCCCTATATATTTTTTTAAATTAAGCCGTACTACAGTAATGCAGCAGCCACTTAGTAATTTACACAGCATTTTTTTTTTTTTTATGAACGTAATATTGCACAACTTAATGTGTAACTGAGGTGGTCACGAGTCATGAGTCTCATGTCCATTAGCCATGAGACACGTGAGCACCTCAGCTTGAGATTTCACTGGAGCAGTTTCATGTAAACCAAGAGCACCGTGCTCTTAGAGCACAAACCTCTGCTAACACTACTAGTTTCCAATTCCACAAATTTTTACCTTGCGAAAAATTTTCAAGGACAAAGTCCTGTTCGAAGTGTCTTTTCATAAGCGAAATCAGATGTGATAAAATGTCAGGAGTATGTATTTAGTTCATGCACTTGAATCAAAGTTTTTTATGGTGGTGTCAGGTTTTTTTGTTTTTTTTTTCAGCTTTTTCAGTTTCTGAATTCTTTTTCTGGTAATTTTCACAGAACGTTGGTTATGTCTGCTATGCACAATTTGTCATTGCTTTTTGGCACTTCGTTTCCGACTGATAACTGGAAGATAAACAGGCATAAAATCGGTGTAGATAAATCCATAACAGAAAAATTAGTGATTGAGGCAGTTTTGATTGAAATAAAATCAAAAATGTACACCAAATGGACTTTTCAAGATTAAATTCAAATGTCCACACAATCCACATTAGATCAAACTTTGTCAAGCGATAGTGAGTGTCAGTCTGCACATCACTTTCAAATATGAGAGTGATTGGGGGCAATGTCAATCTGTAATCTGAATCAGATCTGGATCGAACTTTGTCAGTCGATAAAGGATACCATCCTACACAACGCTCTGAAATCTGAAAGAAAGTTGATCTTTTTTGACAGAGGTATGCATTGTTGAAAATTCGTTCAATGTTAAAGATAGGGAGTTTTCCAAGGTATTATTGCTTTTGACCTATGACCTTGAAATTTGAATCACTTCTTGCCTATCAGGATATGAATTTTCAGTAAAAAAAAAAAAAAAAAAAAAAAAAAATCAATGATATATGAAAAATTGTGGGCTGCAGGCTGTTCACAAACAAAGAGAGAACCAAATGGGCGAAAACATCACCTCCACCGCCTTTGTTGGCGGAGGTAAAAAAAAAAAAAAAAAAATAGCAACAACTAAATGATCGATTTATTTACAGTCATGGTAGGACATTTACATACACTCAGACAAGAATGTCCTGTTAATTTTTGGCTTTTAATGAGGTGTTTGAACCTTCTGTTGTCGTTAGTGCCACAGAGAGCAGGAATTATTAGACCCTAGGATGTAGACAGCCACACAACAGAGGGATAAGGTGCAACAATGGTGATGATAAAAAAAATACAATCTTAACTTCAAATATCCAAAAATACTTGACAATTTGTAATGGTGGTGGGCATGAAAAACCAAGGTGATCTGCACAGCAAGAGGCAAGGTGACGAACAAACAGTGGGTAACAAAACAACTGTCCAAAAACATGACAGCGAGGGAAAAACAAATGGTGAACCTTAGGTGAAGCTGGAACCAGCGGTGCAACATAAGACTCAAAAGGCAGGACGGACAGGAACTACTTCTCAGGAGGACAAAGTGAAAGTGAAACTTTGCCACCTGATTATAGGAAGAAACCTCAAGCAGACCAGACTCTGGGGTAGCCATCTCCTTTGGCCTATGGCCAAAATATTATTTGTAGTTCCAATTATGGACATTTTACGAATATTTTTTTTATGTTTTCTGCCAGTATTCAGTTTTCCACCTGGCACATCACAATCAACAATTATTGTTTTCCACCCAACACAGCTTTACACCCATTGCTACACTGTGTAAAAACACAAGTCGTCCGTTCGCCCATGGAAGAATGCGGATGGATTGCTGTTGTTTGGCAGCATAATGTGTTTGAGTCCATTGTAGTTTTCTTCTGTTTAATATTCAGACAGCCACACATGGGAACTTCATGAGACATTTGGTCTGTGTGCACAGGGTTGCACATTGGTGCATCAGGGTAAGATCAGGAATGCATCCCTTAACCCCCACCAGCTTAAAAACAAAAAGATGTGAAAAAATATTTGAAGAAAAAAGTTTTTAAGTTTGATAATCTAATGTTTGCCACATTTTCTTAGTCATTATCTTCCAGTGGAAAAAAATGTTGAACATATCTCACTGTGTTCAAAAATATTAAACAAGTTTTCCACAGTCCATAGAAGTAGGAATGAAAATCTGTGATCTGCATGATGCTATTATAGATTGAAGTGTTTGTTTTTTTTTTTGTTTTGTTGGGGGGTTTTTTTTGTTGGTTTTTTTTTGTTTTGTTTTTTGTTTTTTTAGATTCCTGGCTAATTTTTGTGGTCATCACATACTTTAAAATGTCCTCAACTGAAGCCCAGGTCATGATCTCAGTGCCCTAAATAACCAGGGTTTGACATATTTGTGCAATCTGAAATCCTGGAAATCCCGGTGGTTCAGTTTCTTCATTTGATTTTGAGAAGTTGAGAAACTGGAGACGCTCTGAAGAAGTCAAAGATGTGTGGTAAACTAGCAGGCTAGCTGTTTGCAATATCTTAAGTTTGATCACAAAACTGACTAAACCCTCAGCATTTCACATGGTAAGCTTGCTTCAATATTAACCAGGCATTATTTTAATGAAAGTACAATTTGGACTGCATAATACATGAGAAAGAGTTGTTTACTAGTATAAAAATTACATTTTTTAATATCTGAAAATATTACACTGTCATTCCACGAATAAGCGGACTGTCCAATTACGGTGAATCTGACATCTTAATGACTTGCGGTACACTGTGGATAGGATGCCAGTCTATTGCTGGGCCACATATCGACAAACACATTCCCCCTCTCACGGCCAATTAAAGTTTCCAGTTCACCAAACCTGCATGTTTTTGTAAGTGGAAGGAAGACGAGCATCTGGAGGGAGACAACATATGAACTCCACACAGAAAGGACCCGGCGGGAAGCAGTTGCAGGTCCTTCTAGCTAAAGTACTGCTAACGACTAGCCTACTGCGCTACCCATCACCATTTATATTGTGTCAATAATTTAGTAGAACACATTTGAAGGGCAGCAGTTATCTGGTTTCTCTTTCATTCTGGGTGACTATAAGCAAAAGCCAAGCAGTACCTCAGTAGAGAGATAAGAGTGTAAATACTAAACGTCTGTGTGTGACTTAGCGTGACCGCCACAGTCACATCCTCAATTTAATTTCATTTATTTAATTTATATAGCGCCAAATCACAACAAAGTTGCCTCAAGGTGCTTCATACAAGTAAGGTCTAACCAACCCCTAGAGTAAGCACACAGGCGACAGTGGTAAGGAAAAACTCCCTCTGATGATTTGAGGAAGAAACCTCAAGCAGACCAAGGGTCAACCCTCTGCTTGGGCCATGATACTGACACAATTGACAAAACGAATATACAGGAAATGTTGCCCGTGCACAGGACGGGAGGGTTGCAGTAGACAGTACACACCACTCCGGCTCTGGATGGAGCCACACCTCAAACAGAGCAAAAACAGAATCAGGCATCAGAAAGACAACAAATACAGTATAATTTGTCGGCATTAAGCAACAGCAACAGAAGAAATACTAAGGTGATCGCCGGCCACTAGCCAGCTTCACTAAAAGACCCAGACTTTAGATGAAGTTGAGGCTGCGGACCGCTCAGTTTCCTAATAAAATGAAACCAGTCTGTCAATCCTTTCCGTGTCCGGGCCGGGTGAGGTTTCCTGTGTTGACCTACAGCTTGGGACTCCGACGAGGGCGGTTGCATCTCCTCCACTCTCCCTTATCTCTGTTCTCTGCCTTTAACCTTCAAGTCCCTACTTCACCAGACTGTGAATTCCTCAAATTATATTGGATTCTGGATCTATTGGACTACTATTGGATTAACCATGGAATTGATTAGCTGGTCTCTGAACGCTATTGACACCATTTTTTCTACAAGAAGGTCAGGACCGGGGGATCCTACCTGCCCAGATGGAACGTATCCTGCGGGCTATGTCCTCGACTCCTGGGGGTCTTGGCATGTGGCATGCTTGGCACCTTTCTCCATTGAGGACGTCGAGGATTTATTCATTTTTGGTTTCATCGTAGCAGGACTGGTACTTTTTGGCTTATGTGCTGCCCTGATCTACCGGAAAATTGGCAAGACGGCGGCATCAAGAACCACGGCCCCTCACTTGTCTGTCATGATTAACGAGGTTGGCAAGGCAGTGCATTATCAGACTGCGATGACTCTTGAACTCAGACGCAAATTGGATGACATCTTGGAGCAGATGCGTGCCTTGCAGTTGAAGCTGAAGATTTCAGAGGCCGGTGAATATTCTTAATTCCTAATTGGGAACATTCTTAATTCATAATTGGGATTTCGTTGTGCAAGGGGAACTGTTAAAAAGTGATTTCACTGCTGTAACCATAACATTACAGGCTTATCAAGCTTGAAGGACAAATTGCCTGACTGTTTTCTCCTCCAGAGGAATGTCCTTGGCCTTGGTGAGATTATTTGGCTCCTTTCTTATCTTAACCCACAAAGACAATAAACTGACAGATTTACACATGGACAGAGATGAAGCATGCACCATTTTTTTTTCCTTATACCTCCCTTCCTGCCCTCCATCACACATCCCATCCCAGCCACTGCTCACGCCACCCCTCTCCCCTCCGGGGGCTGCGCGGTTTTTAGCTGCGGCAGGACCCCGTTCCCCCCACGCTAGCGGCAGCGTGACTCCAGTTGCAGCAGCCTTCACCCACTTTGCCTCAATTTGGATGATGGACTGCCTCAAGTTTAGTGCACATAAACAATGTCAAATGTATATGTGTTGTCTTTAAGTTTGATGTGTGCCATTATTACGGTAAACAAGTAATAATTGTGGATTAATTGCTGTATTCAGAGGTAATTGGAGTGTAAACGTAATTGCCCCTTTTTTGGGATCAATAAAGTTGTCTGAAGTCTGAGTCAAATAAAGACGCAGGCTCCACTCCTGGTCCTCAGAAGTGTTTACCTCCTGCAGAGTTGTCATAGGTGTCTCCCCTTACTAGCCTGCATCTTGTATGGATGCACAGATTTACATTCCGTACCATGCTGTTTGTATTTGTTAATGATTGATGTAAATAAAGTCCAAGACATAGTCAGTGATTCGGAAATGTTCATGTATCCATCCCCTGACTTACCTCAAGAAAATTGGCTGTTAAAGTGATATTTTGCTGTAAATTCATCCAAGTATACCATACCTACATTTTGCCTTTTTTTTTGCGCTATATGATAAGGTCTGATTGTATAAAAGTGTTTAATTTACATTTTATTTCTGAACACAGAGAGAAAGCAGTTAGTGATGTTTCCCCAGCACTAGAATTGTGCAATGACCTGTCCACCACATCATTATTGTACTTTGTTGATGATCAACTCAGTGCCTCGGCCACACCTTTTCTGCGTTACATCGGAGTGTGTAGCTTTAAAAGGCTGGCTGTGTCTCACAGATGCACTTGTAAACACTTTAACCTCTCTGCCACACGCACTTCCCCTTGCAGTTTCAATCAATATATGGAAATGGAGGACCAAGTGGCAAGCAAGAAGAGAAGAGACATAAGCAAAGAAGACTTAGTATGTAAGATAAACGTTTCTTCCTACTCTTTTTTCTGTTGTCTTGAAGAAAAAAAAAATTCAACTGGTTGACTGGAAAACTGAAATATTCTTAACTCTGTTATCTGTTAGATTACAGTATGTTAAACATTTGGATTAAGAAAGGGGCTGTTTGTTGTTCCGTGGAGCCTTTGTTCTGTGTTTAACTTTCCCATGATGTTATCAGCCTGAACACCTATTTTTTTTTTCTATCTGTAGAAGCACCATAGAAAGACAGACCATAATATAACTAGATCGTCATAGAGACACAAGTCACATGCTCCTGGGCAACAATCCCAGCAGTATGTCGCTGTGTTTTTTCTACGGTGTGTGTGTGTGTGTGTGTGTATCCGGTCTGTGTATTTACAATGTGATTCTACGGCTCGGGTAAATCTAATTTGGTTGTTGATGGATGCCTACATGGCAAAAATCTGCTGATCTTTCTTACCACAGACCTGTTGGGGAGGATTGCAGACGCAGTCCCAGCTCTAGCTCAATATAGGGGGGTTGGGTGACATGATACATAGTATGACAAAACGTAATAAAAGGTAAATCCCTTTGGCTGCTCCCTTGTTTGCACTCGGGTCGCCACAGCAAATCCAAGGTGGATCTGCATGTTGAATTGGCACAGGTTTTACGCCAGATGCCCTTCCTGACGCAACTCAACATTACATGGAGAAATGTGGCAGGGGTGGGATTTTAACCCAGAACCTTCTGCACCAAAACCAAGCGCATTAACCACTTGGCCACCACCCCTGCCAGTATGACAAAATGTAATAGAGCAACATAAAAACAGACTCCACATATCAGAGGCGCTGATCTAACATGTCTAACAAAGTATGATCAATAACCACATCGCTAACAAACACAAACAGAAGCAACAATACAAATTTTTTTCAAAGTATATTGGCTTTTTTTGTGATTACAAGGCGTGTTACAATATACAGTAGTGTTCAGAATAATAGTAGTGCTATGTGACTAAAAAGATTAATCCAGGTTTTGAGTATATTTCTTACTGTTACATGGGAAACAAGGTACCAGTAGATTCAGTAGATTCTCACAAATCCAACAAGACCAAGCATTCATGATATACACACTCTTAAGGCTATGAAATTGGGCTATTAGTAAAAAAAAAAGGGGGTGTTCACAATAATAGTAGTGTGGCATTCAGTCAGTGAGTTCATCAGTTTTGTGGGACAAACAGGTGTGAATCAGGTGTCCCCTATTTAAGGATGAAGCCAGCACCTGTTGAACATGCTTTTCTCTTTGAAAGCCTGAAGAAAATGGGACATTCAAGACATTGTTCAGAAGAACAGAGTAGTTTGATTAAAAAGTTGATTGGAGAGGGGAAAACTTATACGCAGGTGCAAAAAATTGTAGGCTGTTCATCTACAATGATCTCCAATGCTTTAAAATGGACAGAAAAAAAAAAAAACAGACGCGTGGAAGAAAACAGAAAACAACCATCAAAATGGACAGAAGAATAACCAGAATGGCAAAGGCTCACCCACTGATCAGCTCCAGGATGATCAAAGACAGTCTGGAGTTACCTGTAAGTGCTGTGACAGTTAGAAGACGCCTGTGTGAAGCTAATTTATTTGCAAGAATCCCCCACAAAGTCCCTCTGTTAAATAAAAGACGTGCAGAAGAGGTTACAATTTGCCAAAGAACACATCAACTGGCCTAAAGAGAAATGGAGGAATATTTTGTGGACTGATGAGAGTAAAATTGTTCTTTTTGGGTCCAAGGGCCGCAGACAGTTTGTGAGATGACCCCCAAACTCTGAATTCAAGCCACAGTTCACAGTGAAGACAGTGAAGCATGGTGGTGCAAGCATCATGATATGGGCATGTTTCTCCTACTATGGTGTTGGGCCTATATATCGCATACCAGTTATCATGGATCAGTTTGGATATGTCAAAATACTTGAAGAGGTCATGTTGCCTTATGCTGAAGAGGACATGCCCTTGAAATGGGTGTTTCAACAAGACAGTGACCCCAAGCACACTAGTAAACCAGCAAAATCTTGGTTCCAAACAAAATTAATGCCTCGCAGATGTGAAGAAATCATGAAAAACTGTGGTTATACAACTAAATACTAGTTTAGTGATTCACAGGATTGCTAAAAAAGCAGTTTGAACACAATAGTTTTGAGTTTGTAGCATCAACAGCAGATGCTACTATTATTGTGAACACCCCCTTTTCTACTTTTTTTACTAATAGCCCAATTTCATAGTCTTAAGAGTGTGCATATCATGAATGTTTGGTCTTGTTGGATTTGTGAGAATCTACTGAATCTACTGGTACCTTGATTCCCATGTAACAATAAGAAATATACTCAAAACCTGGATTAATCTTTTAGTCACATAGCACTACTATTATTCTGAACACTACTGTAACAGAGAATGCCGTTCCAAATACAGCTTGTTTGACTTATAACCATTTTGGCGAATGGCCTTGTAAACACAAGTAACAAATAATACGTGAAAATATTTTGGTTTAAATTTTAGGAGTGAACAGAGCTGGAACAACATCAAAAAAAAAAAAAAAAAAAAGGAACACAGAAAAAGAAAGAGAAAGAAGAAAAAAGGATGAGAGGTTACCAGTGGCGGCTGGTGAAAAACAGTCTTGGTGGGGCTGCTGTGCCAATAGATTCCCTTGCCTTGTCCAGTACAGGCATTCAAGTGAACAGTCGGAAAATTACTACAATTCCACAATAATCATTTCATGTCCTTCTCAAAATCAGCAGTTTTACAGATCAAGTTAACCATTTACAGCTATATTAGGCCCAATTTCTACTTTGGAAAGGAACAGTATCAAATACAATACAACACTCAAGTTCTTGAGCAAAGAACATTTCACCATTTGACACCAATTACACACATAGTGCACCAAACTGTACTGCACTGCCATTATCTACAGACAAACAGATCCTGGGGTTCACAATGACACCGACCTTAACAAAATAGAAAATATCACCAAATTTACACTTTCAAAATATGGAAAAATTCTTCAATTGACAAAAGAACATTATGTACATACTACAATGTTCACACCACCTTCAGAGAGAGAGAGAGAGAGAAAGTGTTTGTGTGTGTGAGAGACAGAGAGAGAGCGTGTGAGAGAGAAAGTGTTTGTGTGTGAGTGTGAGAGAGAGTGTGTGAGAGTGAGAGTGTGAGAGAGAGAGAGAAAGCGTGTGTGAGAGTGAGAGAGAAAGTGTTCGTGTGTGAGAGTGAGAGAGCGTGTGAGAGTGAGAGAGAAAGTGTTCGTGTGTGAGAGTGAGAGAGCGTGTGAGAGTGAGAGAGAGTGAGAAAGTGTTCGTGTGTGAGAGAGAGAAAGTGTTCATGTGTGAGAAAGCGTGTGTGAGAGTGAGAGAGAGAGAAAGTGTTCGTGTGTGAGAGTAAGAGTGAGAGAAAAGGTAATATTTTGCATTAACATTACTGAGTGGAATGGAGGCAAACTAAAGAAGCTTGAAAAACTTAAATTAAATAACTTGACTAACTAATAACACCAAAACCTTTAAATTAAATTGGTTAAAATTAATTAACAGTGTAGAGGACAAAGCAAATTAAGTATAAAAAAAACAATTAAATGCGTTGCTAAACCTGGGTTTGTCTTACTATAAGTGTCTTGTGTGAACTCAGTGGCTGAGTTAGAATTTCTTTAAAAAACATGCAAATTGCTATTTTAGGGTTTTGTTTTGTTTTTAAACTGAGCAAATAATTTGTTTTAGAGTGTGGAATACTCCAAAGAATATTTCACTTCTGTGAACTGATCCTCATAACGTGTAAAGTGAAATCAAAATACCAGCATGGCTGCAGCTTTGAACACTGTTACAAACAGCCCCGGCCTCCCCTATTACCATTATAACTGGTCTGCTGTCCCAATAAAGATCACAGCTTTGACCCCCTAAAACAAACAAAAAAAACATCACTCATTCGTTTTATCTTAAATTTTCATCCTCGTTTCCACACCAGGAGCAACATTGGGGAATAAATCCGAGCAGCTCGTCAGCTCACCTGAGCTGAAGCGGATCCAGAGGAGTCAGAGGTGGATTCGCTCCTTTCCACCCCGCAGTAAAGAGCGCAGATCAGCAGCCTCCGTGACGTGTGCGCGCTGACAGTGTGAATGAAGCCTGACACGGTTTATAACGAGTCAGACAAACGTCTCTCCTCCGACCGGGATGTGCAATTGTCATTAAACCACGAGAAAGATCTGATGTGCGCGCCTCCAAAAGGATCCCCGCCAAACTTTGGTGTCATTGATTTGATTAGTTTTGTCCTGTTTTAAACCTCCGAAGAGTTCTTCAACTTACTCCAGCAAAACACACGGAGACAAAATAAAAATAAATAAATATAACCCAAACGTCGTCGTCACCGTCATCTCTTCCTGACTGACTGACAGCAGCAGCTGACTGTAATCTAACGTTCAGTGGCGGTCCGAGAGTGATTTACTCCCCGGGCGAAACCCCCTGCGTGCCCCCCCCCCCCGCACACTAACGTAGCCACCACCTCCGCCCCACCACCCATGAAAACACTAACTTCATCCAGAACACCCACAATCCCATAAATTAACTCACAACAGCTATTTTCAAGAACAAATTTCCGGTTTTAATGTCTACTGCAATAACAAACACAAAGATAAACAATAATTACTTCAATAAAGTTTTTGAACATAAAAAAAACAAAAGACTCAGTGACTTCACATTACAACTATGTACAGTACAGGTATTTAAGAAAGCACAACTGCACTACAGCACCACCTGATGGTCAAAATATTGCACGTCATTCAGTTTTACCAACAGAGTGCACTTTGCATTATCATAGAGTACCATTCACCATAATGAACAAGACTTAATCCTCCATTAAAGTCGCACCATATAAATAACAAAAGAAGTTAATCTGTATATTGCAAAGTTCCATGAAGTGACAAAAAAATGTACAAAAAAACCCTATACGAGGTCTATTAGAAAAGTAGCCGACCTTATTATTTTTTTCAAAAACCATATGGATTTGAATCACGTGTGATTACATCAGACATGTTTGAACCCTCGTGGACATGCAAGAGTTTTTTCATGCCTGTCGGTTACGTCATTCGCCTGTGGGCAGTCTTTGAGTGAGGAGTCGCCCACCCTCTCGTCGTTTTTTTCATTGTTTAGGAATGGCTCAGAGACTGCTGCTTTGTTTGATCAAAATTTTTTCAAAAACTGTAAGGCACAACTGAGTGGACACCATTCGATAAATTCAGCTGGTTTTCGTTGAAAATTTTAACAGTTGATGAGAGATTTTGGTCTGGTAGTGTCGCTTTAAGGACGGCCCACGGCGCCTGATGGCGATCTGCGCTTCAAGGCGGCAGCGTCTCGCCGTTTCAAGTTGAAAACTTCCACATTTCAGGCTCTGTTGATCCAGGAAGTCGTCAGAGAACAGAGAACTTTCAGAAGAAGTCGGCATGAGGAGTTTATTCGGACATTCCATTGTTAAAGGTCATTTTGTAATGAAAGAACGTGCGGGCAGAGTTGCATGTCGGGCCGGACCCGACCGCGGGGGGTCGCCACAGAAAAAACACCGTTGGAAACCTTAACGGGCAAGTTGGAACATGCCCAAGCTGTTAAACAATTTCTCAGTTACTCACTTGTTGAAAGCCATCAAAAGCCGCCTGAATTTTACAAATTGTTTTCAAGACGGAGGTGTTTTTCCTGTCGCGGCGCACACAGATTCGCCGAGTCGTCACGGAAACGACTCGGCGAATTTGCGCGCACGTCTTTCATTAAAAAATGACCTTTAACAGTGCAATGTCCGCATAAAGTCCTCATGCCGGCTTCTTCTGAATCTTCTCTGTTCTCTGACAACGTTCTGGGTCAACAGAGCCTTAAATTAGGATGTTTTCAGCTCGAAACAGCCAGACGACGGCGCCTGGAAGCGCTGCGCGACGTCCCGCTCTGTGGGAAGTCCTTAAAGCGACAGAAACACCCCATAATCTCTCATCAGCCGTTAAACTTTTCACCGAAAACCAGCTGAATTTCTCGAATAGTGTCCACTCAGATATTCCTCACAGGTCCTGAAAAAAGTTTGATAAAGCAACGCGCGCCATCTCGAGCAGCGTCTCAAACAAAGGAATTCAGCCGAGAGGGCGGGACCAGTGCTCACTCAAAGCCTGCCCACAGGGAAATGACGTCACCGACACGCGTGAAAAAACTCACGCATGCGCACGAGGGTTCAAGCATGATTGGTGTAATCGCACGTCATTCAAATCCATATAGTTTTTTTTTATTATAAAATTGCCGGTTAGTTTTATACATTAAAGTGGCAAAAATGGTAAAGTGCAATCATGTATCATAAATAAATGAACTAATGACAGAGGTAAATTCTGTACCCATTACTGTACACATAAGAAGAAATAACAAACACTATTGTGTATCATAAGTAACAGGAAGCAACAAGTGAAGAAGTTAACACTCTTTAAAGGCAAAAATGGCAAACCACAATAATTTGTCATAAATAACAAGCAGTGCAAAAGAAGTAAGAGGAAAACAGTCTATATACAAAAGTTTGCAGGAGGGCATCGTAATTGTTTGCCACAGTGCTCACTATCCGTGATGTGAAATTCCATCAAGTAGGAGCATTTCTGGGCAACCTTGAACAGCCTGCAGACTCAAGAAAAGACATCCTCTTTGTGGATTTTGAGAAAAATGTGGCAAACCCAGAGAGTGGTGCAAAAAATATTCTGCACTCAGATAAGCATTTAGCCCTCTGAGACAGAACTAGATTCAGTCTGTGTGCATAGCAATGCACAAACATTGCACTGGGGGCTGTTGCTTTAACTTTGGCCTGCAAACCATTGAGAGCTGAAGCCATGACAGCAGCCATGGCTTCTTCGTAAAGAAGACTATCAAATGGCTTCACCAAAATCCGGTCCACAACATTCAAATTGTCTCCCATTATGTGCAGCTTGCTACCTAGCTAGCTGGGACTGGCGCGAGGCTAGTGTGAAGTTCGTCTGCCTTTGAGTGCTTTGTGACAGTGGAGGAGCTCAGCAGCACCCGCTGCTCGGTAGGCAAGGTAAATGTAGAGCAATGTCGATGTCCATTGGATTCTATGACATGTGACATATGTTACCCTGTAACATGATAACTAAGCATGCCACATAGTGCAAACTATTCCTTTTTAAAACCCTATTAACTCAACCAATAATTTGCATCACATTTTACAATATTTAGAGCAACTTTAACATCTGACCCCTGTACAAACTAATGCTGACCTTTGTTACCATTCTTGCTGTTTTTACCCCATAACTCCATAACATTCACTCATAGATAGTCCAAACTATACCTTTTTGGTATCGTTGTGATCAGACAAATAATGTGGTATAGCTTTCAATATGATTGAAACATTTTTAAATTTTGACCCCTGTGTAATTCTTCAATTGACCCCTACCTGAACACCAATTTAAAATTCAGGTGGATACTCAGTTTTTTCAAGAGTAATGTCTAAGGAGTATTTGTGCCAACTTTGGTGCTTGTTTCCAGATTTGAAGGATTCCTCTGTAAATATTCTGTTATCTGCTGCACTAATAGAAAATGACTGAATGAATGATTGTCATAATGTACTGTCAGTAATGTGTGATTGCTCTCTACTCATACATGTTAACAATGAAAAACAGGGTCAGATTATTGAAAGATGATAGCTATATATCTGGCTTGTGGGCCTCTAGTTCCACATCTTTTGTTTAGCACTTCTCTTTACGGCTGATGTTTAGATTTGTTTAATGCTTCAGTGAATCAGATGCAAATGTTCAGGCTGTTCTGTTTATGTTGGGCAACACTGTGGCTTAGTGATTAGCATCGTTGCCTCACAGCAAGAAGGATGTGGATCAATTCCCACCTGTGGCCTTTCTGTGTGGAGTTTGCATGTTCTCCCCGTGTTTGTGTGGGTTTCCTCCCCCATCTAGAAGATGTGCAAGTTTGATGAATTGGAAACTTTAGAATTGTCCAGGTCTCCCTTACAAAGGAGATGTTGATCTCAATGGGACTAACCTGGTTAAATGAAATGTTTGAAACACTGCATTCAGAACAATATGCCAGCCTTTCTCACTGCTTCCTTTTAATTGTAATATTTGACGTTCTCTCTTTGTAGCGGAACGGACGGGTTCTTTGGGCTGTATTGGTTGGTTCATCGTGATAATCTCTGGTATCTTTGTGATTGCTTTATTTCCCATCACCATCTGGTTTTGTATCAAGGTGAGTGAGCTCAGTGGGTGATTTCTCTATGTCCCGATCTTTGTGATTACTCCATAAAATGTGGCGCTCCTGTCCATATTCCAGATTGTTCAGGAGTACGAGCGTGCCGTCATCTTCAGGCTGGGCCGCATCACAGACAGAAAGGCTAAAGGACCAGGTACAGACACCAGTGGTTTTAAAGTTAGATATTATTGTTAATCAGCTAATGAATCAAAATGTGTGCTTATTTTTTGTGTGTGTTTCTGTAGGAATTTTCTTTATTTTGCCTTGCACTGATACTTTTGTGAAAGTGGATCTGCGGACAGTTTCATTTGACATCCCACCACAAGAGGTGAAGCCAAGCAGCAACCAAAGCCTTCTTTGTATATCTAACGAGAAACTAGATGGGCACTTCATTGAGTGTATACCTCCACCAAAGGCCCCCGCAATCCTCTTTCTTTTCATTTCTATTAAGCCCCATGCTAAATTGCAGTCCTTGGTCTACTTTAGTAGACCACCCTCATATGAAATTATACTTGTGTCCACGAGATCTAGATGTGGACCAAAGTACATCTGTGAATAGACAATCCTAAACAATTTACCATAGGTTCTTATCTGAACCTTGATAGTGATTTTTGATCTATTTCACCAAACTTTAATCCTGATCAAAGATTACAATCAAATGTCATTATCTTCCCCTTTATCTGATGTACAGGCCAGAATAACCCCCTTCCAAAATATACCCTGGGGTATAAAATAGCCCAGGGTGGTTTATACCCACGTAGCCTAGCTAAAACAGGCTTGGTATAGCTCAAAATATACCCAGTCCACTTTAACCTTGGGTGTAGTTTGCACAGGGGATACGTATTGGACTGGTGCACCAAAATTCAATGGGTTCTTCTTTGGCCCATGAACCACCACTTCACCAAGTTTTATAAAAATCAGTTCATAGATTTTGTGTAAAACAAAGGTAGAAATGATCATCTGCCCACAAAATTCTGACATTGAAAGAACCACAAATAATTATCTGATAAACTTTTTCTGGTAAAACTTTACTTGAAGGTACCGTCATAATACTGACTGTTGTAACTGCTACATGACACAGTCATGAACGTGTCATAAACATTATGTCAATGTCATATACGTTTATGACTGCTGTCATTAAGTGCGATTCAGTTTTTGGAATGACAAGTTGACAACTTGGCATACAACCGTAGACCAAAAAGGCCAAAGACAACTTCTGGTCATGTCACTTTGATTAAAGTCAAGTTGTTATAATAAAGAGAACCCAAAAATGTCAACTTGTCATTATAAAAACCGAATGACACTTAGTGACAGCAGTTATAAATGTTTATGACATTGACATAAAGTTTATGACACCTTCATGACTGTGTCATGAAATAGTTCTGATGATGTTATCTCTCTATTATGATGATACCTTCAAGTAACGTGTTACCCTTTTTCTATTTAGATCCTGACCAAAGATTCAGTTACTGTGTGTGTGGATGGCGTGGTTTACTTCCGAGTGAACGATCCCATCTCGTCCGTGGCCAACGTATCTAACGCCGACTTTGCCACTCGTCTGCTGGCTCAGACCACCCTCAGAAATGTGCTGGGAACCAAGAACCTGGCTGAGCTGTTGTCTGACCGTGAGGGCATCGCCCACAGCATGCAGGTACAAAACCCAACACCTTCTGAATGTAGAGCCTGTACTATATAAAATAATGTAAAATCATTGAACAACCTCACTGTAGTTGTTGTTGTTGTTCAAAACACAAAAAGTACAACTCGGGAGAGGACAAACTGACGTACCATAGACAGAAAAAGTTGAGAACGGAGTGGTTCACTGTGTGTATGATATTATGTATTTGATAGACTGGAAGTACCAAAAAGTTCTTGGTATGAACTATTCGTGTCAGTTGTATGTTGAAACAGTATTTATCACTCTCTTATTTATTTAATTTCCATTAATACTGCTTTGGTTTTGTTTTTCATTCATATGAATTTTTGTAATTTATCATTTAATTTTTTAAACTTATATTATTGGGGATGCTTTCTTGAAATGATACATCATTTTGTGTTGGGAATGATTAATTTAAGGAGAGAGTACAAATTATACACTGACAATCAGTGGTACATACCTATTAGTACCTTAGTACCCAATGTGACACACCTAATGTTAGGTAAGACAAACCTTAGCTTTAGGTAAATAACATTACTTTAACTGTAATTTAGGGCAAAAGTTAGAAGCTAGCTAACTTTAACATTCATCTGTAGACACTTGACAGTCTAATTCAGAATCTATGAAGGTAAGAAAGTAAAGTGTCTTTAAAAGCTACATAACTACTTACATTAACCTACGATGACAATATCCTTTGGCCTGAGCCAAGAGGTTCTAGAAATGGTATGGTCATAGGTGTCAGCCTGACTCCAGAAAGGCCAAAGAGGGTGCAGGTTTCTTTGTAACCACCAACTCCACCAGGTGATTTCACTGATTAACAGCAGACAAGATAAGTTCAGCAATGAAAGTGAAATTCGTTTTATTTTGCCACGATGCTCATGGAGGACTGCTGCCACCTACCCACGATGGCCCGTTTCATGTCTTGGATCGGAGGACAAAAAGGCGGCGAACCTGGGCGCACTTCGGCAGATCGCATCACTCCAGCCCATCTCAAGCGAAATAGACTCACTGGAGCATACCCATCCTTCTCCCCCACTCAACACGGGCCCCCACAGCGGAGGTCTATGGCTCCCTTTACCACAGTGCCACCAACGCTCCGGTGCTGATGAGTCATCGCGGCCAGATTATTCGCCCGCCTCTCCATAACATTTATTTCTTTCATTATGGTGAATTCTCTGTCTTATATCACAAGTTTTTAAATGAATCAAATCTGTTGATATTTTTCAATTCATTCTTCTTCACAGACTAAGGTTAATTATGGAGTTCCACAAGGTTCTGTGGTAGGACCAATTTTATTCACTTTATACATGCTTCCCTTAGGCAGTATTATTAGACGGTATTGCTTAAAATTTCATTGTTACGCAGATGATACCCAGCTTTATCTATCCATGAAGCCAGAGGACACACACCAATTAGCTAAACTGCAGGATTGTCTTACAGACATAAAGACATGGATGACCTCTAATTTCCTGCTTTTAAACTCAGATAAAACTGAAGTTATTGTACTTGGCCCCACAAATCTTAGAAACATGGTGTCTAACCAGATCCTTACTCTGGATGGCATTACCCTGACCTCTAGTAATACTGTGAGAAATCTTGGAGTCATTTTTGATCAGGATATGTCATTCAGTGTGCATATTAAACAAATATGTAGGACTGCTTTTTTACATTTGCGCAATATCTCTAAAATTAGAAAGGTCGCACCACTCTGCATTTAATCATTAGTGATTGATCTCTGCTCCCCTCCACAGCATGTCTTTTTCCTGGTTCTCTCCCTCAGCCCCAACCAGTCCCAGCAGAAGAATGCCCCCCCTGAGCCTGGTTCTGCTGGAGGTTTCTTCCTGTTAAAAGGGAGTTTTTCCTTCCCACTGTCGCCAAGTGCTTGCTCACGGGGGGTCGTTTTGACCATTGGGGTTTTTCCGTAATTGGCCGTGCCTTACAATATAAAGCGCCTTGGGGCAACTGTTTGTTGTGATTTGGTGCTATATAAATAAAATTGATTTGATTTGATTTGAATTTAATTATGATGATTTCCAACCCTGAGGACTTATCTCTGTGGAATGCTTAAATGGACTGCATTTATATAGCACTTTTACATCTGCATCAGACGCTCAAAACGCTTCACACATCAATGCCTCACATTCACCCCAATGTGAGGCTGTTGCCATACAAGGTCCCACTACACACCGGGAGCAATAGGGGATTAAGGACCTTGCCCAAGGACCCTTAGTGATTTGCCAGTCAGGCTGGGATTTGAACAGAGGATCTTCTCAAGCCCAATACCTTAACCACTAGACCATCACAATGCATAACAAGCAAAACAAAAAAACCTTACTTCACTATGTATAGTCCTTCAAAGCTCACTGCATGTAATGCTGGCAATAGATATTCATAATTCATCATATAAAGTCATATCTCCTGAAGGAGGCCTTCCAGGCACGTCCAACTGGAAGGAGGCAGTGAAGGAAGTGTGGGAGGAGCTGCTTGCTCTGCTGCCACAGTGACTGGAACAAGCATCTGAAAATGAATTAATGATCATATCTCAGTGTGCAGAGTGTATCAACCTTCTGATGTCTTTAATTACCTTTTAAAAGGCATTGTCTACTTTAAGAGAGAGAATGATTAATAAATGATCCATTACCTGTAAACATTCTACTTATAATCATTGCGATTCTTAAACTGTGTTTGTGCACTGTTAAACCAGAAATGCATCCGCCTTTGCTCTGTTTTGCAGACGAGCCTGGATGAAGCCACAGACCACTGGGGCATCAAAGTGGAACGTGTGGAGATTAAAGATGTGAAGCTGCCAATTCAGCTGCAGAGAGCCATGGCTGCCGAAGCAGAGGCTGCACGAGAGGCCAGAGCAAAGGTCAGAAACACTCAGCGTCTTCACACTCTCGTCTCTGCAGCACTCACACCGGCAGATGATGCACGTTTTGCAGAAAATGAAGCCGGCCTTGCTTCTGGTTTCTGCGTTTTAAAGAATCTTGTTCTCCTTCCAGGTGATTGCAGCAGAAGGGGAGATGAACGCGTCTCGTGCCCTGAAGGAGGCGTCCCTGGTGATTGCAGAGTCTCCGTCAGCTCTGCAGCTTCGCTACCTGCAGACCCTCAACACCATCGCAGCAGAGAAGAACTCCACCATCATCTTCCCACTGCCCATGGACGTCATGGCTCACTTCATGCGGAAGTGACAGCTCAGTTTGCTCATTTTCTAAAGATACTATTAAAAAAATATGATTGGATCAACATACTATTTGGTGTCAAATTGTAAAGTAACAATTGCAGAATGCGAGATGAAACTGCTGTTGTTCTCTTTGAGTTATCCAGATGCAGAGGTGTCAAGTAACGAAGTACAAATACTTCGTTACTGTACTTAAGTACACTTTTTAGGTATCTATACTTTACTCCATTACTTATTTTTCTGCCTACTTCCGACTTCTACTTATTACATTTTCACACAAGTATCTGTACTTTCTATTCCTTACATTTTTAAAACAAACAGCCTCGTTACTCTTGGCTTCAGCGCCGGTGGATGTGCGCTGAGGCGTCAGCGCACATCCACCGGAAGCTCGAGGTACCAGCGCACATCCACCGGCGCGGCTTTACCGAGGTGCCAGCGCGGATTTATCTGACCATGGGTCCGAAGAAGGCACTGACGGTGGAGGAGGGAGACGATATCAAGAAGTCCCTGGACTTTTTGTCTGAGGAAATCTCTGTTGTTAAAATGCAGCAGAAATCCATTATGGAGCTGGTGGAAGAAGTGAAGGCTCTCCGGATCCAGAATGCCAAGAAAGACCGGCGTCTGGTGTACCTGGAGAACCGTGTTGCAGAGTTGGAACAGTACACAAGGATGAACGACGTTATTATTACAGGAATTCATATTAAACCTCGATCCTACGCACGGGCGGTGTCAGAAGACAGCGGAGGGGAGGCCAACGAGCAGGAGGCCAGCTCAGTGGAACAACAGGTGGCTGACTTCCTGCAATCTAAAGGTATTCAAATGGACTGTAATAACATTGAAGCGTGCCACCCCCTGCCCAGGAGAGAGGATGGAGACAAGCGAGCAGGTTTGTCAACAGAAAACATAAAATGGCATTGTTAAAACAGGGACGGAAACTTAAAGGAACAAACGTATTCATCAATGAACATCTGACCAAAAGAAACGCAGACATCGCCAGGAAAGCTCGTTTCTTAAAAAGTAGGGAAAAATTCAACAGACATGGAGATCCAACTGCAAAACATTCATCAAACTGAACGGAACACCAGAACAAGCGAAGATTATGGTAATCAGGAACATCGAGGATCTGGACAAATACGACCAATAAGGTATGAGGACACAAACACATCACAACACCATGACACAGACCAGAGGAACCTATTCATCTACTACATCATCTACATCTGGAGACAAGAAGGATATAACTCACAGGATTGCTGAGCATGGAAAACTAGAACTGAGAACATTTAAATACACAGACCACAATGTACTGGACTTGGAGCACGATATAGACCCGGACAATAATTTCTTCTCAAATATTAATGACAGTTGTTGCTATTATACAGATGAACAGTTTAATCGGATCATTAAAACGGATAACAAATTATCAATAATCCATTTCAACAGCAGAAGTTTGTATGCAAACTTTAACAACATTAAAGAATATTTAAGTCAATTAAAAAAAAAATTTACATAATTGCTATGCCAGAAACATGGATCAATGAAGATAAAGGAATGGATTTTGAACCAGTCGAAGCAGTGGTTTGCAGATTGAAGCAATGCTTCAACCTATTGTTTTGTTTATTCTTTCTTTCTTTCGCTTAATTTTCCCCCGCTAAAACCCTAAAGAGCATACTTCTGTGAGTATTATTTACCTTTTCTATGTTAAACCGACCTGTTATGGTCTTCTGAAACAGTTGATAGATGTATTTTATAACTTAAAAATGGGAGCGACGCTAACACATTAGCATGTCTGGCATTTTCAATGTTAAAAGTTAGCATTAAGCAGTTCCAGCTGTCTTCACGTTCGGGTGCATTTGTTTTCAAATTGTAATATTTCTTAAATTTATTTTTGTTTATATATTAATAATCTAATGATAATTATTATATACAATTTCAGAGAAAGAGACAAAAAGAACCTGAATAGAAACACAACAGAAAATAAAATATAAAAGCAACTAACAATGAACATACATACAGAAATAAGTGTTTCCTGTGAACACCTAGTGACTCTTACACCTCCATTTCATCCCTGTCTTATTTAAGTTTAATGACAGTTTGTTTCGGTCAAACCATATTTTCAGTTTGTTAATTTCTTCAGTGATTTCCTCCAGAACTTTCTGCCAAACTAGAAAACTGCTGCATCCTAGTAAGAGCAGAATACTACTGGAATGAATCTGAATAAGGAAAGTTTTTTTTTTTCTTCACTAAATGGATGCTGCTCTCACTGCAGTTTATTGTCTGGAATAGTCCCAGATTGCATTTCAGAGCTTCTAGAATTGAAACATTTTCGTGCAGGTGGTGTTGGGGGGTAATTTTGGGTTTTGGGTCTTGGGCCACATGTAGAACGAATCAGTTTTTAAATTAAGCTTTCAATTCATATAGTGGCATCTACCTTTTTTTTTTTTTTTTTTTTTAAGGTTACTTTATACTTTTATACTTTAAGTAGGTTTTGGAGCACATACTTTTTCACTTTTACTTGAGTAAAGAGGTCAAGTTGATACTTCAACTTTTACCAGAGTGTTTTTAAACTGCAGTATCTATACTTCTACTTAAGTAACAAATGTGTGTACTTTTGACACCACTGTCCAGATGAACTAAGTGACTTTTTTTGTTATCATGCTGTGTTCAAGCCAAAAGTGCTAAATGTGAAACACAGTCAGGTTCACATTTTTGTACGTTTGCCCCAGAATGGAGTTGAAATGACAATAAGATGTGTTTGTAGTGTCAAATTTCAGCTTGAATTAAAGGAATGTAACAAAAATATTGGATTACCATTTAGGAATTACAGTCATTTGTGTACCGAGTTTCTTTGTTTTCATAGCCCATAAGTAATTGGACAAAGCAGTCATACGGTGCATCTGGAAAGTATTCACAGCACTTCACTTTTTCCACATTTGTTATGTTACAGCCTTATTCCAAAATGGACAAACTTTATTTTTTCTCCTCAAAATTCTACACACAACACCCCATAATGACAATGTGAAGTTTTTTTTTTTAGATTTTTGCCAATTTTCTATACAATAAAAACATCTAAGAAATCACATGCACGTAAGTATTCACAGCCTTTGCCATACACCTCAGAATTGAGCTCAGATACATCCTGTTTCCACTGATCATCTTTGAAATGTTTCTACAGTTTAACTGGAGTCCACCTGGGCTGAAATCAGTTGAATGGATATGATTTGGAAAGGCAGACACCTGTCTACATATAAGGTCTCACAGTTGACAGTGCAGAGCACAAACCAAGAATAAAGCCAAAGGAATTGTCTCGAGGCACAAATCTGGGAAAGGGTACAGAAACATACGAGGTCTATTAGAAAAGTATCCAGTATACGGCACCGCCGCGACGCGCGGAATTCCTCCGCACATCTGTCTCAATGTGCCGAAAAAGTGCTGATGTCCATGTCTTTTCACAATTCCTGTGCTAGCCAGATGACATCCCGGCTAAAACACAGCGTCCAGTTTGGAAATGAATGGCACATTCCACTGTTACAGGAGTTTTTGTCATGGAAAGAGGAGCGGAGGCTTCGCGCGCCGCGGCGCTGCCGCATGGCGCTGCCGCATGGCGCTGCCGCATGGCGCAAAGCAACGCCGTGATGAAGCCTCACGGGACATGTTCTGGCATGTCCAGGCACATCCACAATTTCTCAGATAATCACTCAATGGAAAAACCACCGACAGCTGTCTGAACGCCATCTCAAAGCCATCCTGTGAGACCAAAACAGAGGTGGTTTTGTCTCTCTCCAGTAGCGAATCCATCGTGACGCGCGAAGCCTCCGCTCGGCTTTCCATGACAAAATCTCTTGTTAAAAGTGAAATCTGCCAGAAAATGGTTGATGTCCAGCTCTTGTGATAACCAGAGAAATTGCACACGACGGTCACGGATCCATACAGCCATCCGTTTAGAAATGAAATGGTCGCTCAGCCTGTCGATGGCGGCTTCGGAGCGCGCCGCACCACCAGTCGCTCTTGGCCATCCTTAAAGCGACAGTAACACTCCGTAATCTCTTTGAAGCCCATAAAAGTTTCACCAAAAACCATCTGAATTTCTTGAATGGTGTCCACTTTGATGTCCCTCACAGTTTCTGAAAAAATTTTGATCAAGCAAAGCAGCAGTCTCTGAGCCATTCCTAAACAATGAAAAAAACAACAAGAGGGGTGGACCACTCCACACTCAAAGCCTGCTCACAGGCGAATGACGCAACCGACAGGCATGAAAAAACTCACGCATGCGCACAAAGGTTCAAGCTTGGCTGACGCAATCACACGTGATTCAAATCCATATGGTTTTTTAAAAAAATAATAAAGTCGGATACTTTTCTAATAGACCTCGTGTCTGCTGCTTTGAAGCTCCCAATGAGCACAGTGGCCTCCATCATCCATAAATGGAAGACATTCTGATTCACCAGGGCTCTTCCTAGAGCTTACCGCCTGTCTAAATTGAGCTATCAGTGGGAGAAGGGCCTTAGTGAGGGAGGTGGCCAAGAACCCGATGGTCACTCTGTCAGAGCTCCAGCATTCCTCTGAGACCTTCCAGAACGTCATCCATCTCTGCAGCAATCCAACAATCAGGTCTGTGTGGTAGAGTGACCAAATGGAAGCCACTCCTTCATAAAAGGCACATGGCAGCCCACCTGGAGTTTGCCAAAAGGCACCTGAAGGACTCTCAGATAATGAGAAACAAAATTCTCTGGTCTGATGAGACAAAGATTGAACTCTTTGGTACAAATGCCAGGCCTCATGTTTGGAGGAAACCAGGCATCATTACTACAGTGAAATGTGGTGGCAGCATCATTCTGTGGGAATGTTTTTCTGCAGCAGGAATGGGGAGACTAGTCAGGATTGAGGGAAAGATGAATGCAGCAATGTACAGAGACATCCTGGATCACTGGGGCAATGGTTTATCTTTCAGCAGGACAATGACCCTAAGCACACAACCAAAATATCAAAGGAGTGGCTTCAGGACAACTCTGTGAATGTCCTTGAGTGGCCCAGCCAGAGCCCAGACCTGAATCCGATTTATCTCTGGAGAGATCCGAAAATGGCTGTGCACTGACTCTCCCCATCCCACCTGATGGAGCTTGAGATTTGCTGCAAAGAGGAATGGGCAAAACTGCCCAAAGATAGGTGCGCCAAGCTTGTGGCATCATATTCAAGAAGACTTGAGGCCAAAGGTAACTCTTGCCAAAGGTACATCAACAAAGTAATGAGCAAAAGGTGTGAATACTTACGTACACGTGATTCCTTAGTATATATATATATATATATATATATATATATATATATATATATATATATATATATATATATATATATATATATATATATGTATATATATATATATATATAGTATATATGTATATATATATATATATATATATATATATATGTATATATATATATATATATGTGTATATATATATATATATATATATATATATATATATATATATATATATATATATATATATATATATTTTTTTTTTTTTTTTTTTTTTTTTTGCCAAAATTTCAAAAAACATTATTTCATGTTGTCATTATGGGGTGGTTGTGAGCAGAATTTTCAGTTAAAAACAAATTTACTCTATTTTGGAATAAGGCTGTAAAATAACAATGTGGAAAAAATGAAGCGCTGTGAATACTTTCGGGATGCACTGTCATTACAAATCATCACTTTCACAACCAGTGTTCTTTACACAAGGTAACAGATGATGGATACCTGAACATTTGTCTTGGACTGAGAAATACAAACCGTATGTTATGGTAAATCTGTCAGCAGTTCTCAAAAACTGATTAACTGTACAAGAAGGAAACTAGTGAGGAAAGTCATCAAGACACCCGTGGCAAATCTGAAAGCATTATAGGCTTCAGCAGCTATGATTAAAGAAAGTGTGTAATGTGCAACATTTGTCTGACACATTGCCAGTTACAACTCTGCCTACTGAAGTAGCATAGAGAAGAATTTTCTGAGAAAGGAAAACATGAAATTTTAGCCACAATTTCATAGAAAGCACACAGATGGCACAAACATTTGAACTGTTTTCTTGTCGGAATATTCTGTGTTCCACTCCATGAAGCTGTGGTGCAACAGACAACTGTTGCACTGTGCAGTTTCCCCAGTCACAGCTACAGAAGACTATAATTCCTTCAGAGTTGTCTGGGTGTCTTGGTGGCTCTCCTCACTTGTCTTTGTTTTGCATGTCACTCAGTTTTTGGGGACTTGCCTACTCCAGACAGATTTGCCGTACCATACCATACTGTTTATATTTCTATCATTTAATTGAAAAAGGCAACGGCATATTCAGTGATTTGGAAATGTTCATGTATCCATCCCGATTGTCAAAAGATTTCTGACTGTAAAAGTGATGATTTGTACAAACAATAAGCCTTATATTTCCTTTGTCCAGTTACTTATGACCTCAGAAAATTGAGGGACTGTGTATAAGAAAATAGCCATAACTCCTAAATACTTCACGTGGTGCTTTTGTTAAACCCATAAAATTAAAGCTGAAAGTCTACACTGTAAGCACAGCTTGATTGTTTCATTTCAGTGGAATTGTGATGGTGTGCAGATGGAAAATCTTACGCACGCACGCACAAACACACAAAATGGTGCTGTCCAAATACTTATGGAACATACTAAATTGAGATTAAGAAAAACATATGTTTGCTGTTAATTTGTTAATTTGTTATGAATTTTGCTCTTTTGCAAACTTTAAATTGTTGTATATTGTATCAAAATGTTAAATGGAATGTTGCTAATTAAAGTATACTTATAAAGTGGATCAGTTGCATATTTGGACAAATATTAAGCTGAAGCTAAAATGTGTTTTTAATTTTTTTTCATATACAGAAAAGCTTGATAAGTCTTTGACATCTTGGCTCTCAGGCACTGTATTGTTAGTTTATATGTATTTATTATGCCTTTATTACATAATAATAAGTCCCTTTGACTGCTCCCTTGTTTTCACTCGGGGTCGCCACAGCAGATGCAAGGTGCATCTACATGTTGATTTGGCGCAAGTTTTACGCTGGATGTCCTTCCTGACGCAACTCCGCATTACATGGATAAATGTGGGAAGGGTGGGGTTTGAACTGGGAACCTTGTGCACTAAAACTAAGCGTACTAACCACTTGGCCACCACCCTGCATTACATAATAATAATAATAATAAATTTATTTATATAGCACTTTACAGAGAAAAAAAATGCAAAGTGCTTAACATCATAAAACATAAAAACAGTTCATATAAAATGCCAAGTAGAAATAAAAATCAAAACAGCAAATACAATTCAGACAGTCTATAAAACTAATGATAAACCAATGAAAATAAATATGTTTTAAGCTGTGTTTTATGTTTTAGATTCAACTGAACTGGACTTTCTAACTTCAATAGGAAAAACTGTTGTACAGCGTAGGAACCCTTATTACTGCTATAACAGTCTGACATGCATCTTGTTTGGTCATGAGTGTCTATGAGTATCAATAAAGGTACTGGACCAAACATGGTGGATTAATAAGTCAAGGAGAAAGTGTTTTGATTTTGAAAAATATTACTTAAATATCAAGGTTGCAGGCCAAGGCCAAAATCAATGTCAATGCTTATATCTAGTCTTTAGAAAATCTAAGCAGGTGCACCAGTGAATGAATAGTTAGATAAAATAATGAATCAGTTTGTTAACACAATAACTCAAAAACAGTATATTCTCATCCTGTCATCTACATATTAATATGGCATTGCTGCAACCACTGTTGTAGTAATTCTTTCTATTGTAGTAATGATTACGAATGAGTAGAGATACCTATCTTGGGTGGGGTGAAGAGTAACTACCAAATTTTAAGCGTTTAAAAAACAAACAAAGAAACAAACAAAACCCGCTTAAGCACAGTGTTGGAATTAATGCATATTAGCAGTGGTTTTAGATTAAATAAACTACAGCACTGGCAGTCTTTGAAAGTGCTGTATGACTGTGCTAAAACTATCAAACACGCTGTTTCCTAATAGTTTGAAGTAATTTATTGTACTTTTTGTTTATTGTTTTATTACTATTGTTTTATGCTCTGTATTGTATTGACTGAGAATAATTAATGCCAAGATTTCACACACCCCGATGCAGTAGATGGCGTTATGCACCTCTAAATGTTGTGAAAGTGTAGGTACACGGACCCACAACAGGGGGCGCAATGAACGGACAATGGAGAAAAGTAAGAACAAGTTTTACTGTTGTGAAAATAGCACAACTGATACAACAATTAGCAATTTGTAAGCCGAAATCTGCTGGTGTCTTGTGGGCAGGCCCGAAGGTAGGAGACGTCCGTCCTAGTTGAACCGGAACCACCCAGATCTCCTCTGCCACCGAAACCCAGAAGTACTGGAACCGCCAAGTCCCGAATTCCCAGGTGGCCACTGCCTCCGCTCGTCGGATCCGGTACTGCTGGCGGGAAAGAACACAAACACACAGGTTGGGATGCGACCGCACCCAGTAGATGAGAGGGGCAAAGCCGCCTCCACCTCTTGTCACACTGAAGCAGGAAAGGTGAGTACTTATCCGAACACTTGGCCTTCCGCTGTCCTGAAAAGTTTATAAAGTATCGTCACAAAGATACAGTATCTGTTGCAGAGGTGATTACCTTAAACTCAAGGTGATATCTCGGCACTGAGGTGGAGACGCTGTCCTGCTGATATACCTCCGTACTGAGTGAAGTCAGCTGTGTCCAGTAATGGGTGACAGCTGTCATCCTGGCTGCTCTCATCAGGCGGCGGCGCCCTCTGGTGCCTGGAGCCCGCACTCCAGGCAGGGCGCCCTCTGGTGGTGATGGGCCAGCAGTACCTCCTCTTCAGCGGCCCACACACAACAGGACCCCCCCCTCAACGGGCGCCTCCTGGCGCACGACCGGGCTTCTCCGGATGGCGACGGTAAAAGTCGGCCAGGAGGGCCGGGTCCAGGATGAAGCTCCTCTTCACCCAGGAGCGTTCTTCGGGGCCGTACCCCTCCCAGTCCACCAGGTACTGAAGACCCCGGCCCATTCGACGGACATCGAGGAGCCGACGCACGGTCCAAGCCGGTTCCCCGTCGATGATCCGGGCAGGAGGTGGTGCCGGACCCGGGGTGCAGAGGGGTGAGGTGTGATGGGGTTTTATCCGGGAGACGTGAAACACTGGGTGAATCCGCAGTGAGGCCGGAAGCTGAAGCCTCACTGCGGCGGGATTGATGACTTTGAGGACTGTGAAGGGACCGATGTATCGTTCTTGGAGCTTGGGGGAGTCCACTTGAAGGGGAATGTCCTTGGTGGACAACCACACTGCCTGCCCAGGACGATACGTGGGAGCCGGGGCCCGCCGCCGGTCTGCATGTGTCTTCGCCCTCGTCCGGGCCTTCAACAAGGCAGAGCGGGCGGCACGCCACACCCGACGGCACCTCCGTAGGTGGGCCTGGACCGAGGGCACACCGACCTCTCCCTCGACCACCGGAAACAAGGGGGGCTGATACCCCAAGCACACCTCAAACGGGGAGAGGCCGGTGGCAGATGACACTTGGCTGTTGTGAGCGTACTCGATCCAGGCCAGGTGGGTACTCCAGGCCGTCGGGTGCGCGGCTGTCACACAGCGTAGTGTCTGCTCCAATTCCTGATTCACCCGCTCTGCTTGCCCGTTGGTCTGGGGGTGATACCCAGACGAGAGGCTGACCGTGGCCCCCAGTTCCCGGCAAAAACTCCTCCAGACGTGTGAGGTGAACTGGGGACCGCGATCGGAGACGATGTCTGATGGGATGCCATGCAGACGGACGACGTGGTGGACCAGGAGGTCCGCTGTCTCCTGGGCCGTTGGAAGCTTCGGGAGGGCCACGAAGTGGGCCGCCTTGGAGAAACGGTCCACTATCGTGAAGACGACGGTGTTTCCCTGGGACGGCGGGAGACCCGTGACGAAGTCCAGGCCGATATGGGACCAGGGGCGATGAGGCACGGGCAGTGGCTGTAGCTGCCCTGAGGTCTTCTTGTGGTCAGCCTTGCCCCTGGCGCAGGTGGTACAGGCCTGGATGTAGTCCCGGACGTCGGCCTCCAGGGATGCCCACCAGAAGCGTTGCCGGACGACTGTCACGGTCCTTCGCACCCCTGGGTGACAGGAGAGCTTAGAACCGTGACAGAAGTCCAGGACTGCAGCCCTAGCCTCTGGTGGGATGTATAGTTTGTCCTTTGGTCCGTTTCCGGGGTCCGGGACACGGGTCAGGGCCTCCCGGACGGTCTTCTCCACGTCCCAGGTGAGGGCGGCCACGATAGCGGACTCCGGGATGATGGGATCCGGGGGATCCGACGGTTCCGTTTTGACTTCATCCTCGTGCACCCGGGACAATGCGTCCGATCTTTGATTCTTGGTCCCAGGGCGGTAGGTAATCCGGAAGTCAAAACGGCCAAAGAACAGTGACCAGCGGGCTTGCCTGGGGTTCAGACGCTTAGCGGTCCTGATGTACTCCAGGTTCCGATGGTCAGTGAAAACCGTGAATGGCACGGCTGTTCCCTCCAACAGATGTCTCCACTCTTCGAGGGCCTCTTTCACAGCAAGGAGTTCCCGATTGCCGACGTCATAATTCCGTTCAGCGGGGGTCAACCTGCGAGAGAAATAGGCACACGGGTGAAGGACCTTATCGGTCTTCCCGCTCTGGGAGAGCACCGCTCCTATCCCTGAGTCCGAGGCATCCACTTCAACCACTAACTGGCGGCTAGGATCGGGCTGCACCAGAACTGGTGCAGACGAGAAGCGCCGTTTCAACTCCTTGAACGCGGCCTCGCACCGGTCCGACCAGGTGAAGGGAACTTTTGGAGAGGTCAGGGCTGTCAGGGGGCTAACTACCTGACTGTAGCCCTTAATGAACCTCCTATAGAAATTAGCAAAGCCGAGGAACTGTTGCAGCTTCCTACGGCTTGTGGGTTGGGGCCAATCTCTCACCGCCGCAACCTTGGCCGGATCCGGGGCGACGGAGTTAGAGGAGATGATAAACCCCAGGAAGGACAAAGAAGTGCGGTGGAACTCACACTTCTCGCCCTTCACAAACAGACGGTTCTCCAACAACCGCTGCAGGACCTGACGGACATGCCGGACATGAGTCTCAGGATCCGGGGAAAAGATGAGTATATCGTCTAGATATACGAAGACGAACCGGTACAGGAAGTCCCGCAAGACATCGTTTACCAACGCTTGGAAGGTCGCGGGAGCATTAGTGAGACCGAACGGCATGACCAGGTACTCAAAATGACCTAAGGGGGTGTTAAATGCCGTCTTCCATTCGTCTCCCTTCCGAATCCGAACCAAATGACACGCATTCCTAAGATCCAGCTTGGTGAAAATCTTGGCTCCATGCAAGGGGGTGAACACTGAATCCAACAAGGGCAACGGGTATCGGTTGCGGACCGTGATCTCGTTCAACCCCCTGTAATCAATGCATGGACGAAGTCCGCCATCTTTTTTACCCACAAAAAAGAAACCTGCGCCCATCGGTGAGGTGGAATTCCGGATCAACCCGGCGGCTAATGAGTCCCGGATGTAGGTCTCCATTGATTCGCGTTCCGGCCGTGAGAGGTTGTACAGCCTACTGGACGGGAACTCACTGCCTGGAACCAAATCAATGGCACAATCGTACGGGCGGTGGGGAGGAAGCGTGAGAGCCAGATCCTTGCTGAACACGTCAGCGAGGTCATGGTACTCCGCTGGCACCGCCTTCAGATTGGGCGGGACTCGGACCTCCTCCTTAGCTTGGGAGCCGGGAGGAACCGAGGAACCGAGACACTCCCGATGGCAGGTTTCGCTCCACTGCACCACTACCCCGGACGGCCAATCAATCCGGGGATTGTGCTTAAGCATCCATGGAAACCCTAAAACCACACGGGAGGTGGCCTGAGTCACGAAGAACTCGATCACCTCCCGGTGGTTACCTGACACCACCAGAGTTACTGGAGGTGTCTTATGCGTGATTGGTGGGAGTAGGGAGCCATCTAGTGCTCGAACCTGCACAGGCGAGGTAAGAGCCACCAGAGGGAGCCCTATCTCCCTGGCCCATCTGCTGTCAAGCAGATTCCCCTCAGAGCCCGTGTCCACCAGTGCTGGGGCCTTCAGGGTCGAATCCTCATACAGGATTGTGACTGGGAGTCGTGTAGCAATGTGGGTGTGTCCCACGTGAATGTTTTGGCCCACCCCTGGCCCAGTCTCTAAGGGCGGGCATTGGAGTTTAACCGCTCGGGGCAGTCGTTTGCCATATGCTCACTCGAGCCACAAACATAACAAGCTCCGTGGGCCCGCCTCCTTTGTGCTCCAGGTGCCCTAAATGTTGCCCTGCTCGTGTCCATAGCTTCGTCAGCAGGGGGAGCCGTAAGCGCACGGAGCGCAGGAACAGAGGAGCGTGGGGAGGGCGGAGTTCGATCGGACCCGGAAGGGAGAGGGACGACGCGTGCCTGGCCACGCCCTTCGCCTCGTTCCCGACGGCGTTCTTCTAACCGGTTGTCGAGTCGTATGACTAGATCAATGAGCCCATCTAAATCTCGCGGTTCGTCCTTAGCCACCAGGTGCTCTTTTAGGACCAGAGACAGTCCGTTTACAAAGGCAGCGCGGAGGGCAGTGCTATTCCAGCCGGATCTCACCGCCGCGATGCGGAAGGCGACTGCATAGGCAGCTGCGCTCCGACGTCCCTGTCGCATGGACAGTAGTGCGGTTGAAGCGGACTCTCCTCTGTTGGGATGATCGAACACCGTTCTGAGCTCCCGTACAAACCCATCGTATGTATGAAGGAGCCGAGAGTTCTGCTCCCAGAGCGCTGTAGCCCAAGCGCGTGCCTCCCCGCGAAGCAGGTTTATCACATAAGCTACTTTGCTAGCATCAGTTGCGTACATCACGGGACGCTGAGCGAAGACGAGCGAACACTGCATAAGAAAGTCCGCGCACGTCTCCACACAGCCTCCGTACGGTTCTGGAGGGCTTATGTATGCTTCTGGGGACGGAGGGAGGGACCGTTGAACGACCAGTGGAACGTTACTTTCGCGCGCAGGGTCCTCGGGAGGGAGAGCCGCAGCGGCGCCCGAAGGGCGTGCCTCCACTTGTGCGGCGAGAGCCTCCACCCTGCGGTTTAGGAGAACGTGTTGCTCGGTCATTAAATCGATCCGAGAGGTGAAAGCGGTGAGGATCCGCTGCAACTCACCGATTACCCCTCCCGAAGCCTCCGCCACGTCTTGGTCTTCCAGTGGCCGTTCAACAGCCGGTTGACGCCCCTCGGGATCCATGACGCTGGCCGAGATATCCTGTTGTGAAAGTGTAGGTACACGGACCCACAACAGGGGGCGCAATGAACGGACAATGGAGAAAAGTAAGAACAAGTTTTACTGTTGTGAAAATAGCACAACTGATACAACAATTAGCAATTTGTAAGCCGAAATCTGCTGGTGTCTTGTGGGCAGGCCCGAAGGTAGGAGACGTCCGTCCTAGTTGAACCGGAACCACCCAGATCTCCTCTGCCACCGAAACCCAGAAGTACTGGAACCGCCAAGTCCCGAATTCCCAGGTGGCCACTGCCTCCGCTCGTCGGATCCGGTACTGCTGGCGGGAAAGAACACAAACACACAGGTTGGGATGCGACCGCACCCAGTAGATGAGAGGGGCAAAGCCGCCTCCACCTCTTGTCACACTGAAGCAGGAAAGGTGAGTACTTATCCGAACACTTGGCCTTCCGCTGTCCTGAAAAGTTTATAAAGTATCGTCACAAAGATACAGTATCTGTTGCAGAGGTGATTACCTTAAACTCAAGGTGATATCTCGGCACTGAGGTGGAGACGCTGTCCTGCTGATATACCTCCGTACTGAGTGAAGTCAGCTGTGTCCAGTAATGGGTGACAGCTGTCATCCTGGCTGCTCTCATCAGGCGGCGGCGCCCTCTGGTGCCTGGAGCCCGCACTCCAGGCAGGGCGCCCTCTGGTGGTGATGGGCCAGCAGTACCTCCTCTTCAGCGGCCCACACACAACACTAAAGCTGGTTTGTGATTCACTAATAAACACCAGTGAAGCACAAGTTTTACTTTTATTTATTTATGTTTTAAATTTAGCTACAAACTGTGGCGAACAACATCACTGCTAAAAGTAATAATTTAAATGAACACATCTAGAAAACGACCTCATTTTTTAGAAGTCCCTAGCATGAAGTGGCGGCTTACGCGCACAGAAACCCACTACGCTGAGATTGCCGCCTTCGTTGATGTGGACACAGACGCGTGGCCACATACATGTACAAAACCACATGTGCAAAATCGTTTGTGGTATACATGTACATTTAACAACCAGTACTGTCATAAATACTCGTAATACAGAGCTGGGTTGTCATAAATTAATATTTTCAGTCACGTTACATGTATTTTACAAAGAGAATTGCAAAATGCACTTATTCCAGCAATAACATTCATATCTTTAGGTCCTCTGCCTTTGAAAGGAAGAGCTTATGGAGTCATATGGTCACTGGACAGAGGTGTTTGATGTTTTGGTATTTTGTTTGATGCTGATATCTTTGAAATCTTGAGGGTTCTGGTTCTTCATGTCTTATGGAATGGTTGTGTAAGTTGGATGCTAACCAGTGACCTAAGATGATGACTGGATGTCTTTGGTTCTAGGTCTCTCTTCAGAGAATTCTTGGGTACCGCTGGAATGACTTTGTGTGAAACTAATAATTACCAGTACTTGAGGAGACTCATGAGGAGTACCACTTGGATGGTGACACTGTGACATTTTAGCCATGTGGTGCATTTCTCTGGTCATGATCCACCACACATGTGCCTCAGTGTTGCAGATCCCAGCATCTGCAGAAGGTCAAGGGAATGCTTACCCATCACGTCTGCTGCAGGCTACTTTCTAGAGGTGGAAGATGGACTGACTGTCTGCCTGGGTCATTGACATCCAGGGCCCATGGTGATTTCATAGTATGGCAGATGTTCGGCACCAGCGCATGCTCCTAGACCTGACCTGACCTTGTAGGTTTGACCAATTTGATATTTGTGATGATTCTGTTTAGTTATAAGCAAATTACACATATGTGACCATAATGTGCTCTTAAATTACACACAAACATCACATGATCCTTCTTGAATATTTTTTAATACTACGTTCTCCCAAAAACTACAAATAAAAGCATCAACATACTGTTTATACGTCACACATTTAGCTCTTCTTCTACACTTTTGGTGCTTGTTACATCAGTTAGCAGAGATGTAAAAGAAAAGGGGAGAATCAGCAAAGACATGGGGATAATACATGCTTCTACTTTTTTTTTTTCGATTCACAAAAACACAGCTCATGTTGTAAATGTATTTACATTTAAATGTACAATCAGTGCCAGAAGAAATGAAACCAACAAATTTGGTTTCTGGAACAAATCTTCAAAACAGTTTATGTTCACAAATTTAAATTACAGTGCTGAAAGATGACAAGCAAGCCATGAAAATATTGCTACATCCATATTTAAATATCAAAATGGACATTTAAATGTCAAAAGTCAACCGTGGTTCTTTTGTGGTGGGTCAACCAAGTGCTACATAATAAATGGCTGCTACATACTGGTCAGAAAAAAAGATGACTTACTCTACTGTAGATTTACCAAAATGAGACAAATGACCTATATAAAATGCGGACATTAAATGTTTTATTTATTTGATATATTTTTACATTCACCACATAATGAGACAGATGTCCACAGGACACAATGAAGAGGTGTTGCAATGCCATTTAACTTTTTAAAAATTGTACTTCATTCATTGGTGTGTATTTAATTTAAGATGAAATATGTAACTTTTCATGTGTAAACAATAGGCTTTGTTGCATTTGGATTTTTTTTTTTTTTTTTTTGCCCTGAAAAGTTGTCTGTAATTCTAAACATCTGAAAACAGTGGCTTTCTGGAGGACACAATTCATAAACTTAATCATTATGCAAAGACATTCTTGCCCATGTGGTATAAAGTCTGTTACAATTAAACATTTCACTGTTTTTGACATTCTTTTATTGAAGAGCAGTAAACCCTGTACACGTATCATACAAACAGCTCCATGAAAACTATCATTTAAATGTCTTCACGACCATCAAAATTGCTGGTATAGCAATTAGGTATCTACTTAAATGTATCACTGGATAAAAACTGGCACCTTAGAAGCATCATCCTTTACATGCTGGTAAAAAATGTTACATTTACAGAAAGTGAACAGAAAAAGTGACCAGGCATCTTGAAAGAAATGACAACGCTCCACAAGAGATTGAGGCATCATGCACCAACTGTAATGCTGTACATTATGTATCAAAATGGTCTCTGAGATCCTAATCACAACTGTATGGGCTTATTTATGTACAGAATTTCTTTTACTCATTCACAAATTACTTTAAAGGGGTCATATTGTGCAAAATCCTTTTGTAGCTACATTTTGTTTAGGTTTCAAGTTAAACACTCTCAAAGTCCCATAAGATTAGTCTGTGCATGTAGAAACTATCCTGCTACAAGCAAAAGTTAGACATGGAATAACTCATTTTACAGTCGTGTGATATGGTATGGACGTCCATATGAGGACCCGTGGATGTTTTGTGAACATGAAAATAAAATCTGAGAGAGGTGCCATTTTTGGTGAGAGAGGGGCATTTAAATTGATATGAGGGCTTTTTGTTACTTTACATTAATGACTTCAAAATCTTTTGATGGTAGACTAACTTATAATAAGGAGTTTCTATCATTGCCATGGTACCCTCAAAATTCCAATTTCAATTTCAATTTATTTTCATTTATATAGCGCCAAATCACAACAAGGTTGCCTAAAGGTACTTCACACAAGTAAGTTCTAACCTTACCAACCCCCAGAGCAACAGTGGTAAGGAAAAACTCCCTCTGAGGAAAAAACCTCAAGCAGACCAGACTCAAAGGGCTGAATGCTTGATACTGCATTATATAACTGGTGTCCTTGAGCGAACACTTTTCGTGGGAACTGTGAATTGTACAAAATGTTTTACGGTGTATATCACATGCCTGATTTTAGCCAGTGGCTGGCTATAAGAAGTATAAGCTAGCTCTGTATTTTCAGTGTGGGCATCAAGGCAGAGTCAGCAAGGAAGCTGAAGTGGACATTGTTGGAGTAAATTAAGATGAGAAAAAGAAACAGAGATAAAGTAAGAAACCAGACAAAAGTGAATACTGGACTGACTTTTACTCATTGTCCAGAGCTAAACCAGGCAAAAGGATGGAAGAAAGAAATCCACCTGACTCTCTGACTATTGGAATAGTAAGTTATAACTTTTGCTAAATTGCTATTGCTTCATGTTAGGCTGTGTTAATGTCAACTTAATATATGATGATAAGATAAGCCCATTTTGATAAAGGTTTAGCTGGTAAATAATAAGGGAAGTTTGGGGTCCCCTGCTAGAGCTGTTACCCCGCGACCTGATCTCAGATAAGCGGTTGAAGATGTATGTATGTAACAGCAGAATAGCAGTCCATATAGCAATCCTTGACGCACACTAACATGCTATGTACGTATGTGGACTACTCACGATTTTTGGCCCTCTATTCACCGCAATTCCGTGCAACATTCGGCAAACATTCGGGTGACATGCTTTAACGTGCCATAAGTACCAATTCAGTGAGATACCAATTGACAGTTTATCACTGACTCATTTTGTTGTAAATGACTGACTCCAACTGCTCCAACAGTCGCAGCCCAGTAAGATAGTACCCGTAAGATAGTACCCGTAACATGACAGGCACAGAAATAAGACTTTTCTTACATTTTTCATATTGTGAAAATTGGACCTACTGTAGGTCTATACCATGCATGTTTGTTTGTTTGTTGTTTGTCCAATTAAGCAAATGTACCAAAGATGATTACACCGATATAAGACCAGCAGATGCCAGTCATACCTCTATCAAGGAAAGAATATAAGCGGATCGCTGGCTCATTACTTTCCCATGTGATAAGGTTTGAAAAAGATATTCTGTGAATAAATTTAATACAGTGATAACGGGGAGAGAGTCATGGTCAGACCGGCTCTGAACACAACCTCAGCTGTAATCACTTGTTTTACAGACGGATCATTGATCAGGGGGAAAGCCAGAGCTGGAGTGTTAATACAACATGACGGCCTGACACAGGAAAAGAGCTCTGCACTGGCCAGATACACCACCGTCTTTCAGGCTGAGGTGTTTTCTGTCATTCAGTGTGTGGAGCTCCTGATTAACCTCAATTTTAGGGGTAAAAGAGTTTTATTTACTCAGATAGTCAGGAAGGTATAAGAGCTGTTAAAGGGCCGCTCTTCTCATCAGCTTTGGTGGAGGAGTGTGGCCAGGCCCTTAACACACTAGGAGACATCAATGATGTAGTTGTAGTGTGGGTACCTGGTCATACAGGTATTCCAGGTAATGAGAGAGCGGACTGGCTCGCAAAGTCGGGGAGCTCAACTAACTTTGTGGGTCCAAAGCCCCTTGGAGTGTCAACTGCTGTGCAGAAGACCGCCCTCCAGAGCTGGACCAGGAAGCAGCACCACACACGATGACAGCGCTTGAGTGACTGCAGGCAGGCAAGACAGCTCGTGAAAGGACCAAACCTAAGGTTTTCCGGGGAGCTAGTTGGCCTGCCTAGAAGTATTATAAGTACTCTCACAGGTCACAACCTATTGAACAGACATAGAATGGTAATGAGACTCCAACAGGTCAGTACATGTACAGCTTGTGGGGAGGAACCTGAGATGTCACTCTATTTTTTTGGAACAGTGTCCAGCATGGGGTAGACTGAGGCAGAGGATTTTGGGTTTCTTTATCTTGGAACCTGACCAGATTAGGAAAATAAACTTAAGAAACCTGGTATCCTTTATCAAAGGTACCAAAAGGTTTAACTAAGAAGGCCCTTTTGTGGCCTACACTCTGCTGGGATGATAGTCCACCCCCTCTTTCCTAACCGAATATAACCTAACCTATACCAATATAAACATGTTCTGTAGTCCTCAACTATGGGAGCTACAGCTCTATAATTCAATTTCAATTTATTTTCATTTACAGTGGAAGTATTTAGTCAGCTCCTTATTGTGCAAGTTCTCCTACTTAGAAAGATGAGAGAGGTCTGTACACCAACTATGAGAGACAAAATGAGAAAAGAAAATCCAGGAAATCACATTGTAGGATTTTTAAAGAATTTATTTGTAAATTATGGTTGAAAATAAGTATTTGGTCAATAACAAAAGTTCAACTCAATACTTTGTAACATAATCTAACGTTTCCTGTAAGTCTTCACCAGGTTTGCACACACTGTAGCTGGTATTTTGGCTCATTCCTCCATGCAGATTTCCTCTAGAGCAGTGATGTTTTGGGGCTGTTGCTAGGCAACACGGACTTTCAACTCCCTCAACAAATTTTCTATCGGGTTGAGGTCTGGAGACTGGCTAGGCCACTCCAGGACCTTGAAATGCTTTTTACGGAGCCACTCCTTCATTGTCCGAGCGGTGTGTTTAGGATCATTGTCATGCTGGAAGACCCAGCCACATTGCATCTTCAACGTGCTCACTGATGGAAGGAGGTTTTGGCTTAAAATCTCATGATACATGGCCCCATTCATTCTTCCCTTAACATAGATCAGTCATCCTGTCCCCTTTGCAGAAAAACAGCCCCAAAGCATGATGTTTCCACCCCCATGCTTCACAGTAGGTATGGTGTTCTTGGGATGCAACACAGCATTCCTCTTCCTCCAAACACAATGAGTTGAGCTTTTTACCAAAAAGTTCCATTTTGGTTTCTTCTGACCACATGATATTCTCCCAATCCGCTTCTGGATCATCCATATGCTCTCTGGCAAACTTCAGACGGGCCTGGCCATGTACTGGCTTAAGCAGGGGGACACGCCTGGCAATGCAGGATTTGAGTCCCTCTCTGTGTAGTGTGTAGCCTTTGTTACTTTGGTCCCAGCTCTCTGCAGGTCATTCATCAGGTCCCTCCGTGTAGTTCTGGGATTTTTGTTACCGTTCTCATGATCATTTTGACCCTATGGGATGACATCTTGCATGGAGCCCCAGATCGAGGGAGATTATCAATGGTCTTATATGCCTTCCATTTTCTTACAATTACTCCCACAGTTGATTTATTCACACCAACCTGCTTGACTATTGTATTCCCAGCCTGGTGCAGGTCTACAATTGTCTTCCTGGTGTCCTTCGACAGCTCTTTGGTCTTGGCCGTGGTTGAGTTTGGAGTATGTCTGTTTGAGGCTGTGGACAGGTGTCTTTTATACAGATAACAAGTTCCAGCAGGTGCCATTAATACAGGTAACAGAAGAGCTTCTTAAAGAAGATGTTACAGGTCTGTGAGAGCCAGACATCTTGCTTGTTTGTTGGTGACCAAATACTTATTTTCCACCATAATTTACAAATAAATTCTTTAAAAATCCTACAATGTGATTTCCTGGATTTTGTTTTTCATTTTGTCTCTCACAGTTGAAGTGTACCCATGATGAAAATTACAGACCTCTCTCATCTTTCTAAGTAGGAGAACTTCCACAATCAGGAGCTGACTAAATACTTTTTTACCCTACTGTATACAGCGCGAAATCACAACAAGGTTGCCTCAAGGCGCTTCACACAAGTAAGGTCTAACCTTACCAACCCCCAGAGCAACAGTGATAAGGAAAAACTCCCTCTGAGGAAGAAACCTCAAGCAGAGCAGACTCAAAGGAGTGACCCCTCATATATTTGCAGTTGAGTGGTTTGTCGATCACTGTGTATCTGACACTTTTGTGTTATGGATTTAAATACCATCAAAGTCTGAATGAATAGAGGAAAATGTGTAATGATTCATTTAGATTCATTTTGATGTTGATGTCATCGTATTATTACACTGTTATGACAAGCTGTAATGTCAGATGCAAAACTATCTCAGATTTACCAAATAAACAACTTGTGTGAAAATTGTGTTATTGCCAGTTGAAAATGAGGAGACAAATCTAACGTTGAAGATATTGTAATGTTTATACCACAAAAGAAACAAAAGAGTAGGCAGCAGTATAGAGAGAGGTGGTCTGTATGTATAGGAATCTTGTCATAATGTTCTGCCACTGTTAACAGTCTTCTTCGTTTCCTTTTCTTTTCAGGTTGTGTCTTGTCGTTGTGTCTTGAGCTTTGCTATACTGACCCCATGACTACCAGCGGCACTGCACCGTTTCATCAGTATGTGTAAGCTTTCAGAAAATTGCAAACAAAAAGTGCTAACAGAAGGCTCCATCCATATCCAAATTTAACATCGCACATAAAGGAACCTTACTGTACTGAATCTTCCTGTAATTTGCCCAAATCATTCACAAAAGAGCTTCTGCACTGTAAACAAACTGATCTATGGTCCAGTTTCATCCTGACCAAGACAATCTGTTTTGGTCAAACCAAAAATCATCTGATGCTTCATGTGGTCCAGGGCAGTTTTTACATCTCACGGGCCAAACTGAAAACTCTGCAAGTCTGACAAAAATGGAGTCAAAGTGAAAGTAACAGCACAGTCTCAGCCCAGTTTTATTTTCATGCTCCCGTCATGAAAATTTGAATCATTTTGAGACGGGGGGGTTTTTAAACTCATTATTACTAACCCTACTCCTATCCCCAACCCTACACTTAACCATAACCTAACCCCCCCCGCCACTTCACTTTTAATTTCATGCAGCCATCATGGAATGTATTAAAATGAATCTGTGCTGCCGTGACGAAAATGAGGCGCTTTTCGTGACAATATCACGAACCAATAGATTAATGTATATTAATCACGACATGCCATGAGACTGGGTTGAAAGTAACCTTACAAACCTAAAAATGAATGTTTTCTTTTATGATGCATCAACCTCAATGTCGAAGTGGTATTTTTGGCTACTAACATTAAACTGTGTTTCATATCACCAAGATTTTAGCAAGTATAATATGTTCCCTTTAACTTTGTATTGCAACTCAATCATTTGGGAGCAAATCACATAAAGTTTAAATGTCAGTGTAGTCAGAACAGCTCCAGGAGAATATTGGACCCTGAGGGGAACTTAGTACAGAGAAAAAGATAGAGGACGCAGCTATTATAAAACAATTAATGTACAGTACATATGAGACAAATTATGTAAAAAGAAACCTCTCAAGTGTTTTATTATCATCTGAAAACATTATATAAAAGAAAAATTAATGCTTTTATAAATTTTGAAAATAAATCCCTGAAGAATACACTGTAGCAGACTGAAAATTCAGTGCAGCTTTACGTAATGGGTAAAAAATTTAGTACATCACACTTAATGGCTAAAAAGAATCATTCCAGTGTATTTTTATGAATAATTTAACAGGTTTTCAGAAAGGACTACACTACTTCAATAAATCACAAAGAGGTATACTGTATTATTACTATTATTTTGACCTACGTAGCTTATGTAAAGTTTGGACACACTTGTGTCCAAACATTTGACTGGTACAGTATAGAAGGACAAAATTACAAAATTGCAACATACACCTGCTTTTTTTCTTTCAGGCATAGGCGACCCACTTCTCATTTTATCCCACAGGTGGCATTAAAAACATCACGCATTCCCTTAATAAATACACAAATCACAGCAATTATAAGTTCACATTAAGACTGGAAGACATTTACAGTACATGCTCACTTAAGCAACGAAATACACGTGACAGATAAATTATAAACCTTACATTTGAAAGACATTTAAAAATAGTAGCTACTGTGCTAGATGTCCCCCATTAGCGCTGAGCTGCCTGCTAGCCGTGTGTTGCCGTTGATGTACCACAGACTGGACAATCCCGTTGAGGTAAATATAAAATCAAGTTGACCTGAGGGACGTGATGTGGAGAGGTGCCGCAGGAAGACCTGGTTTTAAAACACTTTGAACAATAGCATTGTTAAGATCAGCATCAGACTAGTTATAAAAGGTTAATAACACTTTGAGGATGCTGAGAGACACAATACCTTCTGCTCAATAAAACCAATTGTGTATGAAAAGTCCTTTATGCATCAAAGTGTTGGTCGTTTTCTGCTGGTGAGACGGCAGTTTGGAGTTTAAGGCGCTTTGTTTTGGATTTCTTAAAGTTGCACTAAATATTGAAATTTAACCGAATGAAGTGGCTATAAGAAACTGATCCCAGTCAGAGCCTAAAGCTTTGTTCCTCAAGGACCTGATGGTGTTTAATTACCCCGGATCTAACACCGCTGTGACAGGGTGGGGTGGCTGAGTACACGTCCGCACCGCCTGTGTTTCTATCATACAGTACATACAGCTGCACACTTCATGGCTCCACATTACACACTGCGATTGTGTGCGCACACAGTTGTGTAATTGTTTTACATGACGGACACCAAACCTGAGAAATAACAGAGCCTCTGTGACTTCAGAGTTTCCATGGTGACCTTGCTGGGTTTGTGCAGCATTGAGCACAGACTCTGTTATTTCTCCATCGTGCACCACAACAGCATTCACATTCAAAACGGGGAAGAGAAGAAGGAAGTGAAAGTGAAGAAGGGGTGAGTTTACCTCTCTGAGGAGCCGAGACACGCTCGGTGAGCGGGTGTGGCCGGGCCAGGGGAGTAATTCTGATTGCTTGCTGCCCTGCGAGTAGGTGTGGCTGGACCAGGGGAGAGATTTTGATTGGTGGTGCCTCGGTGGGAGGGTGAGGAGTACTGAGTGGGGTTCGTCTGCTGGGGACAGCCATGACAGTGAGTTGGGGAGTCACAGACTGCCACAGGTGAGGAGGAGAACAGCAGAGGGGAGGCGACGGGGGACGAGGAGAAGGAGCGGTGCAGCGGAGAGGAGGAGGGGGACATGAGGGGGCTGGTTTGGAGCCGCCACAGCAGCTCCTCATTGTTTCGACTCAGGCGCTTCTTCTCAGTGTTCTCCTTCTCCACAGACTCCTGCAGGTTGGCATTTTCCTCTGACAGTTGTCTGTGAGAAAAATGAAAAAGCCGACTTTCAGCACCAAAACATCAGCTTTATTCACAGTAAAATAACAAAAAATGTGCAGTGTACTGTAATCTCTCCCAGCTCTTTATATAATTTACTGCCCCTTACAAAGAACCACATCGATATATTCCTCATTTTGAATTTATTGAAGGTCACATTAAAAACCAGGCCTGGGTCTTCACAAACAGACACCATCTTGTGAAAGATGACAAAGATGGCTCACACAACACTTTTATACAATGTAGGCATTACAGTGGGCATGGTTTAGTCTATATGTTAACGGCTCTCACAGATATGGGGAGTCCTCCCTGTGTCTGAAACTTGTACATGCATGATGGAAGTGAAACTTAACTCTTATATTTAAACTTTAAAGATCTTAGAGACTTCCAATCAGATAACAAAGGCAAATGCTTGATCACTAACATTAAATAAGGAATTAGCACAGATATTATCTAACAGTACATATGTTTGAAGCTGGTGTGAAGCGTCCAAACCTGAGCTGTGCAGTGCAACAATGTTCTCACATTCACCCATTCACACAGTAGGGGCTAATTTCAGGATTAAAGACCTCGCCCAAGGCACCTTAGTGATTTTCCTGTCTGGCAGGGAACCAAACTGAGGATCCTCTGGTCAAAGCCTGCCTCATTTACCTCAAGACCAAGTCCCCCCAAAAGTGATTTGATTTTGAAAAAAAGCTTATTAAAAGTCAAGGTTGCAGGCCAAGGTCATAACTGTAAGTAAGTAAGTAAGTGCAGGGGTGGTGGCCAAGTGGTTAATGGGCTTGGTTTCAGTTCAGAAGGTTCCGGGTTAAAATCCCACCCCTGCCACATTTCTCCATATAATGTGGAGTTGCGTTAGGAAGGGCATCCGGCGTAAAACTTGTGCGAATTCAACATGCAGATCCATGTTGGATTTGCTGAGGCGACCCCGAGTGCAAACAAGGGAGCAGCCGAAGGGACTTACTTTTTTAAGTAAGTAAGTAAGGTTTATTTATATAGTACCTTTCAAGATAGAAATCACAAAGTGCTTCACATAAGAACAGAGAAATTAAAAACAGCAGAAACATAAAACCATAAAAACTAGGTAAAAGCTAGCCTATACAAAAGGGTCTTTAGCTTCACTTTACGGAGTGTAGGTCCAAAGGCAATGCATTCCACATTTTAGGTGCCAGCACCTCAAAAGCACAGTCTCCCCTGGTCTTCAGTCTTGTCCTAGGCACAACCAATAGGCCCAGGTCCGAAGACCTCAGAGACCTACTTGTCACATATGGATGTAATAGCTCGGTGATATAAGATGGCATTTGACCATGCAGAGCTCTAAAAGTCAGTACTAGAATTTTAAATTGGCACCCAATGATAAGATATCGGGTATCTTTAGAAATAGCTACTCTGTGGTACCAATCAAAGATAAAAATAATGAAGTCACATGTCACCTTGCTATTGGACACATGGCCTTTGTTTGGTCTTTCACTAACAAATCAAATCAAATCAATTTTATTTATATAGCTCCAAATCACAACAAACAGTTGCCCCAAGGCGCTTAATATTGTAAGGCAAAGCCATACACTAATTACAGAAAAACCCCAATGGTCAAAAAGACCCCCTGTGAGCAAGCACTTGGCGACAGTGGGAAGGAAAAACTCCCTTTTAACAGGAAGAAACCTCCAACAGAACCAGGCTCAGGGAGGGGCAGTCTTCTGCTGGGACTGGTTGGGGCTGAGGGAGAGAACCCGGAAAAAGACATGCTGTGGAGGGGAGCAGAGATCAATCACTAATGATTAAATGGAGAGTGGTGCATACAGAGCAAAAAGAGAAAGAAACACTCAGTGCATCATGGGAACCCGCCAGCAGTCTAAGTCTATAGCAGCATAACTAAGGGATGGTTCAGGGTCACCTGATCCAGCCCTAACTATAAGTTTTAGCAAAAAGGAAAGTTTTAAGCCTAATCTTAAAAGTAGAGAGGGTGTCTGTCTCCCTGATCCAAATTGGGAGCTGGTTCCAGAGGAGAGGAGCCTGAAAGCTGAAGGCTCTGCCTCCCATTCTACTCTTACAAACACTAGACACTACAAGTAAGCCTGCAGTCTGAGAGCGAAGCACTCTATTGGGGTGATATGGTACTATGAGGTCCCTAAGATAAGATGGGACATGATTATTCAAAACCTTATAAGTAAGAAGAAGAATTTTAAATTCTATTCTAGAATGAACAGGAAGCCAATGAAGAGAGGCCAATATGGGTGAGATATGCTCTCTCCTTCTAGTCCCTGTCAGTACTCTAGCTGCAGCATTTTGAATTAACTGAAGGCTTTTCAGGGAACTTTAGGACAACCTGATAATAATGAATTACAATAGTCCAGCCTAGAGGAAATAAATGCATGAATTAGTTTTTCAGCATCACTCTCAGACAAGACCTTTCTAATTTTAGAGATATTGCGCAAATGCAAAAAAGCAGTCCTACATATTTGTTTAATATGCGCATTGAATGACATATCCTGATCAAAAATGACTCCAAGATTTCTCACAGTATTACTAGAGGTCAGGGTAATGCCATCCAGAGTAAGGATCTGGTTAGACACCATATTTCTAAGATTTGTGGGGCCAAGTACAATAACTTCAGTTTTATCTAAGTTTAAAAGCAGGAAATTAGAGGTCATCCATGTCTTTATGTCTGTAAGACAATCCTGCAGTTTAGCTAATTGGTGTGTGTCCTCTGGCTTCATGGATAGATAAAGCTGGGTATCATCTGCGTAACAATGAAAATTTAAGCAATGCTGTCTAATAATACTGCCTAAGGGAAGCATGTATAAAGTGAATAAAATTGGTCCTAGCACAGAACCTTGTGGAACTCCATAATTAACCTTAGTCTGTGAAGAAGATTCCCCATTTACATGAACAAATTGTAATCTATTAGATAAATATGATTCAAACCACAGGCAGCACAGTGCCTTTAATACCTATGGCATGCTCTAATCTCTGTAATAAAATTTTATGGTCAACAGTATCAAAAGCAGCACTGAGATCTAACAGAACAAGTACAGAGATGAGTCCACTGTCTGAGGCCATAAGAAGATCATTTGTAACCTTCACTAATGCTGTTTCTGTACTATGATGAATTCTGAAACCTGACTGAAACTCTTCAAATAGATCATTCATCTGCAGATGATCAGTTAGCTGTTTTACAACTACCCTTTCAAGAATTTTTGAGAGTAAAGGAAGGTTGGAGATTGGCCTATAATTAGCTAAGATAGCTGGGTCAAGCGATGGCTTTTTAAGTAATGGTTTAATTACTGCCACCTTAAAAGCCTGTGGTACATAGCCAACTAATAAAGATAGATTGATCATATTTAAGATCGAAGCATTAATTAATGGTAGGGCTTCCTTGAGCAGCCTGGTAGGAATGGGGTCTAATAGACATGTTGATGGTTTGGAGGAAGTAACTAATGAAAATAACAGACAGAACAATCAGAGAGAAAGAGTCTAACCAAATACCGGCATCACTGAAAGCAGCCAAAGACAACGATATGTCTTTGGGATGGTTATGAGTAATTTTTTCTCTAATAGTTACATTTTTATTAGCAAAGAAAGTCAAGAAGTCATTACTAGTTAAAGTTAAAGGAATAGTCGGCTCAATAGAGCTCTGACTCTTTGTCAGCCTGGCTACAGTGCTGAAAAGAAACCTGGGGTTGTTCTTATTTTCTTCAATTAGTGATGAGTAGTAAGATGTCCTAGCTTTACGGAAGGCTTTTTTTATAGAGCAACAGACTCTTTTTCCAGGCTAAGTGAAGATCTTCTAAATTAGTGAGATGCCATTTCCTCTCCAACTTATGGGTTATCTGCTTTAAGTTGCGAGTTTGTGAGTTATACCACGAAGTCAGGCACTTCTGATTTAAGGCTCTCTTTTTCAGAGGAGCTACAGCATCCAAAGTTGTCCTCAATGAGGATATATAACTATTGATGAGATAATCTATCTCACTCACAGAGTTTAGGTAGCTACTCTGCCCTGTGTTGGTATATGGCATTGGCGAACATAAAGAAGGAATCATATCCTTAAACCTAGTTACAGCGCTTTCTGAAAGACTTCTGCTGTAATGAAACTTATTCCCCACTGCTGGGTAGTCCTTCACAGTAAATGTAAATATTATTAAGAAATGATCAGACAGAAGGGGGTTTTCAGGGAATACTGTTAAGTCTTCAATTTCCATACCATAAGTCAGAACAAGATCTAAGGTATGATTAAAGTGGTGGGTGGACTCATTTACATTTTGAGCAAAGCCAATCGAGTCTAACAATAGATTAAATGCAGTGTTGAGGCTGTCATTCTCAGCATCTGTGTGGATGTTAAAATCGCCCACTATAATTATCTTATCTGAGCTAAGCACTAAGTCAGACAAAAGGTCCGAAAATTCACAGAGAAAATCACAGTAACGACCAGGTGGATGATAGATAACAACAAATAAAACTGGTTTTTGGGACTTCCAATTTGGATGGACAAGACTAAGAGTCAAGCTTTCAAATGAATTAAAGCTCTGTCTGGGTTTTTGATTAATTAATAAGCTGGAGTGGAAGATTGCTGCTAATCCTCCGCCTCGGCCCATGCTACGAGCGTTCTGGCAGTTAGTGTGACTCCGGGGTGTTGACTCATTTAAACTAACATATTCATCCTGCTGTAACCAGGTTTCTGTAAGGCAGAATAAATCAATATGTTGATCAATTATTATATCATTTACTAACAGGGACTTAGAAGAGAGAGACCTAATGTTTAATAGACCACATTTAACTGTTTTAGTCTGTGGTGCAGTTGAATTTTTATGCTTAAATAGATTTTTGCTGGTTATTGGTGGTCTCGGAGCAGGCACCGTCTCTACGGGGATGGGGTAATGAGGGGATGGCAGGGGGAGAGAAGCTGCAGAGAGGTGTGTAAGACTACAACTCTGCTTCCTGGTCCCAACCCTGGATAGACACGGTTTGGAGGATTTAAGAAAATTGGCCAGATTTCTAGAAATGAGAGCTGCTCCATCCAAAGTGGGACGGATGCCATCTCTGCTAACAAGACCAGGTTTTCCCCAGAAGCTTTGCCAATTATCTATGAAGCCCACCTCATTTTTTGGACACCACTCAGACAGCCAGCAAGTCAAGGAGAACATGTGGCTAAACATATCACTCCCGGTCCGATTGGCGAGGGGCCCAGAGAAAACTACAGAGTCCGACATTGTTTGTTGTGAAAGTGTAGTGACACGGACCCACAACAGGGGGCGCAAATGAACGGCCAATAGATGAGCCAAAAAGTAACAATTTAATGTTGTGAAACGTGCACAACGAATATACAGACAACCTCAGAATATAATTACAGTCAAATCACAAAGGTGACGTGTGGGCAGGCTCGTGGATAGAAGACGTCTGTCCTGAGATGAACCGGAACCACACGATTTCCTCCGCCACTGAACCCAGAGAATACTGGAGCCGCCAAGTCCCGAATTCCCAGGTGATCACCGTCCCCGACTGTCGGATCTGGTACTGCTGGCGAGAACAAAGACAGTCAAGTGTGGGTGTGTGTACACCCAGTAACAATAACGGTGGGAATGCCACCTCCACCTCTCACTCAATATGCTGATGTGTTTGCAGTGATCCCTCAGAGAAAAAGAGTGCCGTCCTGCACTCACTCAGCTTCCACAAAACAAGGAACCGGTTTGCCTGCAAACACTCACAATGTACAGATTACAGATAAACACAAAAAGGCTGAGGATATTACCTACAATGAAGTACGATATCTCGGCAACGAGGTGGAGATGACGTCTGGTCTTTATGGAGTGTGATGATGAAGAATGTGTGACAGCTGTCAGGAATTAATGAGTGACAGCTGTCACTCCCGGCTGTGTCCGTGGCGGCAGCGCCCTCTCGTGCCTGAAGCCCGCACTTCAGGCAGGGCGCCCTTTGGTGGTGGGCCAGCAGTACCTCTTCTGGCGGCCCACACAACAGGACCCCCCCCTCAACGGGCGCCTCCTGGCGCCCGACCAGGTTTGTCGGGGTGTCGGCGGTAGAAGTCGGCCAGGAGGGCCGGATCCAGGATGAAGCTCCTCTTCACCCAGGAGCGTTCTTCGGGTCCATACCCTTCCCAGTCCACCAGATATTGGAACCCCCGGCCCATTCGACGGACGTCCAGGAGCCGGCGCACAGTCCAAGCCGGCTCCCCGTCAATGATCCGGGCAGGAGGCGGCGCCGGACCGGGAGCACAGAGGGGTGAGGTGTGGTGAGGCTTGATCCTGGAAACATGGAACACCGGGTGGATCCGCAGTGAAGCCGGGAGCTGGAGCTTCACTGCGGCAGGGCTGAGGACCTTGAGGATTTTGAAGGGTCCAATGAACCTGTCCATCAGTTTTGGTGACTGTACTTGTAGAGGGATGTCCTTCGTCGACAACCACACCTCCTGCCCGGGCTGGTATGCAGGGGCCGGGGACCGCCGGCGGTCTGCATGGGTCTTGGCCCTCGTCCGGGCCTTCAACAAGGCAGAACGGGCGGTGCGCCACACCCGACGGCACCTCCGAAGGTGGGCCCGGACCGAGGGCGCACCGACCTCTCCCTCCACCACGGGAAATAATGGGGGCTGGTACCCCAAACACACCTCAAATGGGGAGAGGCCGGTGGCAGAAGACACCTGGCTGTTATGCGCATACTCGATCCAGGCCAGATGGTTACTCCAGGCCGTCGGAGTAACCTCCTATAGAAATTAGCGAAGCCGAGGAACTGTTGCAGCTTCCTACGGCTTGTTGGTTGGGGCCAATCTCTCACCGCCGCAACCTTGGCCGGATCAGGGGTGACGGAGTTAGAGGAGATGATAAACCCCAGGAAGGACAAAGACGTGCGGTGAAACTCGCACTTCTCGCCCTTCACAAACAGTCGGTTCTCTAATAACCGCTGCAGGACCTGATGTACATGCTGGACATGGGTCTCAGGGTCCGGAGAAAAGATGAGCATATCATCCAGATATACGAAGACAAATCGGTGCAGGAAGTCCCGCAAGACGTCGTTAACCAAGGCTTGGAACGTCGCGGGGGCGTTGGTGAGGCCGAACAGCATGACCAGGTACTCAAAGTGACCTAACGGGGTGTTAATGCCGTCTTCCATTCATCTCCCTTCCGGATCCGAACCAGGTGATACGCATTTCTAAGATCCAGCTTAGTAAAGATTTTGGCTCCATGCAGGGGGGTGAACACGGAATCCAACAATGGCAACGGGTATCGGTTGTGAACCGTAATCTCATTCAGCCCCCTGAAATCAATGCATGGACGGAGTCCGCCATCTTTCTTGCCCACAAAAAGAAACCTGCCCCCATCGGGGAGGTGGAGTTCCGAATCAGCCCGGCAGCTAATGAGTCCCGGATGTAGGTCTCCATTGATTCGCGCTCAGGTCGTGAGAGGTTGTACAGCCCTGACCGCTCGCCGCCATCTGTGCGGAGAGAGCCTCCACTCTGCGGTTCAGGAGGATGTTTTGCTCAGTCATTTGATCCAACCGAGCCGTAAAGGCAGTGAGAATGTGCTGCAGCTCACCAATCACGTTTCCTGCAGACGCCTGCGCTCCCTGCTCTCCCATTGGTCGTTCAACAACCGGGTGACGCCCCTCGGAGTCCATGACGCTGGCCGAGATATCCTGAAGACGTCAGCAAGATCGTGGTACTCAACCGGCACTGCCGTCAGATTGGGAGGGACTTTGGCCTCCTCCTTAGCCTGTAAACCGGGGGGAACCGAGGATCCTAAACACACCCGATGGCAGGTTTCACTCCACTGAACCACCACCCCAGATGGCCAATCAATCCGGGGATTGTGCTTCAACATCCATGGGAAGCCCAAAATCACGCGGGAGGTAGAAGGAGTTACAAAAAACTCAATCTCCTCCCGATGGTTTCCAGACACCACCAGAGTTACTGGTTGTGTCTTGTGTGTGATTAAAGGGAGGAGGGTGCCATCTAGTGCCCGCACCTGCACTGGCGAAGGAAGCGCCACCAGAGGGAGCCCTACCTCCCTTGCCCATCTGCTGTCTAGCAGACTCCCTTCTGACCCCGTGTCCACCAGTGCTGGGGCTTGAAGGGTTAAATCCCCGCTCAGGATTGTAACTGGGAGTCGTGTGGCAATCTGTGTGTGTCTCACTTGAATGTTATGACCCCCCCTTAGCCCAGTCTCTAAGGGCGAGTGTTGTTGTTTGGCCGTTTGGAGCAGTTTTTCTGTGTGTGCTCAGTTGAGCTGCAGAGAAAACACTCTCCACGGATCAGCCTCCTCATTTTGGCCCTGTGCGTTTCTCTAACAACGTCAGCAGGGGGAGCTGTTGCCCCACGGATTTAGACTGGTTTGTGAACAATATTTGAGGGAAATGGTGATATTGTGTATGTGGAAAAAAGTTTTAGATCTTTGAGTTCATCTCATACAAAATGGGAGCAAAACCAAAGTATTGCGTTCTATTTTTGTTGAGTGTATAAGGGTGTATGTGTTGCCTGATATTAATTTTAAATATTTTACTACTTTTCATGCTACTTTTGTTATCAGTTCTGAAATTGTTTACCCCGAGCTGACAGTAATTTAATCATTAACGGCCTCTCTGTTTACTATAAAGAAAAGAAATGTCTCATTTTTAACATTTTTGGGGGGCGGGGGTATGTGCGATAAGTAAAGGGCTTTTCACACTGAACATGTTCAGGGCATTAAACGCATCACACATCACTCTAAAATCCATTATTTTCAATGACAAGTGTCGCGTTTTTGACAAAAACAGACCCAAGACGACACTCCGCCAGGAGCGCAAATTGTTTTCTGAAGAAAATCCTTATAATTTTTTTTTGTTTTTTACCTCAAGATGAATTTTATTACTGTGCATTTTGAAGTGATGATGGCGATGATATGGTTGATGATGGAATGATGTTTTACCTGGACATGGCTTGATTCATTTCAATACGAGCCTTCAGATCTTCATTCTGTTGCTGCAGAACCTGGATCTTCTCCTCGAGGAACACATTCTTTTGGGCCTGCTCAAAGCAGAATACAACCAGAGCAAAATATTTCATTCACCAGATAACATTGAAAATGTGGAAGCAGACTGGTCTGAACATTTCGTATGGATTACTGGCGGTTGTGACGACTTAATCCTCTGGGGCTGACGCTAAGACCAAGCTTTACTAAAATATAAATAACTTTTAATGATATGAGATAGAAAGTTACTTTTTTTTTTTTTTTGCTGAAAAGTTAACTCCGCAGACTTTGGTGCCAGCCTTCGGCCATCTTTGTACTCCTCATATAAGCTGTGTGATGACGTGCGCAATGTGAGTGTCCAATTTGAATTGGTTCACCGTCACATGGTTTTCCAAAATCCAATCGTAGGGCAGATTTACGTCACATGAAAAGCCAAAGATCATTTTCAGGAGTGATATGTTACTAGTTGCCCGTTTGAATAGACCCCTGGGTGCTCCAATGAGTACATACTATTAGTACTTACTCAGTGCGCCCTGCGCCATTACGCATAGTGATCAGTGAAAGCAGGAGCAGACGGAGAGCCTCTGATGACAATCTCACGTGCTCAAACAAAGAGTGTGTAACTATCAGGATTGCTCCACTAGTTTGCATGTGAATGTTACTGGATAACTCTGTTGCTTTCTCTGCGTAAAGCACTGTTTACCATATCAATGGACAACAAAACGCATAGACCATTTTGTATATATTGTTCAAAATGTGCATTTGTGTTTATTGTTTGAACCTTTTGTTGTACAGTCATTCACACAAGACCTCAAATTACCTTCATAAAGTGTCAAAACAGTTGTTTATTATAGTTTTGCTGTGTGTTTTGAATAATGTGTGTGGAAAATTATTTTCGCTTTATTTTTTCCTTGCCTATTTTTGACTGTAAACTTTATTACACTTATAAAACACAACAAAAACATATATATTCTGAAAGCACAGGTTGTCCTGAAAAAAAAGAGACATAAAGTTAATTGTGGGATGCAGGGAGAACTGTTACAGCAATAATAAAACATTTATGCCAGGCGAGTGAACTGTCCAAAAAATGCCCTTGGACCCCAGAGGGTTAATTGAGCCTACCACTTTCTCCAGGTCGGATATCTTCTTCTCCTGTTGGTGCATCTGCTGATTTTTCATCTCCACAACCTCCTTAAGGCTCTTCAGATCCTGCTCAATGTACTGTATGGAGCCAGAGCATCCTGTTACAGATGTGCACATACAACAACAAACAAACAAACAAACAAAAAGCCATAACTACACAGCCTCTCATGGAAAATAATGTTTGAGTCATGTAGCATTTTGAAATTCCTCTGCTAAAAGTAAAATTTAACCTGGCTACAAACATGAAACTGAAATGGCTTAAATTAGGACCAAATTTAGTAGAATTAGGCCCTGAAGTTGTCTCTTTTGCAGAAGCTGAGTTTTTCCAGGTCTTCAACCTCGTAGTCCATTCCTGTCCACATCTCTAGTGATGGTAATCCTTGAGACTATACCATTTCTGACTTGGCTAAGTCATTCACTTGTGTCTTGGCCAGAGTCTTTCAAATCTTTCGCTTCTTACCTCTGTACTGTGTGGCTCTCTTTAAATGTCTTGTCACCAGCTCTTGACATGTTGTGATAACTGTATGTCCTTCTCCTGCTCTGTGAGCATCAACAATTCTTTTTCTCAAGTCTAAATTAATATTTTTTCAAGATGTCTTCTCAAGTGACAGCTCAAACTGTTACTGATGTTTTATACTGTGTGTACGTTGGAAGATAACCCTTGATTTTAACTTGAATGACAAGCTTTGAACATTACAAAGTTAAAGCACATCATTGTGCAACAGTGGTTTGTGCTATGGTTTAACAAAAAGCCTGGTTCTGAAGGGGTATAATCCGTTTGACCCTAGTAGTTTTTGGTTTTTGCACAATTATCTTGTTTCTGTGTACAGAGTAAAATAAGTTAATCATCCAAAATAAAACTAGGATGTTAAGAAATGCAGTGTTGAAAATTCCTTGCTCTGTTTCATTGCCCTGCAACAGACTGTCATCCATGTCGAGGGTGTACCCCCGCCTCATGCCCTGTGACTGCTGGATAAAACTACACCCCCCCCCCCCCCCGCGCCCCAGTTTCAATTTATTTCATTTATAGCACCAAATAACAACAAGTTGCCACAAGGTGCTTCACACGTGTAAGGTCTAAACTTTACCACCCCCGAATAGAATAGAAACTTCTTGCTGTTGCACATATATACATACATACAACAAAACCTGTCCTCTGCATTTAACCCAGCTTAATTACAGTTAGACACAATCCAACCACTAGGAGCAGTGGGCAGCCACAGTCCAGCACCCGGGGACCAACTCCAGATGTAGACGCTTCCTTGTCAGTGGCAGAGAAAGGAACAGTCCCTAAATAAGCATGTTTCTTTTAATTGTGGGAGGAAACCGGAGTGCCTGGAGGAAAACCCACGCAGACACAGGGAGAACATGCAAACTCCACACAGAAGGCCAGGAATTGATCCCACAACCTTCTTGCTGTGAGGCACCAGTGCTAACCACTAATCCACCGTGCTGCCCCGTGGCCTTTAATTGGCGTAAGTGGTTGAAGACAAGTGTGTGTGATGCTAAATTTTGTAGGGGGGGGGGCTAATAATATTGCCCTCATCGGTATGCTATGGAAGTCCATGTCTGGACTGCTCCTTGCTCTTTGTAACACGCCCAGTGAGGAGGTTTGCACTCTGTGACACACCCCCACAAGTGAGAGAGAAATGTCACGCTGAAGCGGAAGGGGTGTGGTGAACAGTGGGCCATTTTCATTTAAAGCAACAGCCTACATAAGTAATTTCTGAGGAACCCAAAGGTCCTTTGAAGGATGCATCTTAGTATAGTCCTGCAAACTTTAATATTCTTTTTTAACGATGGACTGCACGTATACAGTGCTTTTTCCATCTGCATAAGACGTTCAAAGCACTTTACACATTAATGCCTCACATTCACCCCGATGTGAGGGTGCTGCCATACAAGGCCCCACTACACACTGGGAGCAACTAGGGGATTAAGGACCTTGCCCAAGGTACCCTTAGTGATTATCCGGTCAGGCTGGGATTTGAACCAAGTATCCTCTGGTTTGAAGCCCAACACTTAATCAACTAGACCATCACCTTCCCTGAGGGTGCTGCCATGTACAGTGGCTAACTACACACCGGGAGCAACTAAGACACTTGCTGCCATGTAAGTGATTGCGCTGACACTGTCAGGCTGCTAATGTTAATATATACAAGAAATGAATAGTATTCATTTGTGCAATGAAACATATTTTCAATAATAAAAAAATGTAATGTTCCATTTAACAAGAGAATGGAAAACATTCATTATTGGAACTAACATCTGTCACGACAGGAAGTGGGAGCCCAACATCAGCTCCATCCTCAAAAAAGGCCAAGCAGAGAACATATAGTGCATCCAGAAAGTAGTCACAGTGCTTCACTTTTTCCACATTTTGTTATGTTACAGCTTTATTCCAAGATGGATGAAATTATTTTTTTCCCTCAAAATTTTACCACAATACCCATAATGACAATGTGAATTTTTTTTTTTTTTTTAGATTATTGCAAATTTATCCAGAGTGCTCTTGATCTCAGACTGAGGCGACGGTTTCCATCAGCAGGACAATGACCCTGAGCACCCTGAGCAATATATCAAAGGAGTTGCTGTAGGACAACTCTGTGATGTCCTTGAGTGACCCAGGCAGAGCCCAGACCTGATCTGATGAACATCTCTGGAGAGATCTGAAAATGGCTGTGCAGCATGCTCCCCATCCAACCTGATGGAGCTTGAGAGGTGCTGCAAAGAGGAATGGGCAAAAACTGCCAAAGAATAGGTGCACCAAGCTTGCGGCACCATATTCAAGAAGACTTGAGGCTGTATTGCTGACAAAGGTGCATCAACAAAGTACTGACCAATGGGTGTGAATACTTACGTACACGTGATTTCTTAGTTTTTATTTTTAAAAATTTGCAAAAATAAAAAAGAACAACACTTTTTCATGTTGTCATTAGGGGGTGTTGTGAGTAGAATTCTGAGGGAAGAAAAGAATTTACTCTATTTCAAATAAGGCTGTAACATAACAAATGTGGAAAAAGTGAAGCTCTGTGAATACTTTCCAGATGCACTGTACTTTCTGTAAGCAACTCAGGAAGGACAGCCTGCCACAGGAGCTGCTGACACAGTTCTAGCCAGCAGGTGTCAAATCTGTATTGTGTACGTCGATCACAGTCTGGTTCAGAGATGCCACAAAATAAGACAAAAAATAGACTGCAGCAAACTCTAAGATCAGCTGATAAAATTGTTGGCGCTCCCCTGCCTATCCGCCATACTTGTACTCCTCAAGAACCAGGAGTAGGGCAGAGAATATCATTAAGGATCCCTCGCACCTTGGGACACAACCTTTATCAACTTTTTTCCTCAGGCAGATGACACGAACCATGTTCACCAGAGCCAGTTAACACAAGGACAGTTTCTTTCATCCTGCCGTCATCTTAAGCAACAGCTAGCCACAGACACATTTCATCCCCATCCATACATGAGACACCTTATTGTTGTTTGCACTACTTCAGGTTACACAGTATATACACTGACCTCTACATGCAGTCTGGACGTTATTGGGATACTGAGTCCGGTCTGGTCTGTACATAATTGTAAATTGTCTATACAGTGTATATAGCGTGGTTGGGCACAGCTAACTGAAAAGTTAGCTTCAGTAACTGCTAATCCGCTAACTGAAAAGTTACTTTTATAATGCTAAATCAATAAACCACTAAAAAAATTTAGCGGAAGTTACAGCTTAACCGCTAACATTCAGTATTGACTCAGTACACTGTCGGCTACTGATAAACCAACAGCAGGGATGTCTGAATAAATTCAAAGACAAAAGCAAAGACAAATGCAAAACAAGCAACAAGCTAGAACTTTTGTCTTCACACACCCGCCAGCTGCCATAAAGAACTGCCATTAAATTTTCACACACAACAACACATAACGGTGGCAGAAGACATCAAACGCAAAGTACTTTTCACTCATGGTCACAAACATAACGCTTCACCAAACTAACTACACTGAACACTGGCAGCTTTTCCTTGCAACCAGAGACATTAATCTGGACGTGGATACCATCGAGGCTTGCCACCCTCTCTGCCAGCTAGGGACAACAAACACGCCAGCTGTGATCTTGAGGTTTGTAAACAGGAAAAACAAAATTGCACTAAGGAACAGGGGAAAAAGCTAAGGGCACGGATGTTTTACTTGAACGCCACTTAACAAAAAGGAATGCGACATTGCTAAGAAAGCCAGATATTTACGGAAACAAAACAAAAGACAGACACATGGTATAGAACTGCAAAGTATACATTAAATTTAAAGGTACACCTGGGAAGCCAAGGTAACTCGTCATCAAAGACATAGAAGAACTAAAAAAATACGAATGAGGATAAAACATAACTATTGCACCGATATAATGACATCCAACAATAATTCTTCTATCTGGAAGAAAATGATGTAGGGATACAACAAAGGATTCTGGACTATGGACACTTGGAACTGAAATCATTTGAGTACACTGATTATAGGGCATTAGATTTGGAAGCTGAATTCGATCCTGATACCTGTTTTATTATCCAACCCATAGATTGCAATATTTATCTGAAGATGATTATAACTATTTTGTTGACTCCAAAGGGAAACTCTCAATTATTCATTTCAATAGTAGGAGCATGTATAGTACTTCATCCACATCAAGAATATTTACAATTTACCCAGCCATTTCACAGTATTGCGATTTCAGAAAACATGGTTTAATGAGGATAAAATAGATTTGAGTTAGAAGGTTATAGCTTGAACTATGTAAACAGAGGAAATAAAATGGGAGGTGGAGTTGCTATATATGTCCATAATAACATTAAATTCAAAGTAATAGGAAATATGACAATGACAATATATGACACATTAGAATGCATAACAATAGAGATACTCAATGCAAAAAAGAAAAATATTATTGTAAGTTGCTTATACAGGTCACCTGGTTCAAGTCTGGAATTTTTTACAGAGTGGTGGAAAAACATTTTCCACAATAGGTAACAAAAAAATATTTATCTGTGGAGATTTCAATATTGATTTGATGAACCCAAATAATCACAAACCAACCGATGACTATCAATAGGATGCACAGTATGAGTTTTTATCCAGCTATCACTAAACCTAGTAGAATTACATCTCATAGTGCTACTCTCATTGACAACTTTTTCACAAATGACATGGAGTCTACAAGTATCAGCGGCCTAATGATCTGCGACATATCTGACCACCTGCCTGTCTTTATAGTATGATGACAACTGTAATCATCGTAAAACACCCCAAAAACCCATATACAAACAAATAAAAAATGACAATGCTATCAACTCACTATATCATAACCTGCTAGAACAAGATTGGTATACAGTATAGGGAAAGAAATGTGGATTCAGCATTTGATAATTTTTAGAAATCTTTACTTCAGTATAAATAAAAACTGCCCAATTTGTCAAATGAGTAAAAACAATATAGCTATAAAAAGTCCATGGATAACCAAGGGGTTACGTAATGCTTGTAAAAAGAAAAATAATTTATATAGACAGTTTATTAGTTTAAGGACTGAGGAATCTGAACATAAATCTAAAATTTATAAAAATAAACTGACTGATATCATGAGAACTAGCAAAAAACTATATTATAGCAATTTATTACATAACAATAGGAATAACACTAAAAAGGTTTGGGGAATATTGAATACTGTTATTAAGGGTTGTAAAAGTAATAAGTCATATCCAGACTATTTTACTGATAAGAATTTTGATAACTATAATATGAATGACATTGTAAATAGTTTTAACATTTTTTTTGTAAATGTTGGACCAGACTTGGCTGATAAAATTCCTAAGTGCAAAGAAAATCAGCTTGACAATTCACCCATAGAAAATAATTCAAAGACAATGTTTCTGTCTGGAGTAACCGAGGCTGAACTAATAGATACTGTTAATAAGTGTAAGGCAAATCATCTACTGATTGTTATGATATAGATATGACTGTAATAAAAAGAATTATGCAGAGTATTTATAATCCTTTAACATATTAATATATATATATATATATATATATATATATATATATATATATATAGATATATATATATATATATATATATATATATATATATATATATATGCAACCTATCATTCCAAACAGGAACATTTCCAAACAAAATGAAAATTGCAAAAGTAATACCATTGTATAAAAATGGAATAAAACACATTTTCACTAACTACAGACCAGTCTCTCTACTCCCTCAGTTTTCAAAAATATTAGAGAAACTCTTTAACAACAGATTAGAGAACTTTATAGATAAACACAACATAATTAATGAAAGTCAGTATGGCTTTAGGTCAGCCAGGTCAACATCAATGGCCATAATTGATGCGGTTGAAGAAATCAAGAATAAATTAGACAAGAAGAAATATGCAGCTGGAATATTTATTGATCTCAAAAAAGCCTTTGATACTCTTAATCATGGAATTTTACTAAAAAAATTGGAAAGATATGGCATTAGGGGAGTGGCTTTGAACTGGATCCAAAGTTATTTAACAAAGAGACAACAGTTTGTGAAGATGGGTGAATTTCAGTCAGGGTATTTGGGCATTGCTTGTGGGGTCCCACAAGGATCTGTATTGGGTCCAATGTTGTTTAATTTGTATATAAATGATATATTGGTGTTTCAAAGTTATTAAAACTAATTCTACTTGCAGATGATACTAATATATTCTATTCTAGTGACAATTATGACCTAATTCATAGTATAAATAATGAATTAAAACTGAAATTATGTATGGATATTAACAAACTTTCCCTAAATTTAAATAAAACTAAAGTAATATTCTTTGGACACTACAAGGAAAAATTAAATCAGATAATAAATATAGATGGTGTCAGTAGATACTGTGTCAGAAATAAAATTCTTAGGAATAACTATAGACAGCAAATTAACCTGGAAAGCACACACAGACACATACAAAGTAAAGTTTCTAAAAGTGTCTCAGTTATTAACAAGGTTAAATACTTTTTAAATTATAATGCATTGTATTTATTGTATTGTTCATTAGTGTTGCCCTACCTAACCTACTGCATTGAAATTTGGGGCAATATGTTATGTGCAGACGCGAGTTGAGGAGTGGACCAGCGTCTGACTGAACCCAGCACTAAAATAACCAGAAAGCGGTTCCAAAAACAAAACATTTATTTCCCTTCTGTGCAATAATTGTGTACAACATAAATGTGCGGTTTGTCTGGCGAGGTGAAGGACGGCGCGCTCTCAAGCGCCCAAATGGATCGAAGCCCGACGCATCTGGACCCAGACTCACCGCCGAACACCCCCAGGTGGAACGACAAACTGACTCTGTGAAGGATGGAAAAGGTGAGGTAAGTCAACAGCTACAACAAATATCCTTCAAAGGCACACACTATCAGCAACACATTCAGGTCTGAATTTAAGCTTTATGTAAATGAGCAGCTTCTCACAACAGGTGGAGGATCATCATTCCGTACGCCACGGCAGTGAGAAGCAAACTGCACAATTCTCATCAATGTTCAAATATACTGCGTAACAAAGCACCAAATTACTGTTAACACTTATTCAGACAATCATCACCTCTGATGTGTGCTGACAGCATGTGTCACCCGTCCTCCGTCACAGGCATGATGTGTCAAACCCAGGCGCGGTCCTCAGCGTCTCACAAACGAACGTCACAAGGTCGAGTTCCCGGCAATTCTGCTTGAACCACTCATGGCTTAAATGCAGAACGCCATCTCATTATCTGCTTCAGCTGAAAGTCTTTAAGTTTACACGTGAGCATCATCCACAGGTGCAGCTAATAATGCTGATGAGGGTGAAGGACTCTTCTGCCAGCACCGTCTCCACAGACAAAAAACAGTTTGCATATTACCTGGAGAGCAAAGAAAAGAAAACAACACCAAAATGTCCAGCCAAACCCCCCAACACACAACAGTACCCCCCCATCAACGGGAAGCCTCCCAGCGACCGAACAGACCAGGCCCGAGAACAGCACCTCCCTCCGGGGTCCACGTCAGGAAGCAGATGGCGTAACGTCCCAAGGTCCACCGCAGACAGCAGGACAGGGCACCGTGGCTGGAAGGCCGGCTGGCATCAACAAAAACCCCAAAAGAGTCCATATACAACCCAACATACAAGAAAACACAAAACCCACCCAAACCCTCCCCAGGGGACCGTCCCATCCAACCCCGGGAAGAAAAGAAAACACCCAAATCCAAAAACCCACATAGCCCCAACAACACAATACCAACATAAATTCACAAAGAAAATAACAAACAACCCCCCCAGAACGACTTGCAGAGCCCAACCCCCAGAAGACCTTTACCGCCAGTTCCAGGAGTAACAGCCAAAGCCGGAATCCCACAGAGGTCCCCAGGTATTCATGGAGCAACAGCGCCCCCCAGAGGACTGTACCATCAACCCCAGAAGGCACCCTCCCCACAACCCAGGAACCCCAGACCCGGCCACACTTGGCTAGTCGGCCCCACAAGCCAATTCCCCCCCAGAGGACCGTCCCATCAACCCTGGAGGTGGAACCTGGAAGGAAACATAAAAAACACAAAATCCAACCCCCGGCGGACTTCATTAAACCACCCCGGGGGCAAATAAAACAACCAGCAAACCTGTTACCCCCCCCCCCCCCAGCACACCGAAAGACCCCAGATCACTCCCAGAGCCTATCGTCAGCTCAATTTTGGCGAACAGCACAAAACTACCAAGCTGGGGAAGGAAACAGAAAAAAACTAACCCAGTCCCATCCCCTAAGCACAGGGAAAACTGGAAATATGTCCGCTGCCCCAAACCGACCATACCACCAGCCCATCGGGAGGGGTGGAACTACCGAAATGGCGAACGGCACAGATCGGCCCACCACTCCGACTGAGGTACATTCCCGCTGCACCACACCCGGTAACACCAATGACGAATGGTCAAAGGCCCACCGGGGCTGGAGTGGAACCGGGCATCAACCAAACCCAAAAAATGCCCCTGACAACCCCCCCCAGGTGCAGAGGTTTTTCTGAGAAACGCTCAGCGTAACCAACCTGCACCACCCCACAACCCAAAAGACAAACGGTCTTAGAGCATGTGAGGTTGGGGTTAGGGAAATAGGGAAATAAAAAACAAAACAAAACGACCCAATCCTCAAACAAAAATTACCTAAATTCAAATAATGATTACCTGAGTCCAGCCGAGCTCCGAACTGCCAGTCGTTCACTCCACCAGAACCGCCTCTAAATCCCCAAACAATTTATAACCCCTTACAAGAAAACAAAAACAGCCCAAATAACTAAACAACCAAAGATCTGCCCTTTTTTTTTTTTTTTTTTTGTCCATTATTATGCCTGTCTAAGAACACCTGGAGATAAGTCATTGTTCTCTTTCTTGACGCTTATGTGACCGGGGCAATATGGCGGCTTCAGCTCGTCTGAGTTGCATGGGCTCATCCGCAAGAGGAGCCAGAGGTCCCGTCGGAGGAGTCTCAGTGGGGCGAAGAAGAGGCAGCCCTGATCTGTGTCGGGGAAAGCCCCGAGACGAAAAGACCCGCTCTGATGTCCGCCCTCTCTTGCGTCCACGCTTTATCCGATCATCTAGACGAATAGCCAAAGATATTAGCTTGTCTAAATCTTTTGGTTCGTCACGGACTGCTAGCTCGTCTTTTAATGATCGTTCAAACCATCCACAAACACTTCTCTCAAAGCTGCAGCATTCCAACCGGACTGAGCAGAAAAAATTCGGAAATCCACAGAATAATCCGCCGCACTCCGCCTCCCTTGGGTGACAGAGTTATCTGCACCGTTATCGATAGTGCCGCAGCTGGAGCAGCAGGAGCAGAACGGCTTGCGCTGCAAGCTCCGTAATGCGAGCATCTGTTTGTTTAATTTGATCTGCGAGAGGCCGTAATTGCTCCCATATCTTCTCCAAGTATCTTGAACTTTTTCAGCAAAAGGAACCGCTTCTGCTGCTGGGTCCATTTTGGAATGGCCGGGAACTACTGTTATGTGCAGACGCGAGTTGAGGAGCGGACCAGCGTCTGACTGAACCAGCGCTAAAATAACCAGAAAGCGGTTCCAAAAACAAAACATTTATTTCCCTTCTGTGCATAATTGTGTACAACATAAATGTGCGGTCACGAACCAATAGATTAATGTATATTAATCACGACATGCCATGAGACTGGGTTGAAAGTAACCTTACAAACCTAAAAATGAATGTTTTTTTATGATGCATCAACCTCAATGTCGAAGTGGTATTTTTGGCTACTAACATTAAACTGTTTTCATATCACCAAGATTTTAGCAAGTATAATATGTTCCCTTTAACTTTGTATTGCAACTCAATCATTTGGGAGCAAATCACATAAAGTTTAAATGTCAGTGTAGTCAGAACAGCTCCAGGAGAATATTGGACCCTGAGGGGAACTTAGTACAGAGAAAAAGATAGAGGACGCAGCTATTATAAAACAATTAATGTACAGTACATATGAGACAAATTATGTAAAAAGAAACCTCTCAAGTGTTTTATTATCATCTGAAAACATTATATAAAAGAAAAATTAATGCTTTTATAAATTTTGAAAATAAATCCCTGAAGAATACACTGTAGCAGACTGAAAATTCAGTGCAGCTTTACGTAATGGGTAAAAAATTTAGTACATCACACTTAATGGCTAAAAAGAATCATTCCAGTGTATTTTTATGAATAATTTAACAGGTTTTCAGAAAGGACTACACTACTTCAATAAATCACAAAGAGGTATACTGTATTATTACTATTATTTTGACCTACGTAGCTTATGTAAAGTTTGGACACACTTGTGTCCAAACATTTGACTGGTACAGTATAGAAGGACAAAATTACAAAATTGCAACATACACCTGCTTTTTTTCTTTCAGGCATAGGCGACCCACTTCTCATTTTATCCCACAGGTGGCATTAAAAACATCACGCATTCCCTTAATAAATACACAAATCACAGCAATTATAAGTTCACATTAAGACTGGAAGACATTTACAGTACATGCTCACTTAAGCAACGAAATACACGTGACAGATAAATTATAAACCTTACATTTGAAAGACATTTAAAAATAGTAGCTACTGTGCTAGATGTCCCCCATTAGCGCTGAGCTGCCTGCTAGCCGTGTGTTGCCGTTGATGTACCACAGACTGGACAATCCCGTTGAGGTAAATATTAAAATCAAGTTGACCTGAGGGACGTGATGTGGAGAGGTGCCGCAGGAAGACCTGGTTTAAACACACTTTGAACAATAGCATTGTTAAGATCAGCATCTAGACTAGTTATAAAAGGTTAATAACACTTTGAGGATGCTGAGAGACACAATACCTTCTGCTCAATAAAACCAATTGTGTATGAAAAGTCCTTTATGCATCAAAGTGTTGGTCGTTTTCTGCTGGTGAGACGGCAGTTTGGAGTTTAAGGCGCTTTGTTTTGGATTTCTTAAAGTTGCACTAAATATTGAAATTTAACCGAATGAAGTGGCTATAAGAAACTGATCCCAGTCAGAGCCTAAAGCTTTGTTCCTCAAGGACCTGATGGTGTTTAATTACCCCGGATCTAACAACACCGCTGTGACAGGGTGGGGTGGCTGAGTACACGTCCGCACCGCCTGTGTTTCTATCATACAGTACATACAGCTGCACACTTCATGGCTCCACATTACACACTGCGATTGTGTGCGCACACAGTTGTGTAATTGTTTTACATGACGGACACCAAACCTGAGAAATAACAGAGCCTCTGTGACTTCAGAGTTTCCATGGTGACCTTGCTGGGTTTGTGCAGCATTGAGCACAGACTCTGTTATTTCTCCATCGTGCACCACAACAGCATTCACATTCAAAACGGGGAAGAGAAGAAGGAAGTGAAAGTGAAGAAGGGGTGAGTTTACTCTCTGAGGAGCAGAGACACGCTCGGTGAGGGGTTGTGGCTCGGGCCAGGGGAGTCATTTGATTGCTTGATGGCCATGCGGAGTAGGTGTGGCTGGACCAGGGGAGAGATTTTGATGGTGGTGCGCTCGGTGGGAGGGTGAGGAGACTGAGTGGGGGTTCGTCTGCTGGGGACAGCCATGACAGTGAGTTGGGGAGTCACAGACTGCCACAGGTGAGGAGGGAGAACAGCAGAGGGGAGGCGACGGGGAACGAGGAGAAGGAGCGGTGCAGCGGAGAGGAGGAGGGGGACATGAGGGGGCTGGTTTGGAGCCGCCACAGCAGCTCCTCATTGTTTCGACTCAGGCGCTTCTTCTCAGTGTTCTCCTTCTCCACAGACTCCTGCAGGTTGGCATTTTCCTCTGACAGTTGTCTGTGAGAAAAATGAAAAAAGCCGACTTTCAGCACCAAAACATCAGCTTTATTCACAGTAAAATAACAAAAAATGTGCAGTGTACTGTAATCTCTCCCAGCTCTTTATATAATTTACTGCCCCTTACAAAGAACCACATCGATATATTCCTCATTTTGAATTTATTGAAGGTCACATTAAAAACCAGGCCTGGGTCTTCACAAACAGACACCATCTTGTGAAAGATGACAAAGATGGCTCACACAACACTTTTATACAATGTAGGCATTACAGTTGGGCATGGTTTAGTCTATATGTTAACGGCTCTCACAGATATGGGGAGTCCTCCCTGTGTCTGAAACTTGTACATGCATGATGGAAGTGAAACTTAACTCTTATATTTAAACTTTAAAGATCTTAGAGACTTCCAATCAGATAACAAAGGCAAATGCTTGATCACTAACATTAAATAAGGAATTAGCACAGATATTATCTAACAGTACATATGTTTTGAAGCTGGTGTGAAGCGTCCAAACCTGAGCTGTGCAGTGCAACAATGTTCTCACATTCACCCATTCACACAGTAGGGGCTAATTTCAGGATTAAAGACCTCGCCCAAGGCACCTTAGTGATTTTCCTGTCTGGCAGGGAACCAAACTGAGGATCCTCTGGTCAAAGCCTGCCTCATTTACCTCAAGACCAAGTCCCCCCAAAAGTGATTTGATTTTGAAAAAAAGCTTATTAAAAGTCAAGGTTGCAGGCCAAGGTCATAACTGTAAGTAAGTAAGTAAGTGCAGGGGTGGTGGCCAAGTGGTTAATGGGCTTGGTTTCAGTTCAGAAGGTTCCGGGTTAAATCCCACCCCTGCCACATTTCTCCATATAATGTGGAGTTGCGTTAGGAAGGGCATCCGGCGTAAAACTTGTGCGAATTCAACATGCAGATCCATGTTGGATTTGCTGAGGCGACCCCGAGTGCAAACAAGGGAGCAGCCGAAGGGACTTACTTTTTTAAGTAAGTAAGTAAGGTTATTTATATAGTACCTTTCAAGATAGAAATCACAAAGTGCTTCACATAAGAACAGAGAAATTAAAAACAGCAGAAACATAAAACCATAAAAACTAGGTAAAAGCTAGCCTATACAAAAGGGTCTTTAGCTTCACTTTACGGAGTGTAGGTCCAAAGGCAATGCATTCCACATTTTAGGTGCCAGCACCTCAAAAGCACAGTCTCCCCTGGTCTTCAGTCTTGTCCTAGGCACAACCAATAGGCCCAGGTCCGAAGACCTCAGAGACCTACTTGTCACATATGGATGTAATAGCTCGGTGATATAAGATGGCATTTGACCATGCAGAGCTCTAAAAGTCAGTACTAGAATTTTAAATTGGCACCCAATGATAAGATATCGGGTATCTTTAGAAATAGCTACTCTGTGGTACCAATCAAAGATAAAAATAATGAAGTCACATGTCACCTTGCTATTGGACACATGGCCTTTGTTTGGTCTTTCACTAACAAATCAAATCAAATCAATTTTATTTATATAGCTCCAAATCACAACAAACAGTTGCCCCAAGGCGCTTAATATTGTAAGGCAAAGCCATACACTAATTACAGAAAAACCCCAATGGTCAAAAAGACCCCCTGTGAGCAAGCACTTGGCGACAGTGGGAAGGAAAAACTCCCTTTTAACAGGAAGAAACCTCCAACAGAACCAGGCTCAGGGAGGGGCAGTCTTCTGCTGGGACTGGTTGGGGCTGAGGGAGAGAACCCGGAAAAAGACATGCTGTGGAGGGGAGCAGAGATCAATCACTAATGATTAAATGGAGAGTGGTGCATACAGAGCAAAAAGAGAAAGAAACACTCAGTGCATCATGGGAACCCGCCAGCAGTCTAAGTCTATAGCAGCATAACTAAGGGATGGTTCAGGGTCACCTGATCCAGCCCTAACTATAAGTTTTAGCAAAAGGAAAGTTTTAAGCCTAATCTTAAAAGTAGAGAGGGTGTCTGTCTCCCTGATCCAAATTGGGAGCTGGTTCCAGAGGAGAGGAGCCTGAAAGCTGAAGGCTCTGCCTCCCATTCTACTCTTACAAACACTAGACACTACAAGTAAGCCTGCAGTCTGAGAGCGAAGCACTCTATTGGGGTGATATGGTACTATGAGGTCCCTAAGATAAGATGGGACATGATTATTCAAAACCTTATAAGTAAGAAGAAGAATTTTAAATTCTATTCTAGAATGAACAGGAAGCCAATGAAGAGAGGCCAATATGGGTGAGATATGCTCTCTCCTTCTAGTCCCTGTCAGTACTCTAGCTGCAGCATTTTGAATTAACTGAAGGCTTTTCAGGGAACTTTTAGGACAACCTGATAATAATGAATTACAATAGTCCAGCCTAGAGGAAATAAATGCATGAATTAGTTTTTCAGCATCACTCTCAGACAAGACCTTTCTAATTTTAGAGATATTGCGCAAATGCAAAAAAGCAGTCCTACATATTTGTTTAATATGCGCATTGAATGACATATCCTGATCAAAAATGACTCCAAGATTTCTCACAGTATTACTAGAGGTCAGGGTAATGCCATCCCAGAGTAAGGATCTGGTTAGACACCATATTTCTAAGATTTGTGGGGCCAAGTACAATAACTTCAGTTTTATCTAAGTTTAAAAGCAGGAAATTAGAGGTCATCCATGTCTTTATGTCTGTAAGACAATCCTGCAGTTTAGCTAATTGGTGTGTGTCCTCTGGCTTCATGGATAGATAAAGCTGGGTATCATCTGCGTAACAATGAAAATTTAAGCAATGCTGTCTAATAATACTGCCTAAGGGAAGCATGTATAAAGTGAATAAATTGGTCCTAGCACAGAACCTTGTGGAACTCCATAATTAACCTTAGTCTGTGAAGAAGATTCCCCATTTACATGAACAAATTGTAATCTATTAGATAAATATGATTCAAACCACAGGCAGCACAGTGCCTTTAATACCTATGGCATGCTCTAATCTCTGTAATAAAATTTTATGGTCAACAGTATCAAAAGCAGCACTGAGATCTAACAGAACAAGTACAGAGATGAGTCCACTGTCTGAGGCCATAAGAAGATCATTTGTAACCTTCACTAATGCTGTTTCTGTACTATGATGAATTCTGAAACCTGACTGAAACTCTTCAAATAGATCATTCATCTGCAGATGATCAGTTAGCTGTTTTACAACTACCCTTTCAAGAATTTTTGAGAGTAAAGGAAGGTTGGAGATTGGCCTATAATTAGCTAAGATAGCTGGGTCAAGCGATGGCTTTTTAAGTAATGGTTTAATTACTGCCACCTTAAAAGCCTGTGGTACATAGCCAACTAATAAAGATAGATTGATCATATTTAAGATCGAAGCATTAATTAATGGTAGGGCTTCCTTGAGCAGCCTGGTAGGAATGGGGTCTAATAGACATGTTGATGGTTTGGAGGAAGTAACTAATGAAAATAACAGACAGAACAATCAGAGAGAAAGAGTCTAACCAAATACCGGCATCACTGAAAGCAGCCAAAGACAACGATATGTCTTTGGGATGGTTATGAGTAATTTTTTTCTCTAATAGTTACATTTTTATTAGCAAAGAAAGTCAAGAAGTCATTACTAGTTAAAGTTAAAGGAATAGTCGGCTCAATAGAGCTCTGACTCTTTGTCAGCCTGGCTACAGTGCTGAAAAGAAACCTGGGGTTGTTCTTATTTCTTCAATTAGTGATGAGTAGTAAGATGTCCTAGCTTTACGGAAGGCTTTTTTTATAGAGCAACAGACTCTTTTTCCAGGCTAAGTGAAGATCTTCTAAATTAGTGAGATGCCATTTCCTCTCCAACTTATGGGTTATCTGCTTTAAGTTGCGAGTTTGTGAGTTATACCACGGAGTCAGGCACTTCTGATTTAAGGCTCTCTTTTTCAGAGGAGCTACAGCATCCAAAGTTGTCCTCAATGAGGATATATAACTATTGATGAGATAATCTATCTCACTCACAGAGTTTAGGTAGCTACTCTGCCCTGTGTTGGTATATGGCATTGGCGAACATAAAGAAGGAATCATATCCTTAAACCTAGTTACAGCGCTTTCTGAAAGACTTCTGCTGTAATGAAACTTATTCCCCACTGCTGGGTAGTCCTTCACAGTAAATGTAAATATTATTAAGAAATGATCAGACAGAAGGGGGTTTTCAGGGAATACTGTTAAGTCTTCAATTTCCATACCATAAGTCAGAACAAGATCTAAGGTATGATTAAAGTGGTGGGTGGACTCATTTACATTTTGAGCAAAGCCAATCGAGTCTAACAATAGATTAAATGCAGTGTTGAGGCTGTCATTCTCAGCATCTGTGTGGATGTTAAAATCGCCCACTATAATTATCTTATCTGAGCTAAGCACTAAGTCAGACAAAAGGTCCGAAAATTCACAGAGAAAATCACAGTAACGACCAGGTGGATGATAGATAACAACAAATAAAACTGGTTTTTGGGACTTCCAATTTGGATGGACAAGACTAAGAGTCAAGCTTTCAAATGAATTAAAGCTCTGTCTGGGTTTTTGATTAATTAATAAGCTGGAGTGGAAGATTGCTGCTAATCCTCCGCCTCGGCCCATGCTACGAGCGTTCTGGCAGTTAGTGTGACTCCGGGGTGTTGACTCATTTAAACTAACATATTCATCCTGCTGTAACCAGGTTTCTGTAAGGCAGAATAAATCAATATGTTGATCAATTATTATATCATTTACTAACAGGGACTTAGAAGAGAGAGACCTAATGTTTAATAGACCACATTTAACTGTTTTAGTCTGTGGTGCAGTTGAATTTTTATGCTTAAATAGATTTTTGCTGGTTATTGGTGGTCTCGGAGCAGGCACCGTCTCTACGGGGATGGGGTAATGAGGGGATGGCAGGGGGAGAGAAGCTGCAGAGAGGTGTGTAAGACTACAACTCTGCTTCCTGGTCCCAACCCTGGATAGACACGGTTTGGAGGATTTAAGAAAATTGGCCAGATTTCTAGAAATGAGAGCTGCTCCATCCAAAGTGGGACGGATGCCATCTCTCCTAACAAGACCAGGTTTTCCCCAGAAGCTTTGCCAATTATCTATGAAGCCCACCTCATTTTTTGGACACCACTCAGACAGCCAGCAAGTCAAGGAGAACATGTGGCTAAACATATCACTCCCGGTCCGATTGGCGAGGGGCCCAGAGAAAACTACAGAGTCCGACATTGTTTGTTGTGAAAGTGTAGTGACACGGACCCACAACAGGGGGCGCAAATGAACGGCCAATAGATGAGCCAAAAAGTAACAATTTAATGTTGTGAAACGTGCACAACGAATATACAGACAACCTCAGAATATAATTACAGTCAAATCACAAAGGTGACGTGTGGGCAGGCTCGTGGATAGAAGACGTCTGTCCTGAGATGAACCGGAACCACACGATTTCCTCCGCCACTGAACCCAGAGAATACTGGAGCCGCCAAGTCCCGAATTCCCAGGTGATCACCGTCCCCGACTGTCGGATCTGGTACTGCTGGCGAGAACAAAGACAGTCAAGTGTGGGTGTGTGTACACCCAGTAACAATAACGGTGGGAATGCCACCTCCACCTCTCACTCAATATGCTGATGTGTTTGCAGTGATCCCTCAGAGAAAAAGAGTGCCGTCCTGCACTCACTCAGCTTCCACAAAACAAGGAACCGGTTTGCCTGCAAACACTCACAATGTACAGATTACAGATAAACACAAAAAGGCTGAGGATATTACCTACAATGAAGTACGATATCTCGGCAACGAGGTGGAGATGACGTCTGGTCTTTATGGAGTGTGATGATGAAGAATGTGTGACAGCTGTCAGGAATTAATGAGTGACAGCTGTCACTCCCGGCTGTGTCCGTGGCGGCAGCGCCCTCTCGTGCCTGAAGCCCGCACTTCAGGCAGGGCGCCCTTTGGTGGTGGGCCAGCAGTACCTCTTCTGGCGGCCCACACAACAGGACCCCCCCCTCAACGGGCGCCTCCTGGCGCCCGACCAGGTTTGTCGGGGTGTCGGCGGTAGAAGTCGGCCAGGAGGGCCGGATCCAGGATGAAGCTCCTCTTCACCCAGGAGCGTTCTTCGGGTCCATACCCTTCCCAGTCCACCAGATATTGGAACCCCCGGCCCATTCGACGGACGTCCAGGAGCCGGCGCACAGTCCAAGCCGGCTCCCCGTCAATGATCCGGGCAGGAGGCGGCGCCGGACCGGGAGCACAGAGGGGTGAGGTGTGGTGAGGCTTGATCCTGGAAACATGGAACACCGGGTGGATCCGCAGTGAAGCCGGGAGCTGGAGCTTCACTGCGGCAGGGCTGAGGACCTTGAGGATTTTGAAGGGTCCAATGAACCTGTCCATCAGTTTTGGTGACTGTACTTGTAGAGGGATGTCCTTCGTCGACAACCACACCTCCTGCCCGGGCTGGTATGCAGGGGCCGGGGACCGCCGGCGGTCTGCATGGGTCTTGGCCCTCGTCCGGGCCTTCAACAAGGCAGAACGGGCGGTGCGCCACACCCGACGGCACCTCCGAAGGTGGGCCCGGACCGAGGGCGCACCGACCTCTCCCTCCACCACGGGAAATAATGGGGGCTGGTACCCCAAACACACCTCAAATGGGGAGAGGCCGGTGGCAGAAGACACCTGGCTGTTATGCGCATACTCGATCCAGGCCAGATGGTTACTCCAGGCCGTCGGAGTAACCTCCTATAGAAATTAGCGAAGCCGAGGAACTGTTGCAGCTTCCTACGGCTTGTTGGTTGGGGCCAATCTCTCACCGCCGCAACCTTGGCCGGATCAGGGGTGACGGAGTTAGAGGAGATGATAAACCCCAGGAAGGACAAAGACGTGCGGTGAAACTCGCACTTCTCGCCCTTCACAAACAGTCGGTTCTCTAATAACCGCTGCAGGACCTGATGTACATGCTGGACATGGGTCTCAGGGTCCGGAGAAAAGATGAGCATATCATCCAGATATACGAAGACAAATCGGTGCAGGAAGTCCCGCAAGACGTCGTTAACCAAGGCTTGGAACGTCGCGGGGGCGTTGGTGAGGCCGAACAGCATGACCAGGTACTCAAAGTGACCTAACGGGGTGTTAAATGCCGTCTTCCATTCATCTCCCTTCCGGATCCGAACCAGGTGATACGCATTTCTAAGATCCAGCTTAGTAAAGATTTTGGCTCCATGCAGGGGGGTGAACACGGAATCCAACAATGGCAACGGGTATCGGTTGTGAACCGTAATCTCATTCAGCCCCCTGAAATCAATGCATGGACGGAGTCCGCCATCTTTCTTGCCCACAAAAAAGAAACCTGCCCCCATCGGGGAGGTGGAGTTCCGAATCAGCCCGGCAGCTAATGAGTCCCGGATGTAGGTCTCCATTGATTCGCGCTCAGGTCGTGAGAGGTTGTACAGCCCTGACCGCTCGCCGCCATCTGTGCGGAGAGAGCCTCCACTCTGCGGTTCAGGAGGATGTTTTGCTCAGTCATTTGATCCAACCGAGCCGTAAAGGCAGTGAGAATGTGCTGCAGCTCACCAATCACGTTTCCTGCAGACGCCTGCGCTCCCTGCTCTCCCATTGGTCGTTCAACAACCGGGTGACGCCCCTCGGAGTCCATGACGCTGGCCGAGATATCCTGAAGACGTCAGCAAGATCGTGGTACTCAACCGGCACTGCCGTCAGATTGGGAGGGACTTTGGCCTCCTCCTTAGCCTGTAAACCGGGGGGAACCGAGGATCCTAAACACACCCGATGGCAGGTTTCACTCCACTGAACCACCACCCCAGATGGCCAATCAATCCGGGGATTGTGCTTCAACATCCATGGGAAGCCCAAAATCACGCGGGAGGTAGAAGGAGTTACAAAAAACTCAATCTCCTCCCGATGGTTTCCAGACACCACCAGAGTTACTGGTTGTGTCTTGTGTGTGATTAAAGGGAGGAGGGTGCCATCTAGTGCCCGCACCTGCACTGGCGAAGGAAGCGCCACCAGAGGGAGCCCTACCTCCCTTGCCCATCTGCTGTCTAGCAGACTCCCTTCTGACCCCGTGTCCACCAGTGCTGGGGCTTGAAGGGTTAAATCCCCGCTCAGGATTGTAACTGGGAGTCGTGTGGCAATCTGTGTGTGTCTCACTTGAATGTTATGACCCCCCCTTAGCCCAGTCTCTAAGGGCGAGTGTTGTTGTTTTGGCCGTTTGGAGCAGTTTTTCTGTGTGTGCTCAGTTGAGCTGCAGAGAAAACACTCTCCACGGATCAGCCTCCTCATTTTGGCCCTGTGCGTTTCTCTAACAACGTCAGCAGGGGGAGCTGTTGCCCCACGGATTTAGACTGGTTTGTGAACAATATTTGAGGGAAATGGTGATATTGTGTATGTGGAAAAAAGTTTTAGATCTTTGAGTTCATCTCATACAAAATGGGAGCAAAACCAAAAGTATTGCGTTTCTATTTTTGTTGAGTGTATAAGGGTGTATGTGTTGCCTGATATTAATTTTAAATATTTTACTACTTTTCATGCTACTTTTGTTATCAGTTCTGAAATTGTTTACCCCGAGCTGACAGTAATTTAATCATTAACGGCCTCTCTGTTTACTATAAAGAAAAGAAATGTCTCATTTTTTAACATTTTTGGGGGGCGGGGGTATGTGCGATAAAGTAAAGGGCTTTTCACACTGAACATGTTCAGGGCATTAAACGCATCACACATCACTCTAAAATCCATTATTTTCAATGACAAGTGTCGCGTTTTTGACAAAAACAGACCCAAGACGACACTCCGCCAGGAGCGCAAATTGTTTTCTGAAGAAAATCCTTATAATTTTTTTTTGTTTTTTACCTCAAGATGAATTTTATTACTGTGCATTTTGAAGTGATGATGGCGATGATATGGTTGATGATGGAATGATGTTTTACCTGGACATGGCTTGATTCATTTCAATACGAGCCTTCAGATCTTCATTCTGTTGCTGCAGAACCTGGATCTTCTCCTCGAGGAACACATTCTTTTGGGCCTGCTCAAAAGCAGAATACAACCAGAGCAAAATATTTCATTCACCAGATAACATTGAAAATGTGGAAGCAGACTGGTCTGAACATTTCGTATGGATTACTGGCGGTTGTGATGACTTAATCCTCTGGGGCTGACGCTAAGACCAAGCTTTACTAAAATATAAATAACTTTTGAATGATATGAGATAGAAAGTTACTTTTTTTTTTTTTTTGCTGAAAAGTTAACTCCGCAGACTTTGGTGCCAGCCTTCGGCCATCTTTGTACTCCTCATATAAGCTGTGTGATGACGTGCGCAATGTGAGTGTCCAATTTGAATTGGTTCACCGTCACATGGTTTTCCAAAATCCAATCGTAGGGCAGATTTACGTCACATGAAAAGCCAAAGATCATTTTCAGGAGTGATATGTTACTAGTTGGCCCGTTTGAATAGACCCCTGGGTGCTCCAATGAGTACATACTATTAGTACTTACTCAGTGCGCCCTGCGCCATTACGCATAGTGATCAGTGAAAGCAGGAGCAGACGGAGAGCCTCTGATGACAATCTCACGTGCTCAAACAAAGAGTGTGTAACTATCAGGATTGCTCCACTAGTTTGCATGTGAATGTTACTGGATAACTCTGTTGCTTTCTCTGCGTAAAGCACTGTTTACCATATCAATGGACAACAAAACGCATAGACCATTTTGTATATATTGTTCAAAATGTGCATTTGTGTTTATTGTTTGAACCTTTTTGTTGTACAGTCATTCACACAAGACCTCAAATTACCTTCATAAAGTGTCAAAACAGTTGTTTATTATAGTTTTGCTGTGTGTTTTGAATAAATGTGTGTGGAAAATTATTTTTCGCTTTATTTTTTCCTTGCCTATTTTTGACTGTAAACTTTTATTACACTTATAAAACACAACAAAAACATATATATTCTGAAAGCACAGGTTGTCCTGAAAAAAAAGAGACATAAAAGTTAATTGTGGGATGCAGGGAGAACTGTTAACAGCAATAATAAAACATTTATGCCAGGCGAGTGAACTGTCCAAAAAATGCCCTTGGACCCCAGAGGGTTAATTGAGCCTACCACTTTCTCCAGGTCGGATATCTTCTTCTCCTGTTGGTGCATCTGCTGATTTTTCATCTCCACAACCTCCTTAAGGCTCTTCAGATCCTGCTCAATGTACTGGTATGGAGCCAGAGCATCCTGTTACAGATGTGCACATACAACAACAAACAAACAAACAAACAAAAATCCATAACTACACAGCCTCTCATGGAAAATAATGTTTGAGTCATGTAGCATTTTGAAATTCCTCTGCTAAAAGTAAAATTTAACCTGGCTACAAACATGAAACTGAAATGGCTTAAATTAGGACCAAATTTAGTAGAATTAGGCCCTGAAGTTGTCTCTTTTGCAGAAGCTGAGTTTTTCCAGGTCTTCAACCTCGTAGTCCATTCCTGTCCACATCTCTAGTGATGGTAATCCTTGAGACTATACCATTTCTGACTTGGCTAAGTCATTCACTTGTGTCTTGGCCAGAGTCTTTCAAATCTTTCGCTTCTTACCTCTGTACTGTGTGGCTCTCTTTAAATGTCTTGTCACCAGCTCTTGACATGTTGTGATAACTGTATGTCCTTCTCCTGCTCTGTGAGCATCAACAATTCTTTTTCTCAAGTCTAAATTAATATTTTTTCAAGATGTCTTCTCAAGTGACAGCTCAAACTGTTACTGATGTTTTTATACTGTGTGTACGTTGGAAGATAACCCTTGATTTTAACTTGAATGACAAGCTTTGAACATTACAAAGTTAAAGCACATCATTGTGCAACAGTGGTTTGTGCTATGGTTTAACAAAAAGCCTGGTTCTGAAGGGGTATAATCCGTTTGACCCTAGTAGTTTTTGGTTTTTGCACAATTATCTTGTTTCTGTGTACAGAGTAAAATAAGTTAATCATCCAAAATAAAACTAGGATGTTAAGAAATGCAGTGTTGAAAATTCCTTGCTCTGTTTCATTGCCCTGCAACAGACTGTCATCCTGTCGAGGGTGTACCCCGCCTCATGCCCTGTGACTGCTGGGATAAACTACACCCCCCCCCCCCCCCCGCGCCCCAGTTTCAATTTATTTTCATTTATATAGCACCAAATAACAACAAAGTTGCCACAAGGTGCTTCACACGTGTAAGGTCTAACTTTACCAACCCCCGAATAGAATAGAAACTTTCTTGCTGTTGCACATATATACATACATACAACAAAACCTGTCCTCTGCATTTAACCCAGCTTAATTACAGTTAGACACAATCCAACCACTAGGAGCAGTGGGCAGCCACAGTCCAGCACCCGGGGACCAACTCCAGATGTAGACGCTTCCTTGGTCAGTGGCAGAGAAAGGAACAGTCCCTAAATAAGCATGTTTCTTTTAATTGTGGGAGGAAACCGGAGTGCCTGGAGGAAACCCACGCAGACACAGGGAGAACATGCAAACTCCACACAGAAAGGCCAGGAATTGATCCCACAACCTTCTTGCTGTGAGGCACCAGTGCTAACCACTAATCCACCGTGCTGCCCCGTGGCCTTTAATTGGCGTAAGTGGTTGAAGACAAGTGTGTGTGATGCTAAATTTTGTAGGGGGGGGGGCTAATAATATTGCCCTCATCTGTATGCTATGGAAGTCCATGTCTGGACTGCTCCTTGCTCTTTGTAACACGCCCAGTGAGGAGGTTTGCACTCTGTGACACACCCCCACAAGTGAGAGAGAAATGTCACGCTGAAGCGGAAGGGGTGTGGTGAACAGTGGGCCATTTTCATTTAAAGCAACAGCTACATAAGTAATTTCTGAGGAACCCAAAAGGTCTTTGAAGGATGCATCTTAGTATAGTCTGCAAACTTTAATATTCTTTTTTAACGGATGGACTGCACGTATACAGTGCTTTTTCCATCTGCATAAGACGTTCAAAGCACTTTACACATTAATGCCTCACATTCACCCCGATGTGAGGGTGCTGCCATACAAGGCCCCCACTACACACTGGGAGCAACTAGGGGATTAAGGACCTTGCCCAAGGACCCTTAGTGATTATCCGGTCAGGCTGGGATTTGAACCAAGTATCCTCTGGTTTGAAGCCCAACACTTAATCACTAGACCATCACCTTCCCTGAGGGTGCTGCCATGTACAGTGCTAACTACACACCGGGAGCAACTAAGACACTTGCTGCCATGTAAGTGATTGCGCTGACACTGTCAGGCTGCTAATGTTAATAATATACAAGAAATGAATATTATTCATTTGTGCAATGAAACATATTTTCAATAATAAAAAAATGTAATGTTCCATTTAACAAAGAGAATGGAAAACATTCATTATTGGAACTAACATCTGTCACGACAGGAAGTGGGAGCCCAACATCAGCTCCATCCTCAAAAAGGCCAAGCAGAGAACATATAGTGCATCCAGAAAGTATTCACAGTGCTTCACTTTTTCCACATTTTGTTATGTTACAGCTTTATTCCAAGATGGATGAAATTATTTTTTCCCCTCAAAATTTTACACACAATACCCCATAATGACAATGTGAATTTTTTTTTTCTTTTTAGATTATTGCAAATTTATCCAGAGTGCTCTTGATCTCAGACTGAGGCGACGGTTCATCCATCAGCAGGACAATGACCCTGAGCACCCTGAGCAATATATCAAAGGAGTTGCTGTAGGACAACTCTGTGAATGTCCTTGAGTGACCCAGGCAGAGCCCAGACCTGAATCTGATGAACATCTCTGGAGAGATCTGAAAATGGCTGTGCAGCAATGCTCCCCATCCAACCTGATGGAGCTTGAGAGGTGCTGCAAAGAGGAATGGGCAAAACTGCCCAAAGATAGGTGCACCAAGCTTGCGGCACCATATTCAAGAAGACTTGAGGCTGTAATTGCTGACAAAGGTGCATCAACAAAGTACTGACCAATGGGTGTGAATACTTACGTACACGTGATTTCTTAGTTTTTATTTTTAAAAATTTGCAAAAATAAAAAAGAACAACACTTTTTTCATGTTGTCATTAGGGGGTGTTGTGAGTAGAATTCTGAGGGAAGAAAAGAATTTACTCTATTTCAAAATAAGGCTGTAACATAACAAAATGTGGAAAAAGTGAAGCTCTGTGAATACTTTCCAGATGCACTGTACTTTCTGTAGCAACTCAGGAAGGACAGCCTGCCACAGGAGCTGCTGACACAGTTCTAGCCAGCAGGTGTCAAATCTGTATTGTGTACGTCGATCACAGTCTGGTTCAGAGATGCCACAAAATAAGACAAAAAATAGACTGCAGCAAACTCTAAGATCAGCTGATAAAATTGTTGGCGCTCCCCTGCCTATCCTCCAGTACTTGTACTCCTCAAGAACCAGGAGTAGGGCAGAGAATATCATTAAGGATCCCTCGCACCTTGGACACAACCTTTATCAACTTTTTTCCTCAGGCAGATGACACAGAACCATGTTCACCAGAGCCAGTTAACACAAGGACAGTTTCTTTCATCCTGCCGTCATCTTAATCAACAGCTAGCCACAGACACATTTCATCCCCATCCATACATGAGACACCTTATTGTTGTTTGCACTACTTCATGTTACACAGTATATACACTGACCTCTACATGCAGTCTGGACGTTATTGGGATACTGAGTCCTGTCTGGTCTGTACATAATTGTAAATTGTCTATACATTGTATATAGCAGTGGTGGGCACAGCTAACTGAAAAGTTAGCTTCAGTAACTGCTAATCCGCTAACTGAAAAGTTAACTTTTATAATGCTAAATCAATAAACCACTAAAAAAATTTAGCGGAAGTTACAGCTAACCGCTAACATTCAGTATTGACTCAGTACACTGTCGGCTACTGATAAACCAACAGCAGGGATGTCTGAATAAATTCAAAGACAAAAGCAAAGACAAATGCAAAACAAGCAACAAGCTAGAACTTTTGTCTTCACACACCCTGCCAGCTGCCATAAAGAACTGCCATTAAATTTTCACACACAACAACACATACGGTGGCAGAAGACATCAAACGCAAAGTACTTTTCACTCATGGTCACAACATAACGCTTCACCAAACTAACTACACTGAACACTGGCAGCTTTTCTTGCAACCAGAGACATTAATCTGGACGTGGATACCATCGAGGCTTGCCACCCTCTGCCAGCTAGGGACAACAACACGCCAGCTGTGATCTTGAGGTTTGTAAACAGGAAAAACAAAATTGCACTAATGAAACAGGGGAAAAAGCTAAAGGGCACGGATGTTTACTTGAACGACCACTTAACAAAAAGGAATGCGGACATTGCTAAGAAAGCCAGATATTTACGGAAACAAAACAAAAGACAGAACACATGGGTTATGAACTGCAAAGTATACATTAAATTTAAAGGTACACCTGAGGAAGCCAAGGTACTCGTCATCAAAGACATAGAAGAACTAAAAAAATACGAATGAGGATAAAACATAACTATTGCACCGATATAATGACATCCAACAATAATTCTTCTATCATGGAAGAAAATGATGTAGGGATACAACAAAGGATTCTGGACTATGGACACTTGGAACTGAAATCATTTGAGTACACTGATTATAGGGCATTAGATTTGGAAGCTGAATTCGATCCTGATAACCTGTTTTTATTATCCAACCCAATAGATTGCAAATATTTATCTGAAGATGATTATAACTATTTTGTTGACTCCAAAGGGAAACTCTCAATTATTCATTTCAATAGTAGGAGCATGTATAGTAACTTCATCCACATCAAAGAATATTTACAATTTACCCAGCCATTTCACATTATTGCGATTTCAGAAACATGGTTTAATGAGGATAAAAACATAGATTTTGAGTTAGAAGGTTATAGCTTGAACTATGTAAACAGAGGAAATAAAATGGGAGGTGGAGTTGCTATATATGTCCATAATAACATTAAATTCAAAGTAATAGGAAATATGACAGTGACAATATATGACACATTAGAATGCATAACAATAGAGATACTCAATGCAAAAAAGAAAAATATTATTGTAAGTTGCTTATACAGGTCACCTGGTTCAAGTCTGGAATTTTTTACAGAGTGGATGGAAAAACATTTTCCACAATAGGTAACAAAAAAATATTTATCTGTGGAGATTTCAATATTGATTTGATGAACCCAAATAATCACAAACCAACCGATGACTATATCAATAGGATGCACAGTATGAGTTTTTATCCAGCTATCACTAAACCTAGTAGAATTACATCTCATAGTGCTACTCTCATTGACAACTTTTTCACAAATGACATGGAGTCTACAAGTATCAGCGGCCTAATGATCTGCGACATATCTGACCATCTGCCTGTCTTTATAGTATATGATGACAACTGTAATCATCGTAAAACACCCCAAAAACCCATATACAAACAAATAAAAAATGACAATGCTATCAACTCACTATATCATAACCTGCTAGAACAAGATTGGTATACAGTATATAGGGAAAGAAATGTGGATTCAGCATTTGATAATATTTTAGAAATCTTTACTTCAGTATAAAATAAAAACTGCCCAATTTGTCAAATGAGTAAAAACAATATAGCTATAAAAAGTCCATGGATAACCAAGGGGTTACGTAATGCTTGTAAAAAGAAAATAATTTATATAGACAGTTTATTAGTTTAAGGACTGAGGAATCTGAACATAAATCTAAAATTTATAAAAATAAACTGACTGATATCATGAGAACTAGCAAAAAACTATATTATAGCAATTTATTACATAACAATAGGAATAACACTAAAAAGGTTTGGGGAATATTGAATACTGTTATTAAGGGTTGTAAAAGTAATAAGTCATATCCAGACTATTTTACTGATAAGAATTTTGATAACTATAATATGAATGACATTGTAAATAGTTTTAACATTTTTTTTTTTGTAAATGTTGGACCAGACTTGGCTGATAAAATTCCTAAGTGCAAAGAAAATCAGCTTGACAATTCACCCATAGAAAATAATTCAAAGACAATGTTTCTGTCTGGAGTAACCGAGGCTGAACTAATAGATACTGTTAATAAGTGTAAGGGCAAATCATCTACTGATTGTTATGATATAGATATGACTGTAATAAAAAGAATTATGCAGAGTATTTATAATCCTTTAACATATATATATATATATATATATATATATATATATATATATATATATATATATATATATATATATATATATATATATATATATATATATATATATATATATATATATATGCAACCTATCATTCCAAACAGGAACATTTCCAAACAAAATGAAAATTGCAAAAGTAATACCATTGTATAAAAATGGAATAAAACACATTTTCACTAACTACAGACCAGTCTCTCTACTCCCTCAGTTTTCAAAAATATTAGAGAAACTCTTTAACAACAGATTAGAGAACTTTATAGATAAACACAACATAATTAATGAAAGTCAGTATGGCTTTAGGTCAGCCAGGTCAACATCAATGGCCATAATTGATGCGGTTGAAGAAATCAAGAATAAATTAGACAAGAAGAAATATGCAGCTGGAATATTTATTGATCTCAAAAAAGCCTTTGATACTCTTAATCATGGAATTTTACTAAAAAAATTGGAAAGATATGGCATTAGGGGAGTGGCTTTGAACTGGATCCAAAGTTATTTAACAAAGAGACAACAGTTTGTGAAGATGGGTGAATTTCAGTCAGGGTATTTGGGCATTGCTTGTGGGGTCCCACAAGGATCTGTATTGGGTCCAATGTTGTTTAATTTGTATATAAATGATATATTTGGTGTTTCAAAGTTATTAAAACTAATTCTACTTGCAGATGATACTAATATATTCTATTCTAGTGACAATTATGACCTAATTCATAGTATAAATAATGAATTACTTAAACTGAAATTATGTATGGATATTAACAAACTTTCCCTAAATTTAAATAAAACTAAAGTAATATTCTTTGGACACTACAAGGAAAAATTAAATCAGATAATAAATATAGATGGTGTCAGTATAGATACTGTGTCAGAAATAAAATTCTTAGGAATAACTATAGACAGCAAATTAACCTGGAAAGCACACACAGACACATACAAAGTAAAGTTTCTAAAAGTGTCTCAGTTATTAACAAGGTTAAATACTTTTTAAATTATAATGCATTGTATTTATTGTATTGTTCATTAGTGTTGCCCTACCTAACCTACTGCATTGAAATTTGGGGCAATATGTTATGTGCAGACGCGAGTTGAGGAGTGGACCAGCGTCTGACTGAACCCAGCACTAAAATAACCAGAAAGCGGTTCCAAAAACAAAACATTTATTTCCCTTCTGTGCAATAATTGTGTACAACATAAATGTGCGGTTTGTCTGGCGAGGTGAAGGACGGCGCGCTCTCAAGCGCCCAAATGGATCGAAGCCCGACGCATCTGGACCCAGACTCACCGCCGAACACCCCCCAGGTGGAACGACAAACTGACTCTGTGAAGGATGGAAAAGGTGAGGTAAGTCAACAGCTACAACAAATATCCTTCAAAGGCACACACTATCAGCAACACATTCAGGTCTGAATTTAAGCTTTATGTAAATGAGCAGCTTCTCACAACAGGTGGAGGATCATCATTCCGTACGCCACGGCAGTGAGAAGCAAACTGCACAATTCTCATCAATGTTCAAATATACTGCGTAACAAAGCACCAAATTACTGTTAACACTTATTCAGACAATCATCACCTCTGATGTGTGCTGACAGCATGTGTCCCTCACCCGTCCTCCGTCACAGGCATGATGTGTCAAACCCAGGCGCGGTCCTCAGCGTCTCACAAACGAACGTCACAAGGTCGAGTTCCCGGCAATTCTGCTTGAACCACTCATGGCTTAAATGCAGAACGCCATCTCATTATCTGCTTCAGCTGAAAGTCTTTAAGTTTACACGTGAGCATCATCCACAGGTGCAGCTAATAATGCTGATGAGGGTGAAGGACTCTTCTGCCAGCACCGTCTCCACAGACAAAAAACAGTTTGCATATTACCTGGAGAGCAAAGAAAAGAAAACAACACCAAAATGTCCAGCCAAACCCCCCAACACACAACAGTACCCCCCCATCAACGGGAAGCCTCCCAGCGACCGAACAGACCAGGCCCGAGAACAGCACCTCCCTCCGGGGTCCACGTCAGGAAGCAGATGGCGTAACGCTCCCAAGGTCCACCGCAGACAGCAGGACAGGGCACCGTGGCTGGAAGGCCGGCTGGCATCAACAAAAACCCCAAAAGAGTCCCATATACAACCCAACATACAAGAAAAACACAAAACCCACCCAAACCCTCCCCAGGGGACCGTCCCATCCAACCCCGGGAAGAAAAGAAAAACACCCAAATCCAAAAACCCAACATAGCCCCAACAACACAATACCAACATAAATTCACAAAGAAAAATAACAAACAACCCCCCCAGAACGACTTGCAGAGCCCAACACCCCCAGAAGACCTTTACCGCCAGTTCCAGGAGTAACAGCCAAAGCCGGAATCCCACAGAGGTCCCCAGGTATTCATGGAGCAACAGCGCCCCCCAGAGGACTGTACCATCAACCCCAGAAGGCACCCTCCCCACAACCCAGGAACCCCAGACCCGGCCACACTTGGCTAGTCGGCCCCACAAGCCAATTCCCCCCCAGAGGACCGTCCCATCAACCCTGGAGGTGGAACCTGGAAGGAAACATAAAAAACACAAAATCCAACCCCCGGCGGACTTCATTAAACCACCCCGGGGGCAAATAAAACAACCAGCAAACCCTGTTACCCCCCCCCCCCCCCAGCACACCGAAAGACCCCAGATCACTCCCAGAGCCTATCGTCAGCTCAATTTTGGCGAACAGCACAAAACTACCAAGCTGGGGAAGGAAACAGAAAAAACTAACCCAGTCCCATCCCCTAAGCACAGCGGAAAACTGGAAATATGTCCGGTGCCCCAAACCGACCATACCACCAGCCCATCGGGAGGGGTGGAACTACCGAAATGGCGAACGGCACAGATCGGCCCACCACTCCGACTGAGGTACGTTCCCGCTGCACCACACCCCGGTAACACCAATGACGAATGGTCAAAGGCCCACCGGGGCTGGAGTGGAACCGGGCATCAACCAAACCCAAAAAATGCCCCTGACAACCCCCCCCAGGTGCAGAGGTTTTCTGAGAAACGCTCAGCGTAACCAACCTGCACCACCCCACAACCCAAAAGACAAACGGTCTTAGAGCATGTGAGGTTGGGGTTAGGGAAATAGGGAAATAAAAAACAAAACAAAACGACCCAATCCTCAAACAAAAATTACCTAAATTCAAATAATGATTACCTGAGTCCAGCCGAGCTCCGAACTGCCAGTCGTTCACTCCACCAGAACCGCCTCTAAATCCCCAAACAATTTATAACCCCTTACAAGAAAACAAAAACAGCCCAAATAACTAAACAACCAAAGATCTGCCCTTTTTTTTTTTTTTTTTTTTGTCCATTATTATGCCTGTCTAAGAACACCTGGAGATAAGTCATTGTTCTCTTTCTTGACGCTTATGTGACCGGGGCAATATGGCGGCTTCAGCTCGTCTGAGTTGCATGGGCTCATCCGCAAGAGGAGCCAGAGGTCCCGTCGGAGGAGTCTCAGTGGGGCGAAGAAGAGGCAGCCCTGATCTGTGTCGGGGAAAGCCCCGAGACGAAAAGACCCGCTCTGATGTCCGCCCTCTCTTGCGTCCACGCTCCTTTATCCGATCATCTAGACGAATAGCCAAAGATATTAGCTTGTCTAAATCTTTTGGTTCGTCACGGACTGCTAGCTCGTCTTTTAATGAATCGTTCAAACCATCCACAAACACTTCTCTCAAAGCTGCAGCATTCCAACCGGACTGAGCAGAAAAAATTCGGAAATCCACAGAATAATCCGCCGCACTCCGCCTCCCCTTGGGTGACAGAGTTATCTGCACCGGTATCGATAGTGCCGCAGCTGGAGCAGCAGGAAGCAGAACGGCTTGCGCTGCAAGCTCCGTAATGCGAGCATCTGTTTGTTTAATTTGATCTGCGAGAGGCCGTAATTGCTCCCATATCTTCTCCAAGTATTCTTGAACTTTTTCAGCAAAAGGAACCGCTTCTGCTGCTGGGTCCATTTTGGAATGGCCGGGAACTACTGTTATGTGCAGACGCGAGTTGAGGAGCGGACCAGCGTCTGACTGAACCCAGCGCTAAAATAACCAGAAAGCGGTTCCAAAAACAAAACATTTATTTCCCTTCTGTGCAATAATTGTGTACAACATAAATGTGCGGTTTGTCTGGCGAGGTGAAGGACGGCGTGCTCTCAAGCGCCCAAATGGATTGAAGCCCGACGCTTCTGGACCCAGACTCACCGCCGAACACCCCCCAGGTGCACACGACAAACTGACTCTGTGAAGGATGGAAAAGGTGAGGTAAGTCAACAGCTACAACAAATATCCTTCAAAGGCACACACTATCAGCAACACATTCAGGTCTGAATTTAAGCTTTATGTAAATGAGCAGCTTCTCACAACAGGTGGAGGATCATCATTCCGTACGCCACGGCAGTGAGAAGCGAGCTGCACAATTCTCATCAATGTTCAAATATACTGCGTAACAAAGCACCAAATTACTGTTAACACTTATTCAGACAATCATCACCTCTGATGTGTGCTGACAGCATGTGTCCCTCACCCGTCCTCCTTCACAGGCACGATGTGTCAAACCCAGGCGTGGTCCTCAGCGTCTCACAAACGAACATCACAAGGTCGAGTTCCCGGCAATTCTGCTTGAACCACTCATGGCTTAAATGCAGAACGCCATCTCATTATCTGCTTCAGCTGAAAGTCTTTAAGTTTACACGTGAGCATCATCCACAGGTGCAGCTAATAATGCTGATGAGGGTGAAGGACTCTTCTGCCAGCACCGTCTCCACAGACGAAAATCAGTTTGCATACCACCTGGAGAGCAAAGAAAAGAAAACAACACCAAAATGTCCAGCCAAACACCCCAACACACAACACAATAACTATAAAAGTTCACTACATCCCCTCTTTATACTCCAGAAACGTGCTATTAGAGTTATACACAAGGTAGGATATTACGAGCACACTCATAATCTATTCCTGCAGTCTAAGTTGTTAAAACTATATGAATTAGTCGATTTTTATACGGCACAACTTCTGTACAAAGCAAATAAAAATATCCTGCCTATTAATATTCAAAAGCTCTTCACACACAGAAAAGGGGGTTATAGCCTGAGGGGCTGTAGTAACTTTAAGATTCAGCCAGTAAGAACTACGAGGAAAGGTTTGTGTGTGTCTATGTGTGGGGTTAAACTCTGGAACCGATTGGGGCAGTGACTTAAGCAATGTACAAATATTCATTACTTCAAATCAAAGTATAAGCAAATGATTTGGTCACAATACAGGGCTGTTGGTTAGGAGGGTCATGATTATATATTAAAAATAAAATTAGAACATTTTCAGGAATGTAAAACAATATAAATAACTGCCTATATTATAGGGTGTTATTGATTATAACACACTCGCTCACTCGCTTCGCTCTCAGACTGCAGGCTTACTTGTAGTTCCTAGGGTTTGTAAGAGTAGAATGGGAGGCAGAGCCTTCAGCTTTCAGGCTCCTCTCCTGTGGAACCAGCTCCCAATTCAGATCAGGGAGACAGACACCCTCTCTACTTTCAAGATTAGGCTTAAAACGCTGCAGTGAACACAGTCGAAGACAAATAAAGGTTTTCCAAAGAGCGAGGCCTTCACGCTGCTGCTCCCAGTTGCACTCATGCCCAATGTGGTACCTGGTGATGGCATTGGCACACAACACATCACCAAGTGGCTTAATGAAATATCTATTTATATTATATAGTAATATGAATATAACGCAGACTAGATTGATAACCAACATGTTTGTTTGTATGTTTGTCCTTGTTGTTTGTGTGTGTGTTTGTCCTTCTGTGGTGTTGTGAGCCATCTGTCATGCTGTTGGTTCCGTTCTGTCTTAGTATCCATGACCATCCAAATCTCTATATTCACACCTGGCAGGTCTCTAGGGATGGTACTCCAGGGTAGCCCCCTGCCTTGAGAGACCATCTCATCGTCAGACCTGCCATTTTAATGCACCAACATCAAACTTTAGCAGGACCAGTGGGTAGTAACGTCTTGGGATAACCTCAGGATATTACCTCACTATGGTCCTGTGTTTTTTAATTGCACCTCATATGACTCCATGCTTTAGCAGGTCCTCACCAAGGACCTGTGTTTTTAATTGCACCTCATACAACCTCATAATGCACCTCATATGACCCCATGCTTTAGCAGGTCCTCACCAAGGACCTGTGGTTTTAACTGCACCTCATACGACCTCATGCTTTAGCAGGTCCTCACCAAGGACCTGTGGTTTTAATTGCACCTCATACGACCCCATGCTTTAGCAGGTCCTCACCAAGGACCTGTGGTTTTAATTGCACCTCATACGACCCCATGCTTTAGCAGGTCCTCACCAAGGACCTGTGGTTTTAATTGCACCTCATACGACCCCATGCTTTAGCAGGTCCTCACCAAGGACCTATGGTTTTAATTGCACCTCATACAACGCCATATTTTAACAGGTCCTCACCAAGGACCTGTGGTTTTAATGCACTCACCTCAAGCGCCTCAAACTAAGCAGGGTAAACAACAACAGTAATAATAATCATCATAATAAATCCAACGATATGTGTTCCTTGTGTGTCTTGTCTGGTCCTCTGTTGTGTGTTATTGTGTCTATACTGTCCAGTGTGTAATTGTTATTCATTCCTGTGTTATATTATATTACTATGGTATTGTATTATGTTACGTTTATATTTATATGTGTATGCGCATGTGTGTATGTGTGTATGTATGTGTATGTGTATATATGTGTATATATATATATATATATATATATATATATATGTGCATATATAGTATGTATATATGTATGTGTATGTATATGTATATATATATATGTGTGTGTGTGTGTGTGTGTGTGTGTGTATGTGTGTATACGAGGGCTGTCAATAAAGTAACGGTCCTTTTTATTTTTTTCAAAAACTATATGGATTTCATTCATATGTTTTTACGTCAGACATGCTTGAACCCTCGTGCGCATGCGTGAGTTTTTCCACGCCTGTCGGTGACGTCATTCGCCTGTGAGCACTCCTTGTGGGAGGAGTCGTCCAGCCCCTCGTCGGAATTCCTTTGTCTGAGAAGTTGCTGAGAGACTGGCGCATTGTTTGATCAAAATTTTTTCTAAACCTGTGAGACACATCGAAGTGGACACGGTTCGAAAAATTAAGCTGGTTTTCAGTGAAAATTTTAACGGCTGATGAGAGATTTTGAGCTGATTCTGTCGCTTTAAGGACTTCCAACGGTGCGAGACGTCGCTCAGCGCTCTCAGCCGCCGTCGTCAGCCTGTTCAAGCTGAAAACCTCCACATTTCAGGCTCTATTGATCCAGGACGTCGTGAGAGAACAGAGAAGTTTCAGAAGAAGTCGGTTTCAGCATTTTATCCGGATATTCCACTGTTAAAGGAGATTTTTTTTAATGAAAGACGTGCGGACGGATCCGCGCGTTGGGACGCAGCCGACGCGGTGCGGCGGCACAGGAAAAACACCTCCGTGTTGATAACCATTTGTAAAATCCAGGCGGCTTTTGATGGCTTTCAGTGGAGTGAGTATATGAGAAATTGTTTAACAGGCAGGACATGTTCCAACTTGTCCTTAAGGCTTTCAACAGAGGTGTTTCTCCTGTGGCGGAGCGTCGCGGCGGCTGCGTCCCGACGCGCGGACCCGTCCGCACGTCTTTCATTAAAAAAATCTCCTTTAACAGTGGAATATCCGGATAAAATGCTGAAACCGACTTCTTCTGAAACTTCTCTGTTCTCTCACGACGTCCTGGATCAATAGAACCTGAAATGTGGAGGTTTTCAGCTTGAACAGGCTGACGACGGCGGCTGAGAGCGCTGAGCGACGTCTCGCACCGTGGGAAGTCCTTAAAGCGACAGAATCACCTCAAAATCTCTCATCAGCCGTTAAAATTTTCACTGAAAACCAGCTTAATTTTTCAAACCGTGTCCACTTCGATGTGTCTCACAGGTTTAGAAAAAATTTTGATCAAACAAAGCGCCAGTCTCTCAGCAACTTCTCAGACAAAGGAATTCCGATGAGGGGCTGGACGACTCCTCCCACAAGGAGTGCTCACAGGCGAATGACGTCACCAACAGGCGTGGAAAAACTCACGCATGCGCACGAGGGTTCAAGCATGTCTGACGTAAAAACATATGAATGAAATCCATATAGTTCTTGAAAAAAATAAAAAGGACCGTTACTTTATTGACAGCCCTCGTATATGGATATGTATGTATGTGTGTGTTCATATGTATGTGTGTGTGGGTGTATGTTCACATACATATAATTGTATTATTTATATGCTTTATATATTATATATGAAATATTAAGCTCAAAATGACAGCAACTGTGTAATTTAAGTAATTTAATTCAATTGAGGATGGAATTGGGGTGGGAGTCAATAAGCTTGTCTTCATCTCACTCCTTTCCAAGTTGATTCTGTTTGTGTTATGTTAATTCATTTATGCCTTTTTTTGTCTTTATTCATTTTCTTTTTTCTTTTCACCATTTTATGAACAGTGTCAAGTGTGTACATAAAACTGTACTATTTGTTTATATTTGTTGGGAAAGTGTAGTGACACGGACCCACAACAGGGGGCGCAAATGAACGGTCAATAGATGAGCCAAAATATAACAATTTAATGTTGTGAATGTGCACAACGAACATACAGACAATCTCAGAGTATCACAACAGTCAATACACAAAGGTGACGTGTGGGCAGGCTCGAGGATAGAAGACGTCTGTCCTGAGGAGAGCCGGAACCACACGATTTCCGCCGCCCCAGAACCTGGTGAATACTGGAGCCGCCAAGTCCTGAATTCCCAGGTGATCACCGTCCCCGACTGTCGGATCTGGTACTGCTGGCGAAGAACAAAGACAGTCAAGTGAGGGTGTGTGTACACCCAGTAACAATAACGGTGGGAATGCCACCTCCACCTCACACTCAGCGCGTTGCAGCGGTCTCAGCTGAAAAGGAGCGCCGTCTTGCACAGCCTCCTCAAAAATGACCGGTTCTCCTGCAAACACTCACAATAAACAGATTTACAAAAGGCTGAGGATATTACCTCCAATGAAGTATGATATCTCGGCAACGAGGTGGAGATGACGTCTGGTCTTTATGGAGTGAGATGATGTTGAGTAGATGGATGACAGCTGTCAAGAGGTAATGAGCGACAGCTGTCACCCCCGGCTGTGTCCATGGCGGCAGCGCCCTCTCGTGCCTGAAGCCCGCACCTTAGGCAGAGCGCCCACTGGTGGTGGGCCAGCAGTATCTCCTCTTCTGGCGGCCCACACACAACAATATTGTTTATATTATTGTTTATATATTATTATGTTGACGTGGAATAAACAAACAAACCAAACCAAACCAAAAAATAAAAACACTACAACTCTATAATACCAACAACACTGCTAAACCAACATGTACTACAATAACAATAATAAAATACAAACCCTGAACTCCCATGATGCATTGCAGCAGGAATCGACAGTGTGTCTGTTTAAAGACAGCATGTACATGCAAATCTTTACTTTTTTAAAGTGAAAAGACACTTATTGCTGTATTTTTATGTAAAGACAAAACTTACGTGGGTTTTCTTCCTTTGACAGGGAAGCTCGTGATGAGGAGTAGATTTTACCAGTTGCAATGAACACAACACGGGTGATGCAATATGAGAGTTCTGAGTTTGTTTGGTTTTTTATTATTGTTATTGTAGTACATGTTGGTTTAGCAGTGTAGTTAGTATTAGATTTGTTGTGTTTTTATAATTCATGTAGTGTAGTTAGATTGGTGAAGAGTTATGTTGTGACCATGAGCAAAAGAGTGCGAGGCAAATGTGAGAGGTCATGTCGGTAAGTGTTAGCCTATACAGCTAACAAGAGTAGCTACGTTCTCTCAGCTGCACAACCATCTTGACACATTTGAGTTCCGGGTCATAAACAAACCACAACACATGTCCGCTTCCCACCGTATTGTCACTTTTTCTTTGCATTTTCACTTTATTTGCGTGCAATTTGCCCAAAAACTCATTGGAAGTACCGTGTTTTTGTCCCCGGAAGTTGAGAAATTCCATCATATGCGTCATATTTTACCCCTTTAGTGCCCGCCCTCAAACGAGACTGCGTTGCCCAATTGCTGAGTAAAACTGATTCTGATTATTATTGTTTGTTTTGTATGACACCTAAATAGATACTTGTCATTTGATATTTTACTTGAAATTATACAAGTGAAAAAAATACTCACATTTCTTTTGGTGTGTGTTCATAGTTAAAATTGAGAAAATCCACTCCATCTCTCACAGTATTGATGTGACAGTATAGTCTGTATTTGTATTTCATACACAGTCACCTGCTTTCCTCAATCCAGTGAAAAATCATGAGAGGAACTTTCATCTGACAGCACTTTAATGGCTGCTAGAGATGTCCTTAAGAACACTGCATAAGCTATAGACAGCGTCCTCATCACCCTGCTCAGAGTGCTGCTCCCATTGGACCGACATCTCTTCTATTATGGAATTGTGGGATAGCTTGCGATTGAGCTCGCCGGACTACTTTTTCCACCCTGCTCAGCGTGCCGCTCTCATTTGAGCAACAAAACACAGAATGTGTCTTTGTCCCAGATAGATCTCTTTCAGTGCAGCTTCTTGTTCTGACTTTAACAAGAAGTTAACACCCAAGACTTTCATCGCCAACTGTAAATGGAAATGAAAACATTCCGATCGTATCGTTCTGAACTCTTCCGCATCAAACTCCATCATGTCAATGTTTACAATGTGCTTGAGCAATAACAGGTGAAGTTGCTCATAAACTTTAAGTTTCTTACATATTTATTACAGCCACTCCTTATCTATTTATTACTAGTAAGTTTTAGAATTGATTTAGATGAGATATACTCATTATTTCACAGGAATATATCACAATTATCTGGGAATTACGTTTTGCGCAGGAATTCATCAAGCATGTTGACCGCGGGCGCGTACTAACACAGAATCCCCAGAAACTGTGGAAAGTTGTTCGGCCAAAACGAGAGCGTCCACTTTTAGCTTGCCATAAGCTAAGCTAGTGGCGCTCGTGAGAGTGTGCGTCCTTATATCAGGGACAATTTTTTTTTTTTTTTTTTTTTTGAAAAAGCAGTGGAGCTGTTCAATGGAGTGAAATGTTTGGAATCAAAATGAAGGGCAAATAGAGCCAAATTGCATGAAACATGACGCAAGTCATGCAGTGTACTATTTTTTTTATACAATAGGACAAATAATCCACCAATCAAATGACAAGTATAACATAATATTTATTATCTGTTTGAATGATGGCATGCATTTATGTAATCTTACCACTATCTGCTCATCTGTACTCCTCCTCAGAGCCTCCTCAAAACGCTTTGCTTTGTCTCTCAGAGTCTGGTTTTGAAATGTGAGTGTATCCACTTGATCCTGAATGTGCAACACAGTAACATCACCTCAGAATAAAATGCATGAACCAATAAATGAATAAAGAGTTTTCTTCATTTTTGCTTTTAACAGAATCACTACCTGTAGACAGAGTCTGAGTTTCTCAAAATCTTCTTCAAGAAGCATCTTCTGTTGTTCGTGAGCTTTCCGTAAGTCTACACAAAGAGTCAAACTCGCAGTGAAAAATATATTTAACAATAGTTTGTGGTAGAGCCATTATTTTTTGCATTATTTTTACACTTCATACCCCTCATGGTACGGGCGTGCTCCTCATGCAGTGTTGCCAGGGTGATGTTATGCATGTCTCTGAGCTCCTGAACAGCTGCCTGGTGGTTCGCTGTCAATTCCTCCATCTAATACACACACACAAACACACACACACACACACACACACACGTGTGTAAAATTTTTTTTTTTTTTTTAGCAACTACACTGTTTTTGTTTCCTGGAAGCAAATGCAAAACTCCATGCTGCCTTTCCATCACCTGTTCCTGTTGCTGGGTCCTCAGCTCCTCCATCTCCGATCGATACTCCGCCTTCAGTTGTTCTGCCTCTGCTGAGTGACATTTTCTAAGGCCCTCCTCCACAGCAGCAAGCTCCGCCTCCTGCTGTACCTGTAACTCCTGCAGCTCTCGTTCAAACGCCACCTCCAGAGTCGTCTTTTCTCGCTGGAGTCTCTCCCATCGTGCTGTCTTGCATGCTGTGCAGATGTTAAAATATTATCAAATCAGACTCAGTTAAATTTATGCTTTAACTTGGATCAGAATTAACCCCTTTAGTAAGATAAAGAGCAAAAGATTTTAGATATTGCATTCATTCTCTAGTTCACATTTAAAAGGTGGTCTTTAAAAACCACAAAGCTGCATGGGAAAATTCATCTTTCAAGATTTTACGTTCATTTAAAAAAAAATCTATTATTGACTAGAACTCACCCAGCTCCTCTCTGATCTTTTGCATTTCCACTGATAATTTCCTCTCATTTTCTTCTGAAGTTTTATTCTGAAAATCAAAGATAAGTCAATACAAATAATTTATATAGCGCCAAATCACAACACGTTGCCCCAATTTGGTTAAAAAGAGCAAGCACCAGGCCATCCACTCTGGCCACCACAACTATAATGTTGTTGTTGTTGTCCATTCAACTACTCCCGTTGTGTTCAGGGTCGCCACAGTGGATACAGCCAGATCTGCATTGGTATTTGGTACAAGTTTTATGTCGGATGCAACTCCAGTGTAACCTGGAGAAACACCCACAGCCGCTGGTTTTCCAAAGAGGTCTCCCATCCAAGTACTAACCAAGTCTCACACTGCTCAGCTTCTGTGATCTGAGGGGATCAGGCTGACACAGAGCAGATCGGCTGCCACCACAACTACAATAAGAAGTTAAAATTTCAAACAATTTACATAAGAAATTCCAGGTACAAGGAATTTTGTCACACATATACATACACACACAACAACTAGCAATTACCAACCATTAAATAAGTACAATTGATGTAATGAACAATAAATGCAATAAACAATTACAATTTCAACAAGTAACATAAGAAAAACACAATACAAGAAAATATGGGGAAAACAAAGAGCACAACAAAGTCCATGTTAGTCTTTAACTTGGATTTAAATTAGTCCACAGAATCAGACTTTCTGCTCTGACTCTGTGACCTGCTGACTTCTTCACCCTCAGAAGACACAGCAGTCCTTATACAGAGAATGCACAGCACAGGCTTGTCTGTACATAAGGTGTCAGATTTTACCTAATGTCATCATTGATGAAACTGTGAGCAATGAATGATCTTACTTCAACTTATTCAATCTAAAAACTTTGATTTATGTCTTTAAATTCATTTATTTATTTTTACATGACAGCTGGTGAATATTGAAGAACATAAGCTGCTCGTCCCTTTTTCCACCACATGCAGAGCTGGGCCTAAATCCAACATATATGTTTCAATATATTTTAATTTACACTATCACAAATGCATCAAAACCATTTGCATCATGCTGAATTCTCTTTACTGAGATGCATTCTTTATTTTTATTTTTGAAACACTGACAAATGTGCCAGAATGTATAATCTTGAAATTTTGCTCTGTTATTCGTATCCACAAAATGTCATGGATCCTTCCTTGTCCCATTCTTTCAACAGCTTTAATGTAAATTGTTTCGGCAAATTTTGAGAAATCTTCCAAAAAGTCAAACAAACAAAAATGTAGGGCTGAGGAACTTATAACTGTCATTTGGGTCTAATGACAGCAGAGGGAGCTCAATTCTGCTCAGACATTTCCTCCTACCTTATCTCCTTGGTGTGCCAGTGCAGTCTTGAAGCTGTGGCATAGCTCAGTCAGGCCATCAGACCTGTGGCCCTTAAGCCGCAATGACTACCGAGATATTATTCCATTAGTCAAAACCAGCTCAGTCACACAGTGAACCTTTGAAAAGCCTCCTAATGATGCCAATCACTCTTGTGCATCGACTTCACTGATGTTACTGTCAGCCAGTGGTTCCCAAACCTGGTCCTCAGGGACCCTTAACCTGCACATTTTTACTGTTCTGCAAAATGCCGATTAGCAAAATGACTGTTAGCTCCTGATTGGCTGAACACACCTGATTTAAATGAATAAAATTCAAATGTACATCGTGATCTCGATAATTAGGTTAAAATAAATCAAATCAATTTTAAGAGGATCTTTTTTAACAGTGGGCTTCATAGATAATTGGCAAAGCTTCTGGGGAAAACCTGGTCTTGTTAGGAGAGACGGCATCCATCCCACTTTGGATGGAGCAGCTCTCATTTCTAGAAATCTGGCTAATTTTCTTAAATCCTCCAAACCGTGACTATCCAGGGTTGGGACCAGGAAGCAGAGTTGTAGTCTTATACACCTCTCTGCAGCTTCTCTCCCCCTGCCATCCCCTCATTACCCCATCCCCGCAGAGACGGTGCCTGCTCCCAAACCACCAATAACCAGCAAAAATCTATTTAAGCATAAAAATTCAAAAAGAAAAAATAATATAGCACCTTCAACTGCACCACAGACTAAAACAGTTAAATGTGGTCTATTAAACATTAGGTCTCTCTCTTCTAAGTCCCTGTTGGTAAATGATATAATAATTGATCAACATATTGATTTATTCTGCCTAACAGAAACCTGGTTACAGCAGGATGAATATGTTAGTTTAAATGAGTCAACACCCCCGAGTCACACTAACTGTCAGAATGCTCGTAGCACGGGCCGGGGCGGTGGATTAGCAGCAATCTTCCATTCCAGCTTATTAATTAATCAAAAACCCAGACAGAGCTTTAATTCATTTGAAAGCTTGTCTCTTAGTCTTGTCCATCCAAATTGGAAGTCCCAAAAACCAGTTTTATTTGTTATTATCTATCGTCCACCTGGTCGTTACTGTGAGTTTCTCTGTGAATTTTCAGACCTTTTGTCTGACTTAGTGCTTAGCTCAGATAAGATAATTATAGTGGGCGATTTTAACATCCACACAGATGCTGAGAATGACAGCCTCAACACTGCATTTAATCTATTATTAGACTCTATCGGCTTTGCTCAAAAAGTAAATGAGTCCACCCACCACTTTAATCATATCTTAGATCTTGTTCTGACTTATGGTATGGAAATAGAAGACTTAACAGTATTCCCTGAAAACTCCCTTCTGTCTGATCATTTTTTAATAACATTTACATTTACTCTGATGGACTACCCAGCAGTAGGGAATAAGTTTCATTACACTAGAAGTCTTTCAGAAAGCGCTGTAACTAGGTTTAAGGATATGATTCCTTCTTTATGTTCTCTAATGCCATATAACAACACAGTGCAGAGTAGCTACCTAAACTCTGTAAGGGAGATAGAGTATCTCGTCAATAGTTTTACATCCTCATTGAAGACAACTTTGAATGCTGTAGCTCCTCTGAAAAAGAGAGCTTTAAATCAGAAGTGTCTGACTCCATGGTATAACTCTCAAACTCGTAGCTTAAAGCAGATAACCCGTAAGTTGGAGAGGAAATGGCATCTCACTAATTTAGAAGATCTTCACTTAGCCTGGAAAAAGAGTCTGTTGCTCTATAAAAAAGCCCTCCGTAAAGCTAGGACATCTTTCTACTCATCACTAATTGAAGAAAATAAGAACAACCCCAGGTTTCTTTTCAGCACTGTAGCCAGGCTGACAAAGAGTCAGAGCTCTATTGAGCTGAGTATTCCATTATCTTTAACTAGTAATGAGTTCATGACTTTCTTTGCTAACAAAATTTTAACTATTAGAGAAAAAATTACTCATAACCATCCCAAAGACGTATCGTTATCTTTGGCTGCTTTCAGTGATGCCGGTATTTGGTTAGACTCTTTCTCTCCGATTGTTCTGTCTGAGTTATTTTCATTAGTTACTTCATCCAAACCATCAACATGTTTATTAGACCCCATTCCTACCAGGCTGCTCAAGGAAGCCCTACCATTATTTAATGCTTCGATCTTAAATATGATCAATCTATCTTTGTTAGTTGGCTATGTACCACAGGCTTTTAAGGTGGCAGTAATTAAACCATTACTTAAAAAGCCATCACTTGACCCAGCTATCTTAGCTAATTATAGGCCAATCTCCAACCTTCCTTTTCTCTCAAAAATTCTTGAAAGGGTAGTTGTAAAACAGCTAACTGATCATCTGCAGAGGAATGGTCTATTTGAAGAGTTTCAGTCAGGTTTTAGAATTCATCATAGTACAGAAACAGCATTAGTGAAGGTTACAAATGATCTTCTTATGGCCTCGGACAGTGGACTCATCTCTGTGCTTGTTCTGTTAGACCTCAGTGCTGCTTTTGATACTGTTGACCATAAAATTTTATTACAGAGATTAGAGCATGCCATAGGTATTAAAGGCACTGCGCTGCGGTGGTTTGAATCATATTTGTCTAATAGATTACAATTTGTTCATGTAAATGGGGAATCTTCTTCACAGACTAAAGTTAATTATGGAGTTCCACAAGGTTCTGTGCTAGGACCAATTTTATTCACTTTATATATGCTTCCCTTAGGCAGTATTATTAGACGGTATTGCTTAAATTTTCATTGTTACGCAGATGATACCCAGCTTTATCTATCCATGAAGCCAGAGGACACACACCAATTAGCTAAACTGCAGGATTGTCTTACAGACATAAAGACATGGATGACCTCTAATTTCCTGCTTTTAAACTCAGATAAAACTGAAGTTATTGTACTTGGCCCCACAAATCTTAGAAACATGGTGTCTAACCAGATCCTTACTCTGGATGGCATTACCCTGACCTCTAGTAATACTGTGAGAAATCTTGGAGTCATTTTTGATCAGGATATGTCATTCAAAGCGCATATTAAACAAATATGTAGGACTGCTTTTTTGCATTTACGCAATATCTCTAAAATCAGAACGGTCTTGTCTCAGAGTGATGCTGAAAAACTAATTCATGCATTTATTTCCTCTAGGCTGGACTATTGTAATTCATTATTATCAGGTTGTCCTAAAAGTTCCCTAAAAAGCCTTCAGTTAATTCAAAATGCTGCAGCTAGAGTGCTGACGGGGACTAGAAGGAGAGAGCATATCTCACCCATATTGGCCTCTCTTCATTGGCTTCCTGTTAATTCTAGAATAGAATTTAAAATTCTTCTTCTTACTTATAAGGTTTTGAATAATCAGGTCCCATCTTATCTTAGGGACCTCGTAGTACCATATCACCCCAATAGAGCACTTCGCTCTCAGACTGCAGGCTTACTTGTAGTTCCTAGGGTTTGTAAGAGTAGAATGGGAGGCAGAGCCTTCAGCTTTCAGGCTCCTCTCCTGTGGAACCAGCTCCCAATTCAGATCAGGGAGACAGACACCCTCTCTACTTTTAAGATTAGGCTTAAAACTTTCCTTTTTGCTAAAGCTTATAGTTAGGGCTGGATCAGGTGACCCTGAACCATCCCTTAGTTATGCTGCTATAGACGTAGACTGCTGGGGGGTTCCCATGATGCACTGTTTCTTTCTCTTTTGCTCTGTATGCACCACTCTGCATTTAATCATTAGTGATCGATCTCTGCTCCCCTCCACAGCATATCTTTTTCCTGGTTCTCTCCCTCAGCCCCAACCAGTCCCAGCAGAAGACTGCCCCTCCCTGAGCCTGGTTCTGCTGGAGGTTTCTTCCTGTTAAAAGGGAGTTTTTCCTTCCCACTGTAGCCAAGTGCTTGCTCACAGGGGGTCGTTTTGACCGTTGGGGTTTTACATCATTATTGTATGGCCTTGCCTTACAATATAAAGCGCCTTGGGGCAACTGTTTGTTGTGATTTGGCGCTATATAAAAAAAAAATTGATTGATTGATTGATTGATTGGGAGAGGCATTTTGGGCTTTCGCAGTTGTATGCACTTTTATGAGTTCTCTCGCAAATTATTTATTTTTTTATGTGAATCTTCTTATGCAAAAGTAATTACAACATGTAACTAATTACTAGATTATTTATTTGGCAATGATCAACTATTCTGATCATTTTTTAACTTTTTGGAACATATATCAATGAAAATGGTTTTGAAACTTTAATGTTTTCTGTCATGAACTGAATATTTTTTGGGTTCTGGTCTATTGAGCTGATAAAACATTCCATTTAAAGATGTCGCCAGGTTGTTTCTTTATTTACATTTTTACATATTTACTATAGTCAACAGATTGAATCATTAATGAAGTTAATAAAGTAACTGTTACTTGCAGTCGTGCAGGACAGCATTATTATTATTATTAGGGCCCGAGTAGGCAACGTCCTACGAGGACCCTATTGTAATTGCGCTGTTTATTATTATTATTATTATTATTTATTATTATTATTATTATTAGGGCCCAAGTAGGCAACGTCCTGCGAGGACCCTATTGTAATTGCGCTGTTTATTATTATTATTATTATTATTTATTATTATTATTATTATTAGGGCCCGAGTAGGCAACGTCCTATGAGGACCTTATTGTAATTGCGCTGTTTATTATTATTATTATTATTATTATTATTAGGGCCCGAGTAGGCAACGTCCTATGAGGACCCTATTGTAATTGCGCTGTTTATTATTATTATTATTATTATTATTATTATTATTATTCTCACTCTTGAAATCGAAATTTCGGCCTCTTCCCATGCTCAAAAACTCACCAAACTTTCCAAAGTCGTCCGGCCGGATCCGAAATTCGATATTTTGGGGGCCTTGCACATGGATGCAGAAAAATCGTGAAATAGCGCCCCCTAGAAATTTTCAAAAACCCCTCCGCTTTGGGCTTTTTTCGTCGTAGCCTCACGAAATTTGGTACACATATTTACCATGCTAGGACGCACGAAAAAGTCTCTTACTGTCATGGTGAAATATCGACAGGAAGTCGGCCATTTTGATTTTAAGTTTCGATTTTGAGCAAATTTTTGCCATTTTTGGCCATTTCCACTACTTACATTTGAACGAACTCGTCCTAGGGATTTCATCCGATCGACTTCAAATTTGGTCAAAATCATCACAACACAATGGTGATCAAAAGTTATCAAAAGATTCTAATTAAGTCAAAAGGCGTGGCTGCTAGGGGTCGTCAAACTTTGGCGAGCTTTTCAGAGCACGCCATTTCACTTCGAACGGCTGTCACGCCCACATACTTCATTGTAGATCCTTCAAACTTGCTGGACATGATGAGGGCGCTGCCCTGAACGTCTACATATCTTAAGTTCCCACCTGCGCCATAGCGCCCCCCGGTGGTGGCGGGAAATGTCCTATTTTTACTTTAAGAGGTCCTGATGTCACATACTTAACCCAATCAACTTCATTCCACTTTTAAAACATGCAGAACAAATTGGTGAACATAGGCGATAAACGCCGTGAAGTTACGAGTAACGGCGTCCGTGTGGCGGCGTACCGAATATTGCCCATTCGCCATGAAATTACGTTCTTCCTTTTGACGGCTTTAATTTTGTCACATCATCATGAAAATTGATACACAGGTCGATCACGACAACCTCTTACAATTCATAGTAGCGTTGCCCATGGGCGGGGCAAAATGCCTCAATAGCGCCCCCTTGAATCTTTCAAAACCCCCTCCCCATAGGGGTTTTTTTTGGAGTAGGGAGATGAAAATTGGTACACGTGTGACTTGCATAGATGTACAAAAAAGTCTCTTGCACCATGCCATTTTGAATTTTCTTCTCATTTTGGCGTGATTTCCACATGTTGTATTTGAACGAACGCCTCCTAGGGATTTTGTCCAATGCACTTCAAATTTCTTCCAGATCACCCACAGACGATACTGACCAAAAGTTATCGAAAGCTTTTCTGTATGTCGAAGGGTGTGGTCGCTATGGTGCCGCCATTTTGACCCTTCGCCATATGAACATTATACTTAAACAGGTACTGAAGTCACATATTTAACCCCATCAACTTCCTTCCGCTTCTAAAACATGCAGATCAACTTGGTGAGCGTAGGCGATGATCGCCGTGAAGTTACGAATAACGGCATCCGTGTGGGGTGTGCCGAATATTGCCCATTCGCCATGAAATTACATTCTTCCTTTTGACGGCTTTAATTTTGTCACATCATCATGAAAATTGATACACAGGTCGAGCACGACAACCTCTTACAATTCATGGGGGCGTCACCTATGGGCAGGGCAAAATGCCTCAATAGCGCCCCCTTGAAATTTTCAAAAACCCCTCCCCTTAGGGGTTTTTTGGAGTAGGGAGATGAAAATTGGTACACATCTGTGACTTGTATAGATGTACAAAAAAGTCTCTTGCACCATGAGTCTACTCCAAACAGGAAGTCGGCCATTTTGAATTTTCTTCTCATTTTGGCGTGATTTCCACATGTTGTATTTGAACGAACTCCTCCTAGTGATTTTGTCCAATGCACTTCAAATTTCTTTGACAGCATTCAAAGATGATACTGACCAAAAGTTATCGAAAGCTTTTCTCTATGTTGAAGGGTGTGGCCGCTATGGTGCCGCCATTTTGTCCCTTTGCCATAGAACATCAAGTCATGATAACTCCTTCAAGCTTTGCCTGATTGACTTGAAACTTCACATGTATGATGACGGTTGGCCCCTGAACACACCCAGCCCCTCTGTTTGTACACTGAGCACCCCCTAGTGGATGAAAAATCAACATGTAATAACTCCTTGATGCATTGTGTGATTTGTTTAAAATTTTAACTGTGTGATGACTGGTTACCCCTGCATGCACATGTCCACATGTGGTCAGAAGGGCACCCACTGGCCTGGGTAGGTGGTCGAGCGGAACGAGGCCCCTTATATGACTGCTTGCAGTCCTAGTTATTATTATTCTTCTTCTCACTCCTGAAATCGAAATTTCGGCCTCTTCCCATGCTCAAAAACTCACCAAACTTTCCAAAGTCATCCGGCCGGATCCGAAATTCGATATTTTGGGGGCCTCGCACATGGTCGCAAAAAAATTGCGAAATAGCGCCCCCTAGAAATTTTCAAAAACTCCTCCGCATTGGGCTTTTTTCGTCGTAGCCTCACGAAATTTGGTACACATATTTACCATGCCAGGACGCACGAAAAAGTCTCTTACTGTCATGGTGAAATATCGACAGGAAGTCGGCCATTTTGATTTTAAGTTTTGATTTTGAGCAAATTTTGGCCATTTTTGGCCATTTCCACTACTTACATTTGAACGAACTCGTCCTAGGGATTTCATCCGATCGACTTCAAATTTGGTCAAAATCATCACAACACAATGCTGATCAAAAGTTATCAAAAGATTCTAATTAAGTCAAAAGGTGTGGCTGCTAGGGGTCGTCAAACTTTGGCGAGCTTTTCAGAGCACGCCATTTCATTTCGAACGGCTGTCACGCCCACATACTTCATCGTAGATCCTTCAAACTTGCTGGACATGATGAGGGCGCCGCCCTGAACGTCTACATATCTTAAGTTCCCACCTGCGCCATAGTGCCCCCCGGTGGTGGCGGGAAATGTCCTATTTTTACTTTAAGAGGTCCTGATGTCACATACTTAACCCAATCAACTTCATTCCACTTCTAAAACATGCAGAACAAGTTGTTGAACGTAGGCGATGAACGCCGTGAAGTTACGAGTAACGGCGTCCGTGTGGCGGCGTGCCGAATATTGCCCATTCGCCATGAAATTACGTTCTTCCTTTTGACGGCTTTAATTTTGTCACATCATCATGAAAATTGACACACAGGTCGATCACGAAAACCTCTTACAATTCATAGGGGTGTCGCCCATGGGCAGGGCAAAATGCCTCAATAGCGTCCCCTTGAAACTTTCAAAAACCCCTCCCCATAGGGGTTTTTTTGGAGTAGGGAGATGAAAATTGGTACACATGTGTGACTTGCATAGACGTACAAAAAGGTCTCTTGCACCATGAGTCTACTCCAAACAGGAAGTTGGCCATTTTGAATTTTCTTGTCATTTTGGCGTGAGTTCCACAAGTTGTATTTAAACAAAGTCCTCCTCGGGATTTTGTCCAATGCACTTCAAATTTCTTTGACAGCATCCACAGATGATACTGACCAAAAGTTATCGAAAGCTTTTCTCTATGTTGAAGGGTGTGGCCGCTACGGTGCCGCCATTTTGACCCTTTGCCATGGAACATCAAGTCATGATAACTCCTTCATGCTTTGCTTGATTGACTTGAAACTTCACATGTATGATGACGGTTGGCCGCTGAACACACCTGGCCCCTCTGTTTGTACACTGAGCGCCCCATAGTGGATGAACCATCAACATGTCATAACTCCCTTGTGTGATTTGTTAAAAATTTTAACTGTGTGATGAGTAGTTGGCCCTGCATGCACATGCCCACATGTGGTCACAAGGGCACCCACTGGCCTGGGAAGGCGGTCGCGCGGAACGAGGGCCCGTATATGACTGCTTGCAGTCCTAGTTATTATTATTATTTATTATTATTATTATTATTATTATTCTCACTCTTGAAATCGAAATTTCGGCTCTCTTCCCATGCTCAAAAACTCACCAAACTTTCCAAAGTCGTCCAGCCGGATCCGAAATTCGATATTTTGGGGGCCTCGCACATGGTCGCAGAAAAAACGCGAAATAGCGCCCCCTAGAAATTTTCAAAAACCCCTCCGCATTGGGCTTTTTTCGTCGTAGCCTCACGAAATTCGGTACACATATTTACCATGCCAGGACGCATGAAAAAGTCTCTTACCGTCATGGTGAAATATCAACAGGAAGTCGGCCATTTTGATTTTAAGTTTCGATTTTGAGCAAATTTTTTGCCATTTTTGGCCATTTCCATTACTTACATTTGAACGAACTCGTCCTAGGGATTTCATCCGATCGTCTTCAAATTTGGTCAAAATCATCACAACACAATGGTGATCAATAGGCGTGGCTGCTAGAGGTCGTCAAACTTTGGCGAGCTTTTCGGAGCACGCCATTTCACTTTGAACGGCTGTCACGCCCACATACTTCATCGTAGATCCTTCAAACTTGCTGGACATGATGAGGGCTCCGCCCTGAACGTCTACATATCTTAAGTTCCCACCTGCGCCATAGCGCCCCCAGGTGGTGGCGGGAAATGTCCTATTTTTACTTTAAGAGGTCCTGATGTCACATACTTAACTCAATCAACTTCATTCCTCTTCTAAAACATGCAGAACAAATTGGTGAACGTAGGCAATGAACACCTTGAAGTTACGAGTAATGGAGTCCGTGTGGCGGCGTGCCGAATATTGCCCATTCGCCATGAAATTACGTTCTTCCTTTTGACGGCTTTAATTTTGTCATATCATCATGAAAATTGATACACAGGTCGAGCACGACAACCTCTTACAATTTATAAGGGCATCACCCATGGGCGGGGCAAAATGCCTCAATAGCGCCCCCTTGAAATTTTCAAAAACCCCTCCCCATAGGGTTTTTTTTGAAGTAGGGAGATGAAAATTGGTACACATGTGTGACTTGCATAGACATACAAAAAAGTCTCTTGCACCATGGGTCTACTCCAAACAGGAAGTCAGCCATTTTGAATTGTCTTGTCATTTTGGCGTGATTTCCACATGTTGTATTTGAACGAACTCCTCTTACGGATATGGTCCAATCGAAATTATCGAAAGCTCTTCTCTATGTTGAAGGGTGTGGCCGCTGTGGTGCCGCCATTTTGACCATTCGCCATAGAACATCAAGTCATGATAACTCCTTCATGCTCTGCCTGATTGACTTAAAACTTCACATGTATGATGACGGTCGGCCCCTCAACACACCCATTCCCCTCTGTTTCTACACTGAGCGCCCCCTAGTGGATGAACCATCAACATGTCATAACTGCTTCATGCATTGTGTGATTTGCTTGAAATTTGAATTTGTGGGATGAGTGGTTGCCCCTGTACGCACATGCCCACATCTGGTCACAAGAGAACACACTGCCCTGGGTAGGCGGTCGCGCGGAATGAGGGCCCGTATATGACTGCTTGCAGTCCTAGTTATTATTATTATTATCAATATTATTATGCAGTAGGGCAGTAATAGTTACAGCAAGTGTGTGACAATGCTACCTTGAGGCAGTAATGCTGGGTAGTGATAATAAAGGCTTCCAGCCCCAATGAAGTCTTTCTAAGCTCTCGTTTTACAGCTCTCAGCTGCCTCTCCTGCTGCTCACAGCGTCCCTGAAGCCTCTGAACCTACAGGGACAGAACAGAATGGAATAGGATAGAATATAATATAACAACCTCCCAATGGTGCTGCATGATCTCTCAACCCACCTCCTGCCTTTGCTCCTCTTTTTCCTTCTCCTCTGCTTCTCTTTCTTTCTCCTTCTGTTGAGCCTCCTCTTTTTCCTGTTGCAGGCTCTCCTGTTGTGGTCTTAAGAGGGCAACACGGTGAGGGGAGCTGGGGGAAACTGACCCGAGCACTGCTGTTGGGGGCCGCTGCCCACTCTGAACTGCAGGGTGAGGAAAAAAACAAACATATGCATTAAGTGCCATAAAGTCATAGAGGTGAGTGTGATGTCCTACAGAGAAGAAAAACAGTCCACTGCTGACATATACACTCAAAAAAATATAAATGCAACACTTTTGGTTTTGCTCCCATTTTGTATGAGATGAACTCAAAGATCTAAAACTTTTTCCACATACACAATATCACTATTTCCCTCAAATATTGTTCACAAATCAGTCTAAATCTGTGATAGTGAGCACTTCTCCTTTGCTGAGATAATCCATCCCACCTCACAGGTGTGCCATATCAAGATGCTGATTAGACACCATGATTAGTGCACAGGTGTGCCTTAGACTGTCCACAATAAAAGGCCACTCTGAAAGGTGCAGTTTTATCACACAGCACAATGCCACAGATGTCGCAAGATTTGAGGGAGCGTGCAATTGGCATGCTGACAGCAGGAATGTCAATCAGAGCTTTTGCTCGTGTATTGAATATTCATTTCTCTACCATAAGCCGTCTCCAAAGGCGTTTCAGAGAATTTGGCAGTACATCCAACCAACCTCACAACCGCAGACCACGTGTAACCACACCAGCTCAGGACCTCCACATCCAGCATGTTCACCTCCAAAATCGTCTGAGACCAGCCGCTCGGACAGCTGCTGAAACAATCGGTTTGCATAACCAAAGAATTTCTGCACAAACTGTCAGAAACCGTCTCAGGGAAGCTCATCTGCATGTTCGTCGTCCTCATCGGGGTCTCGACCTGACTCCAGTTCGTCGTTGTAACCGACTTGAGTGGGCAAATGCTCACATTCGCTGGCGTTTGGCACGTTGGAGAGGTGTTCTCTTCACGGATGAATCCCGGTTCACACTGTTCAGGGCAGATGGCAGACAGCGTGTGTGACGTCGTGTGGGTGAGTGGTTTTCTGATGTCAGTGTTGTGGATCGAGTGGCCCATGGTGGCGGTGGGGTTATGGTATGGGCAGGTGTCTGTTATGGATGAAGAACACAGGTGCATTTTATTGATGGCATTTTGAATGCACAGAGATACCATGACGAGATCCTGAGGCCCATTGTTGTGCCATACATCCAAGAACATCACCTCATGTTGCAGCAAGATAATGCACGGCCCCATGTTGCAAGGATCTGTACACAATTCTTGGAAGCTGAAAATGTCCCAGTTCTTGCATGGCCGGCATACTCACTGGACATGTCACCCATTGAGCATGTTTGGGATGCTCTGGACCGGCGTATACGACAGCGTGTACCAGTTTCTGCCAATATCCAGCAACTTCGCACAGCCATTGAAGAGGAGTGGACAAACATTTCACAGGCCACAATTGACAACCTGATCAACTCTATGCGAAGGAGATGTGTTGCACTGTATGAGGCAAATGGTGGACACACCAGATACTGACTGGTATTCCCCCCCCCAATAAAACAAAACTGCACCTTTCAGAGTGGCCTTTTATTGTGGGCAGTCTAAGGCACACCTGTGCACTAATCATGGTGTCTAATCAACATCTTGGTATGGCACACCTGTGAGGTGGGATGGATTATCTCAGCAAAGGAGAAGTGCTCACTATCACAGATTTAGACTGGTTTGTGAACAATATTTGAGGGAAATGGTGATATTGTGTATGTGGAAAAAGTTTTAGATCTTTGAGTTCATCTCATACAAAATGGGAGCAAAACCAAAAGTGTTGCATTTATATTTTTGTTGAGTATATATAGCCATATATTTCTGTAAAACAAACAAACAAACAAACATGTATTTTATCTTAGAGGAGCAGTGAGCCATGGTTACACTACTGTGCATCTAGAAAGTATTTACAGAACTTCACTTTTTCCACATTTTATGTTACAGCCTTATTCCAAAATTGATTAAATTCTTTTTTTTCCACAAACTGCTCCACACAATACCCCATAATGACACTGTGGAAAAAAGTTTTTTTGAGAACTTATCTATCTATCTATCTATCTATCTATCTATCTATCTATCTATCTATCTATCTATCTATCTATCTATCTATCTATCTATCTATCTATCTATCTATCTATCTATCTATCTATATAGAGAGAGAGAGAGAGAGAGAGAGAGAGAGAGAGAGAGACGAGAGAGAGAGAGAGAGAGAGAGAGAGAGAGAGAGATACACACACACACACACACACACACAAACTGTGTTATGGTTTACATTGACATTGACTTAATTTGTTAATGTCCTCACTAATGTTTACCTGCAAATGTGTCATTGTCAGTTTTGTTGACTCTTGTTCTTGTTGGATTTTTTTTTTTTTTGGGGGGGGGGGGGGGGGGGGGATTAAAAATATCAATAAAAAAGGTTTTGAATAAAAAAAAAAACAGTTGACGTGCATGTCAGAGGATTGTCTCAAGATACAAATCTGGGGAAGGGTACAGAAACATTTCTGCTGCTTTGTAGGTCCCAATGACCACAGTGGCCTCCATCATCTATAAATGTAAGAAGTTCGGATCCACCAGGACTCTTCCTAGAGCTGCCGCTCGTTTAAATGGAGCAATCGGGGGAGAAGGGCCTTAAATGGTAAATGGTAAATGGACTGCATCCATCTGCATCAGACGCTCAAAGCGCTTTACAATTATGCCTGACATTCACCCCAATGTCAGGGTGCTGCCATACAAGGCGCTCACTACACACCGGGAGCAATAGGGGATTAAAGTGCCCAAGGGCCCTTAGTGATTTTCCAGTCAGATGGGGATTTGAACCCATGATCTTCTGGACTCAAGCCCAACACCTTAACCACTAGACCATCACCTCCCATTAATCAGGAAGTAAGTAAGTAAGTAAACTTTATTTATATAGCGCTTTTCACAGACAGGGGTCACAAAGCGCTTTACAAGGTAAAACAAGTAAAACACTCAGTACTAAAAGATTATTGGCCATGAAAAGCCTGTTTAAAAAGTAGAGTCTTTAGTTGCTTTTTGAACATCTCAACAGAGTCCAGGGATCACAGGGATGGAGGGAGTTCGTTCCAGAGACGAGGCGCTACGGCTTTAAAAGATCGGTCTCCTCGAGTTTTAAAGGAGGTTCGAGGAACCATCAACAGGTTCTGACCTAAAGATCTGAGGCTGCGGGCTGAGGTGTAAGGCTGAGTCAAGTCAGCAATGTAATCAGGAGCCTGACCATGTAGTGCTCTGAAAGTCAAAACCAAGATTTTAAAATCAATCAATCAATCAATTTTTTTTTTATATAGCGCCAAATCACAACAAACAGTTGCCCCAAGGCGCCTTATATTGTAAGGCAAGGCCATACAATAATTATGTAAAACCCCAACGGTCAAAACGACCCCCTGTGAGCAAGCACTTGGCTACAGTGGGAAGGAAAAACTCCCTTTTAACAGGAAGAAACCTCCAGCAGAACCAGGCTCAGGGAGGGGCAGTCTTCTGCTGGGACTGGTTGGGGCTGAGGGAGAGAACCAGGAAAAAGACATGCTGTGGAGGGGAGCAGAGATCGATCACTAATGATTAAATGCAGAGTGGTGCATACAGAGCAAAAAGAGAAAGAAACAGTGCATCATGGGAACCCCCCAGCAGTCTACGTCTATAGCAGCATAACTAAGGGATGGTTCAGGGTCACCTGATCAAGCCCTAACTATAAGCTTTAGCAAAAAGGAAAGTCTAAAGCCTAATCTTAAAAGTAGAGAGGGTGTCTGTCTCCCTGATCTGAATTGGGAGCTGGTTCCACAGGAGAGGAGCCTGAAAGCTGAAGGCTCTGCCTCCCATTCTACTCTTACAAACCCTAGGAACTACAAGTAAGCCTGCAGTCTGAGAGCGAAGATGGGACCTGATTATTCAAAACCTTATAAGTAAGAAGAAGAATTTTAAATTCTATTCTAGAATTAACAGGAAGCCAATGAAGAGAGGCCAATATGGGTGAGATATGCTCTCTCCTTCTAGTCCCCGTTAGTACTCTAGCTGCAGCATTTTGAATTAACTGAAGGCTTTTTAGGGAACTTTTAGGACAACCTGATAATAATGAATTACAATAGTCCAGCCTAGAGGAAATAAATGCATGAATTAGTTTTTCAGCATCACTCTGAGACAAGACCTTTCTAATTTTAGAGATATTGCGTAAATGCAAAAAAGCAGTCTTACATATTTGTTTAATATGCACTTTGAATGACATATCCTGATCAAGAATGACTCCAAGATTTCTCACAGTATTACTAGAGGTCAGGGTAATGCCATCCAGAGTAAGGATCTGGTTACACACCATGTTTCTAAGATTTGTGGGGCCAAGTACAATAACTTCAGTTTTATCTGAGTTTAAAAGCAGGAAATTAGAGGTCATCCATGTCTTTATGTCTGTAAGACAATCCTGCAGTTTAGCTAATTGGTGTGTGTCCTCTGGCTTCATGGATAGATAAAGCTGGGTATCATCTGCGTAACAATGAAAATTTAAGCAATACCGTCTAATAATACTGCCTAAGGGAGGCATGTATAAAGTGAATAAAATTGGTCCTAGCACAGAACCTTGTGGAACTCCATAATTAACTTTAGTCTGTGAAGAAGATTCCCCATTTACATGAACAAATTGTAATCTATTAGACAAATATGATTCAAACCACCGCAGCGCAGTGCCTTTAATACCTACGGCATGCTCTAATCTCTGTAATAAAATTTTATGGTCAACAGTATCAAAAGCAGCACTGAGGTCTAACAGAACAAGCACAGAGATGAGTCCACTGTCCGAGGCCATAAGAAGATCATTTGTAACCTTCACTAATGCTGTTTCTGTACTATGATGAATTCTAAACCTGACTGAAACTCTTCAAATAGACCATTCCTCTGCAGATGATCAGTTAGCTGTTTTACAACTACCCTTTCAAGAATTTTTGAGAGAAAAGGAAGGTTGGAGATTGGCCTATAATTAGCTAAGATAGCTGGGTCAGTGATGGCTTTTTAAGTAATGGTTTAATTACTGCCACCTTAAAAGCCCTGTGGTACATAGCCAACTAACAAAGATAGATTGATCATATTTAAGATCGAAGCATTAAATAATGGTAGGGCTTCCTTGAGCAGCCTGGTAGGAATGGGGTCTAATAAACATGTTGATGGTTTGGATGAAGTAACTAATGAAAATAACTCAGACAGAACAATCGGAGAGAAAGAGGTCTAACCAAATACCGGCATCACTGAAAGCAGCCAAAGATAACGATACGTCTTTGGGATGGTTATGAGTAATTTTTTCTCTAATAGTTAAAATTTTGTTAGCAAAGAAAGTCATGAAGTCATTACTAGGTAAAGTTAATGGAATATGTTGTGTGGGCCGCCAGAAGAGGAGGTACTGCTGTCCCACCACCAGAGGGCGCCCTGTCTGGAGTGCGGGCTCCAGGCACCAGAGGGCGCAGCCGCCTCACAGGAGCAGCCAGGGTGACAGCTGTCACGCATCACCTGCAACAGCTGTTACCAATCATCCGATCAGCAGGGGTACATCAGCAGGACGACGTCTCCACCTCTTTGCCGAGATATCGTTCTACCTGGAAGGTAACGTACTCAGCTGACTGTGTGACAGTAACCTTTTGTGACTTTTGTGCGTTGTAGAGCAGACTCCTTTTCCAACGAGAGGTAGAGGTAGTTTTCCTGCCGTGCAGATTGCTGGGTGCAAACGCGCCCACATGTAATTGTTTTTTGTTCCTCGCCAGCAGTACCAGGTCCGACACACGGAGGCAGTGGCCACCTGGGATGTTCGGGACTGGCGGCTCCAGTATTCCTGGGGTCTGGTGGCGGAGGAAATCGTGTGGTTCCGGTTCTGCTTTGGACAGACGTCTCCTATCTTCGAGCCTGCCCACACGACACCTTTTGTAATTTGGCCTTTTGTCTATGGTTGTAATCTGTTGTATTTGTTGTGTCCATTCACAACAGTAAAGTGTTGTTATTTGACTTCCTCCATTGTCCGTTCATTTGCGCCCCCCTGTTGTGGGTCCGTGTACCTACACTTTCCCAACAGGATATCTCGGCCAACGTCATGGACCCCGAGGGGGCGTCAACCGGTCTGTTGAATGGCCAATGGAAGAGCAGGGCGCACAGGCGGCTGCAGGAGGAATGATCGGTGAGTTGCAGCGAATCCTCACCACTTTTACGGCTCGGCTGGATCTGATGACCGAGCAGAACGTCCTCCTTAACCGCAGGGTGGAGGCTCTTGCCGCGGCAGGTGGAAGCGCGCCCTCAGGGTTGCTGCTGCGGCTCCCCCTCCTGTCGATCCTGTGCGCAACAGTGACATTCCACAGGTCGTTCAAAGACCCCTCCCACCTTCCCCTGAAGCATACATAAGCCCTCCAGAGCCGTACGGGGGTTGTGTGGAGACATGCGCGGACTTTCTTATGCAGTGTTCGCTCGTCTTTGCACAACGTCCCGTCATGTACGCGACTGATGCCAGTAAGATAGCTTATGTGATTAATCTGCTTCGCGGCGAGGCACCGCGCTTGGGCTACAGCGCTCTGGGAGCAAAATTCACGGCTCCTTCTGAACTATGATGGGTTTGTGAGGGAGTTCCGAACAGTGTTCGATCACCCAAATAGAGGAGAGACCGCTTCAGCCGTGCTGCTGTCAATGAGACAGGGGCGCCGGAGCGCAGCTGCTTATGCAGTCGACTTCCGCATCGCGGCTGCGAGGTCCGACTGGAATAGCACTGCCCTCTGCGCCGCCTTCATAAACGGACTATCGTTGGTCCTGAAGGAGCACCTGGTGGCCAAGGACGAACCGCGGGATTTAGACGGGCTTATTGATCTGGTTATACGATTAGACAATCGGTTAGAAGAACGTCGTCAGGAACGAGACGAAGGGCGTGGCCGGGCACGCACCGTCCCTCTCCCTTCCGGTTCCGACCGAGTTCCGCCCTCCCCACGCTCAACGGCCTCTACGCTCCGTGTGGTGACAGCTCCCCCTGCTGACGAAGCTATGGACACGAGCAGGGCCACATTTAGGGCACCAGATAGACAGAGGAGGCTGGCCCGCGGAGCGTGCTTTGTTTGTGGCTCAATAGAGCATCAAGTGAGGGACTGCCCTGAGCGGTTAACACCAACGCCCGCCCTAGACACTGGATTAGGGGTGGGCCAAAACTTCTCGTGGGACATACCCATATTGCCACACGACTCCCAGTGACAATCCTTTATGAGGATTTAAACCCTGAAGGCCCCAGCACTGGTGGAACGGGCTCTGAAGGGAATCTGTTAGACAGCAGATGGGCCAGGGAGATAGGGCTCCCTCTGGTGGCGCTACCTCACCTGTGCAGGTGCGGGCACTAGATGGCTCCCTACTCCCTCTAATCACACATAAGACACCACCAGTAACTCTGGTGGTGTCAGGAAACCAACGGGAGGAGATCGAGTTTGCCACCTCCCGTGTGATTCTAGGGTTCCCCTGGATGTTAAAACACAATCCCCCCGGATCGATTGGCCGTCCGGGGTAGTGGTTTCAGTGGAGCGAGACCTGCCATCGGGTATGTTTAGGTTCCTCGGTTCCTCCCGGTTCCCAGGTAAGGAGGAGTCAGAGTCCCGCCCAATCTGGGACGGTGCCCGTGGAGTACCATGACCTTGTGGATGTGTTCAGTAAGGATCATGGCGCTCACCCTTCCCCCCCACTGTCCGTACGATTGTGCCATTGATTTGTTCCAGGCGTTGAGTTCCCGTCCAGCAGGCTGTACAACCTCTCACGACCTGAGCGCGAATCAATGGAGACCTACATCCGGGACTCTTTAGCCGCCGGGTTGATCCGAATTCCACCTCCCCGATGGGTGCAGGTTTCTTTTTTGTGGGTAAAAAAGACGGTGGACTTCGTCCATGCATTGATTATAGGGGACTGAACGAAATCACGGTTCGTAATCGATACCCGTTGCCCTTGTTGGATTCAATGTTCACGCCCCTGCATGGAGCCCAAATATTCACGAAGCTAGATCTTAGAAATGCATATCACCTGGTTCGGATCTGGAAGGGAGACGAGTGGAAGACGGCATTTAACACCCCCTTAGGTCACTTTGAGTACCTGGTCATGCTGTTCGGCCTCACAAACGCCCCCGCGACGTTCCAAGCATTAGTTAATGATGTCTTGCGGGATTTCCTGCCACCGATTCGTCTTCGTATATCTAGACGATATACTCATCTTTCTCTGGATCCTGAGACTCATGTCCGGCATGTACGTCAGGTCCTGCAGTGGTTGTTGGAGAACCGGCTGTTTGTGAAGGGCGAGAAGTGTGAGTTTCACCGCACATCTTTGTCCTTCCTGGGGTTTATCATCTCCCCCAACTCCGTCGCTCCTGATCCGGCCAAGGTGCGGCGGTGAGAGACTGGCCCCAACCCACTAGCCGTAGGAAGCTGCAACAGTTCCTCGGCTTTGCAAATTTCTACAGGAGGTTCATTAAGGGCTACAGTCAGGTAGTTAGCCCCCCTGACAGCCCTGACCTCACCAAAAGTCCCCTTCACCTGGTCGGATCGTTGCGATGCCGCGTTCAAGGAGTTGAAACGGCGCTTCTCGTCTGCACCCGTTCTGGTGCAGCCCGATCCTAATCGCCAGTTAGTGGTTGAAGTGGACGCCTCGGACTCAGGGATAGGAGCTGTGCTTTCCCAGAGCGGGAAGACCGATAAGGTCCTTCACCCCGTGTGCCTATTTTTCCCGCAGGTTGACCCCGGCCCGAACGGAACTATGACGTCGGCAATCGAGAGCTCTTGCGGTGAAAGAGGCTCTTGAAGAGTGGAGACATCTGTTGGAGGGAACGTCCGTGCCATTCACGGTTTCACTGACCACCGGAACCTGGAGTATATCAGGACCGCCAAGCGGCTGAACCCCGGGCAAGCCCGCTGGTCACTGTTCTTCGGCCATTTTGACTTCCGGATCACCTACCGTCCCGGGACCAAAAACCAGAGATCAGATGCCTTGTCCCGGGTACATGAAGATGAAGTCAAAGCGGAGTTGTCGGATCCACCGGAACCCATCATCCCGGAGTCCACTATCGTGGCCACCCTCACATGGGACGTAGGGAGAACCGTCCGGGAGGCCCTGGCACAAAGTCCGGACCCCGGAACTGGGCCAAAGAACAAACTATATGTCCCACCAGAAGCTAGGGCTGCAGTCCTGGACTTCTGTCACGGCTCCAAGCTCTCCTGTCATCCAGGGGTGCGAAGAACCGTGGCAGTTGTCCGGCAGCGCTTCTGGTGGGCGTCCCTAGAGGCCGACGTCTGGTATTATATCCAGGCCTGCACCACCTGCGCCAGGGGCAAGGCTGACCATCGCCGGGTATCAGGACTACTCAAGCCGCTGCCTGTGCCTCATCGCCCCTGGTCCCACATCGGCCTGGATTTTGTCACGGGCCTCCCGCCGTCCCAGGGTAACACCACCATCCTCACGATAGTGGACCAATTCTCCAAGGCGGCCCACTTCGTGGCCCTCCCGAAGCTCCCAACAGCCCAGGAGACAGCGGACCTCCTGGTCCACCACGTCGTCCGGCTGCATGGGATTCCAACAGACATCATCTCCGATCACGGTCCCCAGTTCTCCTCGCAAGTCTGGAGGAGCTTCTGCCGGGAACTGGGGGCCACGGTGAGTCTCTCGTCCGGGTACCACCCTCAAACCAACGGGCAAGCAGAACGGGTAAACCAGGAGGTGGAACAGGCCTTGCGCTGCGTGACTGCCACGCACCCGACGGCCTGGAGTACCCATTTGGCCTGGATCGAGTATGCCCATAACAGCCAGGTGTCTTCAGCCACCAGCCTCTCCCCTTTTGAGGTGTGTCTGGGGTATCAGCCCCCGTTGTTTCCGGTGGTTGAGGGAGAGGTCGGTGTGCCCTCGGTCCAGGCCCACCTACGGAAGTGCCGTCGGGTGTGGCGTGTCGCCCGTTCTGCTTTGCTAAAGGCCCGGACGAGGGCAAAAGCCCATGCAGACCGTCGGCGGACCCCGGCCCCTGCGTATCGGCCAGGGCAGGAGGTGTGGTTATCCACAAAGGACATTCCCCTCAAAGTGGACACCCCCAAGCTACAGGACCGTTACATCGGCCTTTTCAAGATCCTTAAGGTCATCTGTCCAGCCGCAGTGAGGCTTCAGCTTCCGGCCTCACTGCGGATCCATCCTGTGTTTCATGTGTCCCGAGTCAAACCGCATCACACCTCACCCCTCTGTACTCCGGGTCCGGCGCCGCCTCCTGCCCGGATCATCGATGGCGAGCCGGCTTGGACTGTACGCCGGCTCTTGGATGTCCGTAGGATGGGCCGGGGCTTCCAGTATTTGGTGGACTGGGAGGGGTATGGTCCCGAAGAACGCTCCTGGGTGAAGAAGAGCTTCATCCTGGACCCGGCCCTCCTGGCCGATTTCTACCGCCGCCACCCGGACAAGCCTGGTCGGGCGCCAGGAGGCGCCCGTTGAGGGGGGAGTCCTGTTGTGTGGGCCGCCAGAAGAGGAGGTACTGCTGGCCCACCACCAGAGGGCGCCCTGTCTGGAGTGCGGGCTCCAGGCACCAGAGGGCACAGCCGCCTCACAGGAGCAGCCAGGGTGACAGCTGTCACGCATCACCTGCAACAGCTGTTACCAATCATCCGATCAGCAGGGGTACATCAGCAGGACGACATCTCCACCTCTTTGCCGAGATATCGTTCTACCTGGAAGGTAACGTACTCAGCTGACTGTGTGACAGTAACCTTTTGTGACTTTTGTGCGTTGTAGAGCAGACTCCTTTTCCAACGAGAGGTAGAGGTAGTTTTCCTGCCGTGCGGATTGCTGGGTGCAAACGTGCCCACATTTAATTGTTTTTTTGTTCCTCGCCAGCAGTACCAGGTCTGACACGCGGAGGCAGTGGCCACTTGGGAGTTCGGGACTTGGCGGCTCCAGTATTCCCGGGGTCTGGTGGCGGAGGAAATCGTGTGGTTCCGGTTCTGCTTTGGACAGACGTCTCCTATCTTCGAGCCTGCCCACACGACACCTTTTGTAATTTGGCCTTTTGTCTATTGTTCTATCTGTTGTATTTGTTGTGTCCATTCACAACAGTAAAGTGTTGTTATTTGACTTCCTCCATTGTCCGTTCATTTGCGCCCCCTGTTGTGGGTCCGTGTACCTACACTTTCCCAACAGAAATACTCAGCTCAATAGAGCTCTGACTCCGCAAATAAATGTCCAATATTACGAGGTCTGTCAGAAAAGTATCGGACCTTTTTATTTTTTGCAAAAACCATATGGATTTGAATCACATGTGATTGCATCAGCCAAGCTTGAACCTTCGTGCGCATGCGTGAGTTTTTCACGCCTGTCGGTTGCGTCATTCGCCTGTGAGCAGGCTTTGTGTGAGCAGTGGTCCACCCCTCTCATCGGATTTGTATTGCGAATAAATGTCTGAACGATTTGGAGCTTTGCTGCATCAAATTTTTCCAGAAACTGTAAGAGACCTCCAGGTGGACACCATTCGGAAAATTCAGATGGCTTTCAGGGACCATTTTATGGGGATTACACAGATTAAGGAGTGCTCCAGCCGGTTTAAAGACCGCCCACAGCATCTGAGAGCACGGCACAGGCTGATACCCCACTGATTCCTCTGCTCCTCTTTCCATGACAAAAACTCCTGTAACAGTGTGCCATTCATTTCTAAACTGGATGCTGTGTTTTATCCGGGACGTCCTCTGACTAGCACAGGAATTGCGGAAGACGTGGACATCAGCACTTTTTCGGCACACTGAGACAGACATGCGGAGGCATTCCGTGCGTCGCGGCGGAGCTGCATGGTGCAAAGTAACGCCGTGATGAAGCCTCACAGGACATGTTGGGGCATGTCCAGCTCATGCACAATTTCTCGGAGAGTCACACGACTAAAAAGCCACCGACAGCCGTCTGAAATCCATCTCAAAGCCGTCCTGTGAGACCAACACGGAGGTGGTTTTGTCCCGCACAATGAGCGGCACGGTGGAGCATCCGTCCACTTCTTTTTTCATAAAAAAAACTCCTGTAACAGTGGAATGTGCCGAAAAAGTGCTGATGTCCACGCCTTATGCCTTTTTTGTGGAAGTCAGATGACGTCCCGGATCAACAAAGCCTTCATGTTGGAAATGATCTGGTTGTTTCAGCAGGGTGTCAGCCTGTCAGAGTGCGCCGTGCTCTCAGACGCTGTGGGTGGGCTTTAAACTGGCTGGAGCACTCCTTAATCTGTGTAATCCCCATAAAATGGTCCCTGAAAGCCATCTGAATTTTCCGAATGGTGTCCACCTGGAGGTCTCTCACAGTTTCTGGAAAAATTTGATGCAGCAAAGCTCCAAATCGTTCAGACATTTATTCGCAATAAAAATCCGACGAGAGGGGTGGACCACTGCTCACACAAAGCCTGCTCACAGGCGAATGACGCAACCGACAGGCGTGAAAAAACTCACGCATGCGCACGAAGGTTCAAGCTTGGCTGATGCAATCACACGTGATTCAAATCCATATGGTTTTTGCAAAAAATAAAAAGGTCCGATACTTTTCTGACAGACCTCGTATATGGCCACTCTTCGGCAGGGGTGGTGGCCAAGTGGTTAGTGTGCTTGGTTTCAGTGCGGAAGGTTCCCTGTTCAAATCCCACCCCCACCACATCTCTCCACGTAATGTGGAGTTGTGTCAGGAAGGGCATCCGACGTAAAACTTGTGCCAATTCATCAGGCAGATCCAACTCGGATTTGCTGTGGTGACCACGAGTGCAAACAAGAGAACAGCTGAAGGGTCTTACTATTATATCTCCATTCTTACCTTGAAGGCACTCTGGATTTCCTGTCTTTCTAAAGGTCTTTATAAAATATCTTATGTAAATGAATTCTACCACTTTTGCATTCAGCAAGTTGTTCTAGAAAGGTTAGACAGATAATAGTGAATATTAGGTTAGTTCATATGAGTGAGTGTGAAGGCAGCATGAAGATGGAGAGGAGTCAGTGAAGCAGAATTAATGATGAGAAAATTAATGAGGACCATTTAAGTTTCTTTTCAGTACTTTTTCAAAATTTTCAGAATGTCAGACAATATGATCCTGATTTTTTCTGATGTGAGGTTGTTTGAGAAAAGGCAGAGCAGCAGCATTGTAGAGAATGTAAGGAAATAAGGAAAGGCAAATAGAAAAAAATGTTTCCATCTGCACGGAGGAAAGTACTACATGAAAGTTACTGTTGTACGTGTAGCCCTTCAGCGATGTTGATTTGAGTTGTGCACCGAAACGGTTCAGTGTGTTTGAGTTGCATACAGCTAGCACCTATTATGAATATGTTTCACCAAGCAAATATTGGTTACCAGGTGTTTAAATCTTCAAGGTTTCTGCCAAAACTACAGAATCAGAATCAGTAAGATCTTTACTGACATTATATGGATGCAAAATTAAGTTGTTGAAGGTTTCTTTCAAGACATAAAAAAGAAAAAAATTGAACATTAAGAAACATAAGCAAACATAAGCCAGAAGTACAGTGAAAGCCATGAAAAATAGTGTCATGAAAAACAGTGATAAAGAATATACAACATAATATGGCATATCTATAAATATTCCAAAAAAGGAAACTAAATAAATACAAATAAAAAAATAATAAATGAATTAATAACAATACTAATAATAATTATAATACAATTTTAAAATTCAATTTCAGTTTATTAATTTATATAGTGCCAACTCACGACAGTTGCAAAAGCACAATAAAAAGCACAATAAAAAGATACAACACAGTAGAATAAAAAAAAAAATTACAAAGCAAACATAAAAACAAATTAGATTAATGATAAGACAGTTTAAAAAAGTGGGTCTTCAGTCTTGATTTAAAAGTCTCCACCGTGTCAGACTGCCTAATAACTGCAGGTAGATCATTCCAAAGAGTCAGACCACGGTAGGAGAAGGCTCTATAACCCACAGACTTCTTGTTCACCCTCAGAACACACAGAAGCCCTGCGCCCTGTGAACACAAGGGCCGCGCAGGTACGTAGGGCTTAACCCTTTATCTACGGCGATGGCGCCCATGCCATATTTTCCATATGCGTATTTTTTTTTACCATAACTCCGCCATAGTTTGTCCAATCCGAATGATTCAAAGTGCATTGTTAAGACAACACCAAGGGCTTTCCGATGATATATGGTGTATTACGGTAAACATAAGCCTGTGACGTCATCACGCAGAGGAAAAACACAGAAGTTTCACACTAGTGCGCCGCTGATTCTCATTACCGTAAGTTCTCATGTAAGCCCTCAATCTGAAAAATGTCAACACTGACAGCAAGCCAAGAACCCATGCTTTCCAAAAGTATGCTATATGTTGCATATATTACGGTAAAGTGCATTTGGTGACTTTTGAAAAGAGGGAAAAGTATGAAAAAGACAGCAAACATGACAGAAAAGTACAGAGACAGACAGCAAACATAAATGTAGTCATTTTTGAGGAAAAGGCAGGGTGTTAGTGTCATTTGTGAAGGTGTGTGTGTGTGTTTGTGTGGGTGTGATGGCTCCATCAGCCACAAGCCACTGCCCGGTGCCAACAAGAAGAAACCCACCTTGCCAGCGATCCACAAAGGGGCGGCGTTTTTGCAAGGTGTGCAAGAGGTCAACCTGCTGGATGTGCAAACTTTGTAAAATTGGCCTCTGTCTTCAGCCAGACAGAAACTGTTACAAACAGTGCCACAGTGACAATGGACTGATGTAGTTTAGATATAATTTTGATTCTTGGTTATATATTTGTATATAGTTTGACACTTTATTGTTTTATTCATATTGTATAATTTTGCACAAAATGAGTGATCAAATGAGTGATTTATTACACATTTTAATAATACAGATAATAATTTATATATTTATATATAGTTTTGCACTTTGTTTGTTGTTATTCATATTGTTTGGTTCTGCACTTTAAAATTGGTTACTTTTTGCAAAATGTTTACTTTTGCACTGTTTCTGCACTGTTTCTGAGTTCTAGACGCACAAAATTAATTATTTTGATTGTAAACACTTACAGCTTCCTGTTAAAAATGTGAAACCCAAACTTCCTTTACATAACAATCATTTTTCACTAAAAAACTGAAAAAAAAATCAAGTTCGTTTTTTGTGTTTTTTCTCATTTTAAATGCTAAAACTTACAAATAATGTGTATAAATAGTTAATCAGGTGTAATATAATTGAAATTCAGGTACTATTGGAAAAGGGTACCAAAGCACACAAACATACAACATTATTTCTTAATTTTATTGCTATAATAAAAAATTATAACCAATCGTCCATTTATAGCCTCAGTAGGTAAAGGGTTAACCAAGTCCGCCAGGTAGGAAGGAAAGAAAATCCATAATAAAAAAGAATAGAGTAGTACTAGTCGTAATAACACCTTGACTCTACAAATACTAAAAAACAAGTTCATTTCTATGGAAAAATGATTCACAGATCTGTTGTGATGTTTATCTTCTTCCAATAAGACTCACCTGGGGATTGGGGTTTGGGCGGTACCACTGCCAGCCTCTTTGGGGAGGAGGGGAGGGAACGGGTGACCTCTGAACTCCGCTGAAACTCTTTCCTACCAACTGTCAATAACCAAGAACACAATCAGTGAGCTAGATTGTTATATAATCTCTCACTTTAACATGTTAATGAGTTGTCTGAGTACTTTATACGAGGTCTCTTAGATAATAAACCGACCCTTTTATTTTTTTTTTTAACTATATGGATTTGAATGACATGCGATTACACCAATCATGCTTGAACCCTCGTGCGCATGCGTGAGTTTTTTCACGCGTCGGTGACGTCATTTCCCTGTGGGCAGGCCTTGAGTGAGATGTGGTCCCGCCCTCTCGGCTGAATTCCTTTGTTTCACACGCTGCTCGAGACGGCGCGCGTTGCTTTATCAAAATTTTTTCTGGACCTGTGAGGAATATCTGATGAGAGATTATGGGGTGTTTCTGTCGGTGTAAGGACTTCCCACGGAGCGGGACGTCCTGCAGCGCTTCCAGGCGCTGTCGTCGGCCTGTTTCGAGCTGAAAACATCCTAATTTAAGGCTTAATTCACCCAGGACATCGTGAGAGAACAGAGAAGATTCAGAAGAGGCCGGCATGAGGAATTTATGCGGACATTCCACTGTTTAAGGACATTTTTTTAATGAAAGACGTACGCGCAAATTCGCCGAGTCGTTTCCGTGACGACTCGGCAAATCTGTGTGCGCCGCGACAGGAAAAACACCTCCGTGTTGAAAACCATTTGTAGAATTCAGGCGGCTTTTAATGGCTTTCAACAAGTGAGTAACTGAGAAATTGTTTAACAGCTTGGGCATGTTCCAACTTGCCCGTTAAGATTTCCAACGGAGGTGTTTTTCCTGCCGCGACCCCCCGCGGTCGGGTCCAGCCCGACATGCGACTCTGCCCGCACGTTCTTTCATTACAAAATGACCGTTAACAATGGAATGTCCGAATAAACTCCTCATGCCGACTTCTTCTGAAAGTTCTCTGTTCTCTGACGACTTACTGCGTCAACAGAGCCTGAAATGTGGAAGTTTTCAACTTGAAACGGCGAGACGCTGCCGCCTCGAAGCGCAGATCGCCGTCAGGCGCCGTGGACCGTCCTTAAAGCGACACTACCAGACCAAAATCTCTCATCAACCGTTAAAATTTTTACCGAAAACCAGCTGAATTTATTGAATGGTGTCCACTCAGTTGTGCCTTACAGTTTTGAAAAAATTTTTATCAAACAAAGCAACAGTCTCTGAGCCATTCCTAAACAATGAAAAAAATCGACGAGCGGGTGGACGACTCCTCACTCAAAGACTGCCCACAGGCGAATGACGTAACCGACAGGCGTGAAAAAACTCTCGCATGCCCACGAGGGTTCAAGCATGTCTGATGTAATCACACGTGATTCAAATCCATATGGTTTTTGAAAAAAATAATAAGGTCGGATACTTTTCTAATAGACCTCGTATATCAGGATGTCAATCACCAGCCTTCTCTCCCTGATGGCTTCACCTTCTTTTCCCTCTGATCCATTTCGTTACTCATTTTCCCCTCTTCTAACTAACTTCTTTCAAGCTTTATGTTACCCTCCTGCTTTCATCTCCAGCTGTCTCCCCCCCTGCTGTGGAGTAACTATGTCCCAGAGGATTCTGGGTCAAAGAGAAGCAGAGCATGTAAGGAAAGATATGTCCATCACCTCGCCACATTTCTGTGGTATTACACACTTTACAGCCAAGATAGACTGAAATATAGAATAGGTTTTACTGCATTTTTCCCCATGTGCTCACAGGTCTGCATCTGTGTGACAGGTTTTAATATGCTGCAAAGCTGCTGGTGTGTGTGGGTGTAAAGTGTGGAGATGAATTTGAAACAATGAATGCGAGATTTTTTTAAACAGTTGGTAAATCTGTGGAAAATAAGGAGAAAAACACCATGGAGAGACACAGCTGACAGAGAATACTGAACGAGGAGGTTACAGAGTGAGGACTTTGTTGTGGAGCAGGGAGGAGTAAAGTCTTCAACATAATTAGACCTACAATGGGAAATAAACTCTGATCCTCAACAAATCTCCATGTAACCATTGAGAGGCACTGTGTTTGTCACATAGTTCTCGTTACTGAGAGTTATTTTTACCATGGCCCGTCTCAGATGGTGAGTTGTACTTGATACATCTTGTCATAGGTAAAGTATTTAATTGGCCAGGTGAGGTCTAGGAGCATCCACTGATGATGCATGTTGTTGCATCTACCAGATTACAGAGACACTCTGTGTCCTGGTTACTAGAACCACAGGTGGGACGAAGTCACCATCAAGTCATCAATCTGCAAGTCCCAAGTCAAGTCTCAAGTCAGGTTGCAAAAAATTGGTGGTCATTCTGACTTGAGACTCGACTTGGGACTTGCTGATTCATTACTTGATGGTGACTTCGTTCCACCTCTGCCAGCCACCCTGGCACATGACTGGTCCCTCCCCATGTCCTGAGAGTCGCTGTATATCTGCTGCAGCCACATGCAGGTGATTCGTTGACTTTTTCCAGTTGCTGAAGTTCTTCAGTACTGAGGCACCTGCATGGTGGATCATGCTGATAGAAGCATGCCAGATGGTCACAGTGCCAAGGCTGACATTCCCTCATAATGCAAATAGTAAGCCCCATCTCAGTCTCTCAGTGACCAAAGACATCCTGTCATTGCCTTAGTGCACAAGTTAGCATCCAGGTCTCACAACCCACCTGGAAGGTCTGAGACAATGAAGACTTGGACCATTGTTTTTCCCAAAAGATAGTGGCATCACCAACCATGTCTATCCAGCAACCTCATGACCCCATAAGCTCTTCCTAGAAATCTCTTGAACTCACAGGCCAAACTCTTAGAAATATGAATGCCACTGCTGAGATCCATGAATGTCTTCGCAGGTTTGGCACTTTCAGCACATACAGATACAATTCTCATAGCTGAGTCCAGGAAGTCACTGAAAACCTAAATAGTTTTAGTCTTTATACAGGACAATAACAATGTCAGAAACCCAACTCCTCTCTAAACATGCTGCAATCATCTACAGATTTCACAAAGATCACAACATCATTTGCAAAGTCAAAGGAGGTGGATGTTTCCTCAACAACACACATACCCAAGTCACTGGACTCAATGACCTTACCTACCACCCAGTCCCTACAAGCATTGAACAGAGTAGGAGTCAGAACACATCACTTAAAAATGGCAAAATTCACTGGGAAGAAGTCAGACATTCTGCCTCTATACTCTACACAGCAGGGTGGTTTTGGGGTCCAGCAATTGACTGGGGATCCCACACATTCTTAGGGAGTCCCACATGTAATGCTTCACAAAACACAACAGAGGCTGCAAAGGTGCCTTGTTGATATTCCTGCTTGCATTCAGTGAGTGCTTACAGAATTGGATGAGGTTGACTTCTTGGATGTGCAACCAGAGCAACCATCTGCCACTGAATCTGAGTGAGAAAGATCCTTGCAAATACCTTTCCCAGCAAAAAACAGCTTTTTGATCACCTTGTACTTTCCATGGAAGGACAATAAGTCCTTTATTCCAGTGTGTTGGGATCATACCTCTCTCCCAAATAAAACCTGAACACACACCTCACTTATGCACATTAACTACAAATGTATCCTCTTTTATCCTCAGAGATACTAAAATGAAGAGCATTATTTCCAATGTGTCAGCTTTGACATTTTGGTGTGTTTCTCTGTGCATGATCCAGCATGCAGGTGCCTCTGTTTTGAAGACCCCGGTGGCTGTAGAGGGCCAGGGGGCTGACCACATTTCACCTGGCTGCTGCAGATACTTTATGAGAGGCTGGGATGAACCACAGTATTTGCTAGCCAGGACTCAAGGCAGGTCTATAATGTCCTCGAAAGCACAGTACTACTACAAGCTCCCATATGTGACCTGACTTCTATCCTTTTCCTGAAAAAACAAAACAAAACAAAACAAAAAACTCAGTTTTACAATATAGATGCAATGGGTTAGTCTGATCACAGATTACTTTAGGGTTTTGGTACTATAATATTTTACTCATCTGGTTTAATTGTTAGACAATATTCAGAGTGTAATCAGACAGATTGAAGAATCAGATGGTTTTATCAAGTTTATGTTGTGTGTTGGTCTATGAGACTATCGGAAGGGACAAAGGTTAATATGGTAGCTTCACTGTCTATGTATGACAGGGATTCTAATGTTTCTTCATCAAAAATTTACATCTCATTGAAATCAGTTCAATCCCACAGAAAAAAAAAAAAAAAAAACTGAGTGAGAGATTTATTCCCACTGTCTCCATCCCTGATTCACAGACACGGCTGACAGTGAAACACATTAGGACAGTATTTGTGTTTTGCTGCTTATAGGCAGAAGTTCAGATCATATGCTGATTTTAAAACACACAACACATATAAACACAAATTTGATTAACCTTGTTACATGCTATATACCTGCCTGCTGCCAGCTGGATGTATCTGGATGTGTTGCAGGGAATAATATTATCATCACATGCATGATGAAAATCAGGTTTGCTCAATGTTACATGTTGCTTGAAATAAAACTGTTGGTTTCTTTTGTTTTCAAAACCTATGTCAAGAGGCCACCAGCTCTCCTTGTGATGTCGTGACACAAGAGTTTTAACCCATAAAGTACACACTTAGAAAATGTGCGGCCATTCATACTATCATCACAAAGCAGTCTGCAGACAATCACTGTCAAGCTGGATGTGAAATTTGTCCAAGTGCCCCACAACTGTGAAGTTGCCAAGTGTACATGTTGCATGTCGGCCCCCCTCCACAACACGTGCGTGTGTTTCGTGCCCCTCGCAGGCGAGGCATCTCTCATCTGATCACAGTGACATCTTGGTCTGTGCGCTGACAGGACAGGGGGCATGGCTGACTTCCCACAGCTGTTGAGACATGTCCCATGTTTTTGATGGACACACGCGTGTGTGTGCTTGTGTGGAAATACATAAAAACATATATTGCTTTTGTGACGGGCTGGAGAAACGGGCCGTCAGTCCATTTGGACATGCAGCAGGTGATATGAATGTCATGTCTGACAGGACACGTGTGTCAGGCCGCGAGGGCTGTCAGCAGCGCACCGCAGGACAAGGACAAGCCAACATTATGACAAATATGCCACTTTCAGTCACATATCAGCAGCAATGCAGTGTACCAAATGTGGTTTGGTCACTTTTTTTTCTTTTGTTAGAAAATACGTTTATCTGCTTGTCGACTTTAGCCATTTCACACTCCTGTTACAAGAGAGTGATTGTAGCACAGTGGTAAAGTTTTTGTCTGCCAATCAGAGCGTGCAGTTTTGAATCCTATGAGTGGCATTTTTTTTTTATTTAACCAGGGTTATTTAACTGCGTGGTCCCCTTTTATGTATAATTTATATCAACCCAGTGATATTCATTAATTATACAGCTGGTTTTTATTTTATTTTCCTCCACATCAGCAGCGCAATGTGGTGCACCTTGTCCCATGGAACACAGTGCGAGCAGCTGCTGTTCTTACTCAAAAGTCACCGTTGCGTGCACGAACCGTCGTACCGGGATTGTGCCCGCCTGCCCGTCGGCACGATATTTTGTGGTTCGCTCATACAAGCTGTTTCGCCATGAGTCGCCTTGAGTTGTACTTATTTGTACTATGTGTGAAGGGGCCCTAAATGCTGTCCATTTATCATATTAAACATACAGTGCTGATCATCGTATTCTCAGTTGACATAATGGTTCAAGCATACAACCAGCCCCTCACCACAGATGCAGTATGAAGGATCCATAAGAATGAAAAATTCTACACACAACATGTAAAGTATTTTCAGAACACAACTTCCACAAATCATATTTGAATTAAAAAATAAAAGTTTTCTCGCAAATTTGGGGTTTGAAAAATAATACAACTTGGCATTAATCGAACATATTTGCTAAATATAAAAACATTGTATCTGTGTATCTTCTATGATTCGTTTCAGTCTGTATGACTATTTAGAATTTGTGCAAAACATTATTGGGGACTGACAGCAAATCCAGGTATTTATGACTGGCATTTTAGAAAGTTAAGCATTTTTCTGCTACTAACGTTCGCATGCATCACACATGGGTATTTTGACAATTAATGACATTATACAAATGTGTGACCGATACACAAACTTTTGCTACGAAGAATGTTAACGTGGCAAAGTATGACCCAAAGGGTAAAATCCCAACTATATTTTTCACATCCTGCCATATGTATTTTTAAGGTTTGACAACTTTCAGTCAGAAATTTATGGTTGAATTTTGTTCATGCACAAATGACGCAGAGATACATTTTTTGACAAAGTCTCCAAATCTCTCCATTGTCTATGTTATGAGTAAAACTAATTCTGACAACAAACAATAACTTTAGTATCAGCTCATCATGCTTTTCTTCTGTGCTTACCTCCAGGGGAGTTTCTTGGCTGGGGAGGCAGGTAGCGCCGGGGTAAAGCAGGGGTGGAGGGTGGCTGCAGGCTGTTACATCTGCCTGGTGCCACATGCTGGTGAGATGTTGATGCTGGACTGTTCGTCACTCTATGCAGAGGAGGGTCTTCACTCACACTTAGACCTGCAATATGAACACAGAGCATGAAAATTACTGAAACATACTAATTTACATTTTATATAATGTTTAACATTTTAAAAGTTTGTTCTGCTTTATCTACATTTATTTCTCTCATCTTACTTTTCAACAGTGAGACAAAATGGGCCTTGTCTTGACGTTTGGGATAATGATCTGTATCTCATGAGGGAAATGCTTTTTGTGCATGTGAAACTCCTTTCAATGACTTAAGCAGCACAAATTTTAGATACAAACCAGGATATTGCTTACAAATGGCTTGCATTCAGTCATCTAATTAGTCATAGGTGTGTTGTAGCCCTGTCATCAAGCTTTAACACAAGTGTGCCAAATGCTTGTAGCACTGCTATTGAGATAAGTGAGAGGTCTTCTGGTGTAGACAAAATTCAGCATGCACTGAGCACGTGCGTGGAGTCAGTAGAAAAAGAGACACAACACTTGAACTATACTGACTGCTATGACAGTTGGATTAACACCTGTTGCAACTGCTGCTATATGTGAAGACTGTTCACTGACTAGTGAGGTAAAGCTGTTTCAGGTGGCCTTTGAGCTGGACATCACATAAATTTCTGAAATACAGAAGTAATAAAACCCTTCATCTGCAGTACTTTTTAAGGTAAGTTAAAAACTGTTCACTATGACTGTAACTAGAAATGTGCTGTTGTGTGCTCCATCTGTGCGGTTGATGCAAATCGAGTGAGCGGGCTTTCTTTTTTTGTTAAGGTGGGAATATAATGATGCACTGTTGAACTTCATTTTTATTTTCAATAGTGGCAGGTTATTACGTTATCTGCTTTTATTAAAATAAAATGTAAAAATTATTATGTTAGTTATTATTACATTATTATTAGTTACATTTTTTGCCGCTGTATACATTAATAGACACCACTATGTACATACATTTTGGACCTGTCATGCAAAGTGATTTCACAAATGCACACTATGAATACCAAGAATACACTGTGTTGGACTTCAGAGCAGGTTTTTGATCATCTATGTCACAAACACCTTCTGGTACAAGGTGATACCAATATGCAAGCACTGCACCTGACCACACCTCGTTTTTAGTCCATGGCTAGTCAACTGAATGCAACTGTACTCACCATTTAAAGAAAAGCTGGGTGTGAAAATGAGAATGGCATTGGCTGAAAATTAAGAATTACCCTTGCAGTGCTCTGTACATTCCTTTGTGCTGGGTGGAAGATTGGGCACAATAACACTGATTTAAGAGTAATTGGACTTAAAAATGGTCTATTACTGTAGCAAAGTATAAAACACACACAATACACAAACACACACACACTGATCCCTGAACATCATTTATCTTGGTCTGTACTGCAGCTATAATCTATCAAATGACTCACACACACACGCACACACTGCATATCCTGCTTATGTCCACATCTCCGATCAATACCGACTGCTTGCACTTCACCGCCTTATTCCCTTGAATGCTTCTAATGTAAAACTCTGAATGTAAAGCAGCCACGAGGTGGTGATTAAGTCATGCAGTGACTTCAGTGCAGCTCCCCACATCCACTGAGCAGTAAATTTTAAGAAAATTAGACAGCTAAATGACTTAGCTGCTGTGAAAGATTTTATATTTCGACAATCTTGTTTATTTGATGCTATCTTGCATGCTGCAGCAAGCGTGGTCTGACTGTCTGACAGTCAGAAGATCCGTTCTCATTACCATGCACAGTGGCAAAGTCAGAGGCGGTTTATTATTTTCACTGGCGCGTGTGTGTGTGTCTATGTATCTGTGGACAAGATAACTCAAAAAAGGCTGGACAGCTTTCCTTCAAACCTGGAGGGAATATCACTTGGATAGATTTCTAGAGGTGATTAGATTTTGAAGTAGTTTAGTCAAAGGAGAACATGAAAGCAAACATGGTGTTAAAAACATTGTTCTATGTATAGCTCAACAACCAAGAAGCCTAGATGTATGATCTGAAGCATATATTGATGTGCAAATAAGTTACAACTGACTGGTATGAATGACTTCAAAATTAAATCATACAGAAGTCAAAAGATGAATTCATACTGTACATAGTAAAAACAAAACAAAAAATAAATAAACAGCTTTACAGACATACGTATGTATATTTACTTGTACATTTATAGCGTGGTGTGTAGAGTGTTCAGGGTATGCATCAGCCCTCTCCTGCCTTCCATAGTGGAATGGATTGTTCTGTTTTGAATGAGATACACATATGTAGAATACACACATAATTACAAACAAATTGAGCTTCTTACAAACAATTTTTCATTTGGAAAGGGCTGACATTTCTCTGTTGCATCATTCAATTTTTTTGTATTTTATTCTATTTTATTGCAAGTTTGCACCATTGCACCATTCTTCAGTCCTCAACAGAGGATTTGCAACCACTGCAGAACTGTACAGTTGAAATTTATTGCTGTTGTTTTTTAACAAACCATTACTACTACTGCTAAGGAGCTGACGTCTGCCTACATTTGTCTGTTCACTCAAGCTGGGCTACTCAAAGGGTTGTTGTTTGTCTTTCAGCTGGCCCCTGGTTGTGTAGGGGTTTCACAGTGGAACCAGATCTGCACTGGGACTTGGCACACATTTTATGTTGGATGTCCTTCCTGACACAACTCCAGTTCTACAGCACATGGAGAAGCACAAACAGCCCCTAGTCTTCCCAAATGGTCTCACAGCCAAGTACTAACCAGGACCATAGAGTGTACATATACTAAACAAGTCCTCCGTGATGTAGCCCATAGGCTTTTTTGAACAGCAATTTCAAAGCTGAAATAGCTGTCGCCACAAGCTAAAGCTAACATGCTAACCTTGTGTGTTTTATTAAGATGCATTCTTGCTGACTGGGCAGTGGTTTTCATGACGGGTGACTTGGGTTCAGATATTAAAAATTGTGACAGTTTACTGCCTCAATAAGCATGGAGTAAAACATGAGCTAACATCACCAAGCTACTAACACCAGCTAACACTCTAACATACAAATTAAACAACACAAAAAAATTCCCTCAGCCGAAATACTGGAGCACAGACAGATGATCTATTCAGACCGTTAAATGCACAACAAGCCATGTTATCACAGATATTGGAAATAAAATGAGCATGTGTGTGTGTTTCAGATGGTTTTCTCAGAGTCACCGCTGCAAAAGCTCATGACACAGATTGGGACACCTTTGTCATCATTTACCTAAACGTTAGCTATACACCGGTTATGCTTCACTGTGAATTTTGAATAAATTTTTGTCTCCACTTTCGTGTAACATCAATTTGATTTGTAAAGGTTACCAAGGTTTACTGATTTAAAGGCTAACAGTTTGAAAAGCTGTTTAAGCATAATCCAGTAGTAAAGTAAGTTTTACATTTAATGGGGGTCATAAATGTAAATGGAAGTAAACAGACAGTAAAACTGGTTGTTCAAAATATCTGAATAAAAATTACTTCTGGTTTGGTATAAGTTATCCAGCAGAATTATACATCACATTATAATCACTTACTGAGGCGTTGCTGGGCCGGTAGCATAGATTTACATTTACGCTACCTGTCTAGACCTGTATGCAGTAATGGGCGGTATCCCAATACCCGCCTGCTGTGCATAAACTGATGACGTCATAGCGCTTGCGCAGCCCAAGAACTGTCTGTAGACAAAAAGATGAAAAGGCGAGAAGTGTGTGTTGGTCCCAGTATGGATATTCTGGATGATTTTTTCATGGATAGTCTGACAATGAACAGCAGCCAAAGCAGCCAGCTTGATGAGGACGCACTTGCGAATTTGGAGAGCAGCGCGCACCAGCCAACATGACAAAAGTTAAAGTGAGCCAACTTTTTATGTATGCATTTGCTGAGTGTTGTGTGTTTTGAAATGACATTAAATATTGTTAATGTGATTCCCCGTGTTGTGTATCTCAGTAAGTGATAATAATGCAAATAACATGCTTTTGGAGGGCGGTATGCATTTTCTGAGTCCCTCCATCCATGCCGTCGCCCACAATGACAGATATTCACCTGAGTTAGATGAGGGCGAATATCTGTCATTGTGGGCGACTGGGCATGTACGGAGGGACTCTGAAAATGCATACCGCCCTCCAAAAGCATGTTATTGTATTAGTACAATAGTTTGTGGTAAAATGTTACATCTCATCAAATCCTAACCCTTGTATAGCCAGTTTAGATGTGGTTATTGTTGTGGCTGGGGTGCCTGGCATGTCTGGCTGGCTTTTGTTTGTCTTCTGTTTTCTGTCTTCTGTTTTTCCTTCCAGGTGGCATGCGTTCAGGACTGAGTGGCTGTGTGGCTGAGTTATCAGGACCTCACCCTGATCACCTGAAGCTTGTCATGTGCAGCTCGTCAGGACTCACAGCTGTGGTGCATCTTTATGGATTGGGGCATGGTTGCATTTAAGTCTGGAGTACACAGTGTGTATTTGCCAGAGACTCGACCTTGTGACCAGACGGGTGAGATCGACGTTTAGAGAACCATCTCATCATCATGGATGCAGAGACCGTACCAGGTTTGATGCCATGGTCTGTGAAAGAGGAGGGGGTGAGGTCTCACGCTCGTCAGCACACTTCCTGAGGTACTTTAGGTTTTGTGACTAACATGAGTACAGTCAGTAAATGTGGTGTCCCTCACACCTTATTATATTGAGCTGTTATGTTAGTCGTTTAATCAGCTTCCACTGCAGTGGAGAATTGAACTGGGTGTTCCATGCCTGCAGGGTGGGAAGCTGATTGGTGATTAAGCCAGGAAGTGTTTGCTGTTTATGTACACCTTTGAGTGGTCTCTCTGTGTGTGGAGTGGTGGACTCACATGATGGTTTCTTCTTTCACAGACTCGGTTGGTTGCGGCCACCTGGGGGGTGTCGGCGGGGTCCTTGGGTCCGAAATGTTCTGGCTCCGGACCGTTTGTGCTGCTGGGAGCGCACCGTCTTTCCACCTCGCCAGACCACGCACTTATTTGTTATTACTTAAGCACTCACTGTTATGTTATTAAATTCTGTTATCCTTTGAACCGTGCTCTGTTTCCTTTTTGCTGGGTCCTGTCAAACGCTGGTCGGTTCTCTGCCCGCGTCCGACACATAACAGTTATTCCAGCATCTTTGTAAAGATTCAGCCAGGTGTAGTGTACAGTGTCTTCTGGAGTGGCAAATCCCAAATTAAAAATTCTTAGAAATGAACCATCATTGCACCAAAAAATCACTGACAAAATGTTTTTTACTACTGACTCACACTGAAATTACAGAAAATTATGATATAGTCACAAAAGTCAAATTGTTTACTGCAACTAAAAGAAGAGCAAATCAAAAAAAAAAAAAAAAAATCTGCACAAAAATCAACATAGCAAACTATACAAAAGTGCCATGTGTCTGTAGTCCTGGGGTGGGGGTGCAGGTCACACTTCTCGGTCATGCATCGCATGGACGAGTTTGCCCAGCACGCCAAGGATTGCCTGATTAAATTATTACTTCCTTGAGGATCAGTCGGATGTGTTGATCACACTGGGCCCAGTTCAGTTTCAGCCTCAACATCACTCAGGATGGACAGATTCTCCTGCTGGAACAGGCTCCTTTTTCTCTTGCCTGGACAATAATGAAGGTAGAAATGGGAAGTGACTAACAAACGCAAGTTTAACAAAATTCTATATACACATATATACAGACTGACCCCCCCGAGTTTCAGTTTTCTTGGTCACTTTGCATAAAAGTTATGTTCTTTCAAAATTATCCTCCAACAAATCATTTGGAGCATAATTTTGAAAGAACATGCAAATCCATCACAGTAATGGCACTAAATTAGTCAAATGTACATGTTTGTTGTCTTGCTGACTTTAGGTGTTTTTCTGTCAGAAGTTAATACTTTAAAGTGGAGCACAGAGTTAGCTGGCTCACTAGTTAACAATCAGCTAGCTCACTGTGTCCACATACATGGGCTGAGCAGGTCGGATCACAGCTGACCCTTCTCACCCTGCACACGGTCTATTCAAACCACTCCCCTCGGGCAGGAGGCTACGGTCCATCCGGACCAGAACCTCCCGTCATAAGAACAGTTTCTTCCCCTCTGCTGTTAGACTTATGAACACCTCATAACTCACTCACCTTAAGCTTAACTCTGTCACTTTATCATTTATCACGGGTCACTTTAGACAATGTACTTTGGTTTTAATTGCACTCCTCCCACTGCAATTTTTTTTTTCTGTTTCTCTTTCTTTCTGTTTTTCTGTTACACACAGCCTTTCATATTTCATGTCATTTTTTTTATCTTATATTTTGTCTTATTTTGGCACATACTGTATATTTTATCTTAGCATTTTATATTGCTCTCTGTTTAATGTTGCACCATTATATCGAAGCAAATTCCTAGTCTGTGAATCCTGTTCATTGGCAATGGCAATAAACTTCTTCTGATTCTGATTCTGATACATGAGACAACAATGTTACTTCGATGTTACTAAAATCTTTGTTTGTTAAAGTGTGCTTCCCACCAATGGGATAAGTAATGTTAAACGATGCTTTCAAGCAGACTACAGACAAAGTCACAAAAACACTTACCATCCGTCGCTTCCAACAAAGCCATGGCTGAGTTCTGGTCATCCTGCCTCCGGGTGCTCGCCGGTCAGAGTCTGTAAACAGCGTCCATGCGGTTGAACCGTTTCCAGTCCTTACAGTCTGACCTACTCCAGTTGTTGTGGTCCTGTAATCACTTTAAAGCTTTTTCAGCTGTTCTGTGTTGCTGTTATGTTCGGTACCCGTGAGCAGCCAAAGACTGGGAGATTTTCTCATTTCGGATCGCTTCATCCAGCTCTCTGTATTCTCTTCTCCGCCACCAAACACAGAAACATCGGCAGCTCATCCACGGACTGCGGTGTGGTTTTGTGCGAGTACAAAAAACTTGCCTTGAAACGAAAGAAAAGCCTGTAACGCCGCTGCGAGTATTTAAAAATGGGAAGTGACTCTCGTCTTGGATGGCGCGCTCTTGACTCGTCCAGTGACGACATTCTTTGACCAATCAGTGGCCAACAGCCTGTTGATGTCACATTTTAGTATTGGCTCGGCTCGCTTGGAACCGCTCTGGAACAGGTACTAAAAAAAGCACCAGGTACCAGGTACTAACCCTAATGGAAAAGCAAAAAAAAAAAAAAAAACGAGTAGAGCCGAGTAGTGCTACTTCTGTGTAGTGGAAAAGGATCTTTAAACGTGGACTTCCACATGAAGTGACTCAGAATTAGCCTCAATTGGCCATTCAAGGAACTGCAAGAGTTTGTTTTCATGTTTGCTTCAGTTAACCAAGGAAAAGACAGACAGACAGACAGACAGACTGATGCCACCAAACATTGATAAGACCTTCTGTAACACACATGCATGCTACAATTTGAAGAGCAAAACTGAGAATATATGAATTATGAGAATATATATCATATATGAAGACGTCTGTACAAGATGTTATATTATATACCGGTACTTGCATTTCTACATAATCACACACAGTGGATCAGACAGGCAAAGCTTCATAAGTCATTGAAGCGCTCCTCCAGGATTTGATGTGCACAGCTGTTTACAGAATTGCCTCCTCAATAACCAGTCACGTGAAAGGCTCGTATGCACACCACATATGATCTTAAGCTCATCAATCTACTACTTCTGTCTGTTAAGGAGCTGCTGTCAGCATTCTTTATGTAAAATCTAATTTGGTTGTCTCTGAACTCTGCAGGGACACCGATTCAGTGCTGCGCCTTCTGCAAACAAAACAATATAATAAATTCAGACCTGCTTTAGAGGGGGGGGGGGGGGGGGGCTCTTGAAGATTCGAAATACAACCAAAGAGAAAATATTTGACATTAAACAGACACATTAACTGATGGCTCGTCCCCTGATTTGACACAGATGAACTGGTCAGTTGATCTGCATTTAAGTATAAGTCAGACACGTGAGTGAATTCCCAAGGTACAGAGCAGCAAGGGTGAGAGAAAGAATGAAACAAAGGAGTGAGATAAACAAAGGAAATGCTGTGCCGAATAAAAGGAGAGTAATTCCAGGGCTTAGAGAAACCGACAAAAATGGATGAGTTTCATTAAAGGGAAAAAGGAAGCTGATATGCATCAGTCATTGATAAAACACCAGCCAATGATTGATAGCATTGAGAGGAGGAAGGAACAGAAGGCAGAAGACGGCTATGTATGATCGGAGAGACATAGATAACAGGAAGAAAAGTACTGCAGAGAAATAAATGAAGAAGTGGAGAGAATTCCAAAACATACCAAACATTTTGAACAGGGAGAGGGAACAAGAAAAAAAGAGAACAAAAGAGAACCATTTAGTGAACGCAGCAGGGGGCCTTTTCATCACAGCAGCTACATCTCACAGCATAACTAAAGCCTGTACGGCAAAGCTGGCACTATTCTGATCTAACACAGAGAGAACAAGACGTGCATATTTAAGCAACCCCAATTAAAACCATTTATAAACCTGAATATGATTTCTCAGGGAGTTTCCATAGCAATGAACCCTGTAAATGCAAATATATACTTATTAATGTTTAATTTGTCCCTGAGAAAAAAAAAAAAAAAAAAAAAAAAAAAAAAATATATATATATATATATATATATATATATATATATATGTATTACCACATCACACAGCTGCTCACACTGTGTTCCCATGTTCACAAAACCATCACACTGGCATTGTGCATGCCTGCCCGTCGGCATACGAGCTGTTCCACCGTGAGTCGCCCTGATTTCAACTTAGTCATACTATGTGTGAAGGGGCCCTAATGAAGAGCAACTCTTAATTTACCAAATTAAATCAACTGAATTTAATTCATTGTTTGGCAAATGTGTTGAAGCTTTAAACTGTGGTTATGCTTTTATGCAATGATGCTTTAAATAACAGACTGCAATAAATAAGCCTTAAGAAATTTTTAAAAATCTGCCAATTGCACAAAAAATTGTCTGGTTAAATCAATCAATCAATCAATCAATCAATCAATCAATCAATCAATCAATCAATCAATCTATCTATCTATCTATCTATCTATCTATCTATCTATCTATCTATCTATCTATCTATCTATCTATCTATCTATCTATCTATCTATCTATCTGTCTGTCTGTCTGTCTGTCTGTCTGTCTGTCTGTCTGTCCTGTCTGTATATATATATATATATATATATATATATATATATATATATATATACACTCAACAAAAATATAAATGCAACACTTTTGGTTTTGCTCCCATTTTGTGTGAGATGAACTCAAAGATCTAAAACGTTTTCCACATACACAATATCACCATTTCCCTCAAATATTGTTCACAAACCAGTCTAAATCTGTGATAGTGAGCACTTCTCCTTTGCTGAGATAATCCATCCCACCTCACAGGTGTGCCATATCAAGATGCTGATTAGACACCATGATTAGTGCACAGGTGTGCCTTAGACTGTCCACAATAAAAGGCCACTCTGAAAGGTGCAGTTTTGTTTTATGGGGGGGGGGGGGATACCAGTCAGTATCTGGTGTGACCACCATTTGCCTCATGCAGTGCAACACATCTCCTTCGCATAGAGTTGATCAGGTTGTCAATTGTGGCCTGTGGAATGTTGGTCCACTCCTCTTCAATGGCTGTGCGAAGTTGCTGGATATTGGCAGGAACTGGTACACGCTGTCATATACGTCGGTCCAGAGCATCCCAAACATGCTCAATGGGTGACATGTCCGGTGAGTATGCCGGCCATGCAAGAACTGGGACATTTTCAGCTTCCAAGAATTGTGTACAGATCCTTGCAACATGGGGCCGTGCATTATCCTGCTGCAACACGAGGTGATGTTATTGGATGTATGGCACAACAATGGGCCTCAGGATCTCGTCACGGTATCTCTGTGCATTCAAAATGCCATCAATAAAATACACCTGTGTTCTTCGTCCATAACAGACGCCTGCCCATACCATAACCCCACCGCCACCATGGGCCACTCGATCCACAACAATGACATCAGAAAACTGCTCACCCACACGACGCCACACACACTGTCTTCCATCTGCCCTGAACAGTGTGAACCGGGATTCATCCGTGAAGAGAACACCTCTCCAACGTGCCAAACACCAGCGAATGTGAGCATTTGCCCACTCAAGTCGGTTACGATGACAAACTGGAGTCAGGTCGAGACCCCTATGAGGACAACGAGCATGCAGATGAGCTTCCCTGAGATGGTTTCTGACAGTTTGTGCAGACATTCTTTGGTTTTGCAAACCAATTGTTTCAGCAGCTGTCCGAGTGGCTGGTCTCAGACGATCTTGGAGGTGAACATGCTGGATGTGGAGGTCCTGGGCTGGTGTGGTTACACGTGGTCTGCGGTTGTGAGGCTGGTTGGATGTACTGCCAAATTCTCTGAAATGCCTTTGGAGATGGCTTATGGTAGAGAAATGAACATTCAATACACGAGCAACAGCTCTGGTTGACATTCCTGCTGTCAGCATGCCAATTGCACGCTCCCTCAAATCTTGCGACATCTGAGGCATTGTGCTGTGTGATAAAACAGCACCTTTCAGAGTGGCCTTTTATTGTGGGCAGTCTAAGGCACACCTGTGCACTAATCATGGTGTCTAATCAGCATCTTGATATGGCACACCTGTGAGGTGGGATGGATTATCTCAGCAAAGGAGAAGTGCTCACTATCACAGATTTAGACTGGTTTGTGAACAATATTTGAGGGAAATGGTGATATTGTGTATGTGGAAAAAGTTTTAGATCTTTGAGTTCATCTCATACAAAATGGGAGCAAAACCAAAAGTGTTGTGTTTATATTTTTGTTGAGTGTATATATATATATATATATATATATATATATATATACACAGTGGTCCTTCGCTATAACGTGGTTCACCTTTCGCGGCCTCGCAGTTTCACAGATTTTTTTGGTCCAATTTCTTTTTTTTTATATAGCACATTGTGTTCTGTGTCCTCATCAAGCAGGCCGGTCACGGCACCGCGAAGGGAGAATATGCACATTGTGTTCTGCGTGTCTGTTTATAAGAATCTTCTCACCCAGAAGAAAAAAGAGCGCCAACAACTACCCATAACTGTGTTCTTCACTCGGAAAAAGACACCTGCACTGAGGTGTGAGTGGAAAAAGGCGCGACAGCAGCGCAGCGCCAGGATGAAGAGGCGCGATCAGAGGAACTGTGAAATACTAGTCAGTCACTATTAATAATTTCTTATGTGTCCAACCTCATAGGTTGATCATTAAAATTAAATTCGTTAGTTCTAAAAGCCATCATAATTATTTGTAGGAAAACGTTCTATTTTTATTTCTCAAAAAAATGTTTGGGCCTGAAAACAGGTTGGTCTTATTTTTCTGCTAAGGTTTGAACTTTGAGAGTGTATACACACGAAAGAAAAGTGAGAAAATGTTAATGCCTGTTTGAGAAAAGTGTATAAAGTGTGTAGTGAGGGGTTTTACAGCCTTAAAACGTCTATAATAATTGTAAAAAATAACGCTGACTACTTCGCGGATTTCGCTTATTGCGGGCTATTTTTAGAACATAACCCCCACGATAAACGAGGGACCACTGTATATACTATATTCATGGTCTCCAGATTGGGTAGTGTTTATAAAATAGGTAGCTGACATTTTTGAACGGTGGCCACAAATTATGCAAGATTTAATGATTTGGAATGGTGTGGGAGTCCAGAATGTAATTATCAACGTCCATTATTCACATTTGTTAGCTAATATCTGTAATTTCTCCAAAAAATATTAGTCCTATCAATGTTTCATTTTGGTGGCATTCATCCTTGACCCAAAATACATAAGCATACCAAATGGCAAATGCCAGCTCTCCACATTTTCTCTGTATTTGAAAATACACACATGCACATACACAAACATACACGTACACGGAGGTCATTTCACTTATATAGATGATTTACTGCCCCCTGCTGGAATGGCGTGTGAGTCCAGAATGTAATAATCAACATCCATTGTTCACTCTTGTTCGTGAATACCTGTAGTTTCTCCAAAAATATTAGTCTGATCCATTTTGGCATTGTTCATCCTTGACTCAAAATACATAAGCATACCAAACAGCAAATGGCAGCTCTCCACAGTTTCTCCATGATCAAAGTCATACACACACATGCACGCACGCACACAAGCACACATACACGTACACAGAAGCCACTTGGCTTTTAATATATAGAAGATATTTGTTTATTCTGTCGTCAGATCTCTCTCTTTCTTTATCTTATCTGGTGTGCTCGTCAATCATTATAAAGCAGGTTTCATTGTGGCACACAGCCTGTGTGAGCCTGTCGAGATGCTGGTTAGGATTCACAGCCTGGGAAATAAGGACTTTGTTTGTTTTTTGTTTTGTGTGTAAAGGCTGAATTCTGATATATGAGGTGCTGCATCAGCGAGCAGAGACAGCTTATGCAAACTATGAAAACAAACAAAAACAGAATTCATACTTTTCATGTACATGACTGTGCATGTGATCAATTTTGGGGGCTTATTAAAGGTCATATATTTATTTGTTTGTTTGTTTGCAACATGAATGATTTTTAATCACAGTCACACTAACATTTAGAGAGAAATTTCATCTTTGTGCTTCAAAAATAATTCTGCCAAATGAGGCAAGCAGGCAGCACATTATGTTACTAACACATAAAGGTACAGTGCATCCAGAAGGTATTCACGGCACTTCACTTTTTCTACATTTTGTTTTGTTACAGCCTTATTCCAAAGTGGAGTAAATTCATTTTCCCCCTCAAAATGCTACTCACAACATCCCATAATGACAACATGAAAAAAGTCTATTTGAGATGTTTGCAAATTTATTATAAAAAATAAATAAATAAAACTCCTTTGGCAGCAATTACAGCCACAAGTCGTCTTAAATATGATGCCACAAGCTTGATGCACCTGTCTTTGTGCAGTTTTGTCCATTCCTCTTTGGAGCACCTCTCAAGCTCTATCAGGTTGGATGGGGAGCATCTGTGCACAGACATGTTCAGATCTCTCCAGAGGGGCTCTGGCTGGACCACTCAAGTACATTCACAGAGTTGTCCTGAAGCCACTCCTTTGATATCTTGGCTGTGTGCTTAAGGTCACTGTCCTGCTGAGAGATGAACCGTCACCCCAGTCTGAGCTTTGGAGCAGGTTTTCAGCCAGGATGTCTCTGTATATTGCTGTAGTTATCTTTTCCTCAATCCTGACGAGTCTCCTGGTTCCTGCTGTGGTAAAACATCCCCACAGCATGATGCTACCACCACCATGCTTCACTGTAGGGATGGTGCCTGGTTTTCTCCAAACATGATGCCTGGCATTCATGCCAAAGAGTTCAATCTTTGTCCCATCAGACCAGAGAATTCCAGGGCAAAATGCCTAAACTGAGTGATCGGGGGAGAAGGGCCTTAGTCAGGGAGGTAATCAAGAACCCCATGTTCACTCTGTCAGTGCTCCAGCATTCCTCTGTGAAGAGCAGAGAACCTCCAGAAGGACAACCATCTCTGCAGCAATCCACCAGCCAGAGCCCAGACCTGAATCTAATTGAACAGCTCTGGAGAGATCTGAAAATGGCTATGAACCAACGCTCCCCATCCAACCTGATAGAGCTTGAGAGGTGCTGCAAAGAGGAATGGGCAAAACCACCCAAAGAGAGGTGTGCCAAGAATGTGGCAACAAGAAGACTGGAGGCTGTAATTGCTGTCAAAGGTGCATCAACAAAGTATAAAGCAAACGGTGTGAATGCTTATGTTGTCATTATTGGGTGTTGTGAGTAGCACTTTGAGGGGTAAAATAAATCTACTCCATTTTGGAATAAGGTTGTAACATAACAAAATGTTGAAAAAGTGAAGAGCTGTGAATAGTGTCCGGATGCACTGTATTTACCACAAAAACGTCACAATGCATTATCCATTCAGGTTTTGCCAAACTAGAGAGTGTCAGCTCAGATATGATGCTTGAGTCTGAAATTCTCAGCTCTAATTGCATGTCAGTCAGTGTCAGTGTCTGTTAGTGTTGCAAGAAGTGTGTGACAAGTTCAATGTCAGTCAGATTCACAAGGATTCAACATTTGAAAATGCTGACCACTGGGCATTTGATTCCCTCTGAGGTTTTTTCAAATAAAATACAACGACTCTGTGACAAAATACAGTTGATCCTCATTCCATGATCTCCAGTCAGTCAATTCGCGATGCTCATCATGATGAATTGAATTAAATAATGTATATCTTAAATTACCCTGAGCCAACTAAGCCACTGTTCTGACAACAAAAAGCAAATGCATATCAGGTGTTTCTTGCTGACACACTCATGTATGGAAGCTGTAGTCTTTTCTTAAATGGTTGTGAAATGAAATGTGAAATGTGCACTTACAGGGAAAGGTGTCGGAGTTAACACTGCATACATAATACAGACCTGCTGTCAGTCCTCATATCAGGAGTCAAAATGTGCCCAAGTTCTCCTTTACTGGATAGGATGTTGAGGAAGATGCTTCTCCAGAGTAGACTAACATCGCTATGCATGCAGTTGATATTGAAACGTTCAGGCTCGGGAACTTGCTTTGGTGGATGCTGGGACATTTTGGGGAGGGTTTTGAGATATAGTACATATGTTTTGGAGTAGGCTAGTGTGATCTAACACTGATACAATCCTTGGCTTACTAATGTAGCCTATTACACTAGGACTCTATTTTAGGCCTCACTGTTGTGTGTTCAACTAGTTTTGGAGGTCCTGGGACTTGTATACCAAATAATCACACATGCATTATTAATAAGTTTATTGACAATTTGTATAGGACTTTCCCAGGAATCATAGCAATAAACAAAATAAACTTTATTTATCCAAAAGGAAATTATTTTTGCCAAATACAGAAACAGTAAACAGTGAACATTTTTTTTAACAATATGTACATCATATTTACTCTGAATAACTGAATAGTTGTTTGTTATGTATTCATCCTGCAGAAGGGGGAGGAATTATACAGTCTGATTGCCACAGGTGGTGCACCTTGGTGGTCTCAATCTTTGGCTGAAGGTGCTCTGACAGGACGCCAGTGTGGAATGCAGGGTGTGGGAGGTGTTGTCCAGGATGTTGAGCAGCTTCCTCAGCATCCTCCTCTCTGACACCTCCAAAACAAACTCCAGGTCATCCCCCAGGACAGAGCCAGCTCTCCTGATGAACTTGTTGAGTCTTTTCGTGTCAGCTGCCTTCAGCCTGCTGCCTCAGTACACGACAGTGTAGAAGATGATGCTGGAGACCTCTGAGTGATGAAACATCTGCAACATATTTCTGCACACAGTGAAAGACCTGAGCCTCCCGAGGAAGTACAGTCGGCTCTGACTCTTCTTATACAAGTACACAGCATCTGTGTTTACAGTCCAGTCCAGTTTGTTGTCTATGTGGACACTCAGGTACTTGTAGTAGTCCACAATGTCTACATCAGTTCCATTGATGAGAACTGGGTTCAGAGGGATCTTCCATCTTCTGAAGTCCACCACCAGCTCCTTCATCTTAGATATATGTTGAGCTGCAGGTGGTTGAGTCCATACCACTCCGCAAACCTGTACACCACACTCCTGTACTCAGCCTCCTGGTCACTGCCGATGCAGCCCACCATGGCAGAGTCGTCCGAAAACTTCTGCAGGTGGCAGGACTGTGACCAGAACCTGAAGTCTGAGATATAGACAGGACCGTCCCCTGTGGTGCCCCTGTGCTGCTCCTGATGGTGTCGGATGTAATGTCTCGTAGCCTCACATACTGTGGGCGGTCTGTGAGGTAGCTGATAATCCAGGCCACCACTGGCGCCTCCACCTTCATGTCAAATATCTTATCACTGAGCATGTCAGGCCGGATGGTGTTGAACGCACTGGAGAAGTTAAACAACATGACTCTCACAGTGCTGCCTGCCTCCTCCAGGTGAGATTTAAGGTGCGCTCAGGGGGTATAAGGCTTTTTTCATCTTGTTTGAAATTACTTTCAGTTGACAAAAGCCTCAGACTAGTGTACAAGAGGGAATTTTGGAACTAGTGTACACAGAACCATTGGCTACAAGGATTACTGATCAACTCAGTGACAGGATAGCTAGTCTGCAGCCCATATGGTATACCTGCTAAAGCATATCTTGCTGGCAATCTATAGTCAGTGTAGGCAAATGGAAATAAAACACTCAAATTATTTAAAGCACAACACAATCATATCCATCCATCCATCCATCCATCCATCCATCCATCCATCCATCCATCCATCCATCCATCCATCCATCCATCCATCCATCCATCCATCCATCCATCCATCCATCCATCCATCCATCTGTCCCTGTTTGTCATGTTATTTACATTTTAACATGTTGAAACTGTTTAGTTTGTTATTTAATATAAAGCTACAGGGAAGATGATCTCTGTTCCAGTAGAGTTAAGTCAGTAACTAAAATAAAGCTCTGTAAAATAAATTGAGAGTAATAAACGACCCCTCTCAGCCATCTCCACTGTCACATCACTAATGCTTCAGTAAGCTCCTGCCATGTTAGTTTTTCCTCTTCGGCTGCAGAATTGCAGCCATGTCTAATTAGCATCTAATTTGCTGCTCTACTGTGTAGCTTTTTGCGCATGTGTGGGCCTATAGCTGTGTATGTACATGCACTATATAAACCATCTGTTCACCGTCAGCTAGCATGAGTCACAGACCAAATCTGAGCCAGGACATCTGGGGTACGGCACCCGCTTGCTTCCTCCCAATGCCGCTCTCTTTCTTCTCTTTTTCATTTCCCATTCAGCATCAGCCATTCCCTCTCTTCTCATTCCCCCTTGCTTCTTCTCATTTTGGCCCATTCAATTTCCTTTTATCATTGCTTTTGAATTTGGTTTGCCCCCGCCTTCAGCTAACTGCTCAGTTTTCAGTCATCTGATTTGCACCCATATTCCATGAGACCAAAAAGAGAAGGGGGTAGAGGCGATGAGGCCGGTTTGTTTTGGCGATTGAATTTCTGTCATGCAGTGATTATGGCTCAAAGACAAAGGCTTCATTATCGCCCTCTTGCTGCATTTACCTCACAGCTATCATGCAACCGTATAGAGTCTGTCAGTCAAGGTGGAACTGACAGAGGAACCTCTATGTATCCTACATGCAGGGATTCTCTCTATCTCTATCTACCACTTATGTACACACTCTGCTGGGAGGGGGTGCTGTTAGTAACTGTCTTTATGGCACCACTGTAAAACACGTAAGATGAAAGAAAAAAAAAAAACAGGTCAGAGGATATGTGGAACAATAGTACAGGCAATTTCCACAGACACAAGGACAACTGCAAGATATGTCTGTCCATAACTGCTCTGCTTCTGGTGTCCACGACTGAGTTGGACAGTGATGGATGCAGTGAAGAAACAAATCTGGGGCAGTTGTTAATAACAGAATTTTGCTTTATGTCACCTGCCAGAGCAGGTAGTCCTGTGGGATAGGAGTTTGACTACCCCTATGTAAACCTGGATTGGATCCCTGGTGAGTGATGATGCTAACTGTCTGTGTACTTGGATGAAGCACTTAATCTGCATTGTCTCAGACCACCCAGCTGCAAATGGGTGCCAGTCTTGGCTGAGGCAAGCCAGTATGGCCTAGTGTCCCATCCTGGGTGAGTTGTAGACGTTCATCATTTTCACACTACGGTATCTGGAGATAAGCACCAGCCCAATGGGCACCTCAGGGATTGCATAGGACTTACTTCTTCTTCAAGTCTTTGAAGTATGGGAAACAACACTATGACACAGTACTTAATTACAATTTATAGACTTTGCTGGTCAAAGGACATCATTCAGGATCAAAGTTCACCAATCAAGACCAAAGGTTCAAATGTCAGCAGTCAAAATTTGGTCATCAAAATCAAAGTTGAATGATCAAGATCAAAGTTTAGCTTCAGGTTCAAATGTCATCAGTCAAGATCAAAATTTGGAAATCAACATCAAAGTTCAGCAATCAAAATCAAAGATTAGCTTCAGGTTCAAGTGTCAGCAGTCAGGATCAAAGTTGGGTAATCAACATCAAAGTTGAATTATCAAGATCAAAGATTAGCTTCAGGTTCAAGTGTCAGCAGTCAGGCTCAGAGTTGGGTAATCAACATCAAACTCCATTGATCAGTCTCAGAGGGTTAAGACTATGACCAAAGATGAGAGATTAGTCACAAATATCTATCTATATCAGAAAGACAGGTTACTAAACAGAAACAGCCACTAGCAACCAGGATCAAGGTCACAATCAGCATCAAAAACTCATGATTGTCTATCCATTGGTCTCCTTTGGTCCAGATTCACATAATTATCTGGATGTGAGGACAAAAATAGATTCTCAGAGAGTAGCCATCCACGACAGTGGACACAGGATTGGAATTATAGCTTTGTGGCTTTGTGGTTTTTTGTTTTAACAAAGTGCAAGATGCGGCGATTGAGTTTTCTGTTTTCAACACTCCCTGAACCTACTCCACACATTCACTGCAATCTAGTAGGTGAGATCATTAGAATGGAATAACATATTAGACTTAGGAACAGATCTTCGTAGAATGGAGGAAAAAATTAAAGCTTTTTAGTTTAGTTTTTTTGCTCACATCACTAGAACACTGAACAGAAAATGGCTGATGACCTTTCTGATGAGTGTGTGCCTCTATCCTGCTTAACTGGAGGCCTCAGTCCTTCTGTTCCGTAAGGATTCCTCTTGCTTGGATCAGTCAGAGCCCTAATGGAGCCAGTTTTGCTTGCAGATCAATGAAGAAACCAAGCAACTAAACCTGGTCTGTACTTTTTCTGTCTCAGATGTACATACTGGAGCTTCTGCAGCTCCCCTGACACACTTGATAGAAGAATATGTGAAAACCTCTCTGTCAGTCTTTCTGTTCTTTGTTACTTTGTGACCGTTACTTATTACTGCTTACTTATTCTCCATCAGTATTTCACCATCTTTCTGCAAGACAATACAGCACAATAAGAACTGTCAGTCACTCAGAAACACATCCAATATTCAGGGTTGAGACAGTTACCATACTTTAAAATAGTTGCTGTTCTTCTTCCACTGGGTGCTCCCATAACTCTATCTCATCTGTTGGCAGTGGGTCATTTTCAACCTTTGTATTTACATTTTTTAAAATAATATTTCTTAAATTTTATTGCTTCCTTTTTAATTACTAAAAAATAAAATTTATTGTTGTCATAATAGCGCGCCACATGCATATTACTCACCACATTCATAAACCTCTTTGGTTCCATCCTCAACATCCGTCTCCCTATATAGCTCTCATTTCTCCTCCGCATATGTCTAAAACCAACCCATTCTTGCCTCTCTCACTTTGTTTCCTAACTGTTCTACCTGTGCTGTCTCTCTGAAACGCTCACTAGACCAATAGTGTGCGTGATGTTTGTGGATTCTGAGACAGCCCAGCGTCCCATGCAGGTAGCTGCAAATGTGACTAAAAATCTATCTACCAGTCTCACCAGATTCTCCAGATGCATTTCAGACCATCAACACCTGTATGGATGACATCAAGCACTGGCTCACACAGAATTTCCTGAGTCTAAATGAATCCAAAACGGAATTCTGTCTATTTGGCACCACAAGCCCACTTGCCGCTGTCTCAAACGGTCACTGACTTCCTCACCATAACACCGTAATCAGAAACTTGGGAGTTCACTGGACACTGGCCTAAATCTCCATAATCTCCATAAACAAATTGACTCTGTTGTTAAGACAAGCTTCTTTCAGCTCCACATTCTCACAAGAGTGAAACCCTTCCTCAGTTGTTGTGACCTGGAGAAAGCAATCCACGCATTCATCAGCTCACACTTGGACTACTGCAATGCTTTGTACATTGGACTCAGTCAAACATCTTTACAGAGATTACAACTGGTACAGAATGCTGCTGCCCGGCTCCTCACAAATTCTCGTAAACATCACCATATCACACCTGTTCTGCACTCTTTCCACTGGCTGCCAGTGCAATACAGGATCCAAAACAAACTTCTCCTGTTTGTTTTCTGCTCCATCCACAGCTTCGCACCTGTGTATCTATGTGAGATTCTGACTCTTCACCAGCCCAGCAGATTTCTACGATCTGCACAGCTCTACTTGTTGGAGCAGCCCAGGTCTCGAAGCAAACAGTGGGGTGATCGTGCTTTCGCAGTAGCAGGTCCTAAACTTTGGAACTCGCTGCCCCTTGACTCGCGTGCCATCTCGGATCTGCCCCTTTTAAAAACAAAACTCAAAACGTATTTGTTTAGATGTGCTTTTGATACTTAGTCTTTTTAGACTTGGGAATAAAATGAATCTGTGTTCCTCTTTTTAACTATATTTTAAATGCGATTTTTATATGTACAGCGCTTTGTTCAACTTAGGCTGTTGTAAGGCACTTAAATAAAATTTGATTGATTGATTGATTGATAAAAAAGAGAACAGTATTTCAACTTATTAAGATTGTGATCTTCCAAAAAAAGTAATTCTTAAAATAATGAAAATTTTTCAAAATTATTTGGTAGTCTTTTTCAGTAATGCAGTATAGTTACCTTTAGAAATAAGAAATTACTTATCCTTTAATATCTTCAATTCCGCACTTCCAGTATTTTACATATTGCTGTATACAGCAATATGAAAAATACACTATGTAGAATACATATTGTTGTATTTTCAGATAAATACATTTATCCGGAAATGGCTGGGGTTGCCACGTTGCCTGTCAGAGACTGGTGTTTTTGGGAGAAACATCCTCCAGCTGCCATTGAAATCTATCACCCTGGGCTATATGCAGGAGAAGACCAGGCTGGTGCTGGAGTTGAAGGAGTCAAATGACCAGGCAGTGAAAGCTGCCAAAATCTGGGTCCGTACCGACTGCAAGGGGGAGGCCCAGGCTGAAATTGCCAAGGCAATAAGCAGGCTGCAGCACAAACAAATCATCGGCCGAGTGCAAATGGGGAGAGCTGGCCTTGGATATGGAGAAGCCCCAAAGTTCTGGTCAAAGGCAACTAGGAAAGAGAGGAAGGAGCTGATTATGGCTGAGGTGACGAGTATGGAGAGTGAGCATCTCAAGATCAAGGCCGTTGCTCAGGGACGCCGGGGGAATGGACTACATGGAAGGGTGTGTTTGGCAAAACCATTAATGCGGCCGACCTTGGAAGATCCCACAGGCTAGGCTTAGCTTTCTGGTGAGAGCCACGTATGACTCCTTCCCCTGCCCACGGAATCTAGAACTTTGGCTGGGCAAAGAGGAATGCTGCCCTCGCTGTAGCACCAGGAGTGCAAGCCTCAACCACATCCTGTCGGGCTGCAAGACTGCACTCTCCAAAGGACGCTACAGATGGCGGCATGATCAGGTCCTAAGGAAGCTGGCGGAGGTCCTAGAGGGGCAGAGGCAGCTGGCAAGCAAAAGGCACACTTCACCAAGGGACCGGCACAATGACTTTGTTCATGAAGGGGAGACAGGTGCAAAGACCACTCTGCAAACACCTCGGAGACTTCCACAGTCATCGCTGCTTGCGACCCAGCACTGTAGAACAAGAGTCGACCTGGGCAGCAGGCTGCAGTTTCCTGCCGAGATCATCACCACAAGCCTGTGCCCAGACACTGTGCTGTGGTTTCCAGCAGCACTAAGACAGTGCTTCTCATAGAGCTAACTATCCCGTGGGAAGCAGGCGTGGAGCGGCATGGGAGCGGAAGAGGCTTAAATACTCTGACCTTGCAGAAGAGTGCAGGAGGACCACTAAATACCCTGTGGAGGTTGGCTGCCGTGGCTTTGTGGGAACATCAACCATCCACCTCCTGAGGGAGGTTGATGTGTGCGGAGCAGGTCTCTGAAAAGCAACAAAAAACCTGGCAGAGGAGGCGGAGAGATGTAGCTTCTGGCTCTGGCTGAAAAGGATGGATACATGCTGGGGCACAACCTAGCTCAAGGGCAGGCTGCAAGGGGCGACCGGGAGACGTCTCAGTCGCTGCGCCGCCACCAGGAGATGTTCCGGGTTAAAAGGGGCGAAACGTCAAGGATTGGTGGTACCCGGCTGATGACCCTGCAGCAGGCCAACCCGTAGGCACCGGAGAAGGTGTGTTAGGGAGTAAATACCATTGCAGGTGAACATCTACCTGTGATCATGTATGTATAGTGTATTATACCCAGTCCAGTCTCACGTTTTTTGTTTTTTTTTGTCCTCCCATCACAAAATGAGTCAAATTTTCGTGACAGGGTTTTTTTTAACTCACTATTACTAACCCTACTCCTACCCCCAACCCTAATCTTAACCATAACCTCATCCTACTCCTTCCCCCAACCCTAGCCATAACCACCCCGACCCCCCTGCTTCACTTTTAATTTCATGCAGCCATCACAGAATGAATTAGAATGAATTCGTGCTGCCGTGACGAAAATGAGACGCTTTTGTCACAATATCATGAACCAATAGATTAATGTATATTCGTGTTGCTGAATCACAACTTATTTTTTGTGCACCATTTTTCTCATTTTAATCAGAAAACAGTTTCCTACCATGAATTTGTCAATCTATTTGTCATACATTTATTCATAGAATTTTGCACAGATTGGCCGATCCGTGTGGCAAGTACAGTATAATCTAAACTTGTGCAGGGTCATAAGTGAGTGATAAGTTTGTAAGATCTATGAGATTTTCGATATAATAGATGGTTTTGTAATTTGCCAACTCTAATCAATACATTTTACTGTTTTGGAGGGAAACACAGCCATTTACAGCTGCGCAAGCATTTAGACTGATTCTTGATGCCCAGAGTGAGGATGAAAATAGCTCATGATTGTCACAAAGGATGACTGATGGGTTCAGTGATATTTGTGTTAAAGTTTTGCCATATTTGCTGGTCACCAATTCTATATTTGATGGTAATTAACCTACCATATTAGTTGCTAAAACAGCTTGGTCGCTTGAGGGTTAATCCTTCAACCATGTGGGATGAAGATGGATAGAAAGAAGCCCCAGGCCACACAAAGATTTTAAAAGTGCTAATTTTGAGTGAAATTTAAAATATCTAAAATGTAGGTCAGACCACTTAACACTGATCAAAACATTATCCATTTTTTTCTCAGGTTTTCTCATCTGCTCTAATAGAGAGAGAGATAGAATAAAAACACCTTTTGTTACACATTATCAACTTCATCCAGTGGGTTCTGGGTTAAATAATCCTCACATGCACATGCACACAGAAACAAGCTGAACTGAATGATGGTTTAAAAATAGATCAGACACCTTATTTCACCTTCTTTCTTTCAAAATGCCCAGAGAAAAGTTCTCTAAAAAGCCATCAGATAACCTTCAAACTCACAGCGCCCACACACTGAGACAGAGGGATTAGACTCAAATCTGGCTCAAAGGTTAATTGGAGGCGAGGGTTCAAAATGCCTCACAACTAAAGGTCATAAACACCAGAGTCACAAGTGCAAGTAAACATTTCTACTCTGACCTTCTCTTTCTCTCTCTCACACTCTTTCATACACACACACAAACATCAAAGAGTGGTAATCTCTTGCCTCATGTCTACCATGCTTGTTGCTCTGAGCAGCAGTGGTAAGAGAAATGTCAAACAGGTCAGATCTGGCAGCATATGCAGGTGCTGAGCATCACTGCATCCATCACACTATGGAACCACCCTGGGTCCTAGATGGCAACCACCCAGGCAGGAAACTGGTCTATTTCCACATCTCGAAAGTATCAATCTGTCTGCTACAGCTAGGTGATATGTAGGTGTCCCCTTGTCTTTATTCTTTATTACCAAAAGTGAACAGAAGATGCCATGAAGAATGAAGACATGAGGAAGAAGAATGAGAAGCTGAACAAAATTGTAATGTCCAAAAGATGAACAATGCAATGTTTAATTCATGACCAAGTTGAATTCCTGTTAGTTTGGGTGTTTGTGGCATTACGATCACAGCCTCACTTACAACTGCGCTTGTACACTGCAGTTTTTAATCACACAGTCCGTCTGAGTTCTTGTGGCAAAAGGGGGACTGAGACAATATTAGGCAGGCGGTCACAATGATGGCTGATCGGTGTATCTTGGTAAAGGTGAAATGCTCATTAACATGGATTTTAATAAACTGGGGAACAAACAATGAGTTTGCATGCATAGAAGACATCTTAGCTTTTTCCTACAATTCATGAAAAACAGGAATGAAAACAAAAGTGCTGCATTCATACTTTTGGTGAGTATAATTTCTGGGCAAAATCAAGAATGTGTAGCCATAATGTCTATGAGTACTCACATGTACAGGAATGAAAGAAAGGACATGTAGAATATTCAATCATATATTTATGATTTGTATGCAAGTAGTGAAAATACTGTAAACAGTCAACTACTCCACATGTCACTGTTTGAATTTATTATCACAATTTAATTCTGTCTGTCACAGAGCACTTTCACTGGATGCAAATATCATCTCTTCTCCTTATTATTAACTGACTGAAAGGTCAGTGTGTCTTCCTCAATCAGTGCAAAACCTATACCTGTTATTGTTGCACATGGAGGAAAAGCACACATGCACTTGGAGCACAATTACAACATTTCCCGCTGAATAAGGCCTGTATATTTGGCAGGATACAGAATCCATTGGAGAGAAAGAAAATAAACATGACAGAACATCATCCATTAGCAATTTAGCCTGAAAAACTGTTCCATTTTTGCCTGCTCCTTCCCACTTATAGTACAGTTCTGAGCTGGACACACATCAGAATCATGGTCACAGTAGCTGAAATGCTGCCTCTCTCCCATGTTTCCACAGAGATTGTTGTGATTTTGAATTCAAAGAAGAGAGAAAACGAGGGAAGAAAATGCATGAGAAGAAGAAAGGGGGAACAAGAGTGATGAAGAAGCCTAGGGTGCATGAGACTGAAGTGTGTACGTCAACTTAAGTGCTATACGAGGTCTGTCCGTAAAGTATCGTACCTTTTTATTTTTTCAAAAACTATATGGATTTCATTCATATGTTTTTTACGTCAGACATGCTTGAAACCTCGTGCGCATGCGTGAGTTTTTCCAGCCTGTCGGTGACGTCATTCGCTGTGAGCACGCCTTGTGGAAGGAGTGGTCCCGCCCCCTCGTCGGATTTTCATTGTCTGGAAATGGCGGAATGAAAAGGACTTTTTTTCCATCAGAAATTTTTCAGAAGCTGTTAGAGACTGGCACCTGGAAACCATTCGAAAAATTTTCTGGCTTTCAGTGAAAATTTTACGGGCTTCACAGAGAATAAGGACTTTAACTACAGGTTTAAGGACCCCTTTAAAGGACGGTCGGTGCGCCGCGCTGCGAGCTGCGACGATGCGGCACAAACCACTGGATCTTTCTAAGCTGATGGCTCTGTGGATACGAGACCGTCGTGTGCTCTTTCTCTGGTTATCACAAGACCTGGACATCAGCCATTTTCCGGCAGATTTCACTTTTAACAAGAGATTTTGTCATGGAAAGCGCGGAGGCTTCGCGCGTCACGACCGATTCGCTGATGAAGCGAGACAAAGGAACACCTCCGTTCGGCGTGTTAGAGGACAAGTGGACATGTCTATCTCGGCTTTCAGTGCTTACCAGTCGAGTGAGTATAAAAGAACTTGTGGAGAGCTGGACATGTCCAAACTTGTCTCTCTAACACTCCGAACGGAGGTGTTCCTTTGTCTCGCTTCATCAGCGAATGGTCGTGACACGCGAAGCCTCCGCGCGGCTTTCCATGACAAAATCTCTTGTTAAAAGTGAAATCTGCCGGAAAATGGCTGATGTCCAGGTCTTGTGATAACCAGAGAAAGAGCACACGACGGTCTCGTATCCACAGAGCCATCAGCTTAGAAATGATCCAGTGGTTTGTGCCGCATCGTCGCAGCTCGCAGCGCGGCGCACCGACCGTCCTTTAAAGGGGTCCTTAAACCTGTTAAAGTCCTTATTCTCTGTGAAGCCCGTAAAATTTTCACTGAAAGCCAGATAAATTTTCGAATGGTTTCCAGGTGCCAGTCTCTAACAGCTTCTGAAAAATTTCTGATGGAAAAAAAGTCCTTTTCATTCCGCCATTTCCAGACAATGAAAATCCGACGAGGGGGCGGGACCACTCCTTCCACAAGGCGTGCTCACAGGCGAATGACGTCACCGACAGGCGTGGAAAAACTCACGCATGCGCACGAGGGTTCAAGCATGTCTGACGTAAAAACATATGAATGAAATCCATATAGTTTTTGAAAAAATAAAAAGGTACGATACTTTACGGAGACCTCGTGTATGTGCTACAACAAACTCAAGCCACCTGACAATGGCACTGAAATCAACTGTAAGTACACTTCCTAATTCTGAACACAAATCCTGCAGGATTTTCACGTGTCAACACTAAAACACTTTTGCACTTAGTGTAAGAGGCTTGTTCAATTACTGATGAGTTTGGGGAATGAATTTAAAGAAACAACAACATACATTTAAGATTAATCACACAATTACTGTGCTTTTGAAGTAATTAAATATATGAGAATCATCAGTTATAATACAACCCCAATTCCAATGAAGTTGGGGCGTTGTGTAAAATGTAAATTAAAACAGAATACAATGATCTGCAAATCCTCTTCAACCTATATTCAACTGAATACACCACAAAGACAAGATATTTAATGTTCAAACTGATGAACTTTATTGTTTTTGGCAATATTTGCTCATTTTGAAATGGATACCTGCAACAAATTTCAAAAAGCTGGGGACAGTTGTATGTTTACCACTGTGCTACATCACCTTTCCTTCTAACAACACTCAATAAGCATTTGGGAACTGAGGACACTGATGATTGGGTATAAAAGGAGAATCCCCAAAAGGCTCGGCCGTTCACAAGCAAAGATGGGGCGAGGATCACCACTTTGTGAACAACTGCATGAAAAAATAGTCCAACAGTTTAAGAACAATGTTTCTCAATGTTCAATTGCAGGAATTTAGGGATTCCATCATCTACAGTCCATAATATAATCAGAAGATTCAGAGAATCTACAGAACTTTCTACATGTAAGCAGCAAGGCCGTAAACCAACATTGAATGTCCGTAACCTTCGATCCCTCAGGCAGCACTGCATTAAAAACTGACATCATTGTATAAAGGATCTTACCACGTGGGCTCAGGAACACTTCAGAAAAACACTGTCAGTTAACACAGTTCATTGCTACAAGTGCAAGTTAAACTCTACCATGCAAAATGAAAGCCAAACATCAACAACATCCAGAAACGCCGCTGCCTTCTCTGGGCCCGAGCTCATTTGAAATGGACAGATGCAAAGTGGAAAAGTGTGCTGTGGTCTGATGAGTTCACATTTCAAATTGTTTTTGGAAATCATGGACATCGTGTCCTCTGGACAAAAGAGGAAAAAGACCATTCAGATTGTTACCAGCGCAAAATTCAAAAGCCAGCATCTGTGATGGTATGGGGGTGTGTTAGTGCCTATGACATGGACAACTTACACACCTGTGATGGCAACATCGATGCTGAAAGGTACATCCAGGTTTTGGAGCAACGCATGCTGCCATCCAAGCAACGTCTTTTTCAGGGACGTCCCTGCTTATTTCAGCAAGACAATGCCAAGCCACATTCTGCACGTGTTACAACAGTGTGGCTTTGTAATAAAAGAATGCAGGTACTAGTCTGGCCTTCAGTCCAGACCTGTTGCCCATTGAAAATGTGTGGCGCATTATGAAGCGCAAAATATGACAACTGAGACCCCGGACTGTTGAACAACTGAAGTCGTACATCAAGCAAGAATGGGAAAGAATTCCACTTACAAAGCTTCAACAATTAGTGTCCTCAGTTCCCAAACGCTTACTGAGTGTTGTTAGAAGGAAAGGTGATGTAACACAGTGGCAAACATACAACTGTCCCAGCTTTTTTGAAATGTGTGGCAGGCATCTATTTCAAAATGAGCAAATATCTGCACAAAACAATTGATCAGTTTGAACATTAAATATCTTGTCTTTGTGGTGTATTCAATTGAATATAAATCATTACCTCCGCCAAGGAGGTTATGTTTTCACGTTTGTTTGTTTGTCTGTTTGTCAGCAGGATAACTCAAAACGTTTTGAACGGATTCTGATTTGTGGAGTGGTTGGAAATGACAAGAGGAACAAATGATTAAATTTTAGTGGTGATCACGATCAGGATCCCGATGCTAACGCATTAGCATGTCTATGGCATTTTCAATGTTAAAAGTTAGCATTAAGCAGTTGCAGCTGTCATCACGTTTGGGTGCATTTGTTTTCAAATTGTAATATTTCTTGAATTTATTTTTGTTTATATACACTCAACAATTGGTGCACTAATCATGGTGTCTAATCAGCATCTTGATATGGCACACCTGTGAGGTGGGATGGATTATCTCAGCAAAGGAGAGTGCTCACTATCACAGATTTAGACTGGTTGTGAACAATATTGAGGGAAATGGTGATATTGTGTATGTGGAAAAAATTTTAGATCTTTGAGTTCATCTCATACAAAATGGGAGCAAAACCAAAAGTGTTGCGTTTCTATTTTTGTTGAGTGTATAAGGGTGTATGTGTTGCCTGATATTAATTTTAAATATTTTACTACTTTTCATGCTACTTTTGTTATCAGTTCTGAAATTGTTTACCCCGAGCTCTTTGAGTTCATCTCATACAAAATGGGAGCAAAACCAAAAGTGTTGCGTTTATATTTTTGTTGAGTGTATTAATAATCTAATGATAATTATACTCGTATACAATTTTAGAGAAAAAGACAAAAAGAAATAGATCACTGTGCCAAGGAGGGAATCTCTTTAGGGTCAGTGACCCTATGGCCTTGTTTAGAGAAGTGTTTCATAAATGTTAAAAAATTCATATATTTGCAGTTTAGTTGAATAATAATTGAATTTTGTCTCTTATTGTTTTTGTCTATAAGCACATGCAATATCAATATCAGTGCTCAGATGACAGTAGCTTCTGGGAAAGGTGCAAGTTGCAGTAAACTGTGATGCCAAGCGCTAAGGATACATGCTATCCAGTCACAGCAGATGAAACTTTTTTTACTACTGAGCAAACATCACTGTTAGACTTTTTTAGGTTCAATGATTCCACAGCGTGTAGATGTTATGGTGTCAGTGACCCCATGGCCTTGGTGGAGGTTTGCACTCTCTGAGTGCTTCTAGTTGTATTCTGTTTTTATTTACATTTTACACAACGTTCCAACTTCATTGGAATTGGGGTTGTAAACGGTGCAGCTTTATGGAGATCAAGCTGCTTTTTCCAGCCTTCTTTCGCCCCAGTGACGATGCCATCCTTCCTTAACATCTGGAAGCCAGAGCAGCTTTGCAACATTGTTATTTTTCATTGGCAAGTTAGTATTTAGACTGAACAATTTTAGTGAAGAATAATGTCACAATTTTGTGATTGTAACCCTGACCAATGATTTTACAAGAATGAACTCTTTTTTCAGCCAAACTGTAAAATATGCACAGTCTAAACCTCCAAATGTCACATTTAACTTAACAATAGTCCTTCAGTATGCTGGATGTATTTCATTACTAGAAGAGAAAACTGTTCTGGCAAAAGTTTGCAGTTGTTTTTTACAGGTCAAATCTGGGAGCAAGCACTGGTGCTGTCCTTTGTCACATCCATGACACTACAGAACGACCTTGGGTCCTGGATGGCAGACAGTGGTCCATTTCCACATCTCTAAAGTAATCATCTATCTGCTGCAGCCAGGTGAAATGTGGCTGTCCCTTTGTCCTTCTCCACTTACTGGGGTCCCCAACACTTGGGCACCTGCGTGCTGGATCATGCACAGGAAAATGGGCCACATGGCCAAAATGTCGAAACTGACACTCCCTCACAGTGCAAGTGATACGTCGTCATCTTAGTCTCTCTGAGTAACCGCTTGTTTGACACAGTCATTTCAGCGGTACCCAAGGATCCTTCAAAGAGTCCTAGTACCCAGACTTTCTTTGAGGGAGGTGATGATCTTGTTGGGGCTTTGGGAAGCGTTTAAGAAGCGTTGGGGCTTCAGACCAGACCAGCCTGACCGGAAAATCACTAAGTGCCCTTGGGCAAGGTCCTTAATCCCCAAGCTGCTCCCGGTGTGTAGTGAGCGCCTTGCATGGCAGCATCTTGACATCTGTGTGTGAGTGTGTCTGTGTGAATGGGTGAATGCGAAGCATCACTGTAAAGTGTTTTGAGCGTCTGATATAGATGGAAAAGTGTTATATAAATGCAGACCATTTACCATTTCTTTCCTACACTTGGAAAAAAGTTACACTGAAGATTTAATTTAGCATTTTGAAGAATAGTTCTGTCTCAAAATATGAAAAAAAAAAACAAACATAAATGGATTCTGACTTCTCCTTTGTAATTATATGATATTTGGTGATACTGCCTAATGCAACCATCACTTCATGGGTATCCTATCTTGCATTCCACCACAGCATGACATTAATACCCTCTAACATCTCTAAATTAACTGTTATGGCGAATATTCATGAAGGAGAACTGACGTTCAGTCATGTTGTGGGTATTTATGAAACCTCACCATCGTTGAGGTGAAGGTTTGGAATTTTAACTAACTCCTTCAAAATTTGATGCCTATGTCATTTCTATTTTAAGACAATTATGGTTATGGTTGGTTCCTTGTGTTATATCCTTGCATCTTTCACAAAATCTGTTTTTATTGGTAAGTTTTAGTTAAAGACACCAGTTTTTACAGTTTACAGATAGTTGTGTATGAAAACCCCCAATATGGAAGGAATTTTAACCAGGGTTGAGCTCAGAAAGAGGGAGTAAACTGCATCATAATAAATGAGGGAGACGGCTGCTTATGCAAACTATATTCACAAGGGAAACACGAGAATGTAATAAAAACAGCATTGTGGTGATAATGATGCACTCGTGATGCAGTGATAAATTAGCTGGGTGTGAAAGAACATTTGTAAGCAAATTTTGTGTGTAATGTTATTAACATTTTGTATGTTTTGTAGTTTTTGTATTGTGTGTCATGACACTGTTACACTGCCTTGTTTTTATATTGTTGGACTGACATAATTAGCTGTATTTCTAGATCCTCCTGTTTTTGATGAGATCAAATGGCGAATGAGAAGGTCATACAGGTGAGATTTTAGCTTGTAAAAAAACACTTGAGACTTCACTGGTTGACCTGCCAGAATAAAAGATCTAAACATACAGTAGGAATTAAAATTCCAATGCGTGGACTCACGGTGAGCTGTCCTGGAGTATTCCGTCTGTGGACCATCAGCAGACTGAGTTGAGGAAGCTGAGGACACACTGGAGCTCCGTACAAAGCCAAAGGCTGCTAGACGGGCAGGTGGGAGGCGATTGGTGCTGAAGCCTGGGGGGCGTAGGCCCGACTGACTTCCTTTAGGAAGCAGAGGCCTGGAAGCAGGTGCTTGGGGCTGGGATGTCACTGGAGCAGCAGCAGGATGGGTGAAAACCTGGTCTTCTGCTGAAAAAATAGAGAATGGAGACTAAGAAGACCTCTTTATTATGCAGTAGGTCAGTGAGAAGAACAAGAAGTAATAATAGTATACAGGAGGTGTATTTAACAGAACAGAATACAGTATAGGCAGAAGAAATACAAACCATAAAAGCAAGCACCTCCAATCAAAATAAATCAACACAAGTTTCATTGAATCCTTGTGTTGTATGAGCGTCAAAAATTACTCACCACAATGGTTAATCTCAGAGAATATCCACTAAATGATCTTTTTCAACTTGAAGTGAATGACTTTTCCTAAAATGAGTCAATCTCAATAGCATTCAGTTCTGGTTACTTCCCACTCACTGACTGAAATAGTCTGACTTCATGCCCAAGAAGACAACCATCAACCGCACCCCTCAGTGTTCAGTGATCTTCTTTGTTGAGTCCTTGCATGGACTTAGTCATGAGTAAGGCTGTGGAGTCCAGCAATTTGGATGCCTTTCTCAGTAAGAGAAGATTCACTGACATTGACTCTGTGGAAGATGCTGTTATCTTTGTGGAATCAATGGATGCCTTAATTGTGGCATTTAAGAAACTGACTGTGTAGATGGAGTGTTTGGAATTGCAGTTGTCCTGAAAGACTTTAAATGACAGCCTGGAGTTAGCCATCAGAATGTATCTCCTTCTGGTGAAAGAATCAAACTTATAAAGAAAGAGGAGAAGTGTGGCTACATCCAGAGATGTGTGTGGTATCTGTTCTGGAAACCCTCCTGTCCTGTGCACCAGCAACATTTCCTGTATGTTCATTTTGTGAATTGTTTTGTAATTTATGTCTGTAGCATGGCCCAAGCACAGGGTTACCCCTTTGAGTCTGGTCTGCTTGAGGTTTCTTCCTCAGAGGGAGTTTTTCCTTACCACTGTTGCTGTGGGGGTTGGTAAGGTTAGACCTTACTTGTGTGAAGTGCCTTGAGGCAACTTTGTTGTGATTGGCACTATATAAATGGAAATAAATTGACATTAAAATTGAAATTACAAAGATTAAATTGCCTCTAATATAACATTCATGCCACTGGGAGCTCAGCCATTGAGGCTGAGAGATGCCTTCTTACTGTCTTCCTCTATCAGTGTGAGACCTGGATGCTAACCTTGGATCTAACACAATGCTTTAATGTTTTTGGTGTACAGGTCATTATGGAAGATCCTTGGGTACCACTGGAGGACGTCTGTTATTTATGGACACTCAAGTTATGAGTACTGCTTCCATTATGAGATAACTTCAGCTGGAACATGGCCGCGTGGTACGTTTCTCTGTGCATAACATGACGTCTCACACACACACACACACACACACACACACACACACACACACAACACACACACACACACACACACACACACAACACACACAGAAAGAAACTACATTTACTACTGAATGAACACAGACAAAACTAAACATTCTTATGTGCAGCATCTTCCCTCTATGACATCACACATGACTCAAGTTCACAAAGTAAAAACACTTTCAGACAAAAATAAAAATAAACATGAATTCAGAACAATGTTTGTGAATAGGGAATGAAGAGGTTACAAAAATGCTGCAGATGGGCATTCAAATCCAGCTGTACAATTTGGTATGTGTGTTAAAATCATAATGATTTTAAAGCCTCCATTAACATTGCATGTGTTCAAAATCTATTATTATGTCACTTGAATTATTCATTCCGAGAGTACTCTGGTAGCTGTGGGCAGATATTTTGTAGGGGAAGGTTTTTGCATGAGGAACAAATTATTTTATGATGATTCAAATCTATGTTCAGATTTGAGAATATTTTCTTGATGGCCATTTTCCACACATAAGACTCTTGTGATTTACCTGTGAATAACGTTATACACCAGGTAAATTGTCACCAAGGTTCAACCATTTTACAAGATCAGTTGGATTTGGATTGTGGTAGCTCACCTAATTTACACTTCCATGTATTCATTTCATTAGCATTTTTAGTATCTCTGGCCATATTTTAATAATATGTTATAGACTATGTTGTGTGGGCCGCTGAAGAGGAGGTACTGCTGGCCCACCACCACCAGAGGGCGCCCTGCCTGGAGTGCGGGCTCCAGGCACCAGAGGGCGCCGCCGCCTTACGAGAGCAGTCAGGGTGACAGCTGTCACCCATTACTGGACACAGCTGACTCCACTCAACACGGGGGTATATCATCAGGACGGCGTCTCCACCTCAGTGCCGAGATATCGCCTTAAGACTGAGGTAACGTTCTCTGCATTCATATTCTGAATAACCAGCTAAGACTTGTAAACCTTTTCAGGACTGCTGACTACTAATAGCTAAATTGCTTGGATAAGTACTCACCTTCCTGCTATATATTGTCAAGAGGTGGAGGCGGCTTCTCCCCTCTCCGTTACTGGGTGCTGTCGCATCCACATCTGTGTGTTGCTTGCTCTCTCCCGCCAGCAGTACCGGATCCGACGAGCGGAGGCAGTGGCCACCTGGGAATTCGGGACTTGGCGGTTCCAGTATTTCCAGGGTTCGGTGGCAGAGGAGATCTGGGTGGTTCCGGTTCGACTGAGACGGACGTCTCCTACCTTCGAGCCTGCCCACACGACACCAGCGGATTCGACCCCAAATTGTTATTGTTGTATTCGTTGTGCTCGTTTCACAACAGTAAAACTTGTTGTTCACCTTCCTCCATTGTCTGTTCATTACGCCCCCTGTTGTGGGTCCGTGTACCTACACTTTCACAACAGGATATCTCGGCCAGCGTCATGGACCCCGAGGGGCGTCAACCGGCTGTTGAACGGCCAATGGAAGACCAAGGCGCGTCGGCGGCTTCGGGAGGGGTAATCGGTGAGTTGCAGCGGATCCTCACCGCTTTCACCTCTCGGATCGATTTAATGACCGAGCAGCACGTTCTCCTAAACCGCAGGGTGGAGGCTCTCGCCGCACAAGTGGAGGCGCGCCCTCCGGGTGCCGCTGCGGCTCTCCCTCCCGAGGACCCTGCGCGTGAAAGTGACGTTCCACTGGTCGTTCAACGGTCCCTTCCTCCGTCCCCAGAAGCATACATAAGCCCTCCAGAACCGTACGGAGGCTGTGTGGAGACGTGCGCGGATTTTCTGATGCAGTGTTCGCTCGTCTTCGCACAGCGTCCCGTGATGTACGCGACTGATGCTAGCAAAGTAGCTTATGTAATAAATCTGCTTCGCGGGGAGGCACGCGCTTGGGCTACAGCGCTCTGGGAGCAGCATTCACGGCTCCTTCATACATACGATGGGTTTGTACGGGAGCTCAGAACGGTGTTCGACCATCCCAACAGAGGAGAGTCCGCTTCAACCGCACTACTGTCAATGAGACATGGGCGTCGGAGGCGCAGCTGCCTATGCAGTCACCTCCGCATCGCGGCGGCGAGATCCGGCTGGAATAGCACGCCCTCCGCGCCGCCTTTGTAAACGGACTGTCACTGGTCCTAAAAGAGCACCATTGGGGTGGCGAAGGACGAACCGCGGGACTTAGATGGGCTAATCGATTTGGTCATACGACTCGACAACCGGTTAGAAGAACGCCGTCGGGAACGAGGCGAAGGGCGTGGCCAGGCACGCGTCGCCCTCTCCCTTCCGTGGCCGATCGAGCTCCGCCCTCACCCCACGCTCCTCTTTTCCTGCGCTCCGTGCGCATATGGCTCCCCCTGCTGACGAAGCTATGGACACGAGCAGGGCAACATTTAGGGCACCTGGAGCACAAAGGAGGCGGGCCCACGGAGCTTGTTTTGTTTGTGGCTCGAGTGAGATCTCGCAAACGACTGCACGAGCGGTTAAACTCCAACGCCCCGCCCCTAGAGACTGGGCCAGGGGTGGGCCAAAACATTCACGTGGGACACACCCACATTGCCACACGACTCCCAGTCACGATCCTGTTGATGGGATTCAACCCTGAAGGCCCCAGCACCTGGTGGACACGGGCTCTTAGGGGTAATCTGCTGGACAGCAGAAAATGGGCGAGGGAGAGAGGGCCTCCCTCTGTGGTGGCTCTTACCTCGCGCTGTGCAGGTTCTGGGGTGGGGCAGCTAGATGGGCTCCCTACATCCCACCAATCACGCATAAGACACCTCCAGTAACTCTGGTGGTGTCAGGTAACCACCGGAGGTGATCGGTTCTTTGTGACTCAGGCCACCGCCTGTGGGTTTTGGGTGTTTCCCTGGATGCTAAAACACAATCCCCGGATTGATTGGCCGTCCGGGGTAGTGGTTTCAGTGGAGCGAACCCTGCCATCGGGAGTGTCTAGGTTCCGCGGTTCCTCCGGCTCCCAAGCTAAGGAGGAGGTCCCGAGTCCCGCCCAATCTGAAGGCGGTGCCGGCGGAGTACCATGACCTCGCTGACGTGTTCAGCAAGGATCTGGCTCTCACGCTTCCTCCCCACCGCCCGTATGATTGTGCCATTGATTTGGTTCAGGCAGTGAGTTCCCGTCCAGTAGGCTGTACAACCTCTCACGGCCGGAACGTGAGATCAATGGAGACCTACATCCGGGACTCATTAGCTGCCGGGTTGATCCGGAATTCCACCTCTCCGATGGGTGCTGGTTTTCTTTTTTGTGGGTAAAAAAGATGGCGGGCTTCGTCCATGCATGATTATAGGGGGTTGAACGAAATCACGGTTCGCAATCGATACCCGTTTGCCCCTTGTTGGATTCGGTGTTCACCCCCTTGCATGGAGCCAAGATCTTCCCCAAGCTTGATCTTAGGAATGCGTATCATTTGGTTCGGATCCGGAAGGGAGACGAATGGAAGACGGCATTTAACACCCGTTGGGCCATTTTGAGTACCTGGTCATGCCGTTCGGTCTCACTAATGCTCCCGCGACTTTCCAAGCGTTGGTAAACGATGTCTTGCGGGACTTCCTGCACCGGTTCGTCTTCGTGTATCTGGACGATATACTCATCTTTTCCCCGGATCCTGAGACTCATGTCCGGCATGTCCGTCAGGTTCTGCAGCGGGTTGTTGGAGAACCGCCTGTTTGTGAAGGGCGAGAAGTGTGAATTCCACCGCACTTCTTTGTCCTTCCTGGGTTTATCATCTCCTCCAACTCCGTCGCCCCAGATCCGGCCAAGGTTGCGGCGGTGAGAGATTGGCCCCAACCCACAAGCCGTAGGAAGCTGCAACAGTTCCTCGGCTTTGCTATTTCTACAGGAGGTTCATTAAGGGCTACAGTCAGGTAGTTAGCCCCCTGACAGCCACTGACCTCACCAAAAGGTCCCCTTCACCTGGTCGGATCGGTGCGAAGCCGCGTTCAAGGAGTTGAAACGGCGCTTTTTCGTCTGCACCAGTTCTGGTGCAGGCCCGATCCCAGCCGCCAGTTAGTGGTTGAAGTGGATGCCTCGGACTCAGGGATAGGAGCGGTGCTCTCCAGAGCGGGAAGACCGATAAGGTTCTCACCCGTGTGCCTATTTTTTCCCGCAGGTTGACCCCGCTGAACGGAACTATGACGTCGGCCAATCGGGAACTCCTAGCTGTGAAAGAGGCCCTCGAAGAGTGGAGACATCTGTTGGAGGGAACAGCCGTGCCATTCACGGTTTTCACTGACCATCGGAACCTGGAGTACATCAGGACCGCCAAGCGGCTGAACCCCAGGCAAGCCCGCTGGTCACTGTTCTTTGGCCGTTTTGACTTCCGGATTACCTACCGTCCCGGGACCAGAATCAACGATCGGATGCATTGTCCCGGGTGCACGAAGACGAAGTCAAAACGGAACCGTCGGATCCCCCGGATCCCATCATCCCGGAGTCCGCTATCGTGGCCGCCCTCACCTGGGACGTGAGAAGACCGTCCGGGAGGCCCTGACCCGTGACCCGGACCCCGGAAACGGACCAAAAAACAGACTGTTACGTCCCACCAGAAGCTAGGGCTGCAGTCCTGGACTTCTGTCACGGTTCCAAACTCTCCTGTCACCCTGGGGTGCGAAGAACCGTGACAGTCGTCCGGCAACGCTTCTGGTGGGCATCCCTGGAGGCCGACGTCCGGGACTACGTCCAGGCCTGTACCACCTGTGCCAGGGGCAAGGCCGCCATAGAAAGACCTCAGGGCAGCTACAGCCACTGCCCGTGCCTCATCGCCCCTGGTCCCACATCGGCCTGGACTTTGTCACGGGTCTCCCGCCGTCCCAGGGAAACACCGTCGTCTTCACGATAGTGGAACCGTTTCTCCAAGGCGGCCCACTTCGTGGCCCTCCCGAAGCTCCCAACGGCCCAGGAGACAGCGGACCTCCTGGTCCACCACGTCGTCCGTCTGCATGGAATACCATCAGACATCGTCTCCGATCGTGGTCCCCAGTTCACCTCGCACGCTGGAGGAGCTTCTGCCGGGAACTGGGGGGCCACGGTCAGCCTTTCATCCGGGTTATCACCCCCAGACCAACAGGCAAGCAGAGCGGGCCAACAAGAATTGGAGCAGACTCTACGCTGTGTGACAGCCGCGCACCCGACGGCCTGGAGTACCCACCTGGCCTGGATCGAGTACGCCCACAACAGCCAAGTGTCATCAGCCACCGGCCTCCATCCCGTTTGAGGTGTGCTTGGGGTATCAGCCCCCCTTGTTTCCGGTGGTCGAGGGAGAGGCGGTGTGCCCTCGGTCCAGGCCCACCTACGGAAGTGCCGTCGGGTGTGGCGTGCCGCCCGCTCTGCTTTGTTGAGGATGCCCAGGACGAGGGCGAAGAACCATGCAGACCGGCGGCGGGCCCCGGCCCCAAGTATCGTCCTGGGCAGGAAGTGTGGTTGTCCACCAAGGACATTCCCTTCAAGTGGACTCCCCCAAACTCCAAGAACGATACATTGGTCCCTTCACAACTCCTCAAGGTCATCAATCCCGCCGCAGTGAGGCTCCAGCTTCCGGCCACTCGCTGCGGATTCATCCAGTTTTTCATGTCTCCCGGATAAAACCCATTCCACCCTCACCCCTCTGCACCCCGGGTCCGGCACCACCTCCGGCCCGGATCATCGACGGGGAACCGGCTTGGACCGTGCGCCGGGTCCTCGACGTCCGTCGGATGGGCCGGGGTGTTCAGTGCCTGGGGGACTGGGAGGGGTACGGCCCCGAAGAACGCTCCTGGGTGAAGAAGGGCTTCATCCTGGACCCGGCCCTCCTGGCCGACTTGTACCGTCGCCATCCGGACAAGCCAGGTCGTGCGCCAGGAGGCGCCCGTTGAGGGGGGGGTCCTGTTGTGTGGGCCGCTGAAGAGGAGGTTACTTGCTGGCCCACCACCACCAGAGGGCGCCCTGCCTGGAGTGCGGGCTCCAGGCACCAGAGGGCGCCGCCGCCTTACGGAGCAGTCAGGGTGACAGCTGTCACCCATTACTGGACACAGCTGACTCCACTCAACACGGGGGTATATCATCAGGACGGCGTCTCCACCTCAGTGCCGAGATATCGCCTTAAGACTGAGGTAACAGTTCTCTGCATTCATATTCTGAATAACCAGCTAAGACTTGTAAACCTTTTCAGGACTGCTGACTACTAATAGCTAAATTGCTTGGATAAGTACTCACCTTCCTGCTATATATTGTCAAGAGGTGGAGGCGGCTTCTCCCCTCTCCGTTACTGGGTGCTGTCGCATCCACATCTGTGTGTTGTTGCTCTCTCCCCGCCAGCAGTACCGGATCCGACGAGCGGAGGCAGTGGCCACCTGGGAATTCGGGACTTGGCGGTTCCAGTATTTCCAGGGTTCGGTGGCAGAGGAGATCTGGGTGGTTCCGGTTCGACTGAGACGGACGTCTCCTACCTTCGATCCTGCCCACACGACACCAGCGGATTCGACCCCAAATTGTTAATTGTTGTATTCGTTGTGCTCGTTTCACAACAGTAAAACTTGTTGTTCACCTTCCTCCATTGTCCGTTCATTACGCCCCCTGTTGTGGGTCCGTGTACCTACACTTTCACAACAGACTATAACAGCACACGCTCATTTTGGGTGTGTCTACCTCATTTTTGCTATTTGCACAGTACACGGTCTGAGTACAAAGAAGAACCAGGTGCATTCCACACACTGCTATTTGGAAAGCATACTCAAATGGGTGGCTTTCTGGCGAGTTAAAAAAAATCTGCAGTGATGCTTCAGAGTTCATTAGCAGACGGTAGTCACCAGTGCACCCTGAGGTGAAGCAGTATGGTGAAATAGTGTTTTTCCATGAGCGCACTTTTATTTCATTTAATTGCTGCTTTCATTTCTGTTTGATTGTGTAAGGTGCTTATGTAAGGTGCATCTGAATAATGCATTGTGCAAATACCACAAATACTCTCTACTGGACTTTAGACTACATTTTTACTGGTCTACTGCATGAACACTTTGTTCTTACTCACGGCAGCAATCCATCTGCACTGCACCTGACCACACATCATTTTTTAGACCAGCATGTCCATGGAAAATGAGCAGAAGTGGAACTAGCAATTTAAAAAATGTGAAATCACAAGGGCAGCAGGCGTACCATAACACTTGCATTTCCCTGTGCCCTGCTTTGTGCCAGGTGGAAGATGGAGTTCCTTATCTTTGTTGTGATACACCAAACTATATTACAGCTTTTACACAAGCTAGGATAGAAACCCTGGCAGAAGATTCATATAATTCTTCACTATTTTGATATTTTGGTTTCTATTTCCCAGTATACGTCTTATTCTGCCAGTCACTCACTCTCACTCATCTTCAACTGCTTATCCAGGATCAGGTCGCCAGGGCAACAGCTCCAGCAGGGAACCCCAAACTTTCCTATTAACCACATTAACCACCTGACTGGGGGATCCTGAGGCGTTCCCAGGCCAGTGTGGAGATATAATCTCTCCACCTAGTCCTGAGTCTTCCCCGGGGTCTCTTCCCAGATGGACATGCCTGGATGCGCTGGTCGTTTTGACCGTTGGGCTTTTTCTGTAATTATTGTATGGCTTTTGCCTTACAATATAAAGCGCCTTGGGGCAACTGTTGCTGTGATTTGGTGCTATATAAATAAAATTGATTTGATTTGATTTGATTTGGAACACCACTCTCGGGAGGTGCCCATGGGGCATCCTAACCAGATGCCCCGAACCACCTCAACTGCTCCCTTCAACGCGGAAGGAGCAGAGCTTGACTCCGAGCTCCCCACAGATGACCGAACTTCTCACCCTATCTCTAAGGGAGACACCAGCCCACCCTCCTGAGGAAGCCCATTTGGCCACTTGTACCCGCAATCGAGTTCTTTCAGTCATGACTCAACCCTCACGACCATAGATTGAGAGTAGGAACGAAGACTGACCAGTACATCGAGTGCTTCATCTTTTGGCTCAACTCACTTTTCATCAACAACAGTACGGCAGAGCGAATGCAATATCGCCCCTGCTTGCACCAATTCTCCGGCCAATCTCATGCTCCAGTTTCCCCCTCACTCGTGAACAAGACCCCGAGGTATTTGAACTCCTCACTTGGGGAAAGATCTCATTCTCTACCCAGAGTAGGGGAATCCATCGGTTTTCCTGCCTGAGAACCATGGCCTCGAGATTTTAGAGGTGCTGACCCTCATCTCTAGAGCCTCACGCGGCCCTCAGCTCTGAAACCACTTATTCTGCAATTAACAAAATATAAATAACATCAGCTTACTGATATGTATCGAAACTTCACTAAATGATCAATTGTTTCACATTGACTTGTTGAGCAGACATATTTTTATTTATTATTTTAATGGAAGAGGCGTGTATTCTTTTGTTTGCGCTTTTATGCATGTGACTACTACATGTGCCTCGACGCCTACAAAATTATTAAGCTCGTCCCACGTACCACATACAGAATGTTCAACATAATCACATTTATTTCCCCCATGACGTCATTAATAAGCAAGCGCACACAATAACCTGCTTCTGGATGAGTCTGTTCCTGCTTGCAGACTGGGCTACCAGTGACTGTTTCTCTTTTGCCAACACAACCACAATATGGGGACAGTATATGTAAACACACATGGTGTTTGTGGATGGGCTTGTGTCAAGCACTGATATATAAATATTATATAAACATTATTAATGAAGTCATCCAATCTGCCGAAAAGTTGCAGTTATTGAACTAAACTGACAGGAACAGGATATCAAAGCTGGATTAGGCGAGAAACAAAAAATAAAGAAAATATGCTGAGAGGAAATGAAAGATAAAAGCTGGAATTAACAAAAGAAAGAGAGGATAAACAGTAATCACAGCAGCATAGTTTGGAACCGCAGTCAGCAAGGGGAGAACTCATCGTCTCTGTAATCTTATTGCTTCCAACAGCAAAAGATGAAATGTGCAGGCATGAACAACCATGCGCACACACAACACACACACACACACACCACACACACACACACACACACACACACCACACACACACACACACACACACACACCACACACACACACACACACACAACACACACACACACATGCACTTCCACCCAGGCAGTGAACAATCCCTAACAGGCCTAGGATAGAACCCCCATCTCAGCTACACCAGCCTTCAGCACGAAGTCCAGATCCTGTGCAGAAGCAGAGCTTTATCTCCTGCTGGCTGCAGAGATCAAGCCTGCATTTGGTTCCATAAAAGCACATTGTCTCCTCTCAATGTTTCCTGTCATTCAGCCCACTCATGATGAATGAGTGCTGTGCAACAATGAGTTGCAAGCAGAGCTGGCAACTAATAAAAGAAGTGATGTCATAATAAGTTTGGAGCGGCCTTGTACTTTGGTTCGATATTTAATTAAGGCCAATGTTTCATTCATCATTTGCCTGCAGCTTCAATAAAAACCATGCTCTTGGGCTACTTTCCCAGTGCAACCTGCTCACAGTACACCATCAAACAACAACAACAACAGCAACACAATAATAATCAGCAATCACAAAGGACAAGGAAACACTTTTAATTGGTATTATTAACTTAAAATTGAATTATTTGGGGTGAATTACACCGTCATCTTACCAGAACACCATGTTGAGTGGGTCATTATTCAATGATCATGATCCCCTATCTATCGTCTGTGAGTATTTGCTTTTGGTTGTAAACCTATAAAGTAATCAAGATTTGTTACTTTCTTTAGTATGCAAATTAATTACACAAAAATCTCTGTAACATTGCGTTTCTTTAACTATAACATTTATAAATGGAAATATTAGTCTTTTCCTAATATAATAATGAAGTTTTAAAAAAGCAGCAACAACATAAACATATTCACGTAGAAATGCTAAGATTGTGACACATTTTAAATGCACTGTATATTGCACAGTCCTCCCTTCATTGATATCAGTCTTTGGTTGGAGATGTTAAACAACTGTCATACATAATGTTTTCTAAATATAAATTAGGTAAAATTATCTGGCAGTTAATTATAGGACTTGATGAAGCCAGTACTTTATACCTGGAAGAAGACAAAAAACATAGATAATCATCGTTGTGCTACTGTATTTATCACTTAGGTAGTCACGCATATCCAAACATTTCAAAGCTTCCCATCCATTTGAGGAAGCAACAGTAACAAGCAAACACTGGGTCTCGTGCATTATTTTCATAAACATCACTTAAATTTCTCAGCATCTTTTTCGTACGATGGGCTCATACGAGTGGAACACGCCAGATCTGGCAAATACAGATCATTGAAAAAATTACATGTGTAAAGCCCCCGTCACACATAGTAGAATGTGTAGGAACCATGCCTGACATGGAAAATATTGCCATAATCTGACGCAGTCAGGAGGAAAAGTATCCAGATTACCTCGTCCACACCTGCATGATGGCATCCAAAGCACATGTAAACAACAGTTTAGATGACACAGACTGCCGTCAGACAGCCATAAAAGTCTGGATGGCAAACACGGGACTGGAGCGCTGTGTTCCTCATGTGAGTGCGCAGCGCATGTGTGCGTGGCGCACATGGGCTCCGAGCACATGCGTGGGGCTGCAATTATCACTCAGCTTCAAGTCTCTCTCTCTCTGTGTGTGTGTGTGTGTGTGTGTGTGTGTGTGTGTGTGTGTGTGTGTGTGTGTGTGTGTGTGTGTGTGTGGTGTGTGTGTGTGTGTGTGTGTGTGTGTGTGTGTGTGTGTGCATAACGCTGCATGAGCCAGTGTGCGCGCACTTAGTGCCACTGGACAGCTTCGCTGAAAGTTTGCTGGCACTGGGCCATGCTGTCCCCTGTGTCAGACAGAGCCTTTCCAGGGAAGGGAACTTTAATTTCTTTTTTCTTTTTTGCTTACTTCAGGAGCACAACACAACTCTGGACACCGCGATGGTTGGATTATCACATGGGATTTTTTTATTGTGGGTGAAAGGATTTTAACCACAGGCTGCTGGGTTCGGCTCCATGTCCATGCTGTGAAACACTCCTGAGCCGCTGTTGGAGGTGAGATTCATGTTATTAATGCTGTCACAGCCTGGCACATTAGTTCTATGTCATATGTCCTACAGAGTTAGAAGGTGATCATGAGCGGTGAGGTCCATTCAGCTCAGAGCCTGACGTGTGCAACGATGCGTTACTGCGCATGAGACCACGGTGAGGCTTAGCTGGCCCGTGTTATACACAGATATGATGGAGACAATATTCACATTATTTATGTCAACTATGGGAAGGAATATTATCTGCACTGTAAGGTCTATTGTGGATATAACAGCCTGTTCAGATTTGCAGCGGCAAGCACACAGTAGCACACGGTGCTTTCAGTTTGATAGCTGCTGTTTACATTCGCTGTACATGATGATAATTCATAATTATTATCATGATGAAGTGTACCACATACATATAAACAGTTCCTTTGCGCTCCGGTGGGGGTGGACATTATTATACGTAGCACGTGCAGGTCATACAGGCAGGCTTTGCTGTGCCAGATTTATCTCGAGGTTCCCACGTATGTGCTAAAATCATTTCGGATCCCATTTTGGCACCATCAGAATATGTAAACTGCGGTCAGACGGTGCTCAGATTACACATGGACCACCGTCGGATAGGTGTCCCATCTCGATGGGACAGAGGGTTTTGAACATGTGCATCATACTCGGGGCCACCGGCCGATTTTGATCAACTATGTGGACTTCCGCAGATGGCTGTCAGAACGATTTAGAACTGAAACCTGACACTTTTTGGATGTGCGCGATTCGTCATTCTGACAACATTTGCATGATTCTGGCTATGTGTGACAGGGGTATAAATGTTCTGAATTCTTCTTGAATGTAAATCAGTGCATTCATGCAGAGAGAAAATTAACAATAACACCCCCAAAACACCAAAAAAAAAGGCTGCACACCCTGCCCATATGTCAGACGTGTTCAATTGGAAGGATTTGGATTTTTATTTTTATTATTGTTAAGAGCAACTTAAGTACTTGGAGTAGACTGATCAATAAACTCAGACGAAAGTCTCCAATTGTTAATTCTTAATTGGAATTAAAGGACCTGCTAAAGCCAGTCAAACAATAACAAGTGCTTTATACCATTTCACCCACTGAGGGTCCAGCTACCTCAATCAAACAAGGGACATACCATTCAACATTAAAGACCATCTCACCACTTACGAGGGCTGTCAATAAAGTATAGGTCCTTTTTAATTTTTTCAAAAACTATATGGATTTCATTCATATGTTTTTACGTCAGACATGCTTGAACCCTCGTGCGCATGCGTGAGTTTTTCCACGCCTGTCGGTGACGTCATTCGCCTGTGAGCACTCCTTGTGGGAGGAGTCGTCCAGCCCCTCGTCGGAATTCCTTTGTCTGAGAAGTTGCTGAGAGACTGGCGCGTTGTTTGATCAAAATTTTTTCTAAACCTGTTGAGACACATCGAAGTGGACACGGTTTCGAAAAATTAAGCTGGTTTTCAGTGAAAATTTTAACGGCTGATGAGAGATTTTGAGGTGATTCTGTCACTTTAAGGACTTCCCACGGTGCGAGACGTCGCGCAGCACTCTCAGCCGCCGTCGTCAGCCTGTTCAAGCTGAAAACCTCCACATTTCAGGCTCTATTGATCCAGGATGTCGTGAGAGAACAGAGAAGTTTCAGAAGAAGTTGGTTTCAGCATTTTATCCGGATATTCCACTGTTAAAGGAGATTTTTTTAATGAAAGACGTGCGGACGGGTCCGACGCGGTGCGGCGGCACAGGAAAAACACCTCCGTGTTGATAACCATTTGTAAAATCCAGGTGGCTTTTGATGGCTTTCAGTGGAGTGAGTATATGAGAAATTGTTTAACAGCAGGACATGTTCCAACTTGTCCTTAAGGCTTCCAACGGAGGTGTTTTTCCTGTGGCGGAGCGTCGCGGTGGCTGCGAGCCGACGCGCGGACCCGTCCGCACGTCTTTTATTAAAAAAATCTCCTTTAACAGCAAATTAAATGCACGTGCTCAATGAAAAGGCACATTATTCATAAGAGCCTAAAAACGAGTCAGAAGAGGTAGAATATGAAACATCAAATTTGACTTTCTTTTTGTGTATTGTGATCTTCTATCGCTCTCATTCTTCTGTTCTTTAGCCTTCCTTTAGGGCCCCTTCACACATAGTACGAATTTGATTGACTTGCGCATAAAGTGCGCATGAAGCAGGAATCGTATGCAAAACGTGTAAAATCGTAGCTGCCTCTAACACCTCATAGACCTGCTGCTAACATCGAACATCGAACACTGCTCATGTGGCACTTAGAAAATGTGTGGCCATTCGCACTATTAGGACAAAAACAGTCAGCAGATGATCACTGTCGAGCTGGATGTGAAATTTGTCTAAGTGCCCTCATGACTGTGGAGTTGCAAAAAGCCACACATGTGGTGCATATGCCTTGCACAGGCGTGTGTATCACACCCCCCCCCCCCCACACACACACACACTCCCCCCAACACAGCTGATGTGCCAGGGGGGAGGGGGAGCACACTTGCATAAAATGCTTATATGTTTGTACAGATGTGATCACATGGGGGCCGGACAGCAAAGTCTGATCGCACACAACATGGGGGAGGGGCCTGTCAGCTGATCATGGCACACTGACATCTGGATGATGTGTTAGTGCAAACATTACAAACACAGAAATCACCACCAGGACAGGTATATAAATAATTACATAACAAGTAACGAAAATGAATGACCACGTAACACAGAGTGACACGATGGTCTGTGCTCTGGGCGGACATCACTACATGCTTCCATGTGGCTTACAGTGGAGTGGATTGTGTGTGTGTGTGTGTGTGTGTGTGTGTGTGTGTGTGTGTGTGTGTGTGTGTGGTGTGTGTGTGGTGGTGTGTGTGTGTGTGTTCAAAGAACTAGCACCGTCAATTTGCTCTACCAATTTCAATTTTTTCAATTTAATTGCGCCAAATCACAACAAAAGCCATCTCAAGGTGCCTCACATGGAACAATTCAACATAAAATTTAAATAAATAATAAAAATAAATAAAAAATTTCAAATAATAATTAAAAAGAGAAGTAAAAGAATAAAACTGATAAAAAAATGACAACTATTCATAAGAAAGTGAATAAAAATGGGTTTCAGTCTTGACTTCCACAGACTCTAACTGCCTCACAGTCGCAGGAAGACTGTTCCATCTGTTGAAGACTGTTCTATCAAATAGTCGTCTGTCAGCAACACAAACTCCGCCATGTAGTTTTTAAAGCTTAGCACCGTGCACTTGTGCACATGTTGTAGTTCCAAAAAATAAAAGACTGTGTACTTCCTCAGTGCAGCGAAAAAAAAATTCACATCTGAAATTAGTCCCAGCTTTTCATTCTAACTTCCTCCTAACAGCTCCTAATGCAAAGTACCAGGCAGGGGCGAGACAGCAAACGTGATCAAATAACAAACCTGGTCAGTACACGAGCAAACTGGGTTTTAATGGATTGTAAAAACAGTTGCATTTTCATTCCTTCTCATGAGTTACATAATGTATCTGTAAAGTTATGTTTATTATAGATGTGCTGCGTGCCATGACATGCCTTGACATGCAGCGACACACAGTGACACACAGTGTTTTTAAATAGGTTGCATAGTGTTCATGACTAGGTCACTCAAGTGGCACGAAAATAATGCATGCCAGAAATGATCAACATTTCAAAATTTCATGCCAGTGTGCACAGTTTACAATGGTTTACGACGCGTTTACTCACTGGCACGTCATTGCCAGTGTGGGGATCAAATTTCTGCAAGTGTCAAGGTGCCTTAAGTACCGGGTACATGCAGAAGTTACAGCAAGTGTGGACACAGTGCCCTTTCCAAAACTCATTATCATGACAATTGTGCTAAATCACTATGGTAATTATGTAAGTATTAACAGGTGACTGCTATATAATTGCTATAGTGAGTATAAAAGAGATTAAGATTGCTACTTTAAAGGTTAAAAAGATGTCAGTTGCAGTCCACAGCGCAAAAGAAAATAAAGTACTTATTGACCACATCCATCCATTTTCTTCCGCTTTATCTGGAGTCGGGTCGCAGGGGCAGCAGCTCAAGCAAAGCCACCCAGACCTCCCGATCCACACACACCTCCCCCAGCTCCTCCGGGGGAACCCCAAGGCGTTCCCAAACCAGCCGAGAGATGTAGTCCCTCCAGCGTGTCCTGGGTCTTCCCTGGGGCCATCCTCCCAATGGGACATGCCCGGACACACCTCTCCAGCGAGGGCGTCCCAGTGGGTCATCTCTGGAAAAGATGCTCGAGCCACCTCACATGACTCCTTTCAACGTTGAGGAGCAGCGGCTCGACTCCGACCCTCCTCCCGAGTGACCGAGCTCCTCACTCTATCTCTAAGGGAGCGCCCAGCCACCCTGCAGAGGAAACTCATCTCGGCCGCTTGTACTCGCGATCTCGTTCTTTCGGTCATGAGCCCAATCTCATGACCATAGGTGAGGATCGGAACGTAGATCGATCGGTAAATTGAGAGCTTTGCCCCCCTACTCAGCTCTCTCTTCACCACAACGGTCCGATACAGCGACTGCATCACTGCAGATGCTGCACCGATCCGTCTATCGATCTCACGCTCCATCCGTCCCTCAATCGTGAACAAGACCCCGAGATACTTAAACTTCTCCACTTGAGGCAAGGACACTCCACTGACCTGAAGAGGGCAAAGCACTTTTTTCCGGTCGAGAACCATGGCCTCAGATTTGGAGGTGCTGATTTTCATCCCGGACGCTTCACACTCGGCTGCAAACCGCCCCAGTGCACGCTGAAGGTCCTGATTTGACGAAGCCAGCAGAACCACATCGTCCGCAAACAGCAGAGACGAGATTCTGTGGTTCCCAAACCAGACCCCCTCTACACCCTGGCTGCGCTTAGAAATTCTGTCCATAAAAATAATGAACAGAACCGGTGACAAAGGGCAGTGCTGCCCCTTATTAACACATTGTCGGATTAAATCCTGCCCCCCTTCCACCACCCAGCCATCCCCACACACAAAAGAGAAAATCCACTAACCTGCAGTGTAAACACTGTTCACCAATGCTGTGTGTTAAGTATGCATGTTGGTGCTTATCCATGCAATGTGTGTCAGTGGGTGCACGGCAAAATGACTCCAGCAGGAAGATACAGACATTACTTAAGCGTTAATTACTTTACACTTCAAAGCCTGTATTTCCCAGAGGGGCGGGCCACTCCGAAGCACCATACATATGTATTAAAAAGGATTATGGTAACAATGCTGGGCACATGACGACTATGCTGATCATTTCTGCGTGTGTATATTTCTGTTTCTAATCTATGTCCGGGTTATCTCACAGTGGAAGGAAGCAGACAGAATGTGCACGGAGGTGATAAATGGAGTTGCCTTGCAGCTCTGTGCTTGGAGATGAGCAAATTTAATACCTTGATATTTTAATATCAGTGAAAATGCCACGTAAATCTGACTTTAGCAGGCAGACATGGCATCTGAATGACATGTCTGCAGCGTTTACAGAGAAATTGCAAGAAACCTATACATATACGTTTAGATTTATTTTGTTTGTAGCCATGTAGAGCAGAAAATCTCTCCATGAAATGTTTTTTATTCTAAAGGCTTCCGACAAGATCAGACAAAATTAATCTCAGAGAATAAATTTTTAATGAGCCACCTTCATCTTGGGCCAAACTGGGGGGAGCCAGTCCCACAAATGTGCACTGCTACAAAGGAGAAGAAAGATTAGTGACTCCCTTGTGTGAGATTCTGGGTTGCTGAAAGAAAAAATGAAAGCCTGATATGCTGTAGCTCAAAATGAGCCAGGTCCAGCTCTTTGTTTTCCATAAGGTTCCATAAAGCTCCTCAAAGACATAAAGTTACCTGATATCTTTCTTCACATGGCAGATTTTTCGATGACAATATTACCTGTGTTTTCTCTGCTGCTTTGACCCATCGCTGGACTGACAGGCTGCACAGGCTGACTGAACACCAGCGTTGACTTCTGACCTTGACCAGACCCTCGAATCTTGGCTGAGCCAGTGGTTGTCCTGGTAACGGCTCCCAGGCCAAGACGTAGACCCCTTCCAGACCGCAGCAGACTGCCACTCCCTCCAGCATGGTCTGCTGTTCTGGGCTGCAGCTGGTCATCAGAGGAACCGCCTTTAAAACTGGTAGATCTTCCATTCTGCACACAGCCATAAAGGAATTATTAACTTTAAAATGTTCTGTCAGGTGATTGTTTCATGACATGTATTGGTTTCAAACAGGGGTGTAACCATGAATTTATTTGCCAGGTTTTACTCACCTCTGTTTACAACATGTTGTCACTGATGCTTGAAGTGATTTGAAACATTGAATATCTCAAAGAGTTGGCTCATTTATTGCAGTTGGTTTTTTATTGCTTTCGTGAATTGTTTTGTGAAGCATTTGGTAAAAAAAAAAAAAAAAAAAAAAAAATCATTCATATCATACTCATTCACAAGTACTTGGACAATGTCAGCATTTTAGTAATTTTTCCTCTGGACACCACTACAATAGAGTTGAAATGAGACAATGAACAGGGTTGGGTAAGATTACTTTGAAATGTAATCCAAAAGTAATCAGATTACAAGTAATCCAAATCTGTGTACATACATACATGTAATCCACATGTATTCTTTCAAAGTAATCCTACCCAACCTTGACAATGAATATGTACGTGTTACCTATAAAACACACAAAAAACATAGCTAGCTCAAGAAAAAAATCCATCAATAAATTATCATACTCAGCTATACCAAATATGCTGTAGCCCAAAGATAACAGAGCGCCATGATGCACTGAACGGATCATCAGTAAAAGTTGTCCAGGCAGAAACCTCTTTTGCGTTGTTTGTACTTCAGATGTGTCTAGATAGTGAGAAAAATAAGTATTTCACACCCTGCGATTTTGCAAGTTCTCCCCACTTAGAAATCATGGAGGGGTCTGAAATTTTCATCTTAGGTGCATTCCACTGTGAGAGACAATCTAAAAAAAAAAAAAAAAAAAAAAAATCAAATGTATGATTTTTTTTAATAATTTATTTGTATGTTACTGGCTACAAATAGTATTTGAACACCTACCAACCAGCAAGAATTCTGGCGCACACAGACCTGTTAATGTTTCTTTAAGAAGCCCTCTTATTCTGCACACTTACCTGTATTAATTGCACCTGTTTGAACTTGTTATCTGTGTAAAAGACACCTGTTCACACACTCAATCAATCACATTCCAACCTGTCCACCATAGCCAAGACCAAAGAGGCTGTCTAAGGACACAAGGGACACAACTGTAGACTCCACAAGGCTGGATGGACTACAGGACAACAGACAAGCAGCTTGGTAGAAGACAACTGTTATGATTATTTATTAGAAAGTGGAAAGAAACACAAGATGACTGTCAATCTCCTGCGGTCTGGGATTCCTGCAAGATCTCACTTTGTGGGCAAGGATGAGTCTGAGAAAGCTCAGAACTACACAGGAGAGACCTGGTCAATGACCTGAAGACACAGTCACAAAGATTACATTAGTAACACATGATGCTGTCATGGTTTAAAATCCTGCAGGGCAGCAAGGCCCCCTGCTCAAGCCAGCACATGTCCAGGCCCATTTGAAGTTCACCTGACCATCTGGATGATCCAGAGGAGGCAATGGGAGAAGGTCATGTGGTCAGATGAACCAGAATAGAGCTTTTTGGAATCAACTCCACTTACCATGTTTAGAGGATGAGAACAACTCCAAGAAAACCGTCCCAACCGTGAAGCATGGGGGTGGAAACATCATACTCTGGGGGTGCTCTTCTGCAAAGGGGACAGGACGACTGCACCATATTGAAGGGAGGATGGATGGGGTCATGGATTGCAAGATTTTGGCAAACAACCTCCTTCCCTCAGTAAGAGCATTGAAGATGGGTCATGGCTGGGTCTTCCAGCATGGCAATGACCCCAAACACACAGCCAGGGCAACTAAGGAGGGGCTCCGCAAGAAGAATTTCAAGGTCCTGGAGTGGCCTGGCCAGTCTCCAGAACTGAACTCAATAGAAAATCTTTGGAGGGAGCTGAAACTCCAAACCTGAAAGATTTGGAGAAGATCTGTATGGAGGAGTGGACCAAAATCCCTGCTGCAGTGTGTGCAAACCTGGTGAAAAACTACAGGAAACGTTTCACCTCTGTAATTGCAAACAAAGGCTACTGTACCAAATATTAACATTGATTTTCACACGTGTTCAAATACTTATTTGCAGCAGTAACATACAAATAAATTATTAAAAAAAAATCATACATTGTGAATTTCCGTTTTTTTTTTTTGTTGTTTTTTTTTTTAGATTATGTCTCTCACAGTGGACATGCACCTAAGATGAAAATTTCAGACCCCTCCATAATTTCTAAATGGGAGAACTTGCAAAATCGCAGGGTGTTCAAATACTTTTTCCTCATTGTATTTGCAGAGCATCTGTGTTTTTTTGTATATATCATCTGGATCTGTAGCAGACAAGTTATCAAATCATGTTATTGCACATGCTGACAGTCTCTGAAGGAGTTACCCTACGGCCGCATCAGCTACAAATGAGGGCGACAAGCAGTTCCCTTTGTCCCTTGATGGCCATTCCCGAGCGTTCACGTAAACATCTCTGTAAGATGTCTTGTAAGTCCCTTCAGAGGTGTTATCTGGTTCCAGAAACAGCTTTTTTAGATTTCACTTTTAACAAAAGATTTTGTCACGGAAAGCCGCGCGGAGGCTTCGCATGTCAGGACCGATTCGCTGATTGAGCGAGACAAAGGAACACCTCCGTTTCGGAGTGCCAGGGGACAAGTTGGGACATGCCCAGCTCTCCACAATTTCTCTTATACTCACTGGGCTGATAAGCATTGAAAGTGGCTGATGTCCAGCTCTTGTGATAACCAGAGAAATTGCTCACAAAGGTCCCAGCTCCACACAGCCATCCGTTTAGAAATGATGTGGTGTTTTCTGCCTCTCGATGGCGGCTCAGAGCGCAGCACACCGTGCACCATTGTGGGGCGTCCTTAAAGCTGTAGTAACAGTCCTTATTCTCTGTGAAGCCCGTAAAATTTTCACCGAAAGCCGGATAAATTTTTCAAATGGTTTCCAGCTGCCTGTCTCTAACAGTTTCTGAAAAAATTCTGATGGCCAAAAAAGCCCAAATCATTCCGCCATTTCCTCGCAATGAAACAACGACGAGAGGGGTGGAGCAGTGCTCACTCAAAGCCTGCCCACAGGCGAATGACGCAACCGACAGGCGTGGAAAAACTCACGCATGAGCACGAAGGTTCAAGCTTGGCTGACGTAAAAACATATGAATCAAATCCATATAGTTTTTGAAAAAAATAAAAAGGTACAATACTTTTTGGACAGACCTCGTATACAGTCATAGGTGTATTTTTGGCATAATGTGATATAAACCAATCAGAGAGTGATCCGTCACCTCCCAGGGCTGAAGTATGCTATGAACCTTATGGTATTTACACAATGTAGGTGTAGGACATACATTGCATGGAAGCTACAAATGAAATTTGTAGTCTGTGCATTGCTTTGCTCAAGATCTTAGTTTCCCAAATGTTCAGCATCAATTAGAATCAACTTGTGGCTAACCATGTGCAACATATATTTACCACAGAATTTCATGATTGTGCCACTTGTTTGAAAATGAAATTTTGTTCTTTTCACATATCTGCTCTTTTCTGCATGATTTATAAGCTCTGGGTACAAGTAATAAACAGACTTATAAAACATGGAGTTGGACGATATTGGCGCCAAAAGAAAATGGAACATAAACTCAGAGGGAAGCTGTCATTTGAACTCCTAAACATCACAGTATAATATATAGTGTTTGCTCTCATGGGTCCTGTCCTCTGTACCTGTCAAAATGCTAACATGCAGTACCATATGAAGCTCAGAGAAACATCTGGTCCCAGTGGGCTTTGCATTGCAGCTTGCACAAACTGTTTATTTTCACATCTTAATATTTGATGGCAGTATCAATATGAATGCAAGATGAAGAAGCTGCTTAATCAGAATCAATAAAAATCATTTTCAAATCATTCGGAGTAGAGGATCAGGCAGCCCTTATGCTGCAGATCTGCAATCAGTTATATGTGGATTACTGAGGGATAGAAATGATTGACATAAGTTATAGATTTAAAGTCAACAAATTTAAAACAGATATGTTGTTTTACTAAACATCAATGAAGCATCACAAAAATAATACTACAGCAGATACACTAAACCACCTCTTCCAAGGGCATTATATTGTTACCAGCGCAAAGTTCAAAAGCCAGCATCTGTGTATGGGGGTGTGTTAGTGCCCATGACATGGGCAACTTACACATCTGTGATGGCACCATCAATGCTGAAAGGTACATCCAGGTTTTGGAACAACACATGCTGCCATCCAAGCAACGTCTTTTTCAGGGACGTCCCTGCTTATTTCAGCAAGACAATGCCAAACCATATTCTGCACGTGTTACAACAGTGTGGCTTCATAGTAAAAGAGTGCAGGTACTAGACTGGCCTGCCTGCAGTCCAGACGTGTCGCCCATTGAAAATGTGTGGTGCATTATGAAGCCAAAATACGACAACGGAGACCCCGGAGTGTTGAACAACTGAAGTCGTCCATCAAACAAGAATGGGAAAGAATTCCACCTACAAAGCTTCAACAATTAGTGTCCTCAGTTCCCAAATGCTTATTGAGTGTGTTAGAAGGAAAGGTGATGTAACACAGTGGTAAACATACCTCTGTCCCAGCTTTTTTGAAACATGTTGCAGGCATCCATTTCAAAATGAGCAAATATTTGCACAAAAACAATAAAGTTTATCAGTTTGAACATTAAACATCTTGTCTTTGTGGGTGTATTCAACTGAATATAGGTTGAAGAGGATTTGCAAATCACTGTATTCTGTTTTATTTACATTTTACACAACGTTCCAACTTCATTGGAATTGGGTTTGTATAACTATTATTGGAGTCCTTTGGCCATATGTACATTAAAAATGTGATCAATATTTCATTTCAAGAACAATTTTCAAAAATGTTGACAAATGCCTTATTTGACATTGTTGACAGAAGAAGAAAAAAGTTATGAATTTTCCCTTTTAACTGTAACAATATTAAAATATAATGGATTCTTTGTTAGCCTTACAACATTCCACCACCAAATTTCATAAAAATTGGTCTACATGTTTCTGATTAATCATAGCATCAAACAAACAAACAAAAACCAGCCAATAGATATGTGTGAAAACACAACATTGGTAGAAATATTATAATAGTATAAAACAGTGCTAAAAATTACACACTCTCACACTCATCTTCAACCACTTAGTCCAACTAAGGATCGCGGGGGGCTGGAGTGTATCCCAGCAGTCATACAGCGCGAGGCGGAGTACACCCAGGACAGGACGCCAGTCTGTCACAGGGCCACAAACAGACAAACACATACACACCCACAGACACACCTATGGACAATTTAGAGATTCCAATCCACCTAACCCGCATGTCTTTGGATGTGGGAGGAAACCAGAGCACCTGGAGGAAACCCACACAAACACGGGGCGAACCTGCAAACTCCACACAGAAAGGCCACAGGTGGGAATTGATCCCATGACCTTCTAGCTGTGAGCCAACAGTGTTAACCACTGAGCCGCCCTCTAAAAATTACAATGCAAGCCTTTTTATTTATTTATTTATTTATGAATGCCTCCTCTAAAATTTTCAAAAATTACATCAAGCAAATATTGTGCAGCACTAAAATTCTTACCTCTGATGGTGTCGCACAGAAGTTGTCTGCTTTGCCACCCAGTTTCAGGGTCCCCGGGTGGCTGTGTGTATGTGCAGGGGGGATGGTATTTGTGTGCCCAGGGGGCCTGATGCTCCTGCTTATCATTCCTGATGGGAAGATGTTTGCCTGCATCTCTTGGCGGTACTTGTCATAAAGTAGATTGGAGGCACTGATTACTGGGGCTCCTCGTGTTTCTACCTCAGGCTTGAGAGGGTCCTTAGTGGTCTCTTTGAGAGAGCTGGGGCTGTAAGCTGGGAGCTTTGATGGTAGAGAGGATACCTGATAAGACCCATCAACCACCTGGGGCTTAAACAGAGGATTCTTTCTGACATACGTAATGATTTTTGGGCGAACTCCTTTCGGTTTTGGGGCATGCTTAGGAGAAGGGGAGCTTTCTTTGGGACTGGAGTTGTGATTAGAGCTTGGGGAGCTCTGCTGGCTATTAAGAGGCGCTTTGGGGATTCCAGTTGTGCTTATATTAGTTTTGACCAGTGCTCTCAAGCAACTGTTGCCATAGCCCTGAGCTGACATCTGTAAACAGGGTTGTATCCTGACTGTGTGTGCCTGACAACTCCAGAGACACTCCTAGAAGGAAGGAACATGGAGGGATGTCTACGTGGAGAGCCCTGGGGTGTCCTAAGAGGGGAGTGAGGAGGGGAAGATGACCTGGAATCAACACCAGTTCTGTTTAGACTTGAGCAATGCAGTCTGTGGGTTAGCTGAGCCTGGGGTCTATTCTCAAAGGTGGAAGGACTAGGTGGGGTGATATTACGTGGTACAGTAGCTCGTTGCTTTTCCACTGGTGGGGCATCTTCTTGGAAGCCTGGTTTGGCTGTCTGGGCTGTGACGCTCCAGATGTGTTGTACAGGTGAGAAAAATCTGATGGTTCACGTAAAGATGATTTTGTAAACATTCTATTTGTCTCATAACTGTGTGAGTCTTGAGAGGAGTTGGAGGAAGAACTTTGTCCTGTGTCACTTTGTTGAACACTGGGGATCAGCTCTATTAAACTCCTCCCTCTACCCATTTCTGTCTGGCAGAGGGGTCTGACCAGCTGTTGTCTTCGGGGTGGCAGAACTCGCTCCTCAAATCCTGCTTTTCTCCTTTGGCCCAGCCCACCCTCAGAGGACAGTCCATTTCTGGGATGATTTCCATCCTGTCTCTGGTCTTGACAATGGTACTGGGACCGCTCTTCCAGGTCATGCTTTTCCTGCAGATCTAAAGGTGATTTGTTGCGGATGGCCTCAGCAGGAGGAGCCCTTTTTCTGGTTTGGGCTGAGGTAGTCAGGTTGACATTGGGATATGGGCTAACCTTAGAGTTGGACAAAGACATGAGAGACTGTGCTTGTCCAGTACAATCCAGAGCACTAGATAGGCTCCCACTGAGGCTAATGGCTGACAGACTGGAGACAAACACGTTTGTTTCAGACTTGGTCTCTTTCAAACCTCCCTTCCGTCTATCCTTATCTCCCACTGTTCCTGACCTGGTGTGTTTTGCGCCTGTCACACATGCATCCAGCTCTTCAGTGCTATAACAGGTGTTCTTTTGCACATCTTTGCTCCTATGCATTCTACTCTCCACTTTGTTGCTGGCATTGTCGTTTCTCTTCCCACCAGTTGAAGCAGAGCTGGCAGTCGAACTGGAGGATATGGACATAGGACCCCTCATCTTTTTCCATCTCTGGTGCTTGCTCCATCATCATCATCTCAGTCTCCTCATCCTGATTCCTATTTCCCAATAACATGTGTATGTCCGAGACTCCAACAGCTCGAAATCTCTGAGTCCAGAATCCATGCACTGCTGCTCAGATGCCCAAATTAAAACCTTTTGACTGGCTTCACTCTGAGAGTCTAAAAGTGGAATGGAGCTTGAGGTGTATACTGTATCCCTCTCCAAACCACTTTCTTCTTGATCGCTCATTGAAGACATTCGATTGGCATTATCATCCCAGACAAGCTGACCTGGATCTGAGTTTTGTGTGTCATCTTCACTCTTGTATCTATGTTAATCTTCAGTCCTTGAAAATTAGTTGGGATGCTCATGCTGGACCAAATCTTTGGCAATTCTAAAGACACCTAAAAAATCCTGAAGCCATTTATAAAGTTACAAATGTTTTTTTTGTCTCTCTCTCTCTCTCCTCCACTCTCTTCTCTCTCTCTCCTCTCTCTCTCTCTCTCTCTCTCTCTCTCTCTCTCTGCTGATACTTCTTTCCTCTGAAGATCCCTCCTTCAGTGTTTGTGTGATGATAGTCCTTTACTTGATTAGTGAAAAAGAGATTTGACATTTCATGTGTTCTTCTTCAGACCTTCAGATGTTTTCCTTCTGATGGCTCATCAGGGAGAGGCAACGATCTGCAAAAAAACAAAAGAAAAAAAAAAAAGCACAAAATAAATTATAGACAGGACTAAGTAATGAAGATAGTCTCATTGCATAAGTGTGGATTATTTTCCTAACAAAGCTAAAAGTAAAGATTCATGCAGCTTTGATTGATTGCTTCACTATCAGTGATTGCTCAAAGCTTGTATGTGATTTGTGAGTAAGATTAGAGCAATGGACAGGGTCAAACACACAACAGACAGCTAGAAATTAAACAAACCTGTAAGCAGCATCACTTATTAGAGTACATCCCTCCACTAAGGGTCAACAAACCTGTAGAATTGGACCTTTATTTACTTGGTGTTTTGATTTAGTTTCTTTATTCTGGCTACCCATTTTAACTCCTCTTAAGTCTGTTTTTATCTGTTTTTAGTAGTTTTATTGTTCTTATATGTTGTGATGTTATTGTGGTTTTATACGGGCTGCTCAAATTTAATTGCCCCTTGTGGGATTAATGAAGTTGTTTGTTTGATTGATTGATTGATTGATTGATTGATTGATTGATTGGACCACTATCTAGATCTAAAGCCACTGGTATTTGAGAACAATCACTTTCAATTCACTTCAGTTTCTGCCATCATCTATGCATTCAGTCATTTTTTGACTTAATAACCAACATTCATGATATTAACCTCTGGATAAGCAGGTGTGTGTGTGGATCAGGAGGTCTGGGCGGCTTTGCTTGAGATGCTGCCCCTGCGACCCGACTCCGGATAAAGCGGAAGAAAATGGATGGCTGGATGGATAGATAACTTCTGGATATGCATACACTCAAAAGCAACCTAAAGGAATTACAGGCTTTTCATCACAAATGAATATACATGGACACATATGCAGCAAAGCAACCACATAAGCAGACAAGACATCAATTATGTTCCAGTTTATCTAACATTATAGGCCATCACGGCCCTGGAGAGGACTGAGAGCATTTTCATTTTAAATCCTTTGTCTTTTGCATCCTACTGAAGCACCACTTGCAATTAAATTAGGTTAATTTAAGTGTAAAATCTGTTGTGCCAGGTGACTAGATGCGCTGAAGAAGTGCAATAATGTTCATATCATAACCACCAGTGGAGGTACAGCTGCAGTACGAGGATCGTAATGATCAGATGATGATGGATGTTTGCTGTAAGCTATGAATGGAAGAAATAAGTGAAGATAGAAGTGCAGGAGAGTGTTTGGTTATGAGTGAGAGAATGACCCCCGGGAATGGTGGAGTAGCGCAGGCTACGAGGAACGAAGGGTGCAAAGTGATTTATAATGAGTTTTGTTCCTCAAGCGACATTAAAAAATAGAACAAGGAGTGGGTGTGAACATCTGTAACAAAGTACAATTTTCTGTGTTGGTGTAAGATACACTACATACATGCTGTAATACACGTGTAAAAACAACTTACATACTGTACAGCTGTTTTGTGGTTAATATGCATTTCATGCTTAATATGCATGGTTTTTTATGGCAAAGACAAATGGTTGTCAATAACTACTTGTCTCTAATGGGAGGAGTAGGAATTCCACTTCAGGAGGAATAAATCCATAGTGTAGCTCTGCTCAGTACAGCAGTGTTAGCACTCCTCTCTCAGCACGTCTCTTCCAACAGGCCATATGGCTGATCACACCAGTGTGCAGATCTGGGGTATTCATCTCAACATAAAGCAACTATGCTGCAAGATGGACATAAATGAGGGAACCATTCATATTACAGCTTCAAGTAATCTAATATGATTTATTTTTGGACAGTTTTAATTTCTGAGTAGTGTTACAATACCAATTATATATACAGGCATATATATTGTATGACTTTATTAAGATTTGAACCACTTGAAAAAAACGACCCATAAGTGATGTGACTGCTGAGAGAACATTCAAACCAGACACTTACATAGAAATGTGAATGTGATCTGTCTGGAATAACGTATTAACCCATATGATAAAGTCTATACAGCGTGCATGAAGATGAAATTCTACCCTATACCCATGTTTTTTCATATTGGACTGAATATAGGGCCCTGTCCCACTGGGAGAGGATTATTACACTGAGTATACAAAATTAAGGGCGTTCGTTGTCGTCCGCAACAAAAAATGGCCAAAAATGACAAATGTCCCAGTATGAATTACGGATTACACTCAACAAAAATATAAACGCAAACACTTTGGTTTTGTTCCCATTTTGTATGAGATGAACTCAAGATCTAAAACTTTTTCCACATACACAATATCACCATTTCCCTCAAATATTGTTCACAAACCAGTCTAAATCTGTGATAGTGAGCACTTCTCCTTTGCTGAGATAATCCATCCCACCTCACAGGTGTGCCATATCAAGATGCTGATTAGACACCATGATTAGTGCACAGGTGTGCCTTAGACTGTCCACAATAAAAGGCCACTCTGAAAGGTGCAGTTTTGTTTTATTGGGGGGGGGGGGATACCAGTCAGTATCTGGTGTGGCCACCATTTGCCTCATGCAGTGCAACACATCGCCTTTGCATAGAGTTGATCAGGTTGTCAATTGTGGCCTGTGGAATGTTGGTCCACTTCCTCTTCAATGGCTGTGCGAAGTTGCTGGATATTGGCAGGAACTGGTACACGCTGTCGTATACGCCGGTCCAGAGCATCCCAAACATGCTCAATGGGTGACATGTCCGGTGAGTATGCCGGCCATGCAAGAACTGGGACATTTTCCGCTTCCAAGAATTGTGTACAGATCCTTGCAACATGGGGCCGTGCATTATCCTGCTGCAACATGAGGTGATGTTCTTGGATGTGTATGGCACAACAATGGGCCTCAGGATCTCGTCACGGTATCTCTGTGCATTCAAAATGCCATCAATAAAATGCACCTGTGTTCTTTGTCCATAACAGACGCCTGCCCATACCATAACCCCCACCGCCACCATCGGCCACTCGATCCACAACATTGACATCAGAAAACCCACACGACGCCACACACGCTGTCTGCCATCTGCCCTGGACAGTGTGAACCGGGATTCATCCGGTGAAGAGAACACCTCTCCAACGTGCCAAACGCCACCGAATGTGAGCATTTGCCCAGTCAAGTTGGTTACGACGACAAACTGGAGTCAGGTTGAGACCCCGATGAGGACGACAAGCATGCAGATGCGCTTCCCTGAGACGGTTTCTGACAGTTTGTGCAGAAATTCTTTGGTTATGCAAACCGATTGTTTCCAGCAGCTGTCCGAGTGGCTGGTCTCAGACGATCTTGGAGGTGAACATGCTGGATGTGGAGGTCCTGGGCTGGTGTGGTTACACGTGGTCTGCGGTTGTGAGGCTGGTTGGATGTACTGCCAAATTCTCTGAAACGCCTTTGGAGACGGCTTATGGTAGAGAATTTGAACATTCAATACACGAGCAACAGCTCTGGTTGACATTCCTGCTGTCAGCATGCCAATTGCACGCTCCCTCAAATCTTGCGACATCTGTGGCATTGTGCTGTGTGATAAAACTGCACCTTTCAGAGTGGCCTTTTATTGTGGACAGTCTAAGGCACACCTGTGCACTAATCATGGTGTCTAATCAGCACCTTGATATGGCACACCTGTGAGGTGGAATGGATTATCTCAGCAAAGGAGAAGTGCTCACTATCACAGATTTAGACTGGTTTGTGAACAATATTTGAGGGAAATGGTGATATTGTGTATGTGGAAAAAGTTTTAGATCTTTGAGTTCATCTCATACAAAATGGGAGCAAAACCAAAAGTGTTGCGTTTATATTTTTGTTGAGTATATTAATAATATATAGCGAATATATGATGAACAATCACGGCTATATAATGGATGTAGTGAGGAAACTGATCCGACACATTGAGATTTATCATGGCAGTATTACGGGTTGTATTATGAATGCATCGTGCATGTGTTGCGCGTGCACGGCAGCTGCATTGCAGCCATAAAATAAGCTCACTCGGGCCTTTTGGCATCACTGTTCACACCAACAATACAGGCTCTGGAGCATTTGCTGGACTTTACAAGTTGATCACCGAGTTAATGTTCTTGTTGTCATGCAAGGGTTCATGGGTTTGGGGAGCGGGAGGGGGAAGCCGCTTGGGGTGTGAGACGGTGTTTTTTTGAGAGAGAGAGAGAGAGAGAGAGAGTGTCACAGAAAACAGACTTCAGCGTGAGTTGTGGCGAAACAGCAACTCTTCCTTTTGTTGGTGTTGAATAAAAGTCCTGGATTGCAGCAGCTACGTCTTGTGGATCTACACAGCTACCAGCACTGACTGGCAGATATGTCGCTTTCTGCCACATATAGTACTTGGGTTTACGTGATGTGTTTGTTATGCATTCACAGATTGTCCGCAAATCAGCTGCAAAGCAGATGTAATAAAAACGCTTCATTCGTGGCCAATCTGTATGCAGTCGCTACAACATATTTTAGTTTGTGATGTGGACATGATGGGCACGATATATATATCTGTTTTACACACTGTCCCGGTCCGCTGCCAAGCCGCAAATCCCTGTCAGTTGCGAATACCAGCAGTTAATGGCAGATATACAGCACATAGAGTATGTATTGTGTATGAATTGAGTATGTATGGAGTATGTAAGGCGGATGTCATCCGCATGCCAAATTTTGTGCAGCTCAAAAATCCTGGCAACGGAAAAACGTGCCTCTGCAGATAATTGCGGTGTGCGGGTGTTGGCCAACTCATGCATATTGCGGATGTTAAGCGAATATGAGCCAATTTTGTGCACAATCCATGCACAAATACTTCTAAATGCCAGTGGGACAGGGCCCTAAGATGCCATCTTTTTTTTCTGCATCTTGTATTCACGGACTAGTCTCTTCAGTGTCATATACATATGCAGCAGTAGACGTGCGAAATACATGTGAACAAGTGTGTGTCCCAAGGACAGAAAGTTACATGGCATAACTCTACAGTATGAGCACGCTCTGTGTGATTGTGTGCAGTGGTCACAATTACATGTATCTTCTTGGGAAACATGGTAAACGCAGACAACATGAACAACATGGAAATTACCACAGTAGATCCAATGCGGTGACTATGATATTAGACATGCCCAAAACGCCATGCCAGAAACTGAACACTGATTGGTTGGGGAAAGTTACATTTGTCATGGCAATCGCTTGGTGGTGATTAAGATGGTCTCTTGGTCAGTTCCCAAACAGGATTCTACATCCAGGGTCAACTAGAGAAGGCTGTGTGTGGGCTTTTTTAATGTGGGAATGTTGTGTATAGTGGAGCAGATAAGTATGATTTTTAGCCAGAATTGTTCACTTAGTGATACAAGCAATCAGATTTGGCATGAATGTGTCGTCCATAAATCAGTTTGATGAAAAAAGTGGTGGCCACTTGAAAGGTAAGGTCAATGAAGAACTACACAGGGGTCAAAAGTTTTAAAATGCTTCAATCATATTGAAAGGTATAACCATTATTTGTCTGATCATAATATTCCAAAAAGGTTTAGTTTGGACTATCTATGACTGAATGTTATGGAGTATGGGTAAAAACAGTAAGAATGGTGGCAAGGTCAGTTTTCAGTTTGTACAGGGGTCAAAAGTTAAAGTTGCTCCAATTTTTAAAAATGTCATGCAAATTATCAGTTGAGTTAACAGGGTTAACTAAACCAATTAAGGAATAGTTTGCACTAAGGGTGTAACGGTACACTTTGTATTGAACTGTTTCGGTACGGGACATTCGGTTCAGTACAGGGCTGTGCACGGGTGAGTTTGCGTGTGTGTTTACATTCAGTGTTGCCAACTTGGCGACTTTCTCGCTAAATCTGGCAACTTTCCAAACCCTCTTGACGACTTATTTTCTCAAAAGCGATTAGCGACAAATCTAGCTACTTTTCCTGGAGTTACTGGAGACTTTTCTGATGTTTGGTGACTGAAAGTGAAAGTCTCTGTTGTCACCGAGCAGCAGCGGGTCTCCCCCTCCTCCGCTGCCTGCAGCAGCCTGAAAGCACTGAGCGGAGGGATATCTACAACCCTGCTCGCTGGACTCGCTCAACCTACTGACCTCGTTTGCTGCGCTGTGATTAAATAGTCCCCAGACTTTGAGAAGCCCTGGCCTTGAGAAGTTATTTATTTTAATAAGTGATGGCCAATTTTAATGGCAAAATAAACAAACAAACCAAGAATCAAGTTTATTTGTGGTTCTAAATATTTTTAAGGTGGTTTTACTCACTTACTGTATTTCCCCCTCCCACAGTTTTTGTTTTCAAAACTTTATTTAAAAATACATATTAACAAACATTAAACAAACAGTTATCAAAAAGAGATAGAAAATAAAATACATTGTACAAAAGGGATTCTTTAACAATAATTCACTTAAAAAATTCCTTAAAGAGTGTGACAGTTTTGGACAAGTTAATTTTTCTGGCAAAAAGTATGAAGGTTGAATAAAACTGAACAGGGCTTCATGCTGGAACCGTTGTGCTGCTCTTTGCTTGTGGACAGGTTTTGTTAAAAGCTGTTTACTAGGAATTTATTTTTTATAATATTTCATACATTTGCTGTTTATGTGAGAACATTTTATTTAAGTTATTACCAGGCAGCACTTTGCAATTATTTTATTTTCCTGTTTGCATAATGTTACAATAAATTGTTGGTTTAAACAACAAGCAAATTTAGGTTTTGCATTTTGTTCCCATACTGTACTGAAAATGAACTGAACCGTGACCTCAAAACCGAGGTACGTACCGAACCATGACTTTTGGGTATCGTTACACCCCTTGTTTGCACCATGTATCATGCTTAATTGTCATGTTACAGGGTAACATATGTCACATGCCATAGAATCCAATGGATGTTGACATTGTTTGACATTTACTTTGCAAACCAAGCATTCAGCACAGTCAAAACTGTTCCATTTATTAATCCTATTAGTTCAACCAATAATTTGCACCACTTTTTACCAAAATGGAAGCAACTTTCACTTTTGACCCCCGTACAAACTGTAACTCACCTTTTGAAACTGATCTTAGTCACCATTCTTGCTGTTTTTACCCCATAACTCCAAAACATTCAGTCATAGATAGTCCAAACTATACCTTTTTTAGAATATTTATGATCAGACAAATACTGTTTTATACTTTTCAATATGATTTTAGCATTTTTAAATTTTGACCCTGTGTAATTCTTCATTGACCCCTACCTGGCTGCCATATTGGATTTTCAAGTGCCCAACACTTTTCTCAAACATTGATTTATGATGAACATTCATGCCAAATCTAAAGCTTTTATCACAAAGTCAAGGATTGTTTCAGTTATCTGCTGCACTATTACATGCCGACAAACACAAGGTCCTTGAGAGCTCCTTAGTCTGGTCCAATGGCTGAGAAATCCAAGATGATCAGGGTCTGAGGACCTGCTGCAGCCTTCATCCACTTTCACAGCCATTGGGTTACAAGCCATCTGATCCATGAATGATGATTTCTTGTTTTACTAGAGTCCCATTATCCATGTCATGCTCAGGGATCCTGTTGGGCCTTCCTGCGTACCCAAGTGGGCACGGCGCACATGAGGTCCTCACTGTATTTCACCCCAACAGGCATCCCCTACTTGAGCCATTACCGAGTTGTCATGACATGGATAAAGGGTTGGATTTTGACACCCGGATACTGACCCACACAAAAAAGTACAATATAGACCAGACTTCTTATTGAATTGGCTTATGGGACAGTTGACACAGTGTATCCGTATGTGACTGAAAAAGAAATAAGGTCAAAACATCTAAATAATGTTTTTATTTGCATTATTTTCAAATAAAGGCATTTTCATGAAAAACAAGATTTGGTCTTCATAAAGTTTTATTTCCCAAAAGTGTGTCTTGAAGGGCAGAGGGCATCTTATAATTAGGGTCGTAAGGTCAAAGCATGGAAATAATGTTTTTATTTGCATTATTTTCAAATAAAGGCATTTTCATGAAAAACAAGAATTGGTTTCATAAAGTTTTATTTCCCAAAAGTGTGTCTTGAAGGGCGGAGGGCATCTTATAATGAGGATCGCCTCATATTTAGGCCAACTGAATTGAAAAAACACACACACCCTGAACTCACATGACACAATTGAGTCAGATGACATAAATAAAATCAGTTCTGACAAAAGCATCAGATTCAAATCACTTCAGCCAGTAAAGTGACTGTAACCTAACATTTTAATGATACTATGACTCATTATGCACTTTCATGTCAAGCTATGCTGCACTATCGGTTTTTGCCCTGCCGAGACAGCGCTGGATGATCTGTGAACTGACTTTGAAGATATAAAATGGAGTAAAAACGCTTCAGTATCTCTATGGTGCCAATCCCTTCGTGATTATGCAAGAGCACTGTTGGGATTTCAACTCCAGCACTGAACCAGGAACGCTTAAAAAAAACAAAAACAGAATATTAATATAGTCATTCTCCCAGCAGGGTGAAGTTTATAAGCAGAAGTATGCCAACATCTCATAACTGTCAGGTATTTGTACATCTCATCTCCTTTGCTCTGCAGTGAATACTGGTGCAATTAGGTCAATCAAGACAGTCATTATAGACTCCAATCTGTGTGTACAAATCACATCAGTCAAATTTGAATATTATCTGAAACTGAAACAGCGTTCCCTCCTGTTCATTGCATGTGCAGCAGGCATCTGTGGTCTCATTTGCAGGTGTCATATCCGTGCAGCTTGTTATGCTGCATTCACACTGGGCGTGACCAGACCCCACAAATTCGCTTCGGTCGCGTGGTGACGGATGCACCACCATCGCCCGGTGTGTCGCTCTGCTTTCGCTGCGTAAATTCACCCAGTGCATCAAATAGGAGAAGCTTCCATTCCACTCGCCGGCTGTGGTTGTCAGTCAAGTTAACATGATGGACCTTGATCACACGGAGCGAGTTGTTGTGGAAAGCTCCCAATTCGGGGGGTATCATCATTTGCTGCAGGAGCTGGGTCTGGATGATGGCCGCTTTCAGCGGTCTGCCTCTGCAGGACCCAGTTTGAGGACCTCCTGTCCCGTTCATGCGTGCACATGTAAACAATTTAAAAAAAAACTCCGCTCCCCCTGCTGTGGGGCTGCTCCTTGCTCTTCCCCCAAAAAACTCTGTCATAATTGTGTTTAGAAACCAGTCACGATTTGTTTTATTATACATCTGTGTAGTTATAAGTAAAATAATCTTCATGGACGATTCGCTCGCATGTACATAAAAAAGAAAAAGAAGAAACTCCGCTCCCTCTCCTGCGGGGCTGCTGCTCGCTCCTCCCCCAAAAAACTCTGTCATAATTGTGTTTAGAAACCAGTCACCATTTGTTTTATTATACATCTGTGTAGTTAATAAGTAAAATAATCTTCATGGACATTTCGCTCGCGCGCACGTGAAAAAAAGAAAGAAACAAACTCCGCTCCCCTCCTGCGGGGCTGCTGCTCGCTCTTCCCCCCAAAACTCTGTTATAATTGTGTTTAGAAACCAGTCACCATTTTTTTATTATACATCTGTGTAGTTAATAAGCAAAATAATCTCCACTCGCATCGCTTCATTCATGTCGTGTTGCGTGGCTTGGCGCCACAACGCATCCTTCCATAGGGATTATATGGCAACCTGTCGCTCGCGTCATGCCCGGTGTGAACGCAGCATTACAGTGAAACCAGTGAGATGGCTGCTTGTGGCACATTATATGCTGCTTCAATCAGTCTAAAGCCAAACTGTTGTTGAAATCTACTGAGAGGGAATGCTGCATAGCTCCTGTGCTGACTAAAAACTTAAAACTACTGCACTACTTCCACTGCATCCATTAGTGTGCGCTTACATCTGATCACATGATCTTAATTTTTGTATCAAATTATGTGCCTGATAAGAAAACCAGCCTGATTAAATTTGCTCAGCGAGCACAGCAACACTGCAGCCCCTCTTCAAAGTATCAGGGTTAGGGCTTTTAAACCTTCGAGTTCATAATAATAAAATATCTGAACTCATGTCCACAGAATTAGCCATTTTTCTACATGAAAGCATGGGGACCAAAAATTTGACCTTGATCTCTGACCTTGATCATTGAGTGATCAAAACAAATCAAAATCTGGCTTGAGATCAGATTTTGCCTTTCAATTACTAAAGAACCCCAAATCCAACCTCAAATTTGATCTAAAATATAGCATTTTTCCTAAAAAAAAAAAAAGACAAACACCTCCATTAAGCTAGAGCCCTATGAAAATACCCCCAAAGTCTATTTCAGTAACAGATCAGCAATTCAAAATATTTATTTTCACACTTCCTATTATTATAGTGTATCTTTGGCTTAGGACCAGAGCCTGTGTGTATTTGTCCCTTGGAACTGCAGTTGTGTCAGGAACGATACCTGGTGTAAAACCTGTGTGAATCTGTACTTGATCCAGTGTGGTGACCCTGAGCAACCAGGGGTAGCCAGGAGACAAAGGAAGACAAACAACAACATACGCCATCCTTTGGTTTATTAAGATAGCACATTGGTGACGCGCCTTGGAAATAAACTGTGGTTCATTTCAATTCAATTTATTTTCAATTTCAATTTATTTTGTTTATATATTGGCAAATCACATCAAAGTTGCCTCAAGGCACTTCAAACAAGTAAGGTCTAACCTTGCCAACCCCTAGAGCAAGCACACAGGTGACAGTGGTAAAGAAAAACTGCCTTTGATGAGGAAGAAACCTCAAGCAGACCAGACTCTGAGGGGTGACCCACTGCTTCAGCCATTCTAACAGTTATAAGGTTTTTGCAAAGCTGAAGAAACAGAAAACAGGAAATTAAACAACACAACTTGACAAAAGAAAAAAGATTCATTTGATGATAAGTCCACGCAGGTGGTCATCCAGCAGTGCTCATGCCATTCTGTGGGCCTATTCCCACGACAGAATCCGTTCCAGGTTCCATGTCCGTTTAAGAAACTACGCAGTCATCAAATCCAGCCAATGACTTTGTGACGTCATTCGCACCTCGGGCAGAGAGGAAAAAAGCCAGAAAAACTATACCTAGGGTATAATTTATCAGCATTAAGCAACAAGAAAGCAGAAAAAATACTAAGGTGATCGTCGACCGCTATCCCTAACTTCACCACCATTGTCTCTTATATGATGCCTATGTACACACTGCAAACATTTACAGTAAACTGGTCCTCACACAGGGCCAAAAATCCAAATGGGATGTAAATTATGAAAATGATAGAAAGAGGGAAGAAAATCCCTGAAAAGACAGCAGCAGATCAATTACGGCACTGGTGTAGTTTTGGCATTTTTGCTGATGACAGCAATCAAGAAAGACAGAGAGCTGAACCAAAATAAACATTGCCTCACTACAACTGTGCCTGAACACGACTCTGCGAAAGAAGTAAGTCCTACTTTATATACTGATGTCAGTGCTCATCCCCAGATACTCCAGTGTGAAGAGAGACTTCCTGTGGACAGGACACCAGTCCATTGCAGCTTACTGGATTGGTCAGGTCAGGTGGAGTAGGAAAATGTAGAGAGTCTTGTCCAAGACAGATAGGTAGTATGACCAGGAACCAAACCCAGGTCTGCACACTGGTCGTCCAACTCCATACCCGCTTAACAACACAGGAAATTTAGCTGAGTAAAATTTACTCTGCTGGGATAACATTTGGTCCCAATCTAAACAGAGTTAAATATACTCTACCACAGGGCTAAATCAACTCAACACAGTGTAAAATTAACTCTTATTAGAGTAAAACTGCTTGCATTGACTCAACGGTGTCACCGACCGAATGGTCCGCCCTACAAATCGGTCCACTCTGCCTTCACTGTGCATGCGTCATCAGCGGTTCATTGAATAACACCTTGTTTCTGCTTCAAACTGCACTCCAGTCATCATCTGTCTCAGCGACAGATATCTGAAGCTTCTGTACAACAATCATTTCCACATAAATCCAGCATTAATTAATCAGGAAAGCCGGAGGAAGAGTCATGGATTAACTGCTTAAAACTGCCTCGTTTCTGCTTAAAACTGACTTTAGAATGATTTAAGAGGTTTTATCTTGTCATCTGATGGTTAATAATCCCATGAATCTATTTGATCGCTTTTGGTGAAGACAGTCCGTCCACAGAGCGGCTGAGCTCCGAAATGATGCATGTGCAGTGGATGCAGGGCAGGGGGTGCGTAGGGCCGCTCAGTCGGTGACACTGGTAGAGCTGATTTCACGCTACAATAGAGTGTTGTTTGCTCTGTTTAGACTGGGATCAAGTGTTATCCCAGCAGAGTAAATTCTACTCAGCAAAATGTACTGTGAACCTGCTCTGACTTGTTAAATCCTAAACAACCTTCAGTAAAAAGAGCATGAAGAGCAAGTGAAACATGTAGATAGACGTCATCGAACGTCAAGTTGCTTCTCTTTAAACAATCTGACACTGAAGTCCTTCAGTCAGTACAAAACACAGCAAAATCTGCATTTGTGTCTTCACAATGGCATGGTGATGCTAGAAAATGTGGGGAAAAAGAACACAGTGGCAAAGTCTGTCCATTAATGATGGGTAACATGAAAATAACAGTTGACATCTCTGGTCTGTTTAACCAAATGTCCATTTTAACTATCACTAAAAAGAATTAAAAATTGTACCATGCAAAGACAAATGGCAAACACTTATCAGAGATTAATTTTTGTTGATAAACTCAGCAGAAATGCATCTGTACTAGTCAGTTTTGATATCACAAGTACAGAATCCAACTTTTCATCCATCCATTTTCTTGCACTTATCCTGTACCCAGCTGGTGGGTGGCAGCAGGTTAAGACTGCCCAAATGTTCCTTTCAGCAGCTACCTCCTCCAATTACTCAAAAGCATTTCCAGCACAGACACTGTATGTAGTCTCTCATGTATTTTTTGGTTCTGTACTGGATTCTCCTTCCAGTTAGATGTGCCCAAATAACCTCTGAAGAGACACAAGATTTGTATGCAGTAATTCTAATCTAAGCTTCTCAAAACCCTTCCTTAAATAAAACAAAATAAAATTGTAGACACATCACCAGGAATACTGAAACTAGGACCCACCTTGAGCCAAATATAATGGAACAACATATGGGAGGAGAGCTCTTCAGAAATCACCTGGTGACTGGGCCTACCCAGGGCCTGGACAGGCTCAGAGCCACCGCAATGATGGTCTATCACCTGCCAGGATGGGCACAAGGTTGCAATGGCATTTGGGTACAGGTGTAACAGTTTATCTTCCCCCATGGATGTCTTGGATAACATGGATATGTTTGTCAGTATGTATGTTTTTGTTTGTTTGTTTGTAATCATTGCATTTTTCACTTTTAACTCACTGTGCAGCACACAGTTTACATGCAGTTGCTGTTGTTGTTGTGCATTCGGCTGCTCCCGGTTTTGTTTGGGGTCGCCACAGCAGATACAGCCAGATCCGCTTTGGTAAGTGGCACAAGTTTTACGCCGGATGCCCTTCCTGACGCAATTCCAGTTTTACCTGGAGAAACACACACAGCCACTGGTGTTCCAAGGAGGTCTCCCATCCAAGTACTAACCAGATCCTGTTCTGCTTAGCTTCTGAGATCTGAGGGGATCAGGGTGACACAGAGCAGACCAGCTGCACAGTTTACATCGCAAACTCTTGGAAATTCACATATAGCAGCCCTACTAAGGTACCTTTCAGTACACAAAGAATCAAGCTCAAGGTCAAAGGTCACGGTCACAGGAAGGTCAAACACTACATACAATTAACAGTTTCCTGGTTGCAATTTTGAAATAACATGCCTGACATGGAAAATATTGCCATAATCTGACGCAGTCAGGAGGAAAAGTATCCAGATTACCTCGTCCACACCTGCATGATGGCATCCAAAGCACATGTAAACAACAGTTTAGATGACACAGACTGCCGTCAGACAGCCATAAAGTCTGGATGGCAAACACGGGACTGGAGCGCTGTGTTCCTCATGTGAGTGCGCAGCGCATGTGTGCGTGGCGCACATGGGCTCCGAGCACATGCGTGGGGCTGCAATTATCACTCAGCTTCAAGTCTCTCTCTCTGTGTGTGTGTGTGTGTGTGTGTGTGTGTGTGTGTGTGTGTGTGTGTGTGTGTGTGTGTGTGTGTGTGTGTGTGTGTGTGTGTGTGTGTGTGCATAACGCTGCATGAGCCAGTGTGCGCGCACTTAGTGCCACTGGACAGCTTCGCTGAAAGTTTGCTGGCATTGGGCCATGCTGTCCCCTGTGTCAGACAGAGCCTTTCCAGGGAAGGGAACTTTAATTTCTTTTTTCTTTTTTGCTTACTTCAGGAGCACAACACAACTCTGGACACCGCGATGGTTGGATTATCACATGGGATTTTTTTATTGTGGGTGAAAGGATTTTAACCACAGGCTGCTGGGTTCGGCTCCACGTCCATGCTGTGAAACACTCCTGAGCCGCTGTTGGAGGTGAGATTCATGTTTATTAATGCTGTCACAGCCTGGCACATTAGTTCTATGTCATATGTCCTACAGAGTTAGAAGGTGATCATGAGCGGTGAGGTCCATTCAGCTCAGAGCCTGACGTGTGCAACGATGCGTTACTGCGCATGAGACCACGGTGAGGCTTAGCTGCCCGTGTTATACACAGATATGATGGAGACAATATTCACATTATTTATGTCAACTATGGGAAGGAATATTATCTGCACTGTAAGGTCTATTGTGGATATAACAGCCTGTTCAGATTTGCAGCGGCAAGCACACAGTAGCACACGGTGCTTTCAGTTTGATAGCCGCTGTTTACATTCGCTGTACATGATGATAATTCATAATTATTATCATGATGAAGTGTACCACATACATATAAACAGTTCCTTTGCGCTCCGGTGGGGGTGGACATTATTATACGTAGCACGTGCAGGTCATACAGGCAGGCTTTGCTGTGCCAGATTTATCTCGAGGTTCCCACGTATGTGCTAAAATCATTTCGGATCCCATTTTGGCACCATCAGAATATGTAAACTGCGGTCAGACGGTGCTCAGATTACACATGGACCACCGTCGGATAGGTGTCCCATCTCGATGGGACAGAGGGTTTTGAACATGTGCATCATACTCGGGGCCACCGGCCGATTTTGATCAACTATGTGGACTTCCGCAGATGGCTGTCAGAACGATTTAGAACTGAAACCTGACACTTTTTGGATGTGCGCCGATTCGTCATTCTGACAACATTCTGCATGATTCTGGCTATGTGTGACAGGGGTATAAATGTTCTGAATTCTTCTTGAATGTAAATCAGTGCATTCATGCAGAGAGAAAATTAACATAACACCCCCAAAACACCAAAAAAAAAGGCTGCACACCCTGCCCATATGTCAGACGTGTTCAATTTGGAAGGATTTGGATTTTTATTTTTATTATTTTTAAGAGCAACTTAAGTAATTGGAGATAGACTGATCAGATAAACTCAGACGAAAGTCTCCAATTGTTAATTCTTAATTGGAATTAAAGGACCTGCTAAAGCCAGTCAAAAAATAACAAGTGCTTTTATACCATTTCACCCACTGAGGGTCCAGCTCCCTCAATCAAACAAGGACATAACCATTCAACATTAAAGACATCTCACCACTTACGAGGGCTGTCAATAAAGTATAGGTCCTTTTTAATTTTTTCAAAAACTATATGGATTTCATTCATATGTTTTTACGTCAGACATGCTTGAACCCTCGTGCGCATGCGTGAGTTTTTCCACGCCTGTCGGTGACGTCATTCGCCTGTGAGCACTCCTTGTGGGAGGAGTCGTCCAGCCCCTCGTCGGAATTCCTTTGTCTGAGAAGTTGCTGAGAGACTGGCGCGTTGTTTGATCAAAATTTTTTCTAAACCTGTGAGACACATCGAAGTGGACACGGTTCGAAAAATTAAGCTGGTTTTCAGTGAAAATTTTAACGGCTGATGAGAGATTTTGAGGTGATTCTGTCACTTTAAGGACTTCCCACGGTGCGAGACGTCGCGCAGCACTCTCAGCCGCCGTCGTCAGCCTGTTCAAGCTGAAAACCTCCACATTTCAGGCTCTATTGATCCAGGATGTCGTGAGAGAACAGAGAAGTTTCAGAAGAAGTGTGGTTTCAGCATTTTATCCGGATATTCCACTGTTAAAGGAGATTTTTTTAATGAAAGACGTGCGGACGGGTCCGACGCGGTGCGGCGGCACAGGAAAAACACCTCCGTGTTGATAACCATTTGTAAAATCCAGGTGGCTTTTGATGGCTTTCAGTGGAGTGAGTATATGAGAAATTGTTTAACAGCAGGACATGTTCCAACTTGTCCTTAAGGCTTCCAACGGAGGTGTTTTTCCTGTGGCGGAGCGTCGCGGTGGCTGCGAGCGACGCGCGGACCCGTCCGCACGTCTTTTATTAAAAAATCTCCTTTAACAGCAAATTAAATGCACGTGCTCAATGAAAAGGCACATTATTCATAAGAGCCTAAAAACGAGTCAGAAGAGGTAGAATATGAAACATCAAATTTGACTTTCTTTTTGTGTATTGTGATCTTCTATCGCTCATTCTTCTGTTCTTTAGCCTTCCTTTAGGGCCCCTTCACACATAGTACGAATTTGATTGACTTGCGCATAAAGTGCGCATGAAGCAGGAATCGTATGCAAAACGTGTAAAATCGTAGCTGCCTCTAACACCTCATAGACCTGCTGCTAACATCGAACATCGAACACTGCTCATGTGGCACTTAGAAAATGTGTGGCCATTCGCACTATTAGGACAAAAACAGTCAGCAGATGATCACTGTCGAGCTGGATGTGAAATTTGTCTAAGTGCCCTCATGACTGTGGAGTTGCAAAAAGCCACACATGTGGTGCATATGCCTTGCACAGGCGTGTGTATCACACCCCCCCCCCCCCACACACACACTCCCCCCAACACAGCTGATGTGCCAGGGGGGAGGGGGAGCACACTTGCATAAAATGCTTATATGTTTGTACAGATGTGATCACATGGGGCCGGACAGCAAAGTCTGATCGCACAACATGGGGGAGGGGCCTGTCAGCTGATCATGGCACACTGACATCTGGATGATGTGTTAGTGCAAACATTACAAACACAGAAATCACCACCAGGACAGGTATATAAATAATTACATAACAAGTAACGAAAATGAATGACCACGTAACACAGAGTGACACAATGGTCTGTGCTCTGGGCGGACATCACTACATGCTTCCATGTGGCTTACAGTGGAGTGGATTTGTGTGTGTGTGTGTGTGTGTGTGTATGTGTGTGTGTGTGTGTGTGTGTGTGTGTGTGTGTGTGTGTGTGTGTGTGTGTGTTCAAAGAACTAGCACCGTCAATTTGCTCTACCAATTTCAATTTTTTCAATTTAATGCGCCAAATCACAACAAAAGCCATCTCAAGGTGCCTCACATGGAACAATTCAACATAAAATTTAATAAATAATTAAAAATAAAAAAAAATTTCAAATACTAATTAAAAAGAGAAGTAAAGAATAAAACTGATAAAAAAAATGACAACTATTCATAAGAAAGTGAATAAAAATGGGTTTCAGTCTTGACTTCCACAGACTCTAACTGCCTCACAGTCGCAGGAAGACTGTTCCATCTGTTGAAGACTGTTCTATCAAATAGTCGTCTGTCAGCAACACAAACTCCGCCATGTTAGTTTTTAAAGCTTAGCACCGTGCACTTGTGCACATGTGTAGTTCCAAAAAATAAAAGACTGTGTACTTCCTCAGTGCAGCGAAAAAATCACATCAGAAATTAGTCCAGCTTTTCATTCTAACTTCCTCCTAACAGCTCCTAATGCAAAGTACCAGGCAGGGGCGAGACAGCAAACGTGATCAAATAACAAACATGGTCAGTACACGAGCAAACTGGGTTTTAATGGATTGTAAAAACAGTTGCATTTTCATTCCTTCTCATGAGTTACATAATGTATCTGTAAAGTTATGTTTATTATAGATGTGCTGCGTGCCATGACATGCATTGACATGCAGCGACACACAGTGACACACAGTGTTTTTAAATAGGTTGCATAGTGTTCATGACTAGGTCACTCAAGTGGCACGAAAATAATGCATGCCAGAAATGATCAACATTTCAAAATTTTCATGCCAGTGTGCACAGTTTACAATGGTTTACGACGCGTTTACTCACTGGCACGTCATTGCCAGTGTGGGGATCAAATTTCTGCAAGTGTCAAGGTGCCTTAAGTACCGGGTACATGCAGAAGTTACAGCAAGTGTGACACAGTGCCCTTTCCAAAACTCATTATCATGACAATTGTGCTAAAATCACTATGGTAATTATGTAAGTATTAACAGGTGACTGCTATATAATTGCTATAGTGAGTATAAAAGAGATTAAGATTGCTACTTTAAAGGTTAAAAAGATGTCATTTGCAGTCACAGCGCAAAAGAAAATAAAGTACTTATTGACACATCCATCCATTTTCTTCCGCTTTATCTGGAGTCGGGTCGCAGGGGCAGCAGCTCAAGCAAAGCCACCCAGACCTCCCGATCCACACACACCTCCCCCAGCTCCTCCGGGGGAACCCCAAGGCGTTCCCAAACCAGCCGAGAGATGTAGTCCCTCCAGCGTGTCCTGGGTCTTCCCTGGGGCCTCCTCCCAATGGGACATGCCCGGAACACCTCTCCAGCGAGGCGTCCAGGGGGCATCTGGAAAAGATGCTCGAGCCACCTCAACTGACTCCTTTCAACGTGGAGGAGCAGCGGCTCGACTCCGACCTCCTCCCGAGTGACCGAGCTCCTCACTCTATCTCTAAGGGAGCGCCCAGCCACCCTGCAGAGGAAACTCATCTCGGCCGCTTGTACTCGCGATCTCGTTCTTTCGGTCATGAGCCCAATCTCATGACCATAGGTGAGGATCGGAACGTAGATCGATCGGTAAATTGAGAGCTTTGCCCCCCTACTCAGCTCTCTCTTCACCACAACGGTCCGATACAGCGACTGCATCACTGCAGATGCTGCACCGATCCGTCTATCGATCTCACGCTCCATCCGTCCCTCAATCGTGAACAAGACCCCGAGATACTTAAACTTCTCCACTTGAGGCAAGGACACTCCACTGACCTGAAGAGGGCAAAGCACTTTTTTCCGGTCGAGAACCATGGCCTCAGATTTGGAGGTGCTGATTTTCATCCCGGACGCTTCACACTCGGCTGCAAACCGCCCCAGTGCACGCTGAAGGTCCTGATTTGACGAAGCCAGCAGAACCACATCGTCCGCAAACAGCAGAGACGAGATTCTGTGGTTCCCAAACCAGACCCCTCTACACCCTGGCTGCGCTTAGAAATTCTGTCCATAAAATAATGAACAGAACCGGTGACAAAGGGCAGTGCTGCCCCTTATTAACACATTGTCGGATTAAATCCTGCCCCCCTTCCACCACCCAGCCATCCCCCACACAAAAGAGAAAATCCACTAACCTGCAGTGTAAACACTGTTCACCAATGCTGTGTGTTAAGTATGCATGTTGGTGCTTATCCATGCAATGTGTGTCAGTGGGTGCACGGCAAAATGACTCCAGCAGGAAGATACAGACATTACTTAAGCGTTAATTACTTTACACTTCAAAGCCTGTATTTCCCAGAGGGGCGGGCCACTCCGAAGCACCATACATATGTATTAAAAGGATTATGGTAACAATGCTGGGCACATGACGACTATGCTGATCATTTCTGCGTGTGTATATTTCTGTTTCTAATCTATGTCCGGGTTATCTCACAGTGGAAGGAAGCAGACAGAATGTGCACGGAGGTGATAAATGGAGTTGCCTTGCAGCTCTGTGCTTGGAGATGAGCAAATTTAATACCTTGATATTTTAATATCAGTGAAAATGCCACGTAAATCTGACTTTAGCAGGCAGACATGGCATCTGAATGACATGTCTGCAGCGTTTACAGAGAAATTGCAAGAAACCTATACTATACTTTAGATTTATTTTGTTTGTAGCCATGTAGAGCAGAAAATCTCTCCATGAAATGTTTTTTATTCTAAAGGCTTCCGACAAGATCAGACAAAATTAATCTCAGAGAATAAATTTTTAATGAGCCACCTTCATCTTGGGCCAAACTGGGGGAGCCAGTCCCACAAATGTGCACTGCTACAAAGGAGAAGAAAGATTAGTGACTCCCTTGTGTGAGATTCTGGGTTGCTGAAAGAAAAAATGAAAGCCTGATATGCTGTAGCTCAAAATGAGCCAGGTCCAGCTCTTTGTTTTCCATAAGGTTCCATAAAGCTCCTCAAAGACATAAAGTTACCTGATATCTTTCTTCACATGGCAGATTTTTCGATGACAATATTACCTGTGTTTTCTCTGCTGCTTTGACCCATCGCTGGACTGACAGGCTGCACAGGCTGACTGAACACCAGCGTTGACTTCTGACCTTGACCAGACCCTCGAATCTTGGCTGAGCCAGTGGTTGTCCTGGTAACGGCTCCCAGGCCAAGACGTAGACCCCTTCCAGACCGCAGCAGACTGCCACTCCCTCCAGCATGGTCTGCTGTTCTGGGCTGCAGCTGGTCATCAGAGGAACCGCCTTTAAAACTGGTAGATCTTCCATTCTGCACACAGCCATAAAGGAATTATTAACTTTAAAATGTTCTGTCAGGTGATTGTTTCATGACATGTATTGGTTTCAAACAGGGGTGTAACCATGAATTTATTTGCCAGGTTTTACTCACCTCTGTTTACAACATGTTGTCACTGATGCTTGAAGTGATTTGAAACATTGAATATCTCAAAGAGTTGGCTCATTTATTGCAGTTGGTTTTTTATTGCTTTCGTGAATTGTTTTGTGAAGCATTTGGTAAAAAAAAAAAAAAAAAAAAAAAATCATTCATATCATACTCATTCACAAGTACTTGGACAATGTCAGCATTTTAGTAATTTTTCCTCTGGACACCACTACAATAGAGTTGAAATGAGACAATGAACAGGGTTGGGTAAGATTACTTTGAAATGTAATCCAAAAGTAATCAGATTACAAGTAATCCAAATCTGTGTACATACATACATGTAATCCACATGTATTCTTTCAAAGTAATCCTACCCAACCTTGACAATGAAGTATGTACGTGTTACCTATAAACACACAAAAACATAGCTACTCAAGAAAAACTCATCATAAATTATCATACTCACTATACCAAATATGCTGTGCCCAAAGATAACAGAGCGCCATGATGCACTGAACGGATCATCAGTAAAAGTTGTCCAGGCAGAACCTCTTTTTGCGTTGTTTTGGTACTTCAGAATGTGTCATAGATAGTGAGAAAAATAAGTAGTTCACACCCTGCGATTTTTGCAAGTTCTCCCACTTAGAATCATGGAGGGGTCTGAATTTTCATCTTAGGTGCATGTCCACTGTGAGAGACATCGAAAAAGAAAAAAAAAAAAAAAAAAATTCATGTATGATTTTTTTTTAATAATTGAGTTGTATGTTACTGCTACAAATAAGTATTTGAACACCTACCACCAGCAAGAATTCTGGCTCACACAGACCTGTTAATGTTTCTTTAAGAAGCCCTCTTATTCTGCACACTTACCTGTATTAATTGCACCTGTTGAACGTGTTATCTGGTAAAAGACACCTGTTCACACACTCAATCAATCACATTCCAACCTGTCCACCATAGCCAAGACCAAAGAGCTGTCTAAGGACACAAGGGACAAAACTGTAGACCTCCACAAGGCTGGGATGGACTACAGGACAACAGACAAGCAGCTTGGTAGAAGACAACTGTTATGATTATTTATTAGAAAGTGGAAGAAACACAAGATGACTGTCAATCTCCCTCGGTCTGGGATTCCATGCAAGATCTCACTTTGTGGGGCAAGGATGAGTCTGAGAAAGCTCAGAACTACACAGGAGGACCTGGTCAATGACCTGAAGACCACAGTCACAAAGATTACATTAGTAACACATGATGCTGTCATGGTTTAAAATCCTGCAGGGCAGCAAGGCCCCCTGCTCAAGCCAGCACATGTCCAGGCCCATTTGAAGTTCACCAGTGACCATCTGGATGATCCAGAGGAGGCATGGGAGAAGGTCATGTGGTCAGATGAGACCAGAATAGAGCTTTTTGGAATCACTCCACTTACCATGTTTAGAGGATGAGAACACTCCAAGAAAAACCGTCCCAACCGTGAAGCATGGGGGTGGAAACATCATACTCTGGGGGTGCTCTTCTGCAAAGGGGACAGGACGACTGCACCATATTGAAGGGAGGATGGATGGGGTCATGGATTGCAAGATTTTGGCAAACAACCTCCTTCCCTCAGTAAGAGCATTGAAGATGGGTCATGGCTGGGTCTTCCAGCATGGCAAATGACCCAAACACACAGCCAGGGCAACTAAGGAGGGGCTCCGCAAGAAGAATTTCAAGGTCCTGGAGTGGCCTGGCCAGTCTCCAGAACTGAACTCAATAGAAAATCTTTGGAGGGAGCTGAAACTCCAAACCTGAAAGATTTGGAGAAGATCTGTATGGAGGAGTGGACCAAAATCCCTGCTGCAGTGTGTGCAAACCTGGTTGAAAAACTACAGGAAACGTTTCACCTCTGTAATTGCAAACAAAGGCTACTGTACCAAATATTAACATTGATTTTCACACGTGTTCAAATACTTATTTGCAGCAGTAACATACAAATAAATTATTAAAAAAAATCATACATTGTGAATTTCCGTTTTTTTTTTGTTGTTTTTTTTTTTAGATTATGTTTCTCACAGTGGACATGCACCTAAGATGAAAATTTCAGACCCCTCCATAATTTCTAAATGGGAGAACTTGCAAAATCGCAGGGTGTTCAAATACTTTTTCCTCATTGTATTTGCAGAGCATCTGTGTTTTTTTGTATATATCATCTGGATCTGTAGCAGACAAGTTATCAAATCATGTTATTGCACATGCTGACAGTCTCTGAAGGAGTTACCCTACGGCCGCATCAGCTACAAATGAGGGCGACAAGCAGTTCCCTTTGTCCCTTGATGGCCATTCCCGAGCGTTCACGTAAACATCTCTGTAAGATGTCTTGTAAGTCCCTTCAGAGGTGTTATCTGGTTCCAGAAACAGCTTTTTTAGATTTCACTTTTAACAAAAGATTTTGTCACGGAAAGCCGCGCGGAGGCTTCGCATGTCAGGACCGATTCGCTGATTGAGCGAGACAAAGGAACACCTCCGTTCGGAGTGCCAGGGGACAAGTTGGGACATGCCCAGCTCTCCACAATTTCTCTTATACTCACTGGGCTGATAAGCATTGAAAGTGGCTGATGTCCAGCTCTTGTGATAACCAGAGAAATTGCTCACAAAGGTCCCAGCTCCACACAGCCATCCGTTTAGAAATGATGTGTGTTTTCTGCCTCTCGATGGCGGCTCAGAGCGCAGCACACCGTGCACCATTGTGGGGCGTCCTTAAAGCTGTAGTAACAGTCCTTATTCTCTGTGAAGCCCGTAAAATTTTCACCGAAAGCCGGATAAATTTTTCAAATGGTTTCCAGCTGCCTGTCTCTAACAGTTTCTGAAAAAATTCTGATGGCCAAAAAAGCCCAAATCATTCCGCCATTTCCTCGCAATGAAACAACGACGAGAGGGGTGGAGCAGTGCTCACTCAAAGCCTGCCCACAGGCGAATGACGCAACCGACAGCGTGGAAAAAACTCACGCATGAGCACGAAGGTTCAAGCTTGGCTGACGTAAAAACATATGAATCAAATCCATATAGTTTTTGAAAAAAATAAAAAGGTACAATACTTTTTGGACAGACCTCGTATACAGTCATAGGTGTATTTTTTGGCATAATGTGATATAAACCAATCAGAGAGTGATCCGTCACCTCCCAGGGCTGAAGTATGCTATGAACCTTATGGTATTTACACAATGTAGGTGTAGGACATACATTGCATGGAAGCTACAAATGAAATTTGTAGTCTGTGCATTGCTTTGCTCAAGATCTTAGTTTCCCAAATGTTCAGCATCAATTAGAATCAACTTGTGGCTAACCATGTGCAACATATATTTACCACAGAATTTCATGATTGTGCCACTTGTTTGAAAATGAAATTTTGTTCTTTTCACATATCTGCTCTTTTCTGCATGATTTATAAGCTCTGGGTACAAGTAATAAACAGACTTATAAAACATGGAGTTGGACGATATTGGCGCCAAAAGAAAATGGAACATAAACTCAGAGGGAAGCTGTCATTTGAACTCCTAAACATCACAGTATAATATATAGTGTTTGCTCTCATGGGTCCTGTCCTCTGTACCTGTCAAAATGCTAACATGCAGTACCATATGAAGCTCAGAGAAACATCTGGTCCCAGTGGGCTTTGCATTGCAGCTTGCACAAACTGTTTATTTTCACATCTTAATATTTGATGGCAGTATCAATATGAATGCAAGATGAAGAAGCTGCTTAATCAGAATCAATAAAAATCATTTTCAAATCATTCGGAGTAGAGGATCAGGCAGCCCTTATGCTGCAGATCTGCAATCAGTTATATGTGGATTACTGAGGGATAGAAATGATTGACATAAGTTATAGATTTAAAGTCAACAAATTTAAAACAGATATGTTGTTTTACTAAACATCAATGAAGCATCACAAAAATAATACTACAAGCAGATACACTAAACCACCTCTTCCAAGGGCATTATATTGTTACCAGCGCAAAGTTCAAAAGCCAGCATCTGTGATGGTATGGGGGTGTGTTAGTGCCCATGACATGGGCAACTTACACATCTGTGATGGCACCATCAATGCTGAAAGGTACATCCAGGTTTTGGAACAACACATGCTGCCATCCAAGCAACGTCTTTTTCAGGGACGTCCCTGCTTATTTCAGCAAGACAATGCCAAACCATATTCTGCACGTGTTACAACAGTGTGGCTTCATAGTAAAAGAGTGCAGGTACTAGACTGGCCTGCCTGCAGTCCAGACGTGTCGCCCATTGAAAATGTGTGGTGCATTATGAAGCCAAAATACGACAACGGAGACCCCGGAGTGTTGAACAACTGAAGTCGTCCATCAAACAAGAATGGGAAAGAATTCCACCTACAAAGCTTCAACAATTAGTGTCCTCAGTTCCCAAATGCTTATTGAGTGTTGTTAGAAGGAAAGGTGATGTAACACAGTGGTAAACATACCTCTGTCCCAGCTTTTTTGAAACATGTTGCAGGCATCCATTTCAAAATGAGCAAATATTTGCACAAAAACAATAAAGTTTATCAGTTTGAACATTAAACATCTTGTCTTTGTGGGTGTATTCAACTGAATATAGGTTGAAGAGGATTTGCAAATCACTGTATTCTGTTTTTATTTACATTTTACACAACGTTCCAACTTCATTGGAATTGGGTTTGTATAACTATTATTGGAGTCCTTTGGCCATATGTACATTAAAAATGTGATCAATATTTCATTTCAAGAACAATTTTCAAAATGTTGACAAATGCCTTATTTGACATTGTTGACAGAAGAAGAAAAAAGTTATGAATTTTCCCTTTTAACTGTAACAATATTAAAATATAATGGATTCTTTGTTAGCCTTACAACATTCCACCACCAAATTTCATAAAAATTGGTCTACATGTTTCTGATTAATCATAGCATCAAACAAACAAACAAAAACCAGCCAATAGATATGTGTGAAAACACAACATTGGTAGAAATATTATAATAGTATAAAACAGTGCTAAAAATTACACACTCTCACACTCATCTTCAACCACTTAGTCCAACTAAGGATCGCGGGGGGGCTGGAGTGTATCCCAGCAGTCATACAGCGCGAGGCGGAGTACACCCAGGACAGGACGCCAGTCTGTCACAGGGCCACAAACAGACAAACACATACACACCCACAGACACACCTATGGACAATTTAGAGATTCCAATCCACCTAACCCGCATGTCTTTGGATGTGGGAGGAAACCAGAGCACCTGGAGGAAACCCACACAAACACGGGGCGAACCTGCAAACTCCACACAGAAAGGCCACAGGTGGGAATTGATCCCATGACCTTCTAGCTGTGAGCCAACAGTGTTAACCACTGAGCCGCCCTCTAAAAATTACAATGCAAGCCTTTTTATTTATTTATTTATTTATGAATGCTCCTCCTCTAAAATTTTCAAAAATTACATCAAGCAAATATTGTGCAGCACTAAAATTCTTACCTCTGATGGTGTCGCACAGAAGTTGTCTGCTTTGCCACCCAGTTTCAGGGTCCCCGGGTGGCTGTGTGTATGTGCAGGGGGGATGGTATTTGTGTGCCCAGGGGGCCTGATGCTCCTGCTTATCATTCCTGATGGGAAGATGTTTGCCTGCATCTCTTGGCGGTACTTGTCATAAAGTAGATTGGAGGCACTGATTACTGGGGCTCCTCGTGTTTCTACCTCAGGCTTGAGAGGGTCCTTAGTGGTCTCTTTGAGAGAGCTGGGGCTGTAAGCTGGGAGCTTTGATGGTAGAGAGGATACCTGATAAGACCCATCAACCACCTGGGGCTTAAACAGAGGATTCTTTCTGACATACGTAATGATTTTTGGGCGAACTCCTTTCGGTTTTGGGGCATGCTTAGGAGAAGGGGAGCTTTCTTTGGGACTGGAGTTGTGATTAGAGCTTGGGGAGCTCTGCTGGCTATTAAGAGGCGCTTTGGGGATTCCAGTTGTGCTTATATTAGTTTTGACCAGTGCTCTCAAGCAACTGTTGCCATAGCCCTGAGCTGACATCTGTAAAACAGGGTTGTATCCTGACTGTGTGTGCCTGACAACTCCAGAGACACTCCTAGAAGGAAGGAACATGGAGGGATGTCTACGTGGAGAGCCCTGGGGTGTCCTAAGAGGGGAGTGAGGAGGGGAAGATGACCTGGAATCAACACCAGTTCTGTTTAGACTTGAGCAATGCAGTCTGTGGGTTAGCTGAGCCTGGGGTCTATTCTCAAAGGTGGAAGGACTAGGTGGGGTGATATTACGTGGTACAGTAGCTCGTTGCTTTTCCACTGGTGGGGCATCTTTCTTGGAAGCCTGGTTTGGCTGTCTGGGCTGTGACGCTCCAGATGTGTTGTACAGGTGAGAAAAATCTGATGGTTCACGTAAAGATGATTTTGTAAACATTCTATTTGTCTCATAACTGTGTGAGTCTTGAGAGGAGTTGGAGGAAGAACTTGTCCTGTGTCACTTTGTTGAACACTGGGGATCAGCTCTATTAAACTCCTCCCTCTACCCATTTCTGTCTGGCAGAGGGGTCTGACCAGCTGTTGTCTTCGGGGTGGCAGAACTCGCTCCTCAAATCCTGCTTTTCTCCTTTGGCCCAGCCCACCCTCAGAGGACAGTCCATTTCTGGGATGATTTCCATCCTGTCTCTGGTCTTGACAATGGTACTGGGACCGCTCTTCCAGGTCATGCTTTTCCTGCAGATCTAAAGGTGATTTGTTGCGGATGGCCTCAGCAGGAGGAGCCCTTTTTCTGGTTTGGGCTGAGGTAGTCAGGTTGACATTGGGATATGGGCTAACCTTAGAGTTGGACAAAGACATGAGAGACTGTGCTTGTCCAGTACAATCCAGAGCACTAGATAGGCTCCCACTGAGGCTAATGGCTGACAGACTGGAGACAAACACGTTTGTTTCAGACTTGGTCTCTTTCAAACCTCCCTTCCGTCTATCCTTATCTCCCACTGTTCCTGACCTGGTGTGTTTTGCGCCTGTCACACATGCATCCAGCTCTTCAGTGCTATAACAGGTGTTCTTTTGCACATCTTTGCTCCTATGCATTCTACTCTCCACTTTGTTGCTGTCATTGTCGTTTCTCTTCCCACCAGTTGAAGCAGAGCTGGCAGTCGAACTGGAGGATATGGACATAGGACCCTCATCTTTTCCATCTCTGGTGCTTGCTCCATCATCATCATCCTCAGTCTCCTCATCCTGATTCCTATTTCCCAATAACATGTGTATGTCCTGAGACTCCAACAGCTCGAAATCTCTGAGTCCAGAATCCATGCACTGCTGCTCAGATGCCCAAATTAAAACCTTTTGACTGGCTTCACTCTGAGAGTCTAAAAGTGGAATGGAGCTTGAGGTGTATACTGTATCCCTCTCCAAACCACTTTCTTCTTGATCGCTCATTGAAGACATTCGATTGGCATTATCATCCCCAGACAAGCTGACCTGGATCTGAGTTTTGTTTGTCATCTTCACTCTTGTATCTATGTTAATCTTCAGTCCTTGAAAATTAGTTGGGATGCTCATGCTGGACCAAATCTTTTGGCATTCTTAAAGACACCTAAAAAATCCTGAAGCCATTTATAAAGTTACAAATGGTTTTTTTGTCTCTCTCTCTCTCTCTCTCTCTCTCTCTCTCTCTCTCTCTCTCTCTCTCTCTCTCTCTCTCTCTCTCTCTCTGCTGATACTTCTTTCCTCTGAAGATCCCTCCTTCAGTGTTTGTGTGATGATAGTCCTTTACTTGATTAGTGAAAAAGAGATTTGACATTTCATGTGTTCTTCTTCAGACCTTCAGATGTTTTCTTCTGATGGCTCATCAGGGAGAGGCACGATCTGCAAAAAAACAAAAAGAAAAAAAAAAGCACAAAATAAATTATAGACAGGACTAAGTAAATGAAAGATAGTCTCATTGCATAAGTGTGGATTATTTTCCTAACAAAAGCTAAAAGTAAAGATTTCATGCAGCTTTGATTGATTGCTTTCACTATCAGTGATTGCTCAAAGCTTGTATGTGATTTGTGAGTAAGATTAGAAGCAATGGACAGGGTCAAACACACAACAGACAGCTATAAATTAAACAAACCTGTAAGCAGCATCACTTATTAGAGTACATTCCTCCACTAAGGGTCAACAAACCTGTAGAATTGGACCTTTATTTACTTGGTGTGTTTGATTTAGTTCTTTATTCTGGCTACCCATTTTAACTCCTTCTTAAGTCTGTTTTTATCTGTTTTTATTAGTTTTATTGTTCTTATATGTTGTGATGTTATTGTGGTTTTATACGGGCTGCTCAAATTTAATTGCCCCTTGTGGGATTAATGAAGTTGTTTGTTTGATTGATTGATTGATTGATTGATTGATTGATTGATTGATTGATTGATTGATTGGACCACTATCTAGATCTAAAGCCACTGGTATTTGAGAACAATCACTTTCAATTCACTTCAGTTTCTGCCATCATCTATGCATTCAGTCATTTTTTGACTTAATAACCAACATTCATGATAATTAACCTCTGGATAAGCAGGTGTGTGTGTGGATCAGGAGGTCTGGGCGGCTTTGCTTGAGATGCTGCCCCTGCGACCCGACTCCGGATAAAGCGGAAGAAAATGGATGGCTGGATGGATAGATAACTTCTGGATATGCATACACTCAAAAGCAACCTAAAGGAATTACAGGCTTTTCATCACAAATGAATATACATGGACACATATGCAGCAAAGCAGCCACATAAGCAGACAAGACATCAATTATGTTCCAGTTTATCTAACATTTATAGGCCATCACGGCCCTGGAGAGGACTGAGAGCATTTTCATTTTAAATCCTTTTGTCTTTTGCATCCTACTGAAGCACCACTTGCAATTAAATTAGGTTAATTTAAGTGTAAAATCTGTTGTGCCAGGTGACTAGATGCGCTGAAGAAGTGCAATAATGTTCATATCATAACCACCAGTGGAGGTACAGCTGCAGTACGAGGATCGTAATGATCAGATGATGATGGATGTTTGCTGTAAGCTATGAATGGAAGAAATAAGTGAAGATAGAAGTGCAGGAGAGTGTTTGGTTATGAGTGAGAGAATGACCCCCGGGAATGGTGGAGTAGCGCAGGCTACGAGGAACGAAGGGTGCAAAGTGATTTATAATGAGTTTTGTTCCTCAAGCGACATTAAAAAATAGAACAAGGAGTGGGTGTGAACATCTGTAACAAAAGTACAATTTTCTGTGTTGGTGTAAGATACACTACATACATGCTGTAATACACGTGTAAAAACAACTTACATACTGTACAGCTGTTTTGTGGTTAATATGCATTTCATGCTTAATATGCATGGTTTTTTATGGCAAAGACAAATGGTTGTCAATAACTACTTGTCTCTAATGGGAGGAGTAGGAATTCCACTTCAGGAGGAATAAATCCATAGTGTAGCTCTGCTCAGTACAGCAGTGTTAGCACTCCTCTCTCAGCACGTCTCTTCCAACAGGCCATATGGCTGATCACACCAGTGTGCAGATCTGGTGTATTCATCTCAACATAAAGCACTATGCTGCAAGATGGACATAAAATGAGGGAACCATTCATATTACAGCTTCAAGTAATCTAAATATGATTTATTTTTGGACAGTTTATAATTTCTGAGTAGTGTTACAATACCAAATTATATATACAGGCATATATATTGTATTACTTTATTAAAGATTTGAACCACTTGAAAAAACGACCCCATAAGTGATGTGACTGCTGAGAGAACATTCAAACCAGACACTTACATAGAAATGTGAATGTGATCTGTCTGGAATAACAGTATTAAACCCATATGATAAAGTCTATACAGCGTGCATGAAGATGAAATTCTACCCTATACTCCATGTGTTTTTTTCATATTGGACTGAATATAAGGGCCCTGTCCCACTGGGGAGAGGATTAATTACACTGAGTATACAAATTAAGGGCGTTCGTTGTCGTCCGCAACAAAAATGGCCAAAAATGACAAATGTCCCAGTATGAATTACGGATATACACTCAACAAAAATATAAACGCAACACTTTTGGTTTTGTTCCCATTTTGTATGAGATGAACTCAAAGATCTAAAACTTTTTCCACATACACAATATCACCATTTCCCTCAAATATTGTTCACAAACCAGTCTAAATCTGTGATAGTGAGCACTTCTCCTTTGCTGAGATAATCCATCCCACCTCACAGGTGTGCCATATCAAGATGCTGATTAGACACCATGATTAGTGCACAGGTGTGCCTTAGACTGTCCACAATAAAAGGCCACTCTGAAAGGTGCAGTTTTGTTTTATTGGGGGGGGGGGGATACCAGTCAGTATCTGGTGTGGCCACCATTTGCCTCATGCAGTGCAACACATCGCCTTTGCATAGAGTTGATCAGGTTGTCAATTGTGGCCTGTGGAATGTTGGTCCACTCCTCTTCAATGGCTGTGCGAAGTTGCTGGATATTGGCAGGAACTGGTACACGCTGTCGTATACGCCGGTCCAGAGCATCCCAAACATGCTCAATGGGTGACATGTCCGGTGAGTATGCCGGCCATGCAAGAACTGGGACATTTTCAGCTTCCAAGAATTGTGTACAGATCCTTGCAACATGGGGCCGTGCATTATCCTGCTGCAACATGAGGTGATGTTCTTGGATGTGTATGGCACAACAATGGGCCTCAGGATCTCGTCACGGTATCTCTGTGCATTCAAAATGCCATCAATAAAATGCACCTGTGTTCTTTGTCCATAACAGACGCCTGCCCATACCATAACCCCACCGCCACCATCGGCCACTCGATCCACAACATTGACATCAGAAAACCCACACGACGCCACACACGCTGTCTGCCATCTGCCCTGGACAGTGTGAACCGGGATTCATCCGTGAAGAGAACACCTCTCCAACGTGCCAAACGCCACCGAATGTGAGCATTTGCCCAGTCAAGTTGGTTACGACGACAAACTGGAGTCAGGTTGAGACCCCGATGAGGACGACAAGCATGCAGATGCGCTTCCCTGAGACGGTTTCTGACAGTTTGTGCAGAAATTCTTTGGTTATGCAAACCGATTGTTCCAGCAGCTGTCCGAGTGGCTGGTCTCAGACGATCTTGGAGGTGAACATGCTGGATGTGGAGGTCCTGGGCTGGTGTGGTTACACGTGGTCTGCGGTTGTGAGGCTGGTTGGATGTACTGCCAAATTCTCTGAAACGCCTTTGGAGACGGCTTATGGTAGAGAAATGAACATTCAATACACGAGCAACAGCTCTGGTTGACATTCCTGCTGTCAGCATGCCAATTGCACGCTCCCTCAAATCTTGCGACATCTGTGGCATTGTGCTGTGTGATAAAACTGCACCTTTCAGAGTGGCCTTTTATTGTGGACAGTCTAAGGCACACCTGTGCACTAATCATGGTGTCTAATCAGCACCTTGATATGGCACACCTGTGAGGTGGAATGGATTATCTCAGCAAAGGAGAAGTGCTCACTATCACAGATTTAGACTGGTTTGTGAACAATATTTGAGGGAAATGGTGATATTGTGTATGTGGAAAAAGTTTTAGATCTTTGAGTTCATCTCATACAAAATGGGAGCAAAACCAAAAGTGTTGCGTTTATATTTTTGTTGAGTATATTAATAATATATAGCGAATATATGATGAACAATCACGGCTATATAATGGATGTAGTGAGGAAACTGATCCGACACATTGAGATTATCATGGCAGTATTACGGGTGTATTATGAATGCATCGTGCATGTGTTGCGCGTGCACGGCAGCTGCATTGCAGCCATAAAATAAGCTCACTCGGGCCTTTTGGCATCACTGTTCACACCAACAATACAGGCTCTGGAGCATTTGCTGGACTTTACAAGTTGATCACCGAGTTAATGTTCTTGTTGTCATGCAAGGGTTCATGGGTTTGGGGAGCGGGAGGGGGGAAGCCGCTTGGGGTGTGAGACGGTGTTTTTTTGAGAGAGAGAGAGAGAGAGAGAGAGTGTCACAGAAAACAGACTTCAGCGTGAGTTGTGGCGAAACAGCAACTCTTCCTTTTGTTGGTGTTGAATAAAAGTCCTGGATTGCAGCAGCTACGTCTTTGTGGATCTACACAGCTACCAGCACTGACTGGCAGATATGTCGCTTTCTGCCACATATAGTACTTTGGGTTTACGTGATGTGTTTGTTATGCATTCACAGATTGTCCGCAAATCAGCTGCAAAGCAGATGTAATAAAAACGCTTCATTCGTGGCCAATCTGTATGCAGTCGCTACAACATATTTTAGTTTGTGATGTGGACATGATGGGCACGATATATATATCTGTTTTACACACTGTCCCGGTCCGCTGCCAAGCCGCAAATCCCTGTCAGTTGCGAATACCAGCAGTTAATGGCAGATATACAGCACATAGAGTATGTATTGTGTATGAATTGAGTATGTATGGAGTATGTAAGGCGGATGTCATCCGCAGCCAAATTTTGTGCAGCTCAAAAATCCTGGCAACGGAAAAACGTGCCTCTGCAGATAATTGCGGTGTGCGGGTGTTGGCCAACTCATGCATATTGCGGATGTTAAGCGAATATGAGCCAATTTTGTGCACAATCCATGCACAAATCCTTCTAAATGCCAGTGGGACAGGGCCCTAAGATGCCATCTTTTTTTTCTGCATCTTGTATTCACGGACTAGTCTCTTCAGTGTCATATACATATGCAGCAGTAGACGTTGCGAAATACATGTGAACAAGTGTGTCCCCAAGGACAGAAGTTACATGGCATAACTCTACAGTATGAGCACGCTCTGTGTGATTGTGTGCAGTGGTCACAATTACATGTATCTTCTTGGGAAACATGGTAAACAGCAGACAACATGAACAACATGGAAATTACCACAGTAGATCCAATGCGGTGACTATGATATTAGACATGCCCAAAACGCCATGCCAGAAACTGAACACTGATTGGTTGGGGAAAGTTACATTTGTCATGGCAATCGCTTGGTGGTGATTAAGATGGTCTCTTGGTCAGTTCCCAAACAGGATTCTACATCCAGGGTCAAACTAGAGAAGGCTGTGTGTGGGCTTTTTTAATGTGGGAATGTTGTTATAGTGGAGCAGATAAGTATGATTTTTAGCCAGAATTGTTCACTTAGTGATACAAGCATCAGATTTGGCATGAATGTTCGTCATAAATCAGTTTGATGAAAAAAGTGGTGGCCACTTGAAAGGTAAGGGTCAATGAAGAACTACACAGGGGTCAAAATTTTAAAATGCTTCAATCATATTGAAAGGTATAACACATTATTTGTCTGATCATAAATATTCCAAAAAGGTTTAGTTTGGACTATCTATGACTGAATGTTATGGAGTTATGGGGTAAAAACAGTAAGAATGGTGGCAAAGGTCAGTTTCAGTTTGTACAGGGGTCAAAAGTTAAAGTTGCTCCAATTTTTAAAAATGTCATGCAAATTATCAGTTGAGTTAACAGGGTTAACTAAACCAATTAAGGAATAGTTTGCACTAAGGGTGTAACGGTACATGTATTTGTATTGAACTGTTTCGGTACGGGACATTCGGTTCAGTACAGGGCTGTGCACGGGTGAGTTTGCGTTGTGTGTGTTTACATTCAGTGTTGCCAACTTGGCGACTTTCTCGCTAAATCTGGCAACTTTCCAAACCCTCTTGACGACTTATTTTCTCAAAAGCGATTAGCGACAAATCTAGCTACTTTTCCTGGAGTTACTGGAGACTTTTCTGATGTTTGGTGACTGAAAGTGAAAGTCTCTGTTGTCACCGAGCAGCAGCGGGTCTCCCCCTCCTCCGCTGCCTGCAGCAGCCTGAAAGCACTGAGCGGAGGGATATCTACAACCCTGCTCGCTGGACTCGCTCAACCTACTGACCTCGTTTGCTGCGCTGTGATTAAATAGTCCCCAGACTTTGAGAAGCCCTGGCCTTGAGAAGTTATTTTATTTTAATAAGTGATGGCCAATTTTAATGGCAAAATAAACAAACAAACCAAGAATCAAGTTTATTTGTGGTTCTAAATATTTTTAAGGTGGTTTTACTCACTTACTGTATTTCCCCCTCCCACAGTTTTTGTTTTCAAAACTTTATTTAAAAATACATATTAACAAACATTAAACAAACAGTTATCAAAAAGAGATAGAAAATAAAATACATTGTACAAAAGGGATTCTTTAACAATAATTCACTTAAAAAATTCCTTAAAGAGTGTGACAGTTTTGGACAAGTTAATTTTTCTGGCAAAAAGTATGAAGGTTGAATAAAACTGAACAGGGCTTCATGCTGGAACCGTTGTGCTGCTCTTTGCTTGTGGACAGGTTTTGTTAAAAGCTGTTTACTAGGAATTTATTTTTTATAATATTTCATACATTTGCTGTTTATGTGAGAACATTTTATTTAAGTTATTACCAGGCAGCACTTTGCAATTATTTTATTTTCCTGTTTGCATAATGTTACAATAAATTGTTGGTTTAAACAACAAGCAAATTTAGGTTTTGCATTTTGTTCCCATACTGTACTGAAAATGAACTGAACCGTGACCTCAAAACCGAGGTACGTACCGAACCATGACTTTTGGGTATCGTTACACCCCTTGTTTGCACCATGTATCATGCTTAATTGTCATGTTACAGGGTAACATATGTCACATGCCATAGAATCCAATGGATGTTGACATTGTTTGACATTTACTTTGCAAACCAAGCATTCAGCACAGTCAAAACTGTTCCATTTATTAATCCTATTAGTTCAACCAATAATTTGCACCACTTTTTACCAAAATGGAAGCAACTTTCACTTTTGACCCCCGTACAAACTGTAACTCACCTTTTGAAACTGATCTTAGTCACCATTCTTGCTGTTTTTACCCCATAACTCCAAAACATTCAGTCATAGATAGTCCAAACTATACATTTTTAGAATATTTATGATCAGACAAATACTGTTTTATACTTTTCAATATGATTTTAGCATTTTTAAATTTTGACCCTGTGTAATTCTTCATTGACCCCTACCTGGCTGCCATATTGGATTTTCAAGTGCCCAACACTTTTTCTCAAACATTGATTTATGATGAACATTCATGCCAAATCTAAAGCTTTTATCACAAAGTCAAGGATTGTTTCAGTTATCTGCTGCACTATTACATGCCGACAAACACAAGGTCCTTGAGAGCTCCTTAGTCTGGTCCAATGGCTGAGAAATCCAAGATGATCAGGGTCTGAGGACCTGCTGCAGCCTTCATCCACTTTCACAGCCATTGGGTTACAAGCCATCTGATCCATGAATGATGATTTCTTGTTTTACTAGAGTCCCATTATCCATGTCATGCTCAGGGATCCTGTTGGGCCTTCCTGCGTACCCAAGTGGGCACGGCGCACATGAGGTCCTCACTGTATTTCACCCCAACAGGCAACCCCCTACTTGAGCCATTACCGAGTTGTCATGATATGGATGAAGGGTTGGATTTTGACACCCGGATACTGACCCACACAAAAAAGTACAATATAGACCAGACTTCTTATTGAATTGGCTTATGGGACAGTTGACACAGTGTATCCGTATGTGACTGAAAAAGAAATAAGGTCAAAACATCTAAATAATGTTTTTATTTGCATTATTTTCAAATAAAGGCATTTTCATGACAAAAACAAGATTTGGTCTTCATAAAGTTTTATTTCCCAAAAGTGTGTCTTGAAGGGCAGAGGGCATCTTATAATTAGGGTCGTAAGGTCAAAGCATGGAAATAATGTTTTTATTTGCATTATTTTCAAATAAAGGCATTTTCATGATAAAAACAAGAATTGGTCTTCATAAAGTTTTATTTCCCAAAAGTGTGTCTTGAAGGGCGGAGGGCATCTTATAATGAGGATCGCCTCATATTTAGGCCAACTGAATTGAAAAAAACACACACACCCTGAACTCACATGACACAATTGAGTCAGATGACATAAATAAAATCAGTTCTGACAAAAGCATCAGATTCAAATCACTTCAGCCAGTAAAGTGACTGTAACCTAACATTTTAATGATACTATGACTCATTATGCACTTTCATGTCAAGCTATGCTGCACTATCGGTTTTTGCCCTGCCGAGACAGCGCTGGATGATCTGTGAACTGACTTTGAAGATATAAAATGGAGTAAAAACGCTTCAGTATCTCTATGGTGCCAATCCCTTCGTGATTATGCAAGAGCACTGTTGGGATTTCAACTCCAGCACTGAACCAGGAACGCTTAAAAAAAACAAAAACAGAATATTAATATAGTCATTCTCCCAGCAGGGTGAAGTTTATAAGCAGAAGTATGCCAACATCTCATAACTGTCAGGTATTTGTACATCTCGTCTCCTTTGCTCTGCAGTGAATACTGGTGCAATTAGGTCAATCAAGACAGTCATTATAGACTCCAATCTGTGTGTACAAATCACATCAGTCAATATTTGAATATTATCTGAAACTGAAACAGCGTTCCCTCCTGTTCATTGCATGTGCAGCAGGCATCTGTGGTCTCATTTGCAGGTGTCATATCCGTGCAGCTTGTTATGCTGCATTCACACTGGGCGTGACCAGACCCCACAAATTCGCTTCGGTCGCGTGGTGACGGATGCACCACCATCGCCCGGTGTGTCGCTCTGCTTTCGCTGCGTAAATTCACCCCAGTGCATCATCAAATAGGAGAAGCTTCCATTCCACTCGCCGGCTGTGGTTGTCAGTCAAGTTAACATGATGGACCTTGATCACACGGAGCGAGTTGTTGTGGAAAGCTCCCAATTCGGGGGGTATCATCATTTGCTGCAGGAGCTGGGTCTGGATGATGGCCGCTTTCAGCGGTCCTTCTGCCTCTGCAGGACCCAGTTTGAGGACCTCCTGTCCCGTTCATGCGTGCACATGTAAACAATTTAAAAAAAAACTCCGCTCCCCCTGCTGTGGGGCTGCTCCTTGCTCTTCCCCCAAAAAAACTCTGTCATAATTGTGTTTAGAAACCAGTCACGATTTGTTTTATTATACATCTGTGTAGTTAATAAGTAAAATAATCTTCATGGACGATTCGCTCGCATGTACATAAAAAAGAAAAAAGAACGAAACTCCGCTCCCTCTCCTGCGGGGCTGCTGCTCGCTCCTCCCCCAAAAAACTCTGTCATAATTGTGTTTAGAAACCAGTCACCATTTGTTTTATTATACATCTGTGTAGTTAATAAGTAAAATAATCTTCATGGACATTTCGCTCGCGCGCACGTGAAAAAAAGAAAGAAACAAACTCCGCTCCCCCTCCTGCGGGGCTGCTGCTCGCTCTTCCCCCCAAAACTCTGTTATAATTGTGTTTAGAAACCAGTCACCATTTGTTTTATTATACATCTGTGTAGTTAATAAGCAAAATAATCTCCACTCGCATCGCTTCATTCATGTCGTGTTGCGTGGCTTGGCGCCACAACGCATCCTTCCATAGGGATTATATGGCAACCTGTCGCTCGCGTCATGCCCGGTGTGAACGCAGCATTACAGTGAAACCAGTGAGATGGCTGCTTGTGGCACATTATATGCTGCTTCAATCAGTCTAAAGCCAAACTGTTGTTGAAATCTACTGAGAGGGAATGCTGCATAGCTCCTGTGCTGACTAAAAACTTAAAACTACTGCACTACTTCCACTGCATCCATTAGTGTGCGCTTACATCTGATCACATGATCTTAATTTTTGTATCAAATTATGTGCCTGATAAGAAAACCAGCCTGATTAAATTTGCTCAGCGAGCACAGCAACACTGCAGCCCCTCTTCAAAGTATCAGGGTTAGGGCTTTTAAACCTTCGAGTTCATAATAATAAAATATCTGAACTCATGTCCACAGAATTAGCCATTTTTCTACATGAAAGCATGGGGACCAAAAATTTGACCTTGATCTCTGACCTTGATCATTGAGTGATCAAAACAAATCAAAATCTGGCTTGAGATCAGATTTTGCCTTTCAATTACTAAAGAACCCCAAATCCAACCTCAAATTTGATCTAAAATATAGCATTTTTCCTAAAAAAAAAAAAAAGACAAACACCTCCATTAAGCTAGAGCCCTATGAAAATACCCCAAAGTCTATTTCAGTAACAGATCAGCAATTCAAAATATTTATTTTCACACTTCCTATTATTATAGTGTATCTTTGGCTTAGGACCAGAGCCTGTGTGTATTTGTCCCTTGGAACTGCAGTTGTGTCTGGAACGATACCTGGTGTAAAACCTGTGTGAATCTGTACTTGATCCAGTGTGGTGACCCTGAGCAACCAGGGGTAGCCAGGAGACAAAGGAAGACAAACAACAACATACGCCATCCTTTGGTTTATTAAGATAGCACATTGGTGACGCGCCTTGGAAATAAACTGTGGTTCATTTCAATTCAATTTATTTTCAATTTCAATTTATTTTGTTTATATATTGGCAAATCACATCAAAGTTGCCTCAAGGCACTTCAAACAAGTAAGGTCTAACCTTGCCAACCCCTAGAGCAAGCACACAGGTGACAGTGGTAAAGAAAAACTGCCTTTGATGAGGAAGAAACCTCAAGCAGACCAGACTCTGAGGGGTGACCCACTGCTTCAGCCATTCTAACAGTTATAAGGTTTTTGCAAAGCTGAAGAAACAGAAAACAGGAAATTAAACAACACAACTTGACAAAAGAAAAAAGATTCATTTGATGATAAGTCCACGCAGGTGGTCATCCAGCAGTGCTCATGCCATTCTGTGGGCCTATTCCCACGACAGAATCCGTTCCAGGTTCCATGTCCGTTTAAGAAACTACGCAGTCATCAAATCCAGCCAATGACTTTGTGACGTCATTCGCACCTCGGGCAGAGAGGAAAAAAGCCAGAAAAACTATACCTAGGGTATAATTTATCAGCATTAAGCAACAAGAAAGCAGAAAAAATACTAAGGTGATCGTCGACCGCTATCCCTAACTTCACCACCATTGTCTCTTATATGATGCCTATGTACACACTGCAAACATTTACAGTAAACTGGTCCTCACACAGGGCCAAAAATCCAAGAAATGGGATGTAAATTATGAAAATGATAGAAAGAGGGAAGAAAATCCCTGAAAAGACAGCAGCAGATCAATTACGGCACTGGTGTAGTTTTGGCATTTTTGCTGATGACAGCAATCAAGAAAGACAGAGAGCTGAACCAAAATAAACATTGCCTCACTACAACTGTGCCTGAACACGACTCTGCGAAAGAAGTAAGTCCTACTTTATATACTGATGTCAGTGCTCATCCCCAGATACTCCAGTGTGAAGAGAGACTTCCTGTGGACAGGACACCAGTCCATTGCAGCTTACTGGATTGGTCAGGTCAGGTGGAGTAGGAAAATGTAGATAGTCTTGTCCAAGACAGATAGGTAGTATGACCAGGAACCAAACTCAGGTCTGCACACTGGTCGTCCAACTCCATACCCGCTTAACAACACAGGAAATTTAGCTGAGTAAAATTTACTCTGCTGGGATAACATTTGGTCCCAATCTAAACAGAGTTAAATATACTCTACCACAGGGCTAAATCAACTCAACACAGTGTAAAATTAACTCTTATTAGAGTAAAACTGCTTGCATTGACTCAACGGTGTCACCGACCGAATGGTCCGCCCTACAAATCGGTCCACTCTGCCTTCACTGTGCATGCGTCATCAGCCGCGGTTCATTGAATAACACCTTGTTTCTGCTTCAAACTGCACTCCAGTCATCATCTGTCTCAGCGACAGATATCTGAAGCTTCTGTACAACAATCATTTCCACATAAATCCAGCATTAATTAATCAGGAAAGCCGGAGGAAGAGTCATGGATTAACTGCTTAAAACTGCCTCGTTTCTGCTTAAAACTGACTTTAGAATGATTTAAGAGGTTTTATCTTGTCATCTGATGGTTAATAATCCCATGAATCTATTTGATCGCTTTTGGTGAAGACAGTCCGTCCACAGAGCGGCTGAGCTCCGAAATGATGCATGTGCAGTGGATGCAGGGCAGGGGGTGCGTAGGGCCGCTCAGTCGGTGACACTGGTAGAGCTGATTTCACGCTACAATAGAGTGTTGTTTGCTCTGTTTAGACTGGGATCAAGTGTTATCCCAGCAGAGTAAATTCTACTCAGCAAAATGTACTGTGAACCTGCTCTGACTTGTTAAATCCTAAACAACCTTCAGTAAAAAAGAGCATGAAGAGCAAGTGAAACATGTAGATAGACGTCATCGAACGTCAAGTTGCTTCTCTTTAAACAATCTGACACTGAAGTCCTTCAGTCAGTACAAAACACAGCAAAATCTGCATTTGTGTCTTCACAATGGCATGGTGATGCTAGAAAATGTGGGGAAAAAGAACACAGTGGCAAAGTCTGTCCATTAATGATGGGTAACATGAAAAATAACAGTTGACATCTCTGGTCTGTTTAACCAAATGTCCATTTTAACTATCACTAAAAAGAATTAAAAATTGTACCATGCAAAGACAAATGGCAAACACTTATCAGAGATTAATTTTTGTTGATAAACTCAGCAGAAATGCATCTGTACTAGTCAGTTTTGATATCACAAGTACAGAATCCAACTTTTCATCCATCCATTTTCTTGCACTTATCCTGTACCCAGCTGGTGGGTGGCAGCAGGTTAAGACTGCCCAAATGTTCCTTTCAGCAGCTACCTCCTCCAATTACTCAAAAGCATTTCCAGCACAGACACTGTATATGTAGTCTCTCATGTATTTTTTGGTTCTGTACTGGATTCTCCTTCCAGTTAGATGTGCCCAAATAACCTCTGAAGAGACACAAGATTTGTATGCAGTAATTCTAATCTAAGCTTCTCAAAACCCTTCCTTAAATAAAACAAAATAAAATTGTAGACACATCACCAGGAATACTGAAACTAGGACCCACCTTGAGCCAAATATAATGGAACAACATATGGGAGGAGAGCTCTTCAGAAATCACCTGGTGACTGGGCCTACCCAGGGCCTGGACAGGCTCAGAGCCACCGCAATGATGGTCTATCACCTGCCAGGATGGGCACAAGGTTGCAATGGCATTTGGGTACAGGTGTAACAGTTTATCTTCCCCCATGGATGTCTTGGATAACATGGATATGTTTGTCAGTATGTATGTTTGTTTGTTTGTTTGTTTGTAATCATTGCATTTTTCACTTTTAACTCACTGTGCAGCACACAGTTTACATGCAGTTGCTGTTGTTGTTGTGCATTCGGCTGCTCCCGGTTTTGTTTGGGGTCGCCACAGCAGATACAGCCAGATCCGCTTTGGTAAGTGGCACAAGTTTTACGCCGGATGCCCTTCCTGACGCAATTCCAGTTTTACCTGGAGAAACACACACAGCCACTGGTGTTCCAAGGAGGTCTCCCATCCAAGTACTAACCAGATCCTGTTCTGCTTAGCTTCTGAGATCTGAGGGGATCAGGGTGACACAGAGCAGACCAGCTGCACAGTTTACATCGCAAACTCTTGGAAATTCACATATAGCAGCCCTACTAAGGTACCTTTCAGTACACAAAGAATCAAGCTCAAGGTCAAAGGTCACGGTCACAGGAAGGTCAAACACTACATACAATTAACAGTTTCCTGGTTGCAATTTTTGAAATTTTGCCTCCAAATGTGGCATGCACATAGTGATAGGCCTTGCTTATAAACCATTACCTGGGATAAGCAATTGATCTTCAGGGTTTCGCTTGAGGTCAAATGTCACCTAAATTATGTCAACTTCAGATTATAGTAAAACATGTTGTGTAATACACCATATTAATAATATTTTATGATTACATTAGTACTAGCAGAATATAGTTAGTTATATGATTACAAATAGATAAAGCTTTCATTTTAAGTAAAATGTTCATTACAGCTAAGTATTGCTATCATACTGGGTGTTGAAACACTAACATAAATGGCTCTGTTCCAGGGATGTCGTTCTTTTGAATACATTTGATCTTCACTTATTGTGGGGTCACTTGCTGTGTAGTTCAAAACCAGTTGGGACTCTAAAGTTTGACTCATTCTTCATGCTACTAAAACTTGAAACCACTTTGCTGTAATATTTAGTGGATAAAAATGATTTAACACATCTTTATTCATTCTTTCCCCTGCCGAGCTGCTCGTCCAGTGAGAATCACACTTTCAAATAATCATATTTGTAAATTTCATGCTACATTTATATTATTCTGTTGATTCCTATCTGCCACTCTTTATATTTATGACCTAGTTTGTACAAAAGAGATTTGAGAAAGGTGGCAGACATTATAGGCCCCTCATTTTCATTATGTTTCTTAAACATATGTTTCTTTGCATAGTATTGTGTATGTGTTTTTGTGTGTGTGTGCGTGCTATGTTTATTTATTAACTTGTTTAAATATATGTCTTAATGTTTTAACTATGTTTTAGTATACAGCACATTGGGTCGGTCAGCTTTGGTTGTTGTAAAACGCTTAAAGTAGACCTGCACTGAAATAAATGCAGTCAGATATTTGGACCAAAAAATGACTTATATTTACACATAAGATCCTTCTGAATGTAGTAAAGTAAATCTGCAAGCCCAGATCTGTCATTCAACGGAGGAATCTTCATTTAAAAATGACAAATTTACAGCTAAAATTTAGCCCTCCGCAAAACTGTCATCACATCCGGGACGCTGCAGAGACGTCAGGGAAAAGACCCTATCCCAGCATGCATTGCGCGCGCCAACTGTAATTTGTGGATTTACGTCAGTTTGCATCGGCACCTTTTTCTTGTCTTATACGGAAGGATCTACTTTTTTAAAACTTCATATTGTCTTGCGGCACTTTGGTGAGTACACATTTCTTTTATTTGTGCTTGAAAATTATTTTGGGGGACTTTTTCATACGCCCGTCTGATTGAGTGGTGTTGCAATGAAAATCTACTGTCTTTCGCCTCCGGTGTTACTGTCGCGGGGTACGGAGGCGGGACCCACAAAGAATTCAAGTCATTAAAAATATATAAACCTCTCTCAGCGGCCACGGAGCTCTGCGGCTCCGATTACCGAGACGTGCGGCGCTGCAGAAAGTCTGTCCTTGCAGCAACAGGTGTCACCGGCCTTTCCGCATCAAAACAGCGAGCGTATTCTCTGGACTTCTGCCAAGTTGGCTGCACCTCCATTCAGTAGACAGGGACGTGGTGCCGGCTGCACAGCAGACACGGGGGTGTGAGTGGCCCGCTTCGGCATTTATCGAGGACGCAGACTCAGTAAGTGCAGCGGAGGCAGAGAGTGAGGCGTCGGGGAAGAACGTCGCCCGCTGTCGATGTCGCCGCTCATCTGAGCATGCAGAGCTGTATCTTACATTCATTGCAGCTTACTTTTGGATGTTGAAACCAGGATGTGTATAACAGTAACATTACTAACAGATAAAATCAATTTCAATGCAGGTTCGGACTGAAGGCGGGAGCACTCCGTCTTCTGCCAGACGTCACTGCAATGACCCGGATATACAAATAGTTTTCGCGAGGGCAAAATTTTAGCTGCAAATTTGTCATTTTTAAATTAAGATTTCTCCGCTGAATTACAAATTTGGGCTTACAGATTTATTTACTGCATTCATAAGGGTCTTATAAATACATATCAGCTATTTCTTTCTGAGATCTGACCACATTTATTTCAATGCAGGTCTACTTTAATATACTCAACAAAAATATAAACGCAACACTTTTGGTTTTGCTCCCATTTTGTATGAGATGAACTCAAAGATCTAAAACTTTTTCCACATACACAATATCACCATTTCCTTCAAATATTGTTCACAAACCAGTTGAAATCTGTGATAGTGAGCACTTCTCCTTTGCTGAGATAATCCATCCCACCTCACAGGTGTGCCATATCAAGATGCTGATTAGACACCATGATTAGTGCACAGGTGTGCCTTAGACTGCCCACAATAAAAGGCCACTCTGAAAGGTGCAGTTTTGTTTTATTGGGGGGGGGATACCAGTCAGTATCTGGTGTGACCACCATATGCCTCATGCAGTGCAACACATCTCCTTCGCATCATCCGAGAAGAGAACACCTCTCCAACGTGCCAAACACCAGCGAATGTGAGCATTTGCCCACTCAAGTCGGTTACGACGACAAACTGGAGTCAGGTCAAGACCCTGATGAGGACGACGAGCATGCAGATGAGCTTCCCTGAGACGGTTTCTGACAGTTTGTGCAGAAATTCTTTGGTTATGCAAACCGATTGTTCCAGCAGCTGTCCGAGTGGCTGGTCTCAGACGATCTTGGAGGTGAACATGCTGGATGTGGAGGTCCTGGGCTGGTGTGGTTACAGGTGGTCTGCGGTTGTGAGGCTGGTTGGATGTACTGCCAAATTCTCTGAAACGCCTTTGGAGACGGCTTATGGTAGAGACATGAACTTTCAATACACGAGCAACAGCTCTGGTTGACATTCCTGCTGTCAGCATGCCAATTGCACGCTCCCTCAAATCTTGCAACATCTGTGGCATTGTGCTGTGTGATAAAACTGCACCTTTCAGGGTGGCCTTTTATTGTGGGCAGTCTAAGGCACACCTGTGCACTAATCATGGTGTCTAATCAGCATCTTGATATGGCACACCTGTGAGGTGGGATGGATTATCTCAGCAAAGGAGAAGTGCTCACTATCACAGATTTAGACTGGTTTGTGAACAATATTTGAGGGAAATGGTGATATTGTGTATGTGGAAAAAGTTTTAGATCTTTGAGTTCATCTCATACAAAATGGGAGCAAAACCAAAAGTGTTGCGTTTATATTTTTGTTGAGTGTAAATAAAGATGGTATGGTATTGTGTGTTCTATACAAAATATTTATTTTCACACTTCCCAATATTATATTATAATATTATATTATATCTTTGGCTTAGGACCAGAGCCTGTGTGTATTTGTCCTTGTGGAACTGGAGGTGTGTCAGGAACGATACCTGGAGTAAAACCTGTGCCAAATCCCAGTGCAAATCTGTACTTGATCCAGTGTGGTGACCCTGAGCAACCAGGGGCAGCCAGGAGACAAAGGAAGACAAACAACAACATACGCCATCCTTTGGTTTATTAAGATAGCACATTGGTGACTTGCCTTGGAAATAAACTGTGGTTGACAAATCCACCAATTTCAATTTCAATTTCATTTCAATTCAGTTTATTTTCAATTTCAATTTATTTCGTTTATATATTGGCAAATCACATCAATGTTGCCTCAAGGCACTTCACTCAAGTAAGGTCTAACCTTGCCAACCCCTAGAGCAAGCACACAGGTGACAGTGGTAAGGAAAAACTCCCTTTGATGAGGATGAAACCTCAAGCAGACCAGACTCTGAGGGGTGACCCACTGCTTCAGCCATTCTAACAGTTATAAGGTTTTTGCAAAGCTGAAGAAACAGAAAACAGGAAATCAAACAACACAACTTGACAAAAGAAAAAAGATTCATTTGATGATAAGTCCACGCAGGTGGTCATCCAGCAGTGCTCATGCCATTCTGTGAGCCTATTCCCACGACAGAATCCATTCCAGGTTCCATGTCCGTTTAAGAAACTACGCAGTCATCAAATCCAGCCAATGACTTTGTGACATCATTCGCACCTAGGGCACCTAGGAAAAAAGCCAGAAAAACTACACCTAGGGTATAATTTATCAGCATTAAGCAACAAGAAAGCAGAAAAAATACTAAGGTGATCGTCGACCGCTATCCCTAACTTCACCACCATTGCCTGTTATATGCTGCCTATGTATACACTGCAAACATTTACAGTAAACTGGTCCTCACACAGGGCCAAAAATCTAAGAAATGGGATGTAAATGATGCAAATGATAGAAAGAGGGAAGAAAATCCCTGAAAAGACACAGCAGCAGATCAATTACGGCACTGGTGTAGTTTTGGCATTTTTGCTGATGACAGCAATCAAGAAAGACAGAGAGCTGAACCAAAATAAACATTGCCTCACTACAACTGTGCCTGAACACGACTCCACGAAAGAAGTAAGTCCATCCATTTTCTTCCGCTTTATCCGGAGTCGGGTCGGGGGGCAACAGCTCAAGCAAAGCCGCCCAGACCTCCCGATCCACACACACCTCCCCCAGCTCCTCCGGGGGAACCCCAAGGCGTTCCCAAGCCAGCCGAGAGATGTAGTCCCTCCAGCGTGTCCTGGGTCTTCCCCGGGGCCTCCTCCCAGTGGGACATGCCCGGAACACCTCTCCAGCGGGGCATCCAGGGGGCATCCGTAAAAGATGCCCGAGCCACCTCAACTGACTCCTTTCAACGTGGAGGAGCAGCGGCTCGACTCCGAGCTCCTCCCGAGTGACTGAGCTCCTCACTCTATCTCTAAGGGAGCGCCCAGCCACCCTGCGGAGGAAACACATCTTGGCCACTTGTACTCGCAATCTCGTTCTTTCGGTCATGAGCCAAATCTCATGACCATAGGTGAGGATCGGAACGTAGATCGATCGGTAAATCGAGAACTTTGCCCCCCTACTCAGCTCTCTCTTCACCATGACAGTCCGATACAGCGACCACATCACTGCAGATGCTGCACCAATCCGTCTATCGATCTCACGCTCCATCCGTCCCTCACTCGTGAACAAGACCCTGAGATACTTAAACTACTCCACTTGAGGCAAGTACACTCCACCAACCTGAAGAGCACCTTTTTCCGGTCGAGAACCATGGCCTCAGATTTGGAGGTGTTGATTTTCATCACGGACGTTTCACACTCGGCTGCAAACCACCCCAGTGCACGCTGAAGGTCCTGATTTGACGAAGCCAACAGAACCACATCGTCCGCAAACTGCAGAGATGAGATTCTGTGGTTCCCAAACCAGACCCCCTCTACACCCTGGCTGCGCCTAGAAATTCTGTCCATAAAAATAATGAACAGAACCGGTGACAAAGGGCAGCCCTGGCGGAGGCCAACGTGCACTGGAAACAGGTTTGACTTACTACCTGCAATGCAAACCAAGCTCCTGCTGCGGTCGTACAGGGACTGCAGCAGAGACCTTAGCAAAGGACCCTGGACCCCGTACTCCCGGAGCACTCCCCACAGGGTGCCCCGAGGGACACGGTCGAACGCCTTCTCCAGATCCACAAAAACACATGTGGACTGGTTGGGCGAACTCCCATGAACCCTCGAGCACCCGATGGAGCGTGTAGAGCTGGTCCAGTGTGCCGCGACCAGGACAAAAACCACACTGCTCCTCCTGAATCCGAGGTTCGACCATCGGTCGAATTCTCCTCTCCAGTACTCTGGAATAGACCTTACCGGGGAGGCTGAGGAGTGTGATCCCCCTATAGTTGGAACACACCCTCCGGTCCCCCTTCTTAAACAGAGGGACCACCACCCCGGTCTGCCAATCCAGAGGCACTGTCCACGATCGCCATGCGATGTTGCAGAGGCGTGTCAGCCAAGACAGCCCCACAACATCCAGAGACTTAAGGTGCTCAGGATGGATTTCATCCACCCCAGGGGCCTTGCCACCGAGGAGCTTTCTAACCACCTCAGTGACTTCGGCCTGGGTAATGGATGAGTCCGCCTCTGAGTCCCCAGTCTCTGCTTCCTCTTCGGAAGACGCGACGATGGGATTGAGGAGATCCTCGAAGTACTCCTTCCACTGCCCGACAACATCCCAAGTCAGGGTCAACAGCTCCCCACCCGCACCGTAAACAGTGCTGGTGGAGAGCTGCTTCCGCCTCCTGAGGCGTCGGATGGTTTGCCAGAATCTCCTCGAGGCCGACCGATAGTCCTCCTCCATAGCCTCCCCAAAGTCCTCCCAGACCCGAGTTTTTGCCTCTGCGACCGCACGGGCTGCGGCACGCTTGGCCTGCCTGTACCTGTCAGCTGCCTCTGGGGTCCCACCTACCAACAAAGATAAGTAGGACTCCTTCTTCAGCTTGACGGCATCCCTTACTTCCGGTGTCCACCACCGGGTTCGGGGATTGCCGCCGCGACAGGCACCAGAGACCTTGCGACCACAGCTACGAGCAGCCGCATCGACAATGGAGGTGGAGAACATGGTCCACTCGGACTCCATGTCTCCAACCTCCCCCGGGATCTGGGAGAAGCTCTCCCGGAGGTGGGAGTTGAAGACCTCGCTGACAGAGGGTTCCGCCAGTCGTTCCCAGCAGACCCTCATGATACGTTTGGGCCTGCCAGGTCTGACCGGCTTCCTACCCTCCCAGCGGATCCAACTCACCACCAGGTGGTGATCGGACGACAGCTCTGCCCCTCGCTTCACTCGAGTGTCCGAGACACGTGGCCGAAGGTTAGATGATACGACTACAAAGTCGATCATCGACCTCCGGCTCAGGGTGTTCTGGTGCCACGTTCACTTATGGACACCCTTGTGCTCGAACATGGTGTTCGTGATGGACAAACTGTGACTAGCACAGACGTCCAACAACTGAACACCACTCGGGTTCAGATCGGGGAGTGCTTCCCGATCACCCCCCTCCAGGTCTCACTGTCACCGCCCACGTGGGCGTTGAAATCCCCCAGGAGAACAATGGAGTCCCCAGTCGGAGCGCTATCTAGTACCTCTCACAGGGACTCCAGGAAGATCGGGTACTCTGCACTGCCGCTCGGCCCGTAGGCCGAGACAACGGTGAGAGACCTGTCCCCGACCCGAAGGCATAGGGACGCGACCCTCTCGTTCACCGGAGTGAACTCCAACACTTGGCGACTGAGCTGGGGAGCAATAAGCAATGCAAAAGAAGTAAGTCCTACTTTATATACTGATGTCAGTGCTCAAGAGGAAATATTACTATTGTAGATAGCTATAGATACATACAGAAAGAATACCAATATCATTCACAATCAAACTGCTTCATCTGTGACCATAAAACATCCATGAAATATAGAGTTTACAGGTTGCTCTATCCTGACTGGGCTTTATCAAGGTTTGGGTTAATTAGTGCTGCCCTGTAGGAGTGTTGCCTGCCGGGGGGGGATTTCCAGGGTGAGGGGGAACATATCGAGTAATTCAGGTGTTGCCGACCGAACAGTCCCCCTAAAAATCAATCCACCCGTCCTTCACTGCGCATGCGTCATTTCGGAGAGTCAACAGTGTCATTTCTGAGCATCACCGATTCTCACCTCATTTCGGTTTCAAACTGCACTCCAGTCATCATCTACCTCAACGACAGATATCTGAAGATTTGTACAACAATCATCCATCCATCCATCCATCCATTTTCTTCCGCTTTATCTGGAGTCAGGTCGCGGGGACAGCGGCCGCCCAGACCTCCCGATCCACACACACCTCCCCCAGCTCCTCCGGGGGGAACCCCAAGGTGTTCCCAAGCCAGCCGAGAGATGTAGTCCCTCCAGCGTGTCCAGGGTCTTCCCCGGGGCCTCCTCCCAATGGGACATGCCCGGAACACCTCTCCAGCGAGGCGTCCAGGGGGGCATCCGGAAAAGATGCCCGAGCATCTTTTCCGGATGTAAGATGCTTGGGCATCTTACAACAATCATTTCCATGTAAATTCAGCATTATTTCATAATAAAAGATGGAGGACCAATCACAGCGCCACAGCAGCTGCTGCTGCGCACACATCATTTCAGAGCATCAGCCATGGTTCACCGATTATCACCTCGTTTCTGCTTAAAACTGACTTCAGAATGATTTGAGAAGTTTTCCGTTGTCATCTGATGGTTAATAATCACATCATTCCCTTTGATCGCTTTGGGTGAAGAGAGTCACACTCAGACATGCTGCTGTGGTCCGAAATGACACATGTGCAGTGAAGGTATGCCGCTTGTTCTCCTTGAATTGCTGGCTGTCTGAGTGGTGTCCAAAAAATGAGGTGGGCTTCATAGATAATTGGCAAAGCTTCTGGGGAAAACCTGGTCTTGTTAGGAGAGATGGCATCCATCCCACTTTGGATGGAGCAGCTCTCATTTCTAGAAATCTGGCCAATTTTCTTAAATCCTCCAAACCGTGACTATCCAGGGTTGGGACCAGGAAGCAGAGTTGTAGTCTTACACACCTCTCTGCAGCTTCTCTCCCCCTGCCATCCCCTCATTACCCCATCCCTGTAGAGACGGTGCCTGCTCCCAGACCACCAATAACCAGCAAAAATCTATTTAAGCATAAAAATTCAAAAAGAAAAAATAATATAGCACCTTCAACTGCACCACAGACTAAAACAGTTAAATGTGGTCTATTAAACATTAGGTCTCTCTCTTCTAAGTCCCTGTTAGTAAATGATATAATAATTGATCAACATATTGATTTATTCTGCCTTACAGAAACCTGGTTACAGCAGGATGAATATGTTAGTTTAAATGAGTCAACACCCCCGAGTCACACTAACTACCAGAATGCTCGTAGCACGGGCCGAGGCGGAGGATTAGCAGCAATCTTCCATTCCAGCTTATTAATTAATCCAAAACCCAGACAGAGCTTTAATTCATTTGAAAGCTTGACTCCTAGTCTTGTCCATCCAAATTGGAAGTCCCAAAAACCAGTTTTATTTGTTATTATCTATCGTCCACCTATCTATCGTCCGTGGTATAACTCACAAACTCGCAGCTTAAAGCAGATAACCCGTAAGTTGGAGAGGAAATGGCGTCTCACTAATTTAGAAGATCTTCACTTAGCCTGGAAAAAGAATCTGTTGCTCTATAAAAAAAGCCCTCCGTAAAGCTAGGACATCTTACTACTCAGTAATGAGCAGTGGTCCACCCCTCTCGTCGGATTTTTATTGCGAATAAAATGTCTGAACGATTTGGAGCTTTGCTGCATCAATTTTTTCCAGAAACTGTGAGAGACTTCCAGGTGGACACCATTCGGAAAATTCAAATGGCTTTCAGGGACGATTTTATGGGGATTACACAGATTAAGGAGTGCTCCAGCCGGTTTAAAGACCGCCCACAGCTGCTGAGAGCGCGCCGCTTTGTTGATCCGGGACATCGTCTGACTTACATAAAAATGGCAGGAGACGTGGACATCAGTACTTTTTCGGCACATTCCACTGTTATAGGAGTTTTTTTCATGGAAAGAAAAGCGGAGGGATGCACCACGGATGCCGTTCATGGCGCGGCACAAAAGCACCTCCGTGTTGGTCTCAAAGGACGGCTTTGAGATGGCTTTCAGATGGCTGTCGGTGGGTTTTCAGCCGTGTGACTAACCGAGAAATTGTGGATGAGCCTTGACATGCCAGAACATGTCCTGTGAGGCTTCATCATGGCGTTGCTTTGCGCCATGCGGCTCCGTCCCGACGCGCAGAATTCCTCCGCTCCTCTTTCCATGACAAAAACTCCTGTAACAGTGGAATGTGTCGTTAATTTCCAAACTGGACGCTGTGTTTTATCCGGGACATCCTCTGACTAGCACAGGAATTGCGAAGACGTGGACATCAGCACTTTTTCGGCACATTGAGACAGACGTGAGGAGGAATTCCACGCGTCGCGGTGGAATTAAGTACTGATGTCCACGTCTCCTGCCATTTTTGTGTAAGTCAGATGACATCCCGGATCAACAAAGCCTTCACGTTTGAAATGATCTGGTTGTTTCAGCGGGGTTTGAGCCTGTTGATCGGCGCTCAGAGCGCGGCGTGCTCTCAGCAGCTGTGGGCGGTCTTTAAACCGGCTAGAGCACTCCTTGATCTGTGTAATCCCCATAAAATCGTCCCTGAAAGCCATTTGAATTTTCCGAATGGTGTCCACCTGGAGGTCTCTCACAGTTTCTGGAAAAAATTGATGCAGCAAAGCTCCAAATCGTTCAGACATTTTATTTGCAATAAAAATCCGATGAGAGGGGTGGACCACTGCTCACACAAAGGCTGCTCACAGGCGAATGACGCAACCGACAGGCGTGAAAAAACTCACGCATGCGCACGAAGGTTCAAGCTTGGCTGATGCAATCACACGTGATTCAAATCCATATGGTTTTTGAAAAAAATAAAAAGGTTGGATACTTTTCTAACAGACCTCGTATTGCACATTTCCATTTGCATCAGACGCTCAAAGTGCTTTACAAATCAATGCCTCACATCCGCTCTGATGTCAGGGTGCTGCCATGCAAGGCCCCCACTACACACCGGGAGCAACTAGGGGATTAAGGACCTTGCCCAAGGGCCCTTAGTGATTTTCCAGTCAGGCTGGGATTTGAACCGAGGATCCTCTGGTCTTTAGCTCAATGCTTAACCACTAGACCATCACCTCCATTTTTGTTTGTTGGCTTTCGGCATGATTACTCCAAAGCCAGTAGGACTGGGACAATATGCTTCTCTCCTGATATGATACATATCACCATACTTGGGTACTGATTCAATACTGTGATTTCACAAGTATTGCAATTTGATATATATATATATATATATATATATATATATATATATATATATATATATATATATATATATATATATATATATATATATATATATATATATATATATGTCTATTTTTTGAAACACTAGACAGTATGAAAATGTTGAGTAATAGCCTTCCAGAGATCATCTATCACAAATCATATTGATATCTGATACATAGCTGAGGTTTTTTCTTGGAGCATCAAACTGCATATTTGAGTAAAGTTCTTCAAATAAATGTATCTTTCAACTGAGTTTGGATTTCACTGATTCTGGACATTATTCATATCCTAAAAAATTGCGATATCAAGACTATATTTTCCTCACCTCAAAAACTAATGAACTGATTGTTATTCAGTTTATTAAAATGCTGCATATGGCCTGTGGTAGATTCTCTAAAAATTCAGAGCAGATTTAGATAAACTGGCAGAAAATAATAATAATCTATAAAAACATTAAGTATATACACTCTGTTTCACCTGATGGCAGAACGCACATCAGCAGAGATGACCACAGTCTGAACTCGCCTGAGCAGGATGTAAAACCTGAGAAAAATACTTCTGTTGTCATGGAAATGTCACATCCCTGGAATATAAAAAGAAAAACAAGACATAAAAGAATATAAAACACCCTGACCTTCCACCAGAGAAAAGTAAGAAAGAGGTTGTGCTGAAGGTCAGCCGTGTGCTTTCACATTTGCATCCTCGTGCATAAATTATGTGAGGTATCACCTTCAAGCCAAAGCCAAATCCACATATCCCCCAGCACCAAAATACCCACTTTCACTTGCATTTAGCAACAAACATCAAGCATTGTAGAATTTCAAGAGAACAGAAAGAGAAATGCAGTGTACATCCACTTGAAAATGACATACAAATTCTAAGATATTATTCATCTGCTCGCAAAATGTTATCAAAGTTCATTATTAATACTTTTTTGAATTAAATGTTCCTGAATGCTTAAAGATGTGCAGCCTTTGGAATTTTTTTTTTTAAGATTAAAGTCACCACAATGATTTTATTCTTTAGAAATTAAATAAGGGGTTCATAACATTATATTACCAATATGATCAAAAATTCACACTGTCTGGAAACAATTTAGAATTTCAACCCTTGATGGGTAGAAATTCAAATGATCAGTTGCAATGACCTAAATTTGGTAGCAAAGTCATGGATCACATGGGCGCTTCCCCTGATTTGTGTGAGGATGCTGGGAAGGACACGGCGTCTGCCAATCGGAGCACAGAAAGACAGCGTGATGTCAGCTTACTGCTTGCTCAAACAAAATAAACCAAAATGGCAGAAATGCTGTAAAACAGCTAATTTCTGTATAACTCTAATGGACTGTATTTATAAATTGCTTTTCCATCTATATCAGAAGCTCCAAACAGTTTACAGTGATGCCTCACATTCACACGCTGATATCAGATAGCTGCCATGCAAGGCACTCACTACACACCGGGAGCAACTTGGGGATTACGAACCTTACCCAAGGGCCCTTAGTGATTTTTCAGGTAGACGGGGTTTGAACTGAGAATCCTCTGGTCTCAAGCCCACAGCTTAAGCACTACTAGACCATCACCTCCCCGATCTAACATGTTAATCAAATATTTTATAAAGGTTAGCGAGCAATAAACACTTCTGAATCTAAAATGCTGTTTTTGTAACCAGGTAACATATGTGAAGCGGTTTACAAGACATCTTACGGATATTAGTGTGCATGTACCGTGTACACTCATCACATAAGTGGGTCAGGTCACATGTAATCTCAAACCCTCATGTATGCGCACATGTGGTTCCTCCTGGAGATCATCTGCACGATGGCGTTAGAAGGAAAAGACAATATTTGGCATGGAATTCCCCCCAGAAGAATGTTCTCTTCTTTAAAATCAGCTGTAATTTTGCAACATGTCACAAAAATAAACCTACTTTATATTTGATGGATTTTGGTAGAAACGAAATTTTGTAAGTTTTGTGAAATTTGAAAGGCCGTAAAGCTTTAAAACATCTTCTGGATTGTGGCTCCAAAATATGTTTCGGATCAAATTCAAAATAATATCGATCATTTTATAGGTCATTATCCATCTGCTCACCAAATTTCATGAACATGCTCTCACAAAGTTTTTAGACTGAAATGTTGCAGGCATTCTTCTGGATCTCAGCTCCAGAATATATTCAGGATCACCTCCAAAACTGAATCACTTATTATACAGAACATCTATCTGCTGATCAAATGTCACTGAAATCTGTTCAATACCTTTTGAGTTACCCAGCTAACAGAAGACTTTCACAAGACTTGAACCTATGAAGTGCTGAAATTGTCCACTTCATTGAAAGGTGTAGAATCACAGTATTATTGTTAAAGCAAGTCTTTTCATCAGGAAACTGGTTTGTTTATTTATCTGACATTGGAAAGAAATGGTTTATTTAGACAATGATGAGCAAGTAGCTCTTTGGCTGTGCAGAATTGAGAGCAGTGATGAGAGGGCTGGATGAAAACTAAACTGGATTTATACACAATAGTGCAGACTTGCACACTCATCTCTGGCACACAGACAAAGATAGCGTGGAACCTATGATGGTCACAGAAACAAAAACGTGAAGTTGTTCTGGTTGTTCACACATAGGCAGCGGGACTTGATGGGCTGACCTGACAAAGAAAAACTCACTGCAGCGACATCAATTGAAAAAAAAAAAATAGACGGCAACCTCACTGTCTTTACAGCCTGAATCAGGCTGCAGACGCCTGTGTGGGTGGAAGATGAGAGATGACATGCGTTGATGAATAGAGAGAGGAAGATCTTCATCTTAAGACCGCTACAGCTTCTAATTAGGCTGACTGAGGAGAATTCATCATCTCAATCTCTGCAGAAAACACAAAGCATCAACTCTCGACTCATAGAGCCATTATTACTTGAGCCACAGAGCTCATGTTTTCCTGCCCTGGTGTCTGAAAGACACATAAACAGGAGGTCCAGGAGGTCATCTGCACGTGTTGTGTTCTGTGTCCACCTGCTGCAGCCACAGCTAATTAGTCCAGTCTGGTGTTTCTTTGATCTTGATTGGTAAATGCACTGAATTTATATAGCGCTTTTCCATCTGCATCAGATGCTCAAAGCGCTTTATAAATAATGCCTCACATTCACCCTGATGGGAGGGTGCTGCCATACAAGGTCCCCACTACACACTGGGAGCAACTAGGGGATTATGGACTTTGCCCAACGGCCCTTAGTGACAGGCGGGATGCTCAGGAATGGTAGGACACAAATGCACGGCTCCAGCAGACAGCTCTGATTTTTAGTAATCTTTACTGAAGGAGAAAGCAGAGGTCAGTACACGAGCAGGCAGTCCAACAAAAGCAGCAGTACAGAAATCATCAGGCAAAGTAGCGTGGTCAAAGCAACAGGCAGGAGGTCAGGTACACACTATGACACAGGCAGGAACAAGAACACAGGTACAGAGCTGGAATGCAGGCACAAGGCACGACAAACTGGCGGAGAACAATACCACCCAGTGAGCTTATAAAAGCCCCGGTGGCAATCAGCAAATCAGGAACAGGTGCACATGGAAAGCACCAGAAGCAGGGCGTGGCCAGAGAGAGAAAGAGAAACACCCATCACCAAGAACCAAGAGAGAGATAAGAGAAACAGAGACAGACAGACCCAAGCAGAAAAATTCCAACAGGAGAATAAACAAACCAAAACCCTGATAACACAAAAGTAACAAAACTCAAGCCCTGACAGTACCCCCCCCCCCCCCCCCACACGGCCAACCCCGGACGGCCTAGGTGAACCAGGATGAGAGGAGTGAAAGTCACGAATCAGAGCGGGGTCCAGAACAAAGCGGGAAGGAACCCATGACCGTTACTCAGGGCCATAAACCTCCCAATCCACCAAATACTGAATCCCATGACCACAGCGGCGAGAGGCCAGGACCTGCTGCACCGTGAACGCCGGGCCACCATCCACGAACCGGGCTGTCGGAGGGGGAACGGCAGGAGGGCACAAAGGACTGGACCTAGCAGGTTTGATCTGACTGGTATGAAAGGACGGATCAATGCGGAGTGACCTGGGGAGACGAAGACGAACAGAAACAGGGTTAATAATTTTGGACACAGGAAATGGACCGACGAACCTGGGAGCCAGTTTACGAGACAGTCCTCTCAATTTAAGATGGCGGGTAGAAAGCCACACTTTTTGGCCAGGAACATAGGCAGGAGCAGGGGACCTCCTACGGTCAGCGTCAGACTTATAGGCCTGTGAGGTGCGAACTAAAACCCTCTTGGCCTACTCCCAGGTCCGTCGGCAGCGGAGGATGAGACGAAGTGCAGAAGGAACCGAAGAGCCGAGATCTAGAGGAGGAAACAGAGAGGGTTGATGATCAAAAATGACATGAAAATGTGAGTAACCAGTAGATGCTGAGGGCAAATGATTATAAGCTAGTACTACCCATGGCAGTTGGACGGACCAGGTGGCAGGCTGCTGGGAGGCTAAAATTTGGAGACCCTTTTCCAAATCTTGGTTGACCCGCTTGGTTTGACCATTGGCTTGTGGATGGTAACCTGATGTTAGACTAGCTGAAACCCCAAGGAGACGGCAGAATTCCCTCCAGAAGTGTGATGCAAATTGAGGACCCCGATCAGACACAATATCCTGGGGAAAACCATGGCTCTTAAAGATGTTAGTAAGCATCACCTCTGCGGTTTCCTTGGCTGAAGGTAACTTGGGCAGGGGAACGAAATGAGCCATTTTGGATAATCTATCAACTACTGACAGAATCACAGTGTTTCCTCTAGAGGGCGGAAGACCAGTTACAAAATCTATTGAAATGTGTGACCATGGATGTGTAGGAACAGGCAACGGCATTAACAGTCCAGCAGGAGGGCGATTAGGCGTCTTATGCATAGCACAGGTTTGACAAGCATTAACATATTCAGTTCCATCTTTCACCAATCCCGGCCACCAAAATCTCTGTTGAAGTACAGACTGAGTCTTTTTTATACCTGGATGACAAGCAAAGCGGCTGTCGTGGCCCCACGTGATTACCTCCCCCTGAGTGCAGCAGGAACAAAAAGCCTATTAGCGGGACAGGCGGAAGGCACCGGAACCCCATCAGCTGCCGACCAGACTCTCGATTCGATTTCCCATGTGAGAGTGGAAACAAAACAGGATGCAGGCAGGATGGGTTCAGGATCTGCTGGGGCACTGATGGGTTCACCCTGACGAGACAAGGCATCTGGTTTCCCGTTCTTAGTCCCTGGCTGGTATGACAACATGAAATTGAATCTGCTAAAGAAAATTGCCCACCTAGCTTGACAAGCATTAAGGCATTTGGCAGATCACAAATACTCTGCACTGGATCAAGGAAGAGTTGATTAGATTTTAAGCCAAATGTGAATATAAGATTTATTTAAGTTAATATTTTAATGTCTCAGTTTCCATGTTATTTTTTCTTTGATGAAAGAGCATCCCCTGCCTCCCCTTTAACTTGGTTTAATGTAAAATACATTTTTAACTACCGCAACTGTTAAGCAGCCTCAAGGTCCAACAGTTTCATGTCTGTGGTTGCAAAACATCAAAATTTAGGCTGGAAATGCTTCATTTATGCTATCTGTGTCGATTGTAACAGAAGTGCAATAATCTTCAAATACACTTTACAGTGCAGTCGGACCCAGAGCAGCACCACCCTTCCTTAGAGAAAAGATTATATTTATTTATTTTTGTTTATTTACCTATTAGATATTGATTTATTATTATTTATTTACCTCAGTGTCTACTGTGGGTTTTTGCTCATACACACATACTGTACATCAATCAATCAATCAATTTTATTTATATAGCGCCAAATCACAACAAACAGTTGCCCCAAGGCGATTTTATATATAATTATATCATTTACTAACAGGGACTTAGAAGAGAGAGACCTAATGTTTAATAGACCACATTTAACTGTTTTAGTCTGTGGTGCCGTTGAAGGTGCTATATTATTTTTTCTTTTTGAATTTTTATGCTTAAATAGATTTTTGCTGGTTATTGGTAGTCTGGGAGCAGGCAACATCTCTACGGGGATGGGGTAATGAGGGGATGGCAGGGGGAGAGAAGCTGCAGAGAGGTGTGTAAGACTACAACTCTGCTTCCTGGTCCCAACCCTGGATAGTCACGGTTTGGAGGATTTAAGAAAATTGGCCAGATTTCTAGAAATGAGAGCTGCTCCATCCAAAGTGGGATGGATGCCGTCTCTCCTAACAAGACCAGGTTTTCCCCAGAAGCTTTGCCAATTATCTATGAAGCCCACCTCATTTTTTGGACACCACTCAGACAGCCAGCAATTCAAGGAGAACATGCGACTAAACATGTCACTCCTGGTCCGATTGGGGAGGGGCCCAGAGAAAACTACAGAGTCCGACATTGTTTTTGCAAAGTTACACACCGATTCAATGTTAATTTTAGTGACCTCCGATTGGCGTAACCGGGTGTCATTACTGCCGACGTGAATTACAATCTTAACAAATTTACACTTAGCCTTAGCCAGCAGTTTCAAATTTCCTTCAATGTCGCCTGCTCTGGCCCCCGGAAGACAATTGACTGGTTGCTGGTGTCGCTAACTTCACATTTCTCAAAACAGAGTCGCCAATAACCAGAGTTTGTTCCTCGGCGGGTGTGTCGCCGAGTGGGGAAAAACGGTTAGAAATGTGAACGGGTTGGCGGTGTACACGGGGCTTCTGTTTAGGGCTACGCTTCCTCCTCACAGTCACCCAGTCGGCCTGCTTTCCCGGCTGCTCGGGATCTGCCAGAGGGAAACTAACGGCGGCTAAGCTACCTTGGTCCGCACCGACTACAGGGGCCTGGCTAGCTGTAGAATTTTCCACGGTGCGGAGCCGAGTCTCCAATTCGCCCAGCCTGGCCTTATTACAAGTACCATTACTGCTAAAGGAGGCCGAGGAATAACTAAACATTTCACACTCAGAGCAGAAAAGTGCGGGAGAGACAGGAGAAGCCGCCATGCTAAACCGGCTAAGAGCTAGTAGCTGCGCTAAGCTAGCGGATTCCTAAAAACACGCAAAGTAAATAACGTGTAAATAATTTAGAGGTGATTCAGCAGAGGGAGTGCTTTAGTTAAGGCACGTGAAGATAACACTGTGAAACAAATGGTTATCTAGGTAACTAGATCAATCTAACTGTGCAGATTAAACAGCTAACAGATACAGCAAAACACCGCTGTGCTCCGGAACAGGAAGTGATACAATACCGCAGTGAGAGCCAACCACCAGTAGAGGCATCATGTGTTACATTAGTAACACATGATGCTGTCATGGTTTAAAATCCTGCAAGGCAGCACATGTCCAGGCTTGTTTGAAGTTCACAGTGACCATCTGGATGATCCAGAGGAGGCATGGGAGAAGGTCATGTGGTCAGATGAGACCAGAATAGAGCTTTTTGGAATCAACTCCACTTACCATGTTTAGAGGATGAGAACAACGCCTAGAAAATCATCCCAACCGTGAATCATGGGGGTGGAAACATCATACTCTGGGGGTGCGCTTCTGCAAAGGGGACAACTGCACCGTATTGAAGGGAGGATGGATGGGGTCATGTATTGCGAGATTTTGGCAAACAACCTCCTTCCCTCAGTAAGAGCAGTGAAGATGCTCTTACTGAGGGAAGCAGCCAGGGCAGCCAGGGCAACTAAGGAGGGGCTCCGTAAGAAGCATTTCAAGGTCCTGGAGTGGCCTGGCCAGTCTCCAGACCAGAACTCAAAAGAAAATCTTTGGAGGGATCTGAAACTCCAAATCTGAATGGAGGAGTGGGTCAAAATCCCTGCTGCAGTGTGTGAAAACTTGTTCAAGAACTACATGACCTCTGTAATTGCAAACAAAGGCTACTATACCAAATATTAACATTGATTTTCACAGGTGTTCAAATACTTATTTGCAGCAGTAACATACAAATAAATTATTAAAAAAATCATACATTGATTTTTTTTTTTTTTTTAGATTATGTCTCTCACAGTGGACATGCACCTAAGATGAAAATTTCAGACCCCTCCATGATTTCTAAGTGGGAGAACTTGCAAAATTGCAGGGTGTTCAAATACTTATTTTCCTCGCTGTGTGTGTGTGTGTGTATATATATATATATATATATATATATATATATATATATATATATATATATATATATATATATATATATATAGTCAATGTAAGTACAGTGCATCCGGAAAGTATACGCAGCGCTTCTTTTTCCACATTGCTATATTATAGCCTTATTTGTAAATAAATGAAATAAATTTTTTCCTCAAAATTCTACACACAATACCTCATAATAACAGTGTGAAAAAGGTTTTTTTTTTTTAGGTATTTGCAAATTTCTTAAAAATAAATAAAAAAAACAACTAAGAAATCACAGGTACAAAATTATTCACAGCCTTTGCCATGAAGCTCAAAATTGAGCTCAGGTGCATCTTGTTTCATCATCATCCTTGAGATGTTTCTACAGCTTAACTGGAGTCCACCTGGGGAAAATTCAGATGATTGGACATGATTTGGAAAGACACACACCGGTCTACATATAAGGTCCCATAGTTGACAGTGGATGTCAGAGCACAAACCAAGCATGAAGTCAAAGGAATTGTCTGTAGACCTCAGAGAGAGGATTGTCTTGAGGCACAAATCTGGGGAAGGGTACAGAAACATTTCTGCAACTTTGAAGGTCCCAGTGAGCACAGTGGCCTCCATCATCCATAAATGGAAGAAGTTCAGATCCAACAGGACTCCTGGAGCTGTCAACCCATCCGAACTGAGCGATCGGGGGAGAAGGGCCCTAGTCAGGGAGGTGACCAACAACCCAATGGTCACTCTGTCAGAGCACCAGCATTCCTCTGTGGAGAGAGGAGAACCTTCCAGAAGGACAACCATCTGTGCAGCAATCCACCAATCAGGCCTATATGGTAGAGTGGAGGGAAGCCATCCTTAGTAAAAGGCACATGGCAGCCCGCCTGGAGTTTGTCAAAAGGCACCTGAAGGCGAACTCTTTGGCGTGAATGTGAGGTGTCATGTTTGGGAAAAAACAGGCACCATCCCTACAGTGAAGCATGGTGGTGGCAGCACCATGCTGTGGGGATGTTTTTCACTTGCAGGAACTGAGAGACTAGTCAAGATTGAGGGAAAGATGAATGCAGCAATGTACAGAGACATCCTGGATGAAAACCTGCTCCAGAGTGTTCTTGACCTCAGACTGGGGGGATGGTTCATCTTTCAGCAGGACAATGACCCCAAACACACAGCCACGATATCAAAGGAGTGGCTTCAGGACAACTCTGTGAATGTCCTTGAGTGACCCAACCAGAGTCCAGACCTGAATCCGATTGAACATCTCTGGAGAGATCTGAACGTCTGTGCACCGACACTCCCCATTCAACCTGATGGAGCTTGAGAGATGCTGCAAAGAGGAATGGGCAAAACTGCCCAAAGATAGGTGCACCAAGCTTGTGGCATCATATTCAAGAAGACTTGAGGATGTAATTGCTGCCAAAGGTGCATCAACAAAGTATTGCGCAAAGAGTGTGAATACTTAGGTATGTGTGATTTCTTAGTTAGTTTGTTTTTTCAATACATTTGCAAAAAATTCAAAAAACTTTTTCATGTTATCATTATGGAGTGTTGTGAGTAGAATTTTGAGGGGAAAAATGAATTTACTCCATTTTGGAATAAGGCTGTAACATATGAAAATGTGGAAAAAATTAAGTGTTATGAATACTTTCTGGATCAACCGTTTAATGAGAAGCATGAAAAATTAGGCTTGAGCCGGATACTCAGTTCAGATGACTATGCGGTATGGAAAATGCATTTTTGACAAATACGAGCATGATACAAGTAAAACTCGTCAATATCTGTGCTTGTGCTGAAGGAAAATCCTCATTGGCTAACTGACTGTTTTTAAGCTCTGTGATTGGTCAGTCACACACAGCGCCCGCCCCATACACACAGAGAGGATCTTTCTCTGTGCTTGGCTGGACTCTAGCTCACGTTGCTCTCTCAGTACTCCTTAAGTTTTCTTCAGCTTTCCTCTGTTTTGATTTGTATGATATTTAAAGTTTATGGTGAACTTGTTTCGTATCGAACGTGGTGCATTTGACAAGACAGAGCTGAAAACGGCTTGTGTCGCATCTGTCACTGCCTCCACTCCGGTCGGGGTTTTGTTTTTTAACCATTTGCTTGCTCTTACTTTGGCTGGTGATATAAAGTCAGTTGGAAAACTTTGCTCGTACTGAACGCCGTGCTTTTGAGAAGAATACAGTGAACAAGGCTGACATATTATTTCCCTGTTTGCCATCACTGGATGTTTGCATGAATCACCAAGTTCACACAGATCATTCAAAAATAAACAGTCTCACAGACCACATACACACATATAGCTGAACACACAAAGTAGCCTATATTAATATTTTTATTGTATATGGCTGCATGCAGTATCTGACACTTTCTAACTGCAGTTCATAAAAATAAATTGGTCAGTCGAACAACCTCTCTCCCTCTCAGACAGTCACTGACACACACACATGCACACATAGACAGACAGTCATGCACACACACACACACACACACACACACACACACACACACACACACAAACACACAAACACACACACACACATACATAGGGAAGGTGATGGTCTCGTGGTTAAGCGTTGGGCTTGAGACCAGAGGATCCTTGGTTCAAATCCCAGCCTGACTGGAAAATCACTAAGGGCCCTTGGGCAAGGTCACAAGGTCCTTAATCCCCTAGTTGCTACTGGTGTGTAGTGAGTGCCTTGTGTGGCAGCACCCTGACATCGGGACGAATGTGAGTCGTTATTGTAAAGTGCTTTGAACATCTCATGCAGATGGAAAAGCACTATATAAATGCAGTCCATTTACACACACACACACACACACACACACACTTTAATCTTTCTGGGGTCATTCACAGCGAAGTGGTCCTCTCTCTCTTTCTTGTATGCAGCCTTGGCCTCCTTGATGATATTGGATAGTGGAGTCCCAGATAATGGTATACTCGCTTATCCCTCATGAAAATGTGAATGATTATGTGGAATTGAATCAAGGCCACAAAGACCCAGCCTGCAAGGGTGGCCACATGGCTACATAGGGACCCCACAGCCACGGCAAACACCAGAGCACCCCTCCCCCACCCCTCTATGGAAAAGGACATGCACAGTGGTAGTACCATTACGCTGCACATTCAGGATGAAAGAATCGATCACAGAGAAACAAAACCCAAAGACACAATGTAAAAATGCACCCTAAAACACAGACCCCCCCACTCCCAATGACATAATGGAGCCAAAACTGCATGCACATAGAACGCAAACCAATGCCCCTACTGGAACTGCCTGCCAAGGGCAAGTGGCATCAACACCACAAAGCAACTCCGGGGTCAAAATCCCTGCACTGGAGGGTGGGTGGTGGTGGTGCTGGGCATGCAACATCTCCAGCTCCAACTCGTGATACCCTATAACCCATGACAGCTAGTTAAAAAGATGTGCTTTAATATTAATATAACTGGTGTCTTCAAAAGTATAGTCAATGTAGATTTTGCTGCAGCATAGTTTCTGTTTTCTGTCTTCTTCTTCCTTTTACATTTTGAAATATAAAGAGGCATTCATCAAAGCTTAAACTAATTATTGAAGTTGTGCTGCAACAGTTTTTTTCAGGTTATAAATTATTGATTCATCTTATAATCAAGTATTCTTCTGTTTCGTTTTACAAGTGAGTAATGCCATACAACTGAGGAATGTATAAAAATGTAATTGCATTTATTATGCCTGTAATTAGGTCAGCAACAAGAAAGAAGTAATGAAACCTACAGAGAAAGTCATTGGGCTAGGGGGTGATATTAGCTCAGTCGAATGAGTGTCAAAATGTTCCTGGGTAAAAACCTGCCCGAGTGCTCCCATCCTCACGTTTAATGTGGCTTCCCTCAATTGTGTTGTTCTTGCACAGTAATTCCGTTTTTGAGAACTTCCTCCTCCGTACAGATTTACCACAGTATAATACTGTTTGTAATTCTTAGCAATTGATGTGAATTTGAAATGTTCATGATTCATCCCCTGATTTGTCTAAAGAAAACTGGCTGTACAAGTGATCAATTGTGTGAAGAGTAATTCTTAATGCTTACTTTGTCCCCTTACTTCTGAGTTCAGATAATGGAGAGACTGTGTACAAAAGTTTACACAGTCTGTGTGTACAAAAGTTCAGATGAATTTCCCTCTGGAAATTCATCTGAAAAACATGGAGTCCTCTTATACGCTGGACAAAAAATATAAATGCAATACTTTTGTTTTTGCTTCCATTTTTCATGAGCTGACATCAAATACATACATACATACATACATATATATATATATATATATATATATATATATATATATGTGTGTGCAAAAGCCCTATTTCTCTCAATTATTATTCACAAATCTGCCTAAATGTGTGTTAGTGAGCACTTGTCCTTTGCCGAGATGATCCATCTCACCTCACAGGTGTGACATATCAAGATGCTGACTAGACATCATGATTATTGCACAGGTGTGCCTTAGGCTGGCCACAACTGTCTCTCCAAGACCATCATCGCACGTCCCAATCAGAAGCCGTGGATGACTGCAGAGGTGCGTGCTCTGCTGAAGGCTAGAGACTTTGCCTTCAAAGCAGGAGACAAGGCAGCTCTAAAAAAAGCACGGGCCAAACTGTCCCGGGCCATCAGAGAGGCAAAGCGCGCATACGGTCAGAGCATCCACAGCCACTTCAGAGACAGCAGAGACACACGGCGCATGTGGCAGGGCATCCAGGCCATCACCAACTACAGGGAAACACCACCTGCCTGTGACAGTGATGCCTCCCTTCCAGATGTGCTGAATGACTTCTACGCTTGGTTCGAGACACAGAACAGTGTGGCAGCGAGGAAGACCACCCCTCCTCCTGACGACCAGGTGTTGTGCCTTACAGCAGCTGACGTGAGGAAAACTCTACACAGAGTTGACCCACGGAAAGCTGCTGGACCTGACAACATTCCTGGTAGAGTGCTCAGGGAATGTGCAGATTAATCAATCAATCAATCAATTTTTTTATATAGCGCCAAATCACAACAAACAGTTGCCCCAAGGCGCTTTATATTGTAAGGCAAGGCCATACAATAATTATGTAAAACCCCAACGGTCAAAACGACCCCCTGTGAGCAAGCACTTGGCTACAGTGGGAAGGAAAAACTCCCTTTTAACAGGAAGAAACCTCCAGCAGAACCAGGCTCAGGGAGGGGCAGTCTTCTGCTGGGACTGGTTGGGGCTGAGGGAGAGAATAGAGATTAGAGAGAGGGAGAGATTAGCTAACAGATGTCTGCACTGACATCTTCAACATCTCCCTGAGCAGTGCCACCATCCCAACGTGTCTCAAGGCAACCACCATCATACCTGTGCCAAAGAAGTCTTCAGTGTCCTGCCTCAATGATTACCATCCCGTCGCACTCACATCCATTATCATGAAGTGCTTCGAGAAGCTTGTCATGAGGCACATCATGACCCTGCTGCCTCCTTCACTAGACCCTTTGCAGTTTGCGTACCATCCCAACCGCTGAACGGACGATGCCATATCCACTACCCTTCACCTAGCGCTCACCCATCTGGACAACAGAGACATTTATGTTCGAATGCTGTTCATTGACTTTAGTTCAGCATTCAACACAATCATTCCCCAGCACCTGATCAGGAAGCTGAAACTACTGGGCCTGAACACTTCCCTCTGTAACTGGATCCTGGACTTCCTGACTGGGAGACCTCAGTCAGTGCGGATCGGACATAACATCTCCAGCACCACCATGCTGAACACTGGGGCCCCCCAGGGCTGTGTGCTCATCCCACTGCTGTTCACTTTGCTGACTCACGACTGTGCAGCAATGCACAGCTCGAACCACATCATCAAGTTTGCAGATGATACGACTGTGGTGGGTCTCATCAGCAAGAATGACGAGTCAGCATACAGAGAGGAAGTGCTACGGTTAATGGACTGGTGCAGAACCAACAACCTGTCTCTGAACGTAGACAAGACCAAAGAGATGGTTGTTGACTTCAGAAGGACAAGGCGTGATCACTCTCCATTGCACATCGACGGCTCTGTTGTGGAGATCGTCAAGAACACCAAGTTTCTTGGAGTTCACCTGGCAGAGGATCTCACCTGGTCCTTCAACACTAGCACCATAACCAAGAAAGCCCAGCAGCGTCTCTACTTCCTGCGAAGGCTGAAGAAGGCACATCTCCCACCTCCCATCCTCACCACATTCTACAGAGGAACCATCGAGAGCATCCTGAGCAGCTGTATCACTGCCTGGTTTGGGAACTGCACCGTATCGGATCGCAAGTCCCTGCAGCGAGTAGTGAGGACGGCTGAGAAGATCATCGGTGTCTCTCTTCCCACCATCACAGACATTTACACCACACGCTGCATCCGCAAAGCAACCAGTATTGTGGATGATCACACACACCCCTCACACTCACTCTTCACCCTCCTACCGTCTGGAAAAAGGTACCAAAGCATACGGGCCCTCACGTCCAGACTGTGCAACAGCTTCTTCCCCCAAATAATCAGACTCCTTAACAACCAGAGTTTGGTCTGAACAGTCACACATATTTCAGTGACTGGACTGAACACACACACACACACACACACACACAATCTCATCTTTTAAGAGTGCAATGTTTATAGTCAATAACTGCTGCTATGCTTTCACTTTATAAAAAATGGTCACAATCGCACTTTACTGCTTACCTGTATTTATTATTGTTTATCGTGATAAATCATAATAATATTCTTTGTAGCACCTTTGGTCCTGGAGGAACGTTGTTTCATTTCACTGTGTATATGGTTGAAATGACAATAAAAACTACATGAACTTGAACTTGAACAAAAGGCCACTCTGCTTCTCTTCCTTATAATACCACAACAACATCTCCACACAATATTAACAAGATCACCACAAGAACCACCAAAAACATTAACAAATAACACAATAAATTCCAGTGATTTATCATCACGCTTCTCCCAAGAGCCCTTGTAACTCTGAAGTCCTTCTCCTGCTGCTGCAGCTGCTAGCACAGATTGGCTCCTGCCCCCATCCCCCACCCACAAAATGATTTCAGAAAGGACCCATGTTATTGTCACTGCTTAAAATGCATCAGGAGAGATTTTACATTAATAAAGAGACCAGCAGAATCACACCATGTTGTGTGCTGGGTCCTTCTGCCTTCCACCTGTATTGTCCTCAGAACTCTGCAGCAGTCCCTCGTTGTTAACAACTCCTTATTGTCCAAGCACCTATTGATAATAGAGAAAATTCTGCCTATGCAGAACTGACTGATTGACTTGACCTGAGAAACCAAGGATAGCCAGTTTGCACAGTTTTTTTGCACCGCTGTCAGTGGTGGGCACAGATAACCAAAAAATTAACTTTGATAACAGATAATCAGATAACTGAAAAGTTATCTTTGATAAAGATAAAATAATAAACCACCCAAAAATGTATCGGAAGTTATAGATAACGATAACCAATAAATTCCAGTATTGTCTCTGGTACATTTGCCACTACTAACAAGCTGAATTTGAGTTTTAACACCACGATCACTTCTGGTAGCATCAAAAGCAACAACAGACCCAAACAATGAGCCAGCACTTCTGTCTTTGAACATGTTGAATGTTGAATAATGCACTAATTCTGAAGTTTTGTAACAAACACAGACAGATCGCAAAGGATTCTGGGTAAGATGTACCTCCGCTAAACACTGATTGGTTGAGTCATTCATTATGTTAATGTTACACGTTAATGTGACGTGTGTCGTGTGTTGGTGTTTACAGATAAATGTGCTTTTGTAAAATATTCCAATTTTTTATTTGTAAAAGCAGCCATTTTTATGGAGCCCTGGAAGTGTCATCGCAAAATGTTTTGCATGTGGAGAGAATGTGTGCTCATTTTATTATATTGTGCACACGTTTTATTATATTGTGCGCACGTTATATGATGTTGTGCGCACATTTTATTATATTGTGCGCACATTTTTTGATATTGTACGCACGTTTTAAGCATCGTTTGAGTAAAACAAGGGTATGATCTACTTAAACGTGGCCACAATTTGTAAAACGTGCACTCAATATTGTCTTGACACATAAATGTTGGCTATTAGCCAACAAACCAGGAGACAGTGTAATACATTTCCCCATTAGAAATGGATCTGGTCAGAGTATATCATCATGGTTTGGGCGCACAAGGACATATAGAGAACTCCAGCTGCCCAGCATGACATCATCTGGAGTTTAAGCACATTAAAAAGGTTGCTGAGGGTGAAGCGTCTTCCCGTCATGAGAATGACAATTTAGGTCATATTATTAGGGATGTCCCGATCAGGGTTTTTTGGCCCCGATCCGATTCCGAGTCATCTGATTTTGAGTATCTGCCGATACCGAGTCCCGATTCGATACTTTAAAAAACTGAATGAACAATGAACAAATGCTAAATATATAATAATTTCATTTTTATCACCTTATTTTATTATTTATCACTTAAACAGTGCACTTCTCCTTGAGGTAGCTTGAACAATCAAGTAATAATCTATCAGACTTAAAAAATGAACAAATATCCATGTTATTTTATTTGTCTAAAAATAAATGTCCAAGGTTCCGTATGTTAAACAAGAAATTATCTAATCTCAAAAAACAGGTGGTTTTAATTTATAAATGAAAGGTTTCTAAAGAACCATTTATTAACTTAGCTATTTTAATTACAAGTGTTCTAAACTTTTTTAAACAGTAATCAGAAATTTTGAGGTAACAAACAACAACAAAAAACATTTCCAATGATTTTTCTTCAGACACTAAGGGTGTGTAGTGAGCGCCTTGTATGACAGCACCCTGACATCGGGGTGAATGTGAGGCATAATTGTAAAGCGCTTTGAGCATCTGATGCAGATGGAAAAGCGCTATATAAATGCAGTCCATTCCATTCACCATTTGTACAGATCAGTGGTTTCTGCAACTAGTCTTCTGTGTTTTGGCCCGACGCGTTGTTCCTATTGGACAGTGCGAAGCTATGTCACAGCTCAGAGCGTCGAAAGTTCAAAAGTCAACTTGAAAAGTAAAAGGAAAAAAGAAACAATGTACATTTGCATCCTGACAGTCCTCAGTGTGCCCCCCTGATGCTTTATTAGTGTTCAACAAGTTCAGAGCAGCGCAGTGAACGTGAATGAAGACGGAAGCTCTTTAAGACGCGCTCCTAAATGTGATGAGTGCGCACATCGCTTGTGCACACACCATCTCTCGCTCCATTTTGCAGACAAACGATCACAGGACAACTAGTTTTTTCTTTTTGTTAATCAGATGACAGATCGTCGTCCTGAGGACTTGGTCAGCACCAGGTCCTGCTGCGCACGGAAAGACGACTGAGTAAGAGTTTTGGTGGGAAAGTGTCCATCATCTTCTTGTCATTCCATTGAGGCGTCAGGCTGAGCGCGTAAACACACAAACAGCAGTTCTGCAAAAGAAACTTTGCGCGCGAGAAACTCCCCCCACCTCTGTCCGGGTTACAATTCCATCTCTTCTTCCCAAATTCACGGCGCTACACTTGTTCCCTTTTCTCCTCTGGAATCGGTTTCAGCCGCACGCGTGTGCGAGAATGTCCGGTGGAACTTATGTTTTTTCTTTTGTTCAATTAAATAAAAACAAAAACAAAAATTAAATAAAAAGATTGGGTTGAACTTTGACCGCGTCAGCCTGCCGACAAGCGGCAATGTGCACTCCCGTCAGAAGCGTCACGTGAAAAGCCAAGCTAAAGCGACGCTTCTGACGCCTCTAAAAAGCAACGCGTCTCACGCCTCTGATGCTTCCAACACGTGAAAGGCCCATTAATCTGCAATAATGAGCTTGAAATAGCGCTGATCAAAATAATGAGGATAAAATCTATCCTCCTTCCTGATCCTTCCTGATCGGGATGCAACGTCCGATTTTGATCAAGTCTGAAACCATGTGATCGGGCCTGATTTCCTATCACGTGATCGGATCGGGACATCCCTACATATCATGAAGTTCATTTTGAACAAAAGAAAAACGTGCGCATGTTTTTTGTAATTCTCCTTAGCCCGCAGAGGATAGAGCGGATTCTTCTTGAAGCAGCTCTTCTCTGTTTTACAGAGGGTAGTACTACACATCAACTGATTTTAAATGTTCTAAATGTTTGTAGCTGTTTAGCTTTGCTTACCACGTTATCAGTCTAAAAATTATCAGACAAAAATTTATCGCAAGATAATTAGTCTGATAATGGTTTTTAAAGTTATCTAAAAAGATCATTTGATAATGAAAACATTATCTTCGATAATTATCGGTTATCGGATTATCGGAACTGTGCCCACCACTGACCGCTGTTGACTGTATATCTGCTTTTTGCAATCTAGCCTCCGCCCCCCCTCAGAGGGTGGTTTTATTTGCATTACTTTTGAATAAAACCATTTTCTTTTCCAAAAACAAGATTTGGTCTTCAGAAAGTATTATACAAAAATGTGTCAAATCATCTTATAACTGGGGGCCATTTTATATTCAGGCCAATACAGTAGTTAAGGACTTGATGGTAGGTGTGATGTATGTACACAGACTCATACATTATGAATCACCAAATCACAAAGAATGAATTTGCATGAATTGATGTCAAAAGGTAAACTGCGGGTATTGCAGTTTTTGTGTGCCCCTACTGGGTTTTTGTGCCACCCTGGGCTCGCTTTACAGAATCACAGGAAACAACACAAAGGCACCAGCACACACCACCTGCACACATACATGCACTAACACGTGCACACATTGCGTTGCTCTGCGTCTTTGTTGTTGGTCCGGAGGCACATGTGGCTATTACAGAAGCCATTTGTCTCTGGCACTTTGTTTTACTCCTCTCCTCCCCCACTGAACAGCAGACAGGTTTTATAGCTCGGTGGTCTCAGGAGACCCCCCCCACCCTCACACACACACACACACACACACACACACACACACACACACACACACACACACATACAGAAACATACATACACAGATACACACCACCTGCACACACAGTTCATACATACATTGTGCACAGATGTGAATTCCGGTGCACTGGAGCTGAAGAGAAATGAGGGGGAGAATGTAAATGGACAAAGCAATGTGTACATAACTGTAATTTATTACTCGTGAGTGTTAGCACATGACATAATTAAATTTAGTGGTTTACCTTAAAGTGCAGCGTAGCCTTTCTCCATAAGATTCAAATCCATTCTTTATATACAGCACAGGCAGTGGTTTTGCATGTAATCGCTCTCTAATGACATCATCCTTGTATGCCCTTGTACACTTTCTCAGGGTTGTGTTTGAAATGTGTGTGTGTGTGTGTGTGTGTGTGTGTGTGTGTGTGTGTGTGTGTGTGTGTGTGTGTGTGTGTGTGCGCGCGAGAGTGTGTGTGTGAGAGAGAGAGAGAGAGAGAGAGAGAGAGAGAGAGAGAGAGAGAGAGAGAGAATGTGTGAAAATCTCATCTTCTTAACCATGTTGGAATAATCCGAAATAATTCATGTCTTGACAAAATTTAGAGGACCTAAAACTAAGAGAAAAATGCAAAATGTGACAATCAGGACCCCCAATTTTGCAATAAATAAGTAAATACATACACCACTTTAAATAGCAGATATGTGCATCATCATCATATGCGTCATCATAATATGCACACATTCTATCATAAAGCACTCTTGAGAAATGGCTGTTTGAAAAAAAACCAATCAGTTCATCCTCATTAATATACCAATATTTGCACCAAACAATATACAAATAATGAATGTTTATTAATTCAATGGTACGAATATTTCATGAGGTGAAAGATGCAATGTTCCATTCAATGAGGCAAAAGAATAAAAAACATTCATTATTTGCTTAAAATAACAGCTAAAATAGATCCTTGTCATTTGATATTTTATTAATTCCTAAACAACAGAAAAGGGACTCACATTTTGGTGTGCATCACTGGTGCTTTGACGTCAACAGTCCAACGCGAATTGTAAGCAGGAGTCCACAAATGTTCTCAGTCAACTTGGAAAAACAGTTAGATTTTCCAAAAATAATTCTGACAATGTCGTCTGTGATGCCGTGTGCTGACTTTGTGTACTTCGAAAAAAAACAAGACTTTGTGTTCTTCCTCAGTCCAGCGAAAAATCGCATCAGAAATATGTCCATCTTTTCATTCTAACTTCATCCTCTTCATCCTAACAATTCTTCATGCCTTCAGACGGCTTATGACATAGTGGATTTGTTTGTGTGTGTGTGTGTGTGTTGTGTGTGTGTGGGGGGGGTGTTAAAATAATTAGCACTAGCACCGTCAATTAGCTCATTCAAATCATCGTCCATTAGCAAAACAAACTCTGTCATGTTTAATTAACTAAACGCTGCCCCCACTAGTGTGTGCGTGGGTGGGGTTCGCAGCGTGCAATGGTACAAAACGTATGGAACCAAATTGCACGGTAAATTGCACCAAATTTGCACGCTAAATGCAATGCAGCACAAATGGGACGAATAATCCATGTCACGTGACATACAAAGTATCAATCAAATGACAAGGATCCACTCAGCCGTTATATAACAAAATCAAATCACTTCGTCTTGTCTCCAGCTATGTCAAGTGACTGCCATGTACTGTTTACGAGTGTTTGTGTTCACAAAAATACCCATAAATAATCACGTCATCCTCTGTAATATTCTAATACATGTACTGAACAGTCCCAAAATCTAATTATGCCATAGCTAGTCCCACATTCAGGGGCTAGCTATGGCATAAGTATCAAGTATCTCCCGTGTATCGGCATTTTCACAAGAATATGTCCCCACACAGGTACACACATGCAAGCATAACATCATTTCAAGCATTTTCTTCTATTCTTGCATTTCATTTAAAAACTTGCATCCAGCCCTCAATGTACTAAAAAACAAGAAATATTAAGCTCCTCCTCCCAACGCGCCCATCGCCAAACCAAAATGCAACCGGATTAACGGCGAAACCATCTCAATGATCTACTTTTACAGAGGACACAATTGCTATAATGTCGGTGCAGTTTTTGATTCACAGTGTGTGAGTCAATCAATCAGTCTTATTTATATAGCGCCAAATCACAACAAACAGTTGCCCCAAGGCGCTTTATATTGTAAGGCAAGGCCATACAATAATAAGTAAAAACCCCAACGGTCAAAACGACCCCCTGTGAGAAAGCACTTGGCGACAGTGGGAAGGAAAAACTCCCTTTTAACAGGAAGAAACCTCCAGCAGAACCAGGCTCAGGGAGGGGCAGTCTTCTGCTGGGACTAGTTGGGGCTGAGGGAGAGAACCAGGAAAAAGACATGCTGTGGAGGGGAGCAGAGATCAATCACTAATGATTAAATGCAGAGTGGTGCATACAGAGTAAAAAGAGAAAGAAACACTCAGTGCATCATGGGAACCCCCCAGCAGTCTAAGTCTATAGCAGCATAACTAAGGGATGGTTCAGGGTCACCTGATCCAGCCCTAACTATAAGCTTTAGCAAAAAGGAAAGTTTTAAGCCTAATCTTAAAAGTAGAGAGGGTGTCTGTCTCCCTGATCTGAATTGGGAGCTGGTTCCACAGGAGAGGAGCCTGAAAGCTGAAGGCTCTGCCTCCCATTCTACTCTTACAAACCCTAGGAACTACAAGTAAGCCTGCAGTCTGAGAGCGAAGCGCTCTATTGGGAAAATATGGTACTATGAGGTCCCTAAGATAAGATGGGACCTGATTATTCAAAACCTTATAAGTAAGAAGAAGAACTTTAAATTCTATTCTAGAATTAACAGGAAGCCAATGAAGAGAGGCCAATAGTGTGTGGGAACTGTGATAACTCACCATGCACAGTAAAGCGATTACACACAGAATAGTTTGGAAGGCGGAGAAAATATCCAGAAACAGCATCCTCCATCCTCTTGATTCCAGCTCTGCGCTGATTTTCAACAATCCTCGCCTGTAGGTAATCTGCAGCACAGTTTTGCTCATAATCTTGCATTTACTGACGCTCTGTCCCTTTGGTGAGTAACAGCTATTTCATGCCTTTCATGTATTCATAATATTGTTTCATGTCTGTCTTCATCTCCTCCTTGTCCCATCGATACGTCTTGTCATTCCACTCCCTCCGTTAATGCACAGATAATGAGGGCAGAACAGTCTGATCAATCCTATTTTCATCCAGAGATGACACACCAGCAGACTACATCTGCCTCTTGCTCCCACTCCACTCCCACATACACACAGTTGGATGCCTTTTTCTAACCCAGGGGGGAGTCCCTGAATATTGCAAAAGGAAAGCATAACAGGATTTCAGCAGGTTCTCCAGTCAGAGTGGGTGGCAGTACCTAACTAAATAAGGGGAATGCGGAAATCAGATCGTGTAAAAACAACAAAAAATGATGGTTTGTCTCCTTACAGAGCACAAGCTGTCTGCATTTGCTATGCAAGTGTTAGAAAATCATGTGCACGTGCATATTTGCTCATTAATGGTGTTTGCATTCTTGCAGATACACAAATCACACATTAGGTTTGTCTCTGCTAATCACAGAGCTCACAACATGCACTCACAGAAATGTTTAACCCTAACTTTTAAGATTTATGTAATTTTATTACATGACAAATTCCCATTTACTTTTTTAAAGATAATTTTAATACAAACCTACCAAATAAACCTTACATGATGCATATTCATTACTGTAATAAATCCTATTTATTTGAAATGCATAATCCTCAGCTTTATGTATTTAGTATTAATAAATATAATTACTCTAAATCAATAATAATGACAGTATTTATTTAAAATACATAAAGTATATTGTTTGAATTGCATAATAATTATGTTACCTATACAAGATAAATGGCATAGATAACATAATTATTATTATTATTAATTATTATTACATTTTTGAATCAGCAAAAAATAAATTAATGTACAAACAAAAAACTAATTAAACAAAGGACAAATACTCCTTTGCATTCCATTTTAAAATAGAACTTAATGGGCAATGAAAAAAGCAACTTTTGCCTGTGATCCTGAATGAAAAATGACAAGGTGTCCAATGTTTTACATAATATTTTTAAATAAAATACATAATTGTTGTATTAAATTGCAATATGAACAGTGTCATTGAATAAAAGATAGCCTTGTTGAAATCATGAAAAGTAAAATAATAATAATAATAATAAGACGAAGAAGAAATGGAGTTTCTAACTTCAAATTTTATAACTTCAAATTCTTGTTCAAAAAGATGAGGGTGTGTACACTGCCTGATGACAAGGTAACAATAACAATTTCATTTTTAACCCTTTCAGGATAAATATATTACTCCTATCCACTGACCCAAATTCATTCAGATCAGTGGTTCTGCTGAGCAGATGTTCGGAAAAAGTCAGGTATACTTATTATTTTCCAGAGTGCTTGACATTGTGGAGCTCAGCTGTACATAAGCTTCGACTGCAACGCTCTGTTCAGCAAGTGTACTACTACATGGGGAAGATATGAGGGACACTTTGTCCTCAGCTCCTTTAATTTTTAAGAGTTTCTGTCGGTTTTCATAAGTGCATTGAGCCTGCAGCAAGCAGACCACAAGGCTATTTTTAATGAGGCTCTGCATTGATGACTGCATAATGTGCACGCACAGCTGCTTTAACCTCCACTGACACAATGCTTGTGTGCCAGGTCCCAGGCCTGGACTCAATCATCTTTGTTCTTTCTAAGCATTTTATTACAAATATTTGAGATAATATAGCTTACTATGCAGTTAATAGTACCTTCAAAAGATTTTTACTCCACAAAGAAACTCACTCTTAGTTGTTTGTATTGGAATAAACAACATTATTATATGTTTAGGGCTATACTTTTTGCAATACAGAAAATTAATTTGGCCTATACCTGTCCACATTTTGTATGGCTCAGTGTAACAGATCCAGATCCATTAACTGATGCACTCAAATTTTTTGTTGTTGCTTGTTATTTAAAGCTAGACAACACAAGAATAAGGTAAAGTGAAGCCAAACTGTCCCTGCAGTGGTTTGGGTAAAAACAAAACAAAAAATCATTTTGACACTCGGCACATGAGCTGTAAGCATAACTATTACAGCATGAACTATAGTAGGAGGTGTTTGTCTCCACTGTGGTATTTGCAAATTAAAATGGGAAAGCAGTCACTGTGAATCAGTCATTTGTGACATCATAAAGTATTAATTCTAAAGTTTAGGTTGAATAGAAAAAAAATACTTGCAACATGAAGATTCTACTTATGAAAGGCATAAAAGCAAAAAACCTGGAAGCTGATGCAGATCATTACCAAAAAGTGCTCAATTCTTTGATGACCCATAAAGCATTTCATCACATGATGTTTGAACTATAGAAAAAGTTTTAAATACAGATTTCTTGACAAATGCTTTGTCTTGCAATGATGAAGGAATACATAAAGTAAAAACACTAACACTTCTTTGACAAGTCGAGAATTATTTAAAAACCATTTAAAACATATTGAGGACACTGGATAGATTAAAGAATAACTCCAACATTTTTCAATGTTCGGTCTTCCAGAACAAGCCCTTTCTTTGGGAGTTGACTTGAAATAGCTTAGTCAACAGCAGTCCCAACCGCTGCTAATACACTAAGCTAAGCAGCTAACTGTATAATTGTCCATTTTGTGAAGTAAACCTATGCACATTTACACCCGCTGGGACACTGTCCATGTAACAGCCACTTTTAGTGACGTTTTGGCCTGTTCAGTGGCAAAAACAAGCGGGTCTGTGAGTGTTACGTATTGCCTTATCCAACAACATTAGCTGATTAGCCTGCAGCACTGTTTGCATTGTAAATCAATAATATGCTGATTAAATTTGTTTTGTTCCAACTAACACGATGACCAGCAAAGCATCAAAAAATACAGTCTAGGTTAAAAGAACATCAGAGATCTCCTTTAATTGAGGAGTGTGTATTTCCAGGTGCACCTTGTGGCATTCCTATGAGGATGACACTGTAGTGCCACATCAGTCTCGACCCTCGTGGTGTCAAAGTAATTAAATGTTTTTACACAGACTGGAGTGCCAATCCTGCCACCAACAACCCCTTTGGGGACTCAGAGGACATGAGAACTTGTTTTGTTTTGGAATATCCTCACCAGACACCTGTTCAACACCCTTATTTTCTTCTTTGTAGAAGTTACTTTGAATAAATAAAAATGCAAGTTACAATTTGCTCAACGTTATGAATTTTTAGATGCAAAAAAAAATACATGTCCCTAAAATGTTTAAAAGTATTTCCCTCTTTTTTTTTTTTTTTTTTTTTTTTGGTTTTGACAGGCAGGTTGGTTTGGCAAGCATCACCTCTTCTCTGTCATAAATCTGTCCATCTTGTTCTTTACGTGTTGCTTTTCTGTCTGAATAAATATCACAAGCCTGAGTCTTGTGTTTGTGATAGTGTGTTCAGGCGTCATCCTTTTCCTCTTCTTTTGGCATTCCTATTCTCCTCCTGCAGCTATCGCACCATCATCAGCTCTTCCACCGTCAGCTCTGCCTCCTGTCTTTTTGTCAGCTCAACCGCCCCCAACCCGTACAACATAGCTGGTCTCATTACCGATTTTTTCTTTCACTTTTACAGACACTTTTCTATCACAAAATACTCTGAATTTTCTCCATCCACTATAACTTGCCTCCACTCTCTTCTTCATTACGTTGGAAAGTTGATTCCAAATGATTAAAATTATCCACCGTCACTGCCTCTACTCCTTGCAACCGCACCCTCCATCTCATTCAAGCACACATACTCCATATTCCTCCTATACACTTTCATTTCCCGTCTCTCCAGTGTGTGCCTCTATCAGCTTCAATCACCACTCTTCCCTCCTTGGGTATACTCTCAAGCACCTAACTTGTGGGGCATATGTGCTGATGACATTCATTGCAAAGATTCACATATCATTACTCATGGCATTCATCACACTCTGACACTCTGTCAGGCACCAACAATACACTTTTATCAGGATTATTCCATTTCTCTTTTGCTCCACACCATTGTGGAACAGTTTGAACGCACATCTGATCCTCACAGCCTTACTCTCCTCATATCTGGTCTCTTGGATCAACAATATGGCTACCTGACTCCTCTCCATCATATCAGCCAGCTCTCTCCCTTTACAATGCAAGAATTCAAAGTTCAGACTTGGACCTCCACAATTGTGCCATTTCATCCTCTGTTGTTTCCTAAGGTCAAGCCTTCCCTCTGTTTTTTTTCCACTATTTTCTAATGGTAGTGTAGTTTCTATCAGTGCACTGCTGGCCAATAGTACCGCTGGCAGTATTGGTAACCTCTTGCTAATCAATGTAGTATGGAAACCTAATTTGTGAATTGCATATTTGGCTTGGCACAGGTTTTACACTGAATGTACTTCCTGGTTTATCCAGGTTTGGGAATGCCACTGGCATCACAAGCATCCAGTCAAACTTTGCTGCAGTTCATATTATTCACAAACCCTGCAATGGTAGTCCAATCAAAATGGGCAAAATGTTGTAAAAAAAAATTTGTAAAAAGCTGAAAATTAGTGTATGTTCTCCCCTCTGTAGCCTTGATAACATACAGAAAGTGCCCGTGTATCCTCATTGAGCTTTCACCGTTATGACATCATAGCTTATATTTATTTGAGAAACGGCCTCATCTGGATATATAATTTAGGATACGAGGGTATATTTTTGATTACTTTTTTAATTAAACAGCCATACAATGCTTTGGAACACTGAAGGAAACATAAATAAACAAGAGCATGAGATCATAATGTCATGATCTCATTTATGATGTCATTATGTTGAATTACCTCATAGTTGGTAATTATAGGGATTTTCACTGGAATGTAGAAGAACTACAAAGTACTCTTAAAAGAGGATGTTATACAATCCAGGATAGGTGTTCTATGCAGTTTTACAAATTTAGGCTCTTGGGCTCACAATATAGTATTACAGTTTGAATCAGACTGTGTCTACATGAAGAGGTTATTAAGGGGATCTTAGTTTTGTGTGGATTTTCAGTCACGGATGAAGTCCCATTGATCAAAATGATCCTCATCAACCATCTCAAAATCTAATGTTTCATTTTTGAGTACCAGTGAATCGGAACTGAACTCATCTTGGCTCTCTTTTCCATCAATGTCACGCTCTTCATCAGTGTCTGATGCACAAATGTCTGGTTTGGAATTGCTACAGCCATTTCAATGGCAATGGTCCTCAGTGACTGCCTCCTCTACTAACAGTTCTTTATCACACAGAAAGTAAAAGCTCTCTACATACATGATGACAGTGTTAACCTTTGAACAGCCTTGTAATTTTCAATTTGACATCCCCTGAAAAACATGGAAAAAAAATCTGACAATTTTTTTAAAAAATCAGCCACCTAAAAAAGGAGATACACGATGATGTGATTTCAAAATGACGTCATGATGTCATACTGATGTCATGGCATCTACTTGCTATCATAATATATTTTTCATTTTGAAGTAATCTTGTCTATCAAACAATGAAGATGCATATACCACTGCCAATAATTAAATGATGAACATGTGTGAAACACTATTTTCCACATTCCATGACACTCATGGCATCATGACGTCATACAAGGAAAAGCTCAAGGAGGACATATAGGGACTTTTAGCATGATGTTTTGGATGGTTAAAGGATTGCATCCAGCAGTTTTCTGCTTTCTACTATTTTTTTCCAACCTTGAACAAAAAATGACCTAATATTACTGGACTTTGTCTCCAGTTTCAAAACCTCTTCCCTACTGTAACATAACAAAACCTATCTCGAGACATTTTAATGTTGGTTTAGAGCGGTTTGTGCTGGTGAAAATCAAGACAACATACCAAACTTACAGCTTTCTTCATATGAGGCAAGCATGCTGCATTTTAAAAGCTAACAGAAAAAGCTAACTGAATAGAAAACTGAATCAGAATTAATTACTATAAAGCTGAAAGCTAAGTGAACCTAATCCGAATAAAAAAAAACTTGATATAACTTGTGCTTAAAAAACAGCAACCAATGTTTCTCTGTTTTTCCAGATTGTTATAAAATGTTTTTTCTTGAATTCTTTTCAAATACATGTTTCAATGATAAATATGACAAACTCCTGTGCAACTCATATATATATATATATATATATATATATATATTTTTTTTTTTACATACAACCCCTGGCAAAAATTATGGAATCACTGGCCTCGGAGGATGTTCATTCAGTTGTTTAATTTTGTAGAAAAAAAGCAGATCACAGACATGACACAAAACTAAAGTCATTTCAAATGGCAACTTTCTGGCTTTAAGAAACACTATAAGAAATCAAGAAAAAAAATTGTGGCAGTCAGTAATGGTTACTTTTTTAGACCAAGCAGAGGTAAAAAAAAAAATATGGACTCACTCAATTCTGAGGAATAAATTATGGAATCACCCTGTAAATTTTCATCCCCAAAACTAACACCTGCATCAAATCAGATCTGCTCGTTAGTCTGCATCTAAAAAGAAGTGATCACACCTTGGACAGCTGTTGCACCAAGTGGACTGACATGAATCATGGCTCCAACACGAGAGATGTCAATTGAAACAAAGGAGAGGATTATCAAACTCTTAAAAGAGGGTAAATCATCACGCAATGTTGCAAAAGATGTTGGTTGTTCACAGTCAGCTGTGTCTAAACTCTGGACCAAATACAAACAACACTGGAAGGCTGTTAAAGGCAAACATACTGGTAGACCAAGTAAGACATCAAAGTGTCAAGACAGAAAACTTAAAGCAATATGTCTCAAAAATGGAAAATGCACAACAAAACAAATGAGGAACGAATGGGAGGAAACTGCAGTCAACGTCTGTGACCAACCTGTAAGAAACCGCCTAAAGGAAATGGGATTTACATACAGAAAAGCTAAACGAAAGCCATCATTAACACCTAAACAGAAAAAAAAACAAGGTTACAATGGGCTAAGCAAAAGCAATCGTGGACTGTGGATGACTGGATGAAAGTCATATTCAGTGATGAATCTCAAATCTGCATTGTGCAAGGTGATGATGCTGAAACTTTTGTTTGGTGCCGTTCCAATGAGATTTATAAAGATGACTGCCTGAAGAGAACATGTAAATTTCCACAGTCATTGATGATATGGGGCTGCATGTCAGGTAAAGGTACTGGGGAGATGGCTGTCATTATATCATCAATAAATGCACAAGTTTACGTTGATATTTTGGACACCTTTCTTATCCCATCAATTGAAAGGATGTTTGGGGATGATGAAATCATTTTTCAAGATGATAATTCATCTTGCCATAGAGCAAAAACTGTGAAAACATTCCTTGCAAAAAGACACATAGGTCAATGTCATGGCCTGCAAATAGTCCGGATCTTAATCCAATTGAAAATCTTTGGTGGAAGTTGAAGAAAATGGTCCATGACAAGGCTCCAACCTGCAAAGCTGATCTGGCAACAGCAATCAGAGAAAGTTGGAGCCAGATTGATGAAGAGTACTGTTTGTCACTCATTAAGTCCATGCCTCAGAGACTGCAAGCTATTATAAAAGCCAGAGGTGGTGCAACAAAATACTAGTGATGTGTTGGAGCGTTCTTTTGTTTTTCATGATTCCATAATTTTTTCCTCAGAATTGAGTGAGTCCATATTTTTTTCCCTCTGCTTGGTCTAAAAAAGTAACCGTTACTGACTGCCACAATTTTTTTTCATGATTTCTTATAGTGTTTCTTAAAGCCGGAAAGTTGCCATTTAATAAAATGACTTTAGTTTTGTGTCATGTCTGTGATCTGCTTTTTTTCTGCAAAATTAAACAACTGAATGAACATCCTCCGAGGCCGGTGATTCCATAATTTTTGCCAGGGGTTGTATATACACACACACATACAGTGGGGAAAATAAGTATTTGACCCCCTGTCAGTTTTGCAGGTTTTCCCACCTACAAAGAATGGAGAGGTCTGTAATTTTTATTGTAGGTACACTTCAACTGTAAGACACAGAATCTAAAAAAAAAAAAAAAAAAAAATCCAGAAATTCACATTGTATGATTTTTAAACAATTAATTTGCATTTTATTACAAACCCCCTACCAACCAGCAAGAATTCTGGCTCTCACGGCCCTGTTCATTTTTCTTTAAGAAGCCCTCTTATTCTGCACTCTTTACCTGTATTAATTGCACCTGTTTGAACTTGTTACCTGTATAAAAGACACCTGTTCACACACTCAATCAATCACACTCCAACCTGTCCACCATGGACAAGACCAAAGACCTGTCTAAGGACACCAGGGACAAAACTGTAGACCTGCACAAGGCTGGGATGGACTACAGGACAACAGGCATGCAGCTTGGTAGAAGACAACAACTGTTATGATTATTTATTAGAAAGTGGAAGAAACACAAGATGACTGTCAATCTCCCTCGGTCTGGGATTCCATGCAAGAGCTCACTTTGTGGGGTAAGGATGATTCTGAGAAAGCTCAGAACTATACAGGAGGACCTGGTCAATGACCTGAAGAGAGCTGGGACCACAGTCACAAAGATTACATTAGTAACACATGATGCTGTCATGGTTTAAAATCCTACAGGGCAACAAGGTCTCCCTGCTCAAGCCAGCACATGTCCAGGCCCATTTGAAGTTCACCAGTGACCATCTGGATGATCCAGAGGAGGCATGGGAGAAGGTCATGTGGTCAGATGAGACCAAAATAGAGCTTTTTGGAATCAACTCCACTTACCATGTTTAGAGGATGAGAACAACCCCAAGAAAACCATCCCAACTGTGAAGCATGGGGCTGGAAACATCATACTCTGGGGGTGCTCTTCTGCAAAGGGGACAGGACGACTGCACTGTATTGAAGGGAGGATGGATGGGGTCATTATTTTGGCAAACAACCTCCTTCCCTCAGTAAGAGCATTGAAGATGGGTCATGGCTGGGTCTTCCAGCATGACAATGACCCCAAACACACAGCCAGGGCAACTGGAGGGGCTCTGTAAGAAGCATTTCAAGGTCCTGGAGTGGCCTGGCCAGTCTCCAGACCTGAACTCAATAGAAAATCTTTGGAGGGAGCTGAAACGCCAAACCTGAAAGATTTTGAGAAGATCTGTATGGAGGAGTGGACCAAAATACCTGTTGCAGTGTTTGAAAACCTGGTGAAAAACTACAGGAAATGTCTGACCTCTGTAATGGCAGACAAATGTTTCTGTATGAATTGTTAAGCTCTGTTTTTCTAGGGGGTCAAATACTTATTTTATGCAATAAAATGCAAATTAATTATTTAAAAATCATACAATGTGATTTACTGGATTTTTTTTATATTCTGTCTCTCACAGTTGAAGTGTACCTATGATAAAAATTATAGACCTCTCCATTCTTTGTAGGTGGGAAAACCTGAAAACTGACAGGGGGTCAATACTTATTTTCCCCACTATATATATATATATATATATATATATATATATATATATATATATATATATATATATATATTAAATGTAAAGATAACTGAAAATGGTGTGCGGTGGTGTGCAACAAATACCTTATAACTAGTTCATCATCTAAAATAAGTTGGTTTTGATTTCACTTTTGACCTAATGTCAGTAAGTTGTGTTTCACTCACGGTGCCTGTATAGCGTTTTCTCACAAATTTTGCTCTGGAGTCTGACCAGATATCACTATGTCATACTGGGGTCCAAATGGACCACATAAGAAAAAATATTATGGAGTCCACAGTATTGAATCAAATATGATCAAAAGAAATAAACTGAAAGACAGCAGTGACAATCACATAAAATTTCAGCTGAATAAGTTTAACAGTTTGGAAAATGTATCCAAAAATATACTGCTGGGTCCGCTTGGACTCCATGTGTACTGATTAGGGTTAATAGACTGTTTGTCCTAAAGTTAGAACATGATTGCAGCAGCAGCAGAAACAAAGAAAAAGGCTTCACATTATGAGAAAATGCTGTTTGCAAAGCAGAAGTCTTTGGCAGTAAAACACACACTTGATGAAATCCAACAATTCCTATTTTTGTGTTTACTTCTTGTAGCCTTGCTTTAGACATACCAGGGGTGATGCTCTGCTCACCCTAACATGGTAATATTTCTCTCTCTCTCGTAGTTCTTTGCAGTCGGTGAGGACAGATTCTAGGTGAAATGGATTCAGCTTTGGGTTGATGCATAGAAAATTAGGCATATAAGAAGAAAAAACTAAATAATTTCCAAGGAAATCAGCTTAAAAGACCAGAGAGGAGAATTAATAAGAGGTACAAGGTAAGGGGCCCCCCCCCCCTTTTTTTTTTTGTTAATCGATTCTTGCATTAAAATCTGGATAAGAATAGTTCAAGTGGATCCAGACAGGGATGGCAGAGTGGGGAGTCTGTCCACGGTGATAGCTACTGCATTGTTACGAGCAAAGCCCCTCCACCCACCACCTTCAATCCTGTTGCAGAGCAGAACCGTTAACTCTTGCGTGGCTGCTGATGTAAACTGTAGGAGGGCATGAAGCAGTTGGCTGCAAATGTGAAGCAGCTTCAAACAAAGACAGCAGAATTCACCACGGGGCCATAAAGTTGCCACACACTGTACAAGCTGGGAAAGGGCAACAGCCCCAGACAAAGAAAGCCGAGACAGCATAACTCATTTCTTTTATTTTCAGAAAACATCATCCCAAAAACAAATGATGCAGCAGAGAGAGGAGGGGCTGAAGCGATGTGAGATACTCATTAGTAATGTGTTAAGTGCACGTGTAACGTGCAAGTGTCAAACCCCAGAGGCACTGGGGGGGAGGGAGTCCAGGAAAAGGATAAGTGTGAGGCGAGAGAAGAATAGAATGAGCCGAGGCATCGGAAGAATAATACGTAAATGTGTAAATGAAGTGTTTTTAACAGAGTAAAAATATTTGAGATACTGACAGAACAATAAAGAAAATAGTTTTAAATCAAATGTTTCACTGGAACAACTTCCCTTAAAGTTTTAATGAATTATACAAAAATAATAATAATAAATGCAGCAGGGGTTTTTTGTTGTTGTTGTTGCCATTTTCACTTGTTCCACCAATTTCATTGCATAAAATTCAAAACCACCTAAAACCATCACAACTTATTGCAGCTTCTGCCACTGCAATGCCAGTGAAAAGATTCATAATAAGTGAAAAAATATTAATAATAAGATGTGCATACCATGCAGGAATGGTAAAAGGGTTGTATTCAATTGTACATTGCATTTGTACATCCAGATTCACTGACTGAAAGGCAACTGACCTTTGTCACCATTCTTATCATTTATCATGTTTTGATCCCCTGACTTGTCTAAAGAAAACTGGGAATAAAACTGATTATTATTTACAGTTTTTTTTCAAGTTTTAGAGATTTGCTTTCAGTTTGAGTTTGAAGTAGATAATTTTAGAATTTTTTATTCTTTATTTTTTGTTTTTCTTGTATTTAAAATGGCATAATCAAATTAAAATGTGTGAAATTCCAAGTGTTCCAATACTTTTGGAGGGCACAGCATCCTACCCTTATGATGAGTGCAAAATTAGTGTGGTATTATTACTGTTTTGTTTAAGAATGTTTAATTTTCACTGTTGCTGCACTTTGTCTCAAATCATAAAATTCAGTAAGGTACATCTTTTATTATACATTCCAAATCTAAGATGGAACTCTACTCGTGTTTACTAAGGTACACCTAAATATCTTTAAAGAGAGAGAGAGAGAGAGAGAGAGAGAGAGAGAGAGAGAGAGAGAGAGAGAGAGAGTAGAGCCACTTAGGTGCCTGGTCTTGAGATCCAGGGATGGTAGGTTGCAAAGCTTTTTTATTCCATGGGAACTCCCTACAACACCTAAGTGGCTCAAGAATATGGACAGCACGTAAGTGACATTTGCATGACAATTTATATGACAATATTGAGATACGATAATTTGGCCATATTGTACAGCCCTACTGTCAACTAGCTGAAAACTTTAAATATTAATGTACTTCTACATTTAAAAATGCTTAAATCGGCAGGGGGTTAAGAGAGCTGTAATTGGGGGGTCAGCTGAAAACCAAAAAAGGAAAAATGCTTAAAAAGGTGGGGAGTATGGGGGGGCAGAGTTCCTCCAGAGCATGAAAGGCAAAATAAGGAAAATGCTTAAAGGTTTTAGTCATGCTCATGCTCCCAAGAAATATTTTACTGAAAAAAGTCTGAAGGACCTAAATGACATGGTTAGATGGTGAGGAGCTTTTCCAGGCATGTAAGAAGCAAATAAAGAAAATGTTTAAAAAGACGGGGGGGTCTGGGAGGGCTCTGCCACCCAGAAGCTAAAAGGTTTTTGCTATGCTAAAGCTCTGCTCTGCATTTACTCAAAATAAAGTATGAAGGACCTAAATGACATGGTGAGATGCTGACGAGCTTCACTCATTCATGTCCACGACATATGCACATTACGAGTGAAGCGACTCACAGCAGCGCAAAGCTCACTCGTGGTACAAACAGGAAGTGCCAAATTTTGAATCCACAGTGAAACAGGAAATGTCAAATGTCAAACACTTCCTGGATCAACACTTCCTGGATTAACAAACGAGATCTCATGGAATCTCACAGGAATACAATGGCAAGTTTACACTGAAACAGGAAGTGCCAAATTTGGAGTCCACACTGAAACAGGAAATGTCAAATGTTGAACACTTCCTGGCATGGGTGGAGCTAGAGTGGGGGCCAGGGTGGCACTGGACTCCCCTGAAATCTGACTGGACACAGATGATTGACATGTCATGGCACATACAAAAAAAAAAAGAAAAACAAAACAAAACAAAAAACAAACAAAAAGAGCTGCATTTTGAAATCAGTGACAGATATTGACTGCTTGGCCCCTCCAGTACAGTAGTTGGTGCTGTGTACCACCAAAAGTTCTAATCCACCTTAGTAGAAGAAGAAAAATGTTTAAGTTTTTTAAATGGTAACGTCATCTGAACCATAGACTCCAAATGACACCAAAGTTATATTGGTGAGTAAACGGCCGTATTTTATGCCAGAAATGAGGTCCAAGTTGTTAAAAGCGGCATTTCTCCTTTAATTCGGCTTGCCTCATATATGTGTGTTTTCCCAGTGATTTTTAAACGAGTAGGCAGCTGTTGATTCATGAGATATAACGTGAAGACACTCAGGATGAAAGAAATACAGGTAATTTACTCCTCCTCTGTTCTGTATAAAACCTGTGTAACTTTTTAATTTTGCTCTCTGAAGGACTTACTTTTTAAATAACCTCTTAATTTTGCTCTCTGAGTGACACACCAGTGACACAACTTTAGATAAATCGACAGTTATCTTCCTTAAACTCAAACTGAAAGCAAATCTCTACAACCCGATATAAATTAATTAAAAATATAAAATCCAGCTTTGTGATGAAGTGGTGTAGAGGAGGATTTTCTTAAAAAGAAGACCTGAAAGTTCAGCTACAATTTGACAGAAAGTACATCTGAGATGCAAGCCTAGATTTGATGTTTTGGTGAAATAGACTTTTGTATTTCTTCATAATTGATGTTAATCAAGTCCAAGACATATTCAGTGACTTGGAAATGTTCATGTTTCCATCCCCTGACTTGTCTAAAGAAAACTGTGAATAAAACTGATTATTATTTACAGGTTTTATCAAGTTTTAGAGATTTGCTTTCAGTTTGACTTTGAGGTAGATAATTTTGAAAATTTTATTCTTTATATTTTTTGTATTTCTTGTATTTGAAATGGCATAAACAAATTAAAATGTGTGAAATACCTACTGTTCCAATACTTTGATGAGTGCAAAATTAATGTGGTATTATTACTGTTTTCTTTAAGAATGTTTAATTTTCACTGTTGCTGCACTTTGTGTGAAATCATAGTCATATCTTATATCATATTGATATGACAATATTGCCATATGATAATTTGGCCATATTGTACAACCCAACTGTCAACTAGCTAAAAACTTTGAATATTAATTTACATCTACATTTAAAAAATGCTTAAAGTGGCAGAGGGTTAAAGGGCTGTAATTGGGAGTCTGGGGGTGGAGCCCCCCCCCCCCCCAAAAAAAGCTGAAAGGCAAATAAAAGATAAATGCTTAAAAACGTGGGGGGTCTGGGGGAGCAGAGCCCCCTCAGAAGCTGAAAGATTTTAGCCATGCTAATGCGCCCCTAAAGCATTTACTCAAAAAAAAAAAGAGTCTGAAGGACCTAAATGACATGGTGAGATGCTGAAGCGCTTCGCTCATTCATGTCCGTGACATATAGATATTAATAATAATCAAGCACGCTCCATCAGTCTTTTTTTAAAACCTGCATTTTGTTGTTGAATAACTGAAAAATGCAACTTATTAATGTCAAGCCCAAACACTTGCCAAGAATTTTATCCTGTTTTGGGTTTTACTGTTTGTCTAAAATCCATCCATTGCTTTTCTTTTATCTGCATCAAAAATCTAACCTATCTGTGCTTGTTTGTTTTGTTTTGTTTTTTGTAAATGTTGCTATCCTAAGTATTGGTGGCTTTGCAGCATCAAATCAGCCTTTGCAGCTCCCCATAATAGCTTTGTTCCCCCAATCTGGTAAGCTTCACACCGCTGGAACAGTTGGCAGGATGATTGGATTGTAGCACCAAAAATGCTTGAGAAAGCAAAAAAAAAAAAAAAAAAAAAAAAGAATACTGCCACACATTCTTCACAATAACAAATCACGGACATGCACATACGTACACGCATGCGGGACAAAGCATCGTGTGTGTGTGTGTGTGTGTGTGCCTTGAGTGGAGGTGTGTCCCTCTTTTTACCCTCTAATGTCCTGCCAGCGACTGCAGGGGGAGGAGCTACCACATGCACAGTGCCACCTTCCAGACAAAGGCGGTGAAAGCGAGAGCGCATGTTTATACGTATTGACACTTCATTCACACGTACAGGCAGTGACACACTTGCACGTCCTCACACTTAGCAGAGAAGCCTTTAAATTGGTTTGCGCTTGACAACGACGGCACTGAACCGACTGCAACCTCTTTCCGTCCTTTTACACTTTCTCAGTGCTCATCGTCTTTTGTACAGCACTCACATTCCCACAAATATATCACAGCAGAAAGTGCAGCACTAACACTATCGGGTGCAAAGGATAAAGGTGAAAGATGCTCCAAAAATTCAAAGGACTAAGTGAGCAGAGCGGCACAGTGACACACTTTTCCCTCCATCTGTCACGCCTACTCTTTCCCCCTCCTTCTCCGTTCTGCCCTGTACTATGACCTTGATGGTGGCACGGTCTAATACCTGCAGAACCTCACACATCCTGCACACGTCAGGTCAATGCAACACAAAGAGTCACATGGCTGCGAGTTGGTTTTCCAGGCAGAGACGTTCTGAATTGATCATTGATCAGACACTTCAGAGGTCAGCTGTAACGATCAATCACATGCATGGGCCAGCGAGAACAGCATGCAGCTACAGGAGGGGGGGGGCAACGCCAAAAGGCTCCACTGGCCTGATTCGATGCAATGCAATCAGGAAGGGATTGACGAGGTTTTGCAGCTATACCAGAAGATCCATAAGAGGTGGGACATTACTGATAATCAACAAAAGAAACATTGAACGAAAGAAAAAAAAAATCACGCTATTATGTGCACAACATGTCAGCCAGAACCACATTAAGGTTGTGTGGTGTAACTGTTTTTGCATATTCACGGCAAGTACTACATATATACATCCAACAATAATAAAACAGCAGAATGTCCCTGACGGTCTCAAGGACATTCTGGTGATCGGATGCCAATCAATCAGCACAAGAGACAGCTGAGTTAACGCGCTGCCTTGATCCACTGACTGACCATCATCTCCTCTTGTCTCAGTCCTCCCCGAGGTCAGGACACATAAATAACACATATTTATGTGCTTTAAAGGGTTCATATTATGTGCAAACCACTTGAGAAAATCCAGCCTTTTACAGTGAAAATCCCAGTTATCTACTATAAGTAAACAATTAGCCTTATTTTTACTACCATAGTCTGTTTTATTTTAGCAGCCCTGCAAGTATGAGGAGTCATTGAATTCCATTCTCTTTTTATTCTGTTTCATTTTCATGGTGCCACAAATTATGCATACAATCAATTTATTAATGCTTTGTTTTCATTCTGTTGTTTGTATGCTGTTTGTACTTTCAATTTTTTTTAGTGGATTGTGATACGCTTTCTTCTTGGATTTAATTGCGATTTACTGTTGCAAAGTCATTTGCAATGATCATTTGTAAATAACTGCAGAAATTATCATCATCATTATTATTATCATCATTATTAATAATAACTATAATAAATATGGTTTTGGTTTCATGTTAAACCCCATAACCAAAACTCTGCATATAGAAACTCCTGCACTATTACACAAGTTTAAGCTTGAAACAAGTTGTTTCAGAGCCCTGTGACATATGTCACAAAAGTCAGACTATTCCATGATCAAGGTTGGGTAGGATTACTTTGAAAGAATGCATGTGGATTACATGTATGTATGTACATACATTTGGATTACTTGTAATCTGATTATTTTGGATTACATTTCAAAGTAATCCTACCCAACCTTGTCCATGATGCATATTACAAAATGGCCAATGCACATCCAAATGTCCTTGTATTTGGCACGACTATCTGATCTTTTTATAGCTGTCAAGTATTCACATCTGTTTGGAAATGAATCAGCATGATGGAACACTGATTTATTGTGTTAGACATACACGCAGACATACACCATAAGATTTTTACATACTGCCATGAATGCAACATGAGCAGACACCCGCTAATACCCGCCTACATCACTTTGCAGCCAATCACATAGCCGCTGATTCATGACAGGCTAAGGACCACCCACACGGGGCTGGCTGGAGGAATAAAAGTTAGCGTAGAGAGGAAATCTGGGCTCTTTGTTCCAGATGTTGCATGTGATCTGATCAGAGACCCCAGCGCTGTTAGATGACTTTCTGTGATCAGTGCAGGAACCTTTTTAATACAAGATCTAAACTTTGAAGTCCGTTTCCTGTCCAATTCTTTTTGAGATCACTCACAACATAAAGAACCTAACAGTCCATATCTGGACTGTTGTTTGTTTTGTGAGGTACACCCAGTTAGGTGCTCTACACTCTGTGACTCTGTCCCAATTCAGGGTTTGCACCATTATAAGGGCTGAGGAATACAAAACTGTTGAGGTTTCGGCACTTCAGACACAGCGGAGGAAGAAACAAACTGTTCTGAAATGAGGTGGTCTAGCCCACGGAGCATTTTGCTATTGCATCACAACATCTCCCTACCCCTACCCCACTGCCGCCTCTCAACCTTGACAACTGTGCACGCAAAGTTAGCATTGTAGGTGTAATCTATAGTTGAGTAATTCAAAAAGGGTTAGGGTTAGTGTCCTTTTGTCTAATTTTAAGTTTACCAACCACTTTGTGTGGGGAAAAAACAAAATTGCACAAGAACTCAAGGACTGTTTGCACTGTGAAGGAGGCATCTGATGTATCCTTTGTTTTTGGGGAATAAAGCTGCACGTCAGCCGCTTCACAAGCAGCCTTTGAAATGGGACTGAAAGTCTTCTCCTGGTCCTTTTGCTATGCCGTCCCAATAAGATTCAAAAACAGACTATTTCTAAAATTTAATTTATTCAAAGTAGGCTTGAATTCTGATGAACATCACTCTCACTGGAGGTCCACTCAATCAGAATCCCAAACAAAGGAATAGAAACACTTTTTATAAAACGCAATGTCGGCGTGACAAAAGATGGACCTTATTTCGCAAAGCCTAACCTTATTGGCTCCCCGTGTGCATAGAGGGAAGTCCGAGCCCTTACCCAAGACCACGAACTTGGTTCTCTTTGTTCTAAGCACTAAAACAGATTAAATCCAGTTCCACAGGCACATTTAAGCGGATACCAGAGTAAAAGTGTAATCATTTAAGTAAGGTTATTATGTGATACCAAGACAAAATAGCAAAATCGTTTGACAACCCACAGATATATAGGACAGCCTAGTCACTCCGCTCATGATGTAAATGGCCTGAGAAGTGTACAGCTTGTTAAGCTCCCATAGTCGGTGGGACAGACACAAAATCTTCTATTCCTGCTTTCAGAGAGCTGGCATCACAAACAGCAGCTTCTTTTCATTTAAAGAGACATGCACAGCAAAAAGTGTTGTTTAGTTCCCCACCCCCCCTCCCCAAAATGATGCACAACCTTTATGACTGTGGAAAAAAAAACATCTTCAAACTGTAAAACATGTTTTTTCCAGACACCTGGCGGCCTATATTAAATTGCTGACGAAATGCATAATATCACCCTGTTTAAAAATAACACTTTTGCACGTGTGCATCTTCACCTGCACCTTCAACTACAAATGCAAGGAAGAAATGCAGAGAAACTGCATTTTGGGAGTGGAGGGGGAAACAAAAAAAAAACAAGTGGCATCAGTTTCCGCACACATTTTCACACGATCCAGGTCCGTTTCTTCAAGAATTGTTTCCACTGCTAAACACTATAAATGTGAGGCAGCAGCACTACAACAAACAGAACTGTTACAGGAGATCACACCTTTTTCTTATCAAGTTAGAAGAAATTGTGAGGAAAACTAGCTTCTGTTTTCTCTTTCCTCCCTATAATTTGTGTGCTGGTGTCACCTGTGTGTGCAGTGGATCATGCGCTGCAGTCAGGTCTAAAGCTGAGATAATCTCAGTCTGATCCTCAGCCTGACCCTCAGAGACTTGACCTCCTCCTCCCTGACTGACCTCACGCTGCTCCACTTTAACTTCCACTATTCTTTAAGACTCCATTTCACACAATGCTCTGCAGTGAGCCACCACCAACAATAACATCATAAATCTTGAGCTTGTTTGTGCAGAACCGAATCATCACCAAGAGCCCCCACAAGCTTAGCGTGCGCGCGCCACATTTCACATGGAAGACATAAAAAACGCATATTGGCTCCTATTTTCTTACCGTTTGGCTTCTCTTCTGTAGAAAGTAGCTTCAGTGCGGCGGCTGTAGAACGGAAAAACACACTGTCCTCTGTGAGTGGGGGTAAACAGTGAAATGAGAGATGCTGCGGACAGGAGGAGGAGGAGGAGCAGCAGGAGGAGGTGCTGATGCTGCAGCCTTCACCTGGCGGAGCCTCCCTGTGTTCAGTCTCCTCTCAGCACCTCAGCGCCCTCTGCTGGGTGTAAGAGGTAAAATCCGCCTGCACGGCCTCAGACAATAAAAGGGCTTATTTTTTTTTATTTTTTTTTTAAAGGCTTGTTTTATTGTTAGACATTATACACTTTTTACATGCATCTTAAATAGCATGAAAATTCAGTAAGGTATATCTTATATATTATATTCCAGTTCTAAGGTGGAACTATGCTAGTATACTAAGGCATATTTAAATATCTAAAAAGGAAGAGTAAAATAGAAGAGAAGAAAAGAGTAGAGTAGAGCCACTTAAGTGCCTGGTCTTGAGAACCAGGGATTGTAGGTTGAAAAGCTTTTTTATCCCATGAGAACTCTCCCTACCCACCCAAGCGGCTGAAGGAAAAAGACATATACTTATAATAATAAATAATAAGACATAAGCAAGATAAGACATCATATATATAACTTATATTTAAATATTAAGAGTAATAAACAACATACACAATAAATATGGTACTATATAATATACAGGAGTAGGTATTAAAACCTAAATATTAATACAGGAGAAGATTGTAGTATAGATAATTTAGTATGTAGACTAGTAGTAAAATTATAGTTAGTAGGCTAAGCTATAAATCTGGTATTTTATTATAGAAACAGAAGCTAAGATGTAATGTGTATTGGTATTGATCTAAAGTAACTCTGCTAGCATACTTAGGAAAATAAAAAGCATAATCTATATGCTATCAAATGGAAACCTAAGAACTTAGGTACTATGTTTATGTTTAAAAGAACACATAAACTGATGAATCATTAAAAATCTACATCATGTAAAATAAAATTGTAAATAACAAAAATAAGCTAGTTATAGTTGGAAGAGCTAATTAATAAGCCAACCGTACCTAGCATGCTAACAAGACAAACAAAAACGGTAATTAGTGTATAAAGTATAATGGTGTAGTTAAACCTACAATAACGGTATTAACAAATACATGTAAAAATAAATGTGGACAAAAGTATGAATTAATGTAGGTTATCAAACAGAAAAGAACCAACTATGTTGTAAGCTACGATGAACGGTAATAAACATGTAATTGTGACACTTTAACATCACAGCTGTCTTATTGTATCAAAAGATGAAGTTGGTTTGAAAAAAATGCATTATGTAATTTACAGCGACATCTTGTGGTGAGGTTTCAGATTGAAACCGTTTCAATGCCCCACGGTTCTAGTGAGACAAAGGTACAAGGGTGTAAAACGTGGAGGTTGACAAAAAAAATTGTTAATCACTTGTTTAATACCTATGTATGAGCAGGTACCTCATCAAAAATAAACGAGCCATCCACTGACCTCTACGTAAAGGACACGTCAGATTTTGCAGGAAAATCCTTTTTTTCTTTCAAAACTTTATTTCAACACATACAGCAACAAACAAACAAAACATAAAGACAAAGAGATATAGAAAGGAAAAAGAAGAAAAAAGAAGTTCCTTTTTTTTTGTAATATTTAAAGTAAACTATACATGAACATCAGAATGCCAGGGGGAGGCAAAGGCAAAAGCAATTATATATATATATATATATATATATATATATATATATATATATATATATATATATATATATATATTACATACATTTTTTTGTGTAACACAATGAAAAAAATGTCTATACAATATGAGATCAAGAAATGTTGAATATATTAAGTGACAAGCAGCTATTATATGTAAGGATTGCTTTTTGATCTGAGCTCTTTGCTATGGAGGACAAATACATTTCAATTTCTTTTATAACAACAGGGAAAAATAAAGTTGTGTTTGAAAATTTACATTTGTGTAGGTAAAATTTTGAAAAAAACAACAATTAAATTTAAAACAATCTTTTTGTTTCTGAGGAGATTCGTGTGAATACCAAAAATTACATGTTCAAAGTTTAATAAAAAAGCAGGATCAAACTTCCTGATAAATTGCCGACAATCTTTCCAAAAGATCCTCGTGACTGGACAGCTTCAGAAAAGGTGACGAATAGTTTCAGGAGGTTTTTTTTTTTTTTTTTTTTTTGCAAAAAGAACAGCTGGGATCAATAGTTTTGAGAATAGAATAGAATAGAATTTGTGGGGTAAATGCTATGCAAAAGTTTAAACGCTACATCTTTCATTTTGTTATTTATCATACGTTTTTGGAGGATGGACCAGCTCTGGTTCCAGATATTATCTGGTTCCAGATATTATCATTTACAATATCCTGCTGAAACAGGACACCAATTCTTTTATTATTTTTACGAGCGTTAGATGCAAAACAAGTGTCAGTTACACATGATACATAGTTCCATTAAAGCAATTCGATTTGTACCTCAATAAGAGTCCATCTTTATCAAAAAGTTGACACACCAGTTGGATATTCTTGTTAAACCAATGCGGAAAAAAATAATGATTTATTCTTTTAAAGTATAAATTGGTTATTCCAAATAAAAAAAATTTGAGAAAAATTATGTTTATATAAAAGTTCCAATGCCAACAGTGATTGTTTGTGAACAGCACATAAATTTGCTGGAATCTTGTCAACATTGTAATTACAGAGGAGGAGGAAATTGAGGCCACCAACCGACGAGAATATATGATGAGGAAAAATATTCCAAATGGAAGTCGGGTTTTTGAGATAAGACTTTATGCAGGAAAATCCATTGCTGTATCCGGTTGTTAAGCGCTGACGTAACGCATCACGTGATAAATCTGTTTCCGGGTCCAAAGACCTCCAAGTTTATAATTAAAGTTACGTCTGTTTGATCCTTTTAAGGATTTACAGTTTAAGTTTAGTTTGTGTTTACATTGTGCCAAACCTCCGTCCCTCCCTTCTCCGCCTCCACCTCCATTAACCGCATTCGTCTGGTTCTATGGTCAGAACACTTAACTTTTTTCTTTTACTTTACATATTTTATTATGCACAGGTAAAATATACATGTCTGTTTGTTAATAAAAAAATATTTATTACAATAAACAGGACGTTACAGTGCAAACTTCACTTTCTCCCCGAACGACGCGATCGCAGCTCGCAGCAACTCCCTTTGAAAATAATGGAGAAACAACCTGAGCGTCTGACATTTTTTACATAAAACAAACGCAGTAACAACATCTAAAAACCCAGTTAATATATCCAGGAGAGTTTTAGGCACAATATACAAAGAGTTTTATGTTGCGATGTTAATGCTGTTGTCCGTGTGCAACGGTGTAAGTCAGATCATCTCAGTGCAGTTCTCAATGTTAATGGCAGCGAGCCTTTTTTGTTTGGAGCCGGAAGTTGAAAATCACATGATGCGTTACGTCACACTTAACAACTGGATACACTTCCAAGTGCATTGCCCTCTAAGTCCAATTACAATACACAAGATTGCCTGTTTTTGTTTAAATGCTGTGTTATGTTTCTACGCCTGTTTTGTTGGATCGCTTCCCGCCTGGTCCTTCCTGTGTCTTGTTGGCATGCCTTCCCGTGTTTGCGTGGGTTTCCTCCAGGTGTCCCGATTCTTCCAAATTCCATTTGTCTATATGTGGCCCTGCAATAGACTGGTGCCCTGCCTGTCCAGGGAGTACTCTGCCTTTTACCCTATGACACAACCCCAACCCCCCAACCCTTGAGTGGACTAAACAGGTACAGAAAATGAATGAATGAATGTACAAAGTGCATTGAAAAAGTATGCAAAAAAAAAAAAAAAGAAACGAAACGAAACGATGGCCATGCATGACCAAAGTCTGTATTCTGTCAATCATTTGGACATTTCGACTTTTGGATGGCCAAGCGGAACGTACTTTGCTCTTCACTGATGTGCACCCAGTTTTGAAACAGTTATAATGCTCTTTTATTTGTTTTATGCTGATGAAATCACTGCCAAAAGGCTGCTGAATCTTGCAAATGGTTTCCACTTGGGTATCACCAAGTTTTCGGTAAAATTTGATGAAATACCTTTGCTCAAGTTGTTCCGTTATAGCAAATGAGAATATGACAGCTGCTCAGTACTCCCGCTCACTCTACGGCTGACTGCTAGCAATTGATGCGCTCTGTGGTTGGGGAAAAAAATTCACGCATTTGCAAGAAAGTTCCCTATACCTCCACACCAAACGACAGCTCACACACTTCATTTGTTTCCGTGGGGTAAAATAAGGTGAAGCTGTAGGTGTGTGTGTGTGTACGTACACAACAGCAAGGACTATGTTTTCACTCAGACATTTTATTATGTCCCAGAGGATTTTTCTCCTTTAACATTGATGGCATCATCACACATTTGTAACTTTAAAAGTAGATTTTAGGTTACCATGGCAACCATGACTAACATCAGCAAAGGTGAAGGCTGTGATTTCATTTTTCACCAATCCTGAGGAGATATATGTGAAAGTTTCTCTCATCATGTAAACACAAGCAACACATGGGGAACTTAATATTTGCCAAAAGACAAAGCCCCACAGAGAGATGCTTATACAATATGTGCAATAATAATAATAATAATTTGAAGAGTGAAATATAAACAATATCTTATATACACAATTTTGACACAATGTTTCTGTGTAGGCTCTCAGTTGTCCAGGTGGTTTCCATAGTAGAGAAGCTTGAATCTTCGACTGGACTGGGTTGCTTGACGTGAGGACGTTTCACTTCAAATCACGGAAGCTTCCTCAGCTAAAATTCTTGCTCTGGTAGTCTGACTTCTGTCTTGACTCTTGTAGAGAAGAATAAACCAGAAGCCAACAAAAGCTGGAGTTTTTTAACCTAACCAGACCCCACCTACCGAGAGGCTGACTGCTATAGGCTAGTGACTAAACAATAGCTCTAATTCTAGTTAGCACTCTCCTAATGCCAGGACGGAAGCCTCCCCTGATGGATCCTCACGTCAAGCAACCCAGTCCAGTCGAAGATTCAAGCTTCATTAATCATTTTCCGAATTACAGAATTCCATTGTTGTGCGTATCTTAACTTCAAACATCACAGTGATAAAATTTATGAATCTAAACATAACTGTTTTAAAATGTGTATTTCCACAAGTTTTTTTTTTTGTATGAAATTACCAGCAATTCCTTGCAGATAATTGTAAAAGGTTAAAGTGACTCATGTTTATAATCTAACCAAACAGTAAACAGCCATGGCATGTTTTAATACTAAAAATGGACGGAAATTCAAAAGAAATCCAGTATATTGGAAAAAAAATAAATTCTGAGCAATAAATTTGTTTGAAAAGCAAAGCTAAATGTTCTAAGCTCCAGATGCAAAAAATACACAGCAGCTGCCACTGTGGAAATGAAGTCATCATGTAAGAAGACATTAGGAAAAGCTCATCAAATGTTAAAATTCTCCAACTTGTCAACATTTTCCAGGATTCACAAATAGGTGGTATTAAAGTACGTTTTTAAAATATTATTGTGACAAGTATATTATGTACAGTACAGTAAGGCTGTATATTCTATTCTCTATGTTGGATGGGTAAAGCTGCAGGGATAAGGGGTATCAAGGCTGAACGTCTTCAGGCTGGTGGAGATGCTGGTATTATTCCAGCAGACTAAACTCCAGAAAGTAAAGAATAAACCCTGGATTCCAACAACTGCAGGTGTACTGCACTGCTCTCTGTGCTGGGCAAGGAAACGGCAAGGATTATTCTCCACAGGATTCAGTTCCAGTTCAGCTGGAGCAGTCTTAACTCCACACATCCTAGCTCTGCAGGTACTCAAGTGTGAATATCAGTAAGCCTTCGTTGTAGCTTATGTTGATTTTCACAAAGTATTTGACTCGGCTGATCTGCCTGCTTTGTGAGACAGCCTGAGACTCTGCGGGCTCCTCAATAAATTGCTCAACATCATAGCCAGACTATACACAAGTGCTGTGAATGCCAATATTAGGGATGTGCCATCAAACTGAACAGCCTGGGACTGAACACTTCACTGTGCAACTGGCTGCTAGACCTCCTGACAGGGCGACCACAAGCATTGGGGGTCGGCGGCAACACATCCAGCGCCATAACTGTGAACACGGGGGGGCCCCTCAGGGATGTGTGCTGAGCCCCCTCCTCTTCACCCTGCTGACCCATGACTGCACAACACCAACCTCCTCATCAAGTTCACAGTCGACACAACCGTGGTGGGTCTCATCAGCAATAATGACAAGACCAACACAGGAACGAGGTGAACCGCCTGACCTCATGGTGTGAGCACAACAATCGCTCCCTGAATGTGGAGAAGACAAAAGAGATTGTTGTGGACTTCAGGAGAGCACATATCCAACACCCCCCTTTGACCATCAATGGTGCTGCTGTGGAGAGAGTGAGCAGCACCAAGTCTCTGGGTGGGCACGTCACACAGGATCTCTCCTGGACCACCAACACTACACCACTGGCCAAGAAAGCTCACCAACGCCTTCACTTCCTCTGCAAACTAAGAAGAGGTAGGGCCCCGCCCCCCCATCATGTGCACCTTCTACAGGGGCACAATTGCGAGAGCATCCTATGAAGCTGCATCACAGTGTGGTACGGCACCTGCACCGCATCCTGATGCGGGACCATTCAACACATCATGAGAGCAACTGAGAAGATCACAGGCACCTGTCTCTCCTCCAAGACATATAGCACCCGCCTCACCCACAAGGCCATCTGCATGGTAGGAGATCCCGCCCACACATTAAACTGCCTCTTCAGCCTGCTATTGTCAGGGAGGAGACTGAAGAGTCTCTGGGCCAGGACCAGCCGACAGAGGGACAGATTGACTCACCAGGTGGTCAGAGCTCTCAACACGCCCCCTGCTCTTCCCTCTTTCCCCTGCTGCCTCCCTCACACACAAACTCTGGATCCTGACCCCCCCCCCCGTCACTGACTTCTTACTCCTGACACCCACCTCACAAACACTGAACATATGTCCAAGGACTGCTTCTGCACTACATGCACTTTAAATTAGTTTGAATAAGCTCATCAATGTTGAATCACTGCTCAATTTGCACACGACATACTGTACCACCAGGTACCTCATTGACCACATTCTACTGTCTACCATATTCATACATTTATTTTATATTCTTACTGTTGTTCTCTTGCACATCAGAGACTGTTCTGTTTTTTACTCTGTGTTGTCTGGGAGACAGCGTATCGGAATCTCAATATGTCTGTGTATGCATTGCAGAACTGTCAAAAGGAGTTGTGTCTGGGTTTGCAAGTGTTCTGGATGAAGATAAAATACGATCCAGGCTTTTAATGACTTCGAGTCTGCCACGAGAAGTGTTTGTACTGAAACTGTTGAAGATGGTGAGACATTCATTGATCTTCACAGTGACATTCATGTCTTTAGGAGATAGGTGTTTAACCTTATGACTCCATACACTCTTCGTAGGCATCTATCAACCACAAAGTACAGAGGTGTTTAGGACCATGGTCTTTAAGGCCCTGGTGCTTGTAGCCTTACTGTATGGTTGTGAGACCTGGTCAGTGAACAGAGACATTGGTGACTTCTGCATAAGCTTCACTGGTATGTAGTAGTTGGTCACACACTTGCGTGGATCTTGTCATGGCGTTGTAACAGGACACAGATAGTTGGAGCAAATCGTGGATCCTCTGTCACAGTGCAATCTGGTGTACCACAAGTCAATGCTTGGCCCCATCATGTTTCATTTATTCATTAATGATATTACAAAAAGAGGATGAACTCTACAGTATGACTTTTTGTGGATGACTGTGTCCTATATCAGAGTTGCATCACCAAAGGACCAGGCTCTGTTGCAAGATGGCGGAGTGGTCACACACATGGCAAATGCAGTTTAATCCAAAGAAATGCAGTATATTAAAGATCAAAAACAAGAAAAACCCTGTACTGAATTCTTACTCAGTGATGGGGCACATCTTGGAGACAGTGAGTCATCATCCATTTTTAGGGGTAAGGATTAGCTCCAGTGTTATTTGGACTAAGCACATAAATGACGTACATAGCAGAGGCTAAAGGAACATTAAGGTTCCTTAAAAATAATTATATATAAGCACTGGTTTGCCCCCATATGAAATACATGTCCGCAGTTTGGGGCCCCACCATGCCAGTAAGATCCACCAAATAGAGATTATTCAGTGGAGCGCACCAAGATTATTTATGTCCAGTTATGAGTAGACAACCAGTGTGACAGCAATGACAAACAAGCTCAAATGGCAGTCCACCCAACAAAGGCATCAAATAGATTGGCCTGTACTCTTACACCAAGCTGTGCATGGAACTGTTGCCATGAAGATCCCCCTGTACATCCTACCACAACAACTGAACTCTGCACATGCTTTTATATTCAGCCATTTGCCAACAGTGACCAGTATACCACAATAGCTTCTTCCTGAGGACCATCTGTGAATGGAAGAAGCTGCCATCCAATGTGACAATCCTTACAGACACTGAGGCCTTCAAAACTGCAGTTGAGCGCCAAGAGGTGGCTTGTAAAGCAACAATTTATCTTTTTATTCCTGCACCCGCACAGTTCTTTAATCTGTTTTTATTGCTTTTACTTAACATGGTCATATGTCTATTGTCTTTATTTAACTATTTCATTTAAAAATAGCAGTCTTATATTTCCACACATGTAATTTTCAACAACCTGAGCAAAAGCTGATGGCCTGCTCAAAATTATGACAGACATAGACATCTGGATATCTTTGGTACTAGGTCTCTCCAGTGGATCCTTGGGTACCACTGAAATGACTGTGTCAAATGAGCAGCTACCCTGGAAGACTCAGATGAGGCATACTAGCTGCAATTTCATGGAACACTAGTTAAGATGCTATAGCCATGTAGTGCACCTTCCTGTGCATGATCCAGGGCAAGATACTTCAGTGCTAAAAAACCCAACAACAGGAAAAGAGACAACGAGATGCCCACAGATGACCAGCCTGCAACAGATAGACAGTTACATCTATCTATAGTTAGTCGGATTCGAACCACTGACCGTTCGGTCACAATACGGCTCACTGAGCCGTTGCCTCCCCCAAGCATTTCTGTTGTATGGTCGATTACATTGGTAATGGTGGACTTGGAGTATAGCAGGGAGGTTAGCAACTATAATAATGACTTGGATTTATAGAGCACTTTTAAAGACACCCAAATCACTTTACAAGTTGCATTATTCATTCCCTCGAAAACAATGGTGGTGGTAAGTTATTTGTGTAGCCACAGCTGCCCTGGGGCAAACTGACATAGCAGCCATTCTGCACCTAAGGCCCCTCCGACCCCCACCTCATTCATACACTGTGACTGGTTGGGAGCTGGATTCGAACCGCGACCCTTCGGTCACAATACGACTCACTCTACCAACTGAGCTATCGCTCCCCCCCCAGGCACTTCTGCTGTATAGATGTGTTGATCGGCAGCACCAACACATGCTCCCAGAACTACTTTGAGAGGATACAATGACAAAAGCAATGCTATTTGTGTCTTATGACTGCTTTTTGCCATCAAAGATGTGCGCAAACACTGACTATTTCTATAGTGTTTTTTTCCCATCTGATGCAAGCACTCAAAGCACTTTGCACTGCCTAAACTTCACCTATTCACACATGTATTCACAGAGTGCAACCATGTGGGTGTCCCATGTACACTAAGAGTAACTTGGTAATTGAGGACCTTGCTGTGTGATTTTTCCTGTTTGATCAAGCAAATAAACAGAACACCATCTGGTCACAAGCCTGCCTATCTGACCTCAAGGCCACATCGAAATGGCACACAGTTTTCCTGTCTTGAGAAAAGCTTATTGCTAGCTTTCATATTTTGTCAATATGTTTTCCAGTTAACTATGTTATTACACGTTGCTGATCATATTCAAAACACACAAACACTAAAACTATCAAATAAACTGTTGAAGAGAATGCAACAATCAAGATAACACTTTTTCCCAAGTGGCCAACCTTTGTTGCAATAAACGTCAAACTGTGTTAATCCATTCCGAAATCTAAAAACATGGAAATCACCTACAAGCCACAGCTGTGACATATACTGAAAGCAACCATCTGGTTCTGAGGGAACATGTGTCATAAGATTATTGACAAGCCACAAATGCTCCAGGTTCTTTGTGCAAACTCCCACTTTTTAGCAAAAACAGTTTGAGCAGCAGTTCAGTATTTTTTAATAAATTATTTACTTTATGAACTGATGTTCACAACTTCCTACCATCTAATTTTTGTCTTAATGGAAAAGAGGCAAAAGTTGTATTCAGATGTGACTTAAAGACAACTATCACTGCATCACTACTATTTATCCTTCTCATTACCAGACAAATGTGATGCAGTACTGCCATACCAATATTAACAATAAGACCCAAAGTGGAAACAAATATCACTCTTCCAGTATCAGTGAGCTGAAATGACACATTTGTGCCTGAAAAATACCCCCAGAAATAGGGGGTAGAAAAACCAGACAATAAAATATGAGGCTCACATTCAAGAAAATACTGAGATAACAGAACACTTATGCTTTAAAACTAGTATGAGTGTATATTCATTAGCTGTCTGTGTTTAAGAGGAGTTAAAGTTGTTCACAATTACTTTCCTGGAACACTCCATAAACAGAGTGGGAGTAGTGCTGTCCATAATACTTCCACACAGACAGACTGGGATCAGGACAAGTGTTCAGTATATGCTGTTAGGGCCTAAAAATCTCCGTCCTCTTCCCTGGCCTGCAAAACATTGTGAAGAAAGGTCTCCTTTTCTGGTGCTGCGGCACTTGACTGGTGACTGTGCAAAGGTTTGAAACTGATCAGCTCTTTTTCTGGAGCAAAGGGGACCGAAGTCGCTTCGAGGCTGTGGTGAACACCATAGCAGAAGTAGATCCCGAAACCTGAAAAATTAAAACGTGGGCCTGTTAGTCCAAGCAAGTAATCTTTATCATGTGCAATAGTAATTTACCAGTTACTGCAGAATTCTACTTCAGGTTCACTTGTTTGTGTGTAATGGGCTAGCTCTTCAGCATAATCTATATGACAAATACCTGGCCAAAAATTAAAAAATTAAGAAATAATCAGAATAATAAATTGGGGGATTCTGATGACAGCATCTCTGCAGAGATCAGGTCAATCCAAACAAATCTAACTCATATATTATGATGATAACATTAAACCGGTTTTCCATGTGGAAACTTGTTATATTTAAAGCAACACTGTGTAGAATTTAGGGGTGATTATTTGTAGAAATTCAATATGAGCATTCATAACCATCTGTTCATTAGTGTACCATCAACAACAAATTGATGCATTTACATAAGCTTAGAATGAGCCCTTCATATCTACACGGACGCAGGTCCCCTCATGGACGCTGCTTCCATGTAAAAGCTGTATGTTGATACAGAACCCAAAACAGATGCACTTATGCACATTTTGTAGTGTGCCTGGAAGACTGAAGAAAAAGACAATTCTGTCTAGTAAAGTCTCACAAATTTGAGAAACCTCAGTTTTGTGAAATGGAGGATCAAACATATTAGTTATCACACGAGAAGGCAAGTGAACATGAATCCTGGTCATCAAATAACAAAAATGTGAAGAAACAAAATCATGACTGGCAAAGGCATAATGCAATCTGCAACCTCGCCACTGGATGGCGCTCACATTCACGTCACATCAACACCTCTCCAATGCTTTTTGCACTGTGCAGATTCATAAATAAACCAACAGATTACCAGAGAAATCTGCAGTATGAGATGCTTACGTTGCAATATGTTTTAATTAGTAAACCTACTGTAAATGGGCAGATTAATACACTTTTGACAATTTATTTGAATGCACGTAGTAAGTAAGAAATCTCCAAGTGACACGTACTGAAAGTAGTTGCCACAATACAATACTGAATCAAGCCCCCCCCCCCCCCCCCCCCGAAACTCCGAAATCATCCTTCATATTTTACAGCATTTAAACCATGAATCTGCCAACTTACCGATCACCATCCAAACTAAAAAACGTATCCAAGTGCCTCTGTCCAGCTGCATCATCAGGTAGACATTGACAAACATGCTAATCACTGGAATGAAGGGCACCAGGGGCACCTAAAGAGTCAAAAAATAAGGAATGATTCAGGCTTGTAATGACAGAGTACTGTAGTTTCTGGACTCTTGCATTTGGACTAAGTTGCATTTGTTGTGTTTTATTTATTTATTTTACTAGCTTGGGAGGTCATGCAACATTCTTTAAAGACGAAACAAACAAAAACATAAAAAGTGTGTGTGGTGGGGGATTAACAGTACATAAAGTCACGGTTCTGTACATTTTTTCAGTACAGTGGGAATAAGAAACAGTATAAAAGATATTTAGCCAATGTGTCTGTCTTTCCAGATTGTTATAAAATGTTTTTTCTTGAATTCTTTTCAAATACATGTTTCAATGATAAATATGACTTAAACTCCTGTGCTAGCTAGCTATCTATCTATCTAGCTAGCTAGCTAGATAGATAGATAGGTATTTCAACACCCTGCGATTTTGCAAGTTCTCCCACTTAGAAATCATGGAGGGGTCTGAAATTTTCTAGGTGCATGTCCACTGTGAGAGACAATCTTAAAAAAAAAAAAAAAAAAATCCGGAAATTACAATGTATTTTTTAAAATAATTTATTTGTATGTTACTGCTGCAAATAAGTATTTGAACACCTATACCAACCAGCAAGAATTCTGGCTCTCACAGATCTGTTCATTTTTCTATAAGAAGCCCTCTTATTCTGCACTCTTTACCTGTATTAACTGCACCTGTTTGAACTTGTTACCTGTATAAAAGACACCTGTTCACACAATCAATCACACTCCAATCTGTCCACCATAGCCAAGACCAAAGAGCTGTCTAAGGACACCAGGGCCAAAACTGTAGACCTGCACAAGGCTGGGATGGACTACAGGACAACAGGCAAGCAGCTTGGTAGAAGACAACAACTGTTATGATTATTTATTAGAAATTGGAAGAAACACAAGATGACTGTCAGTCTCCCTCAGTCTGGGATTCCATGCAAGGTCTCACTTTGTGGGGTAAGGATGAGAAAGCTCAGAACTACACAGGAGGACCTGGTCAATGACCTGAAGAGAGCTGGGACCACAGTCAAAGATTACATTAGTAACACATGATGCTGTCATGGTTTAAAATCCTGCAGGGCAACAAGGTCTCCCTGCTCAAGCCAGCACATGTCCAGGCCCATTTGAAGTTCACCAGTGACCATCTGGATGATCCAGAGGAGGCATGGGAGAAGGTCATGTGGTCAGATGAGACCAGAATAGAGTTTTTTGGAATCAACTCCACTTACCATGTTTAGTGGATGAGAACAACCCCAAGAAAACCATCCCAACTGTGAAGCATGGGGGTGGAAACATCATACTCTGGGGATGCTCTTCTGCAAAGGGGACAGGACGACTGCACCGTATTGAAGGGAGAATGGATGGGGTCATGCATTGTGAGATTTTGGCAAACAACCTCCTTCCCTCAGTAAGAGCATTGAAGATGGGTCATGGCTGGGCCTTCCAGCATGGCAATGACCCCAAACACAGAGCCAGGGCAACTAAGGAGGGGCTCCGTAAGAAGCATTTCAAAGCATTTTCATGGAGTGGCTTGGCCAGTCTCCAGACCTGAACTCAATAGAAAATCTTTGGAGGGAGCTGAAACTCCAAACCTGAAAGATCTAGAGAAGATCTGTATTGAGGAGTGGACCAAAATCCCTGATGCAGTGTGTGAAAACTTGGTCAAGAACTACAGGAAACATCTGACCTCTGTAACTGCAAACAAAGGCTACTGTACCAAATGTTAACATTGATTTTCACAGGTGTTCAAATACTTATTTGGAACAGTAACATACAAATAAATTATTAAAAAAATCATACATTGTGATTTCCGGATTTTTTTTTTTTTTTTAGATTATGTCTCTCACAGTGGACATGCACCTAAGATGAAAATTTCAGACCCCTCCATGATTTCTAAGTGGGAGAACTTACAAAATCGCAGGGTGTTCAAATACTTATTTTCCTCACTGTGTGTGTGTGTACATATATATATATATATATTTCCTCAACATGATGTTCTTTTATTTTTATGAGAGTTAAACTCCAATAACATTCTGAGGATTCAAACCTTGAAGGAGAGCTTAGATTTGCTTTCAGTTTGTCTCCAGATGATGAAGACAAGGACAACACATATGATAAAGATGATACTGAGAGCTGTAATGTTCCACAAAGCCAGGCCTCCCTGCACTGCCAAGACACTAAACACCAGGATCAACAGCCCTACAACAAGGAAAGAAAGGGAATGAATTTACATAGATATGGGGATATCTGATTTGGCAATGTGTAATAAGATAATTAAACAATTGAATATGCATAAGGACTCAGCACAAATAGATACACTATAAGGCCCATGTCATTACATCTGCAAAATGTGTTCTTGTTTGTATCTGCTGTTAACAGTTTTTGAACACAGAACTGAAAATATTAATATTAATAATAATGTTAAAAACGGAAGTCCTAACATGAAATAGATAGCATAAAACGTGACGGTACAACCCCAAATCTGAAAAAGAAAAGAAAAAAACTGCATGAAAATCACTGCAGACAGTATGAATCCAATGTATTTCATGTTTATTTAATTTTTAACATTCCAGCATTTCAGCCCTGCAACACATTCCAAAAATGTTGGGATGCTAATGGTTTTACCAACTTGTAATATTGCATTTTCTTCTTCACAACACAAACATTTTGGCAATGATAAGGAAATGTATATCAAAACACTAACATTTTAACATCGTAAAATACTTTGTGATACTATGCACTTTTGTTAAACCTCATTGAGATAATTTGCCTTTCTCCTGAGTTCTTTTATGCAAAATACTTAAGCCTGGTTTATGCTTCTACAACTCTGTAACACCATCGCCAAGCAAACACGTCAACGTGGGCTTGACCCTTTCAAAGTCATGTTGGTGGGTGTCGCAATGCAAATTACCACCGGAATAGTAGGCTGAAGAACAAGGCATGGACATTCTTTCCTTCTGCACTACCACTGCTGTTGGTCAGTTTTTTTCAACAATCGACATTGTGCTGCAATGCAACATGGGAGTTCTGCATTTTGGGGTTTTAAATATTGTTATTCTTGTTCATGTTAGTATAACAGTGTTAGTCTTATTGATTTATTGTGTCTTTTGTACTTCAATTGGTTTAGTCAGTTTAGTTAAATGTCATGTTGCCGTTACCATGAGTGGGAAGTGGAGTGTGTTTGATGTCTTCCACCACTGTCTCTGTATGTAGGTGTGTAAAAATAAAAGCACCTGCTTGGGGCAAATTGCAGAAAAGACAAAAAGCTCTGGCTCAGTTTTCATTCTTCCGCACAGCTCACCGCAATATATTAAAAGCGAAGTGTGCGTGTGTGTGCACCATTGAACACTGACAAAACAGAGAGAGCGCACATTTGTCATTTAGTATGTTTATGTATTTTGGGTGAAGGTATGAACACTGCAAAAACAGAAAGTTGATAGGACTAATATTTTTGGAGAAACTACAGATATTAAATATTACAATCCAGTGTTTGTATTCCAGCAGATTGAACTTGCTAAATAGAAATCACGCACACACACATACAAGTATATCTGTTGTTTTCAGTGAGCAAACGAAGGAAAATTACACCACCACTGGCTGTGACAGCACATTGCAACGATACTAAAAAAAAACCAAAAAAAAAAACCCCAAAGTTACTTTAACTGCCTTGCCACAGTGACGAGAACAAACTGGTTGTTATTTCAGCTTTAACAAGGGGGAAAATGAGCAGCAAGAGATGCATTATTTTATTGCAGAGAGTCATCTGGTTTTAATCAGGTAAACATAAATAATTTGTGATGTTCAAGAGAGGAATTTATCTACACCCTCACAAAAAGTTAAGTTTTTAACAACTGTAAGAGCCAGGGTTTCCTGTTTCAGTTTAATGCTGTGCCAAATACTACAACTGTTATCTTTCAATTATTATTATTGTTGTTGTTGTTGTCGTCTGTCGTTAACTTAAAATTAATTTAATTAATTGAAGGATAACATGCTACCCGAGTGAAAATATTTCATCCCAGTGTTTGTATTCCAGCACATTTGTACCTACCTATGAAAGAAGCACACATGTTGACAGTGTGACTTGACAGCACAGATGGCTCAGGATTGTCTGGAAACATGATGGTATGGAAACTCAATCTTTCTTCCACACCAGGCAGGCTGTCCATGCTGTGGGCACTGATGCGGTCACTGATCTCCACCTCCTCCTGCATACGGGTCATCTGATAGGCCATGGTGGGCTGCTCCGGCTGGTACCTGACACAAAGAAAGCCAGTTCCCCACTGAGGCCTTATTATGGATTCACACCATGTAAAAATAACCACCTGATGGCTTTGATGTGTGCATTTTCTAATCTAGCTGATAATACAACAGGAAGGAAATATTATAGCACAGGTGGACTGGTTATTAGTAATGTCAATCACACCTTCAACCTCAGCCAAATTTTCAGGAACAGCATTTCAAGTCAGCCATAATTTCTCTCCTATGATTAAAATTAATGGGTTGTGAAATTGCTTTCAACATGAATGCAAGGTTGATTTTCATGGGCAGAAAACAGGTGGCGGCGGAAAGGTGGCGATCAGACCGGAAAATACATTCTGTGAGTTCTTAAAATGCTCAGTTTCATTCAAGTGATTTTGGTATGCACAATGCTTCAGGCTCAAACTGAAACCAACCCAAAAAAGTAGAAATTCTTGACAGTAAGCCCAAAGGGCAAATTTACTGATTTTACCTTGATTTTTAAAATAGCGAACTGATAAAAGTGATTGTAAGAACAATTAGTGAGCAGTGGCTCATACTTAAATTACAAAGAATTTCAACATACATTGTAACAAGAAATTTTGCTTAATTTAACAAACAGACCGAAGCCTAACCCAGCAATCATAGGGCACAAGGTAGTTTACACTAGAGGGCTGCACAGAGATTGAGTCCCGCCAGGTCCCGCGGGACCCAATGCAAATCTGGCAGGAGTGGGCAGTTAAAAAACCCACTGCGGGAATGGAAGCGACAAGATGACTCAATCAACAAAGGAGAATAGTGTAAAGTATGCGGTGTCCACACAGTACTTTCCTCTTTAATAATTTAACAGGAGCAGAGGACATTAACAGGAGCAAACAGAGACACAGCGCAGCGAGTAGAGTCTGTGTCTCTCTGTGTCACAGCGCAGCAGTTCAGTTACTGCATGCCCATTTATGGGCATGCAGTAACTGAACTGCTGCGCTGTGACACTATCTGTAAACTTAATGAAAACAATCAAATGTAGTGCTATTGTTGACCAGTGCGTCAAAAAACATACAGGCCAAGGAATCAAAACAAACAATTACATGAATCTCTATTAATCAGTGTTTTCTCCTGTGAGATGGGAGGAGACAGCGTTTCGCGGGTGCGGGCGGGACTGGACAGGCACATTGCGGGAATGGGCGAGAGTGTAACACACACATTGCGAGTGCATGCAGTAGCGGTCTGAAATTCAGTGGGAGTGGGACAGAGAAATTAGTCCCGTGCAGGGCTCTAGTGTACACCCCGGACAGGGTGCCAATTTATCACAGGGCTATATACTACAGACAGACAAACTCACACCAACGGTCAATTTAAAGTTTCCAATTCCAATTCTCTTCCTACAGAATGTATGTCAATATAATCAAAATTAACTTCTGAAATATCAAACAAAAGTAAGAATCACTGAAACAAAGAAACAGAAATCAAAAGGGTTAGGGTTAGTGCAAACCCCAGAAATCATTTATGGAACCTTGTAAATGTAGTAGTGCTTTTTACGTTTTTGAAAATACATGCTTTCACTTCCAGTTACCTGTGCTTCTTTGTCACTGGTCAGAATTTTGCCCTCACTACCAGCTTTTTGGTTACGCTCCCATCCACCATGGTGCAGTGACTGCCCTCTTACCAAGAAGGTTTATATCCCATCCATCCCATAATCTCTGTGTATATCAGGAGATCAGGAGTTGTGCCAGGAAGGCCATTCATTGTGATATTTGTGCTAAATACAAGTTAATCTGCCTATTACAAACCAGAAAAAAGTGAACAATCACATGGAGTGTTTTTGTAGCATATCATCTTACAACTGACTGCATATATTGTAACTGTTTATTCTATGCTTGTATTGACAGCACTGTATTAGGTAGTTATTAGGGGTGTAATGATACACAAAAATCATGGTTCGGTACGTACCTCGGTTCTGAGTTCACGGTTCGGTTCATTTTCAGTACAGTATGGGAACAAAATGCAAAACCTAAATTTGCTTGTTGTTTAAATTAACAATTTACAGTAACATTATACAAACAGGAAAATAAAATAATTGCAAAGTGCTGCCTGGTAATAAGTTAAATAAAATGCTCTCAAATAAATGACAAATGTATGAAATATTATAAAAAAAAATACATTGCTAGTAAACAGCTTTTAATAAAAACCTTTCCACAAGTAAAAGAGTAGCATAACGGTTCCAGCATGAAGCCCTATTCGATATTATTCAACCTTCATATTTTTTTACCAGAAAAGTTAACTTGTCCAAACTGTCACACTCTATAAGGGATATTTAAAGAGAATTAATGTTAAGGAATCCCTTTACTTTTGTACAATTTATTTTATTTTCTATCTCTTTCTATTAACTGTTTGTTTTAATGTTTGTTAATATATCCTTTTAAAAAAAAGTTTTGAAAACAAAAACATTGTGGGAGAAGCAAAAGAGTGAGTAAAACCACCTTAAAAATATTTAGAACTGCAAATAAACCTGATTCTTGGTTTATTTATTTTGCCATTAAAATTAGCCATCACTTATCAAAAATAAAATAACTTCTCATGGCCAGGGCTTCTCAAAGTCTGGGGACTATTTAATCACAGCGCAGCAAACAAGGTCAGTAGGCTGAGTGAGTCCGAGTGAGGAGGACTGTAGATATCCCTCCGCTCAGTGCTTTCAGGCTGCTGCAGGCAGCGGAGGAGGGGGAGACCCGCTGCTGCTCAGTGACAACAGAGACTTTCACTTTCAGTCGCCAAACATCAGAAAAGTCTCCAGTAACGCCAGGCAAAGTAGCTAGATTTATCGCTAGACACTTGAGAAAATAAATCAAGAGGGTTTGGAAAGTCCCCAGATTTAGCGAGAAAGTCGCTAAGTTGGCAACACTGAATGTAAACACACGCAACGCAAACTCACCTGTGAACAGCCCTGTACTGAACCGAACGTCCCGTACCGAAATGGTTCAATACAAATACATGTACCATTACACCCTTAGTAGTTATATAATGGCTGAGTGGATCCTTGTCATTTTGACTGGTGCTTTGTATGTCACATGACATGGATTATTCGTCCCATTTGTGGCATTGCATTTAGAGTGCAATTTGGTTCCATTTAACGTGCAAATTTGGTTCCATATGTTTCGTACCACTGCACGCTGTGCACACACACACACACACACACACACAAAACAAATTCACTGCGCTGTAAGATGTCTGGAGGCATGAAGAGCTGTTAGGAGGAAGTTAGAATGAAAAGCTGAACAAATTTCTGACGTGATTTTTTTCTGGAAGTACAGAAAGTCAGTGCAGTGATGCACCAAAATGTAAGTCCCTTTTCTGTCGTTTATAAATGAATATATCAAATGACAGGGATCTATTTTAGCCATTATATAAAACAAATAAATGTTTTTACATTCTTTCAATGGAATGAATATTTCATGAGGTGAAAGCTGGAACATACCATTCCTCATTGAATGGTATGTTCCAGCTTTCACCTCATGAAATATTCGTACCATTGAACTCATAAGCATTCATTATTTGTATACTAGCCAGTAAGGCATGTATCTGTGCTGTCTACTACAATCTTACTGATCTGTACCGATCTGTTTTTAGAGTAGTTCATGATATATACTGAATCCAATAATCATATACGCCGGTAATATTATAATAACCCCATTCTGTATCATTTTCACTTTCTCAAAATGATTTCAAAATTATTTTCCTTCTTGCTTGTCTTCTGGTGGCACCTATAAGAAGTGATTGCAAGGAAAGTCATTATCAAGAGGGACGTAAAGCAAACCACAGGGAATGTCATGCCTACTGAAGATGCCCGGCCCCTAAAACAAGGCATGATCGGCCAAGTACTTGCAGGAGGGGGTGTTGTGTAAAACAGGGCAATCACGGCGACTGCTTCTCCACTACTTCCAAGTCTGACTGGAATGCCAGAAACCTGATGACTCCTGAAACTGTGTGGACAGTCTGATACCCGCTGTCCCTGGTTAAGCGTTGTAGCTGTGTCGCCTCCACTGACCTGAGCACCAGGACGCAGGCTGCCACTAATGTGTAAGCCAGCAGAGTCCCTATTGACATCAGGTCCACTAGGTCCTTCAGGTCAAACAGGAATGCCATGATAGCTTGAGAGAGAGACAGCAAGAGAGAGAGAGACTTCAACAGTAGTCACTGTTTTTGTTTTTTAAATGTTCAAAAATTGTTCCCACCTTGAAATCTCACATCATGTTGTGACAATGTATTGTAGGTTATTGGCAGTTTTGTGACATCATGCTGAATTTCGAGTATTCCCGGTGATACATGGAAGAAGAAAGCAGCTACAGACTGACCAGCAACAACATGTCAAAAATACAATAAAAGCTACAGGATCAAGGGACAGGAGACATTCTTTCTGTATAAATAATAGACAAAGGAACACCTCTGTTCCGGAGTGTTAGAGGACAAGTTGGGACATGTCCAGCTCTCCACAATTTCTCTTATACTCACTCGACTGGTAAGCACTGAAAGCCGAGATAGACATGTCCCAACTTGTCCTCTAACACTCCGAAACGGAGGTGTTCCTTTGTCTCGCTTCATCAGCGAATCAGTCATGACGCGCGAAGCCTCCGCGCGGCTTTCCATGACAAAATCTCTTGTTAAAAGTGAAATCTGCCGGAAAATGGCTGATGTCCAGCTCTTGTGATAACCAGAGAAAGAGCACACGACGGTCTCGTATCCACAGAGCCATCAGCTTAGAAATGATCCAGTGGTTTGTGCCTCATCGTTGCAGCTCGGAGCGCGGCGCACCGACCGTCCTTAAAGCAGTCCTGAAAGCTGTAGTAAAAGTCCTTATTCTCTGTGAAGCCTGTAAAATTTTCATCGAAAGCCAGATAAATTTTTCGAATGGTTTCCAGGTGCCAGTCTCTAACAGCTTCTGAAAAAATTCTGATGGAAAAAAGTCCTTTTCATTCTGCCATTTCCAGACAATGAAAATCCGACGAGGGGGCGGGACCACTCCTTCCCAAGGCGTGCTCACAGGCGAATGACGTGACCGACAGGCGTGGAAAAACTCACGCATGCGCACGAGGGTTCAAGCATGTCTGACGTAAAAACATATGAATGAAATCCATATAGTTTTTGAAAAAAATAAAAAAGGTACAATACTTTGACAGACCTCGTACATATCACCGTAGTTAAAAGCATTTGAAACTTTGTTGTGTCACCCTAACCCAAGCTTAGAGAAAGAATTGATGTATCAATGTTGTGTAAACGCCTTTGATCGCCAGCACGACAAGGTCTAAAAAGATCATTATACCTAGGTTCTTCTGTGATAGCAAAGCCATCATTCATATTAACTACCAACCACACGGTAATGAGTCAACTTTATTCTGACCTTCAATAGCACCTGCTCCAGAATATCAAAATCCATAACGGTATTCTCTATCATTGAGGCAAAATGTCAGTCTACACCAGGCAATTTCACCCCCTCTATTCCACTCTCCTGGCTCCCAGGACAACACCCTGTTGTCTAATCTAAAGCATCATGATGGACATGATGAAGATGAGCTTGAGCAGCTGGTCCTGAGCAGTTTGAGGGTCAGACATCTACTGGAGGACACATAATGTCCCTAAAAGAAGGCATGAGTGATATAACTTTATTAAGCTTTAACAAATTTGACACTCCATTGCAGTCCATGTGTTGCTTTCAGTCTTAATTCTCATGCTAAAGAATTAAGAAATACCAGAAGCTATCTTGTTCTTCTTCCGTCAGATGGCTTCCTTGACCACCGGTGTCCACCACGGTGTTTGAGGGTGGCCACCCCTTGAGGCACTTAAGACTTTCAGGCCAAGGCCCCCTGTTGTAAATTCAGCAATGGAAGCTTTGAACATTGCCTATTTAATGTTCCCAACCTCCATAGGGATGCCAGAAACGTTCCGCTGGAGGAGTGAATTGAAGATCTGTCGCACAATGGGCTCCTCCAGACATTCTTAGTTCACCTGCACTATCCATTTGGGCTTGCCAGGTCTGTCCAAAGTCCTCCCCCACTCTCTGATCCAAATCACCACCAGATGGTGATCAGTTGCCAGCTCTGCCCCTCTCTTCACCCATGTGTTCAGAACATGCAGTCTCAGATCAGATGATATGATCACAAAATCAATCATCGACATTCAGCCTAGGGTTCTCTGGTACCATGTACACTTATAAGCATCCTTGTCTGAACATGGTGTTTGTTATGGACAGTCCATGACAAGCATAGAAGTCCAATAACAAACGACCACTCGGGTTTAAATCAGGGAGGCCGTTCCTCCCAATCACGCCTCTCTAAGTGTCTCTGTCATTGCCCAGATGTGTGTTGAAGTCCCCCAGCAGAACAATGGAGTCCCATGCAGGACTTCAGTCACCGACTCCAACAAGGTTGAATACTCCAAACTGCTGTTTGGTGCATACGCACAAACAACAGTCAAAGTTTTTCCCCCTGCAACCAGAAGGTGCAGGAAGGTGACCCTCTCGTCTACCGGGGTAAACTCCAATGTAGCGGTTCTCAGCTGGAGACTCATGAGTATCCCCACACCCGTCCGGGACCTCACACCCTGGGCAACTCGAGAGAAGAATAAGGTCTAACCCAGGGGTATTCAACTCGTTCTAAAAAGAGCCGAGAAAGTGCTGGTTTTCTTTGTAACCACCGACTCCAACAGATGATATCACTGATTAACTGATCCCATTGGCTCAAAATTATGTTAATTAGTGAAATCACCTGGTTAAATCGGTGGTTACAAAGAAAACTTGCACCCTCCTGGCCCTTTCTGGAACAAGTTGAATATCCCTGGTCTAACCCCTATCAAGGAGAGCGGTTGGACCACGTGGAGGCGAGGCCCACCAGATCTAACTGGTAGCCCCCCAACTCCCACACAAGATCCCGCTCCTTCGCCCACAGCAAGGTGACGTTTCATGCCCCCAGAGCTAGCCTCTGCTGCCCAGGTCTGATCCGTCAAGGCCCTCAACTTTCATGTCACCCATGGGACAGCACACACAACCCCAGTGGTTCCCCCTATGGGTGGTGAGCCCACAGGGTGGAGATGAAAAGTCCATGTCACCTTTTGGGACTGTACCCAGCCAGGCTCCATGACAAGGAGTCTGACGAAGGAGAAGAAGGACTCTTTCCAGGATATGTTATCTTGGAGGCAGTGGTGGGCACAGCTCAGATAATTCGATAGTGCATAATTATCGAAGCTAATGTTTTTGCTATCGGATTAGCTTTTCAGATAGGTTTTAAAACCATCATCGGACCAATTATCTTCCTGTAATTTAACTTTTTGGTTAGCTTTTTGGTTAGCTGTGCCCACCACTGCTTGGAGGACTGCGGAGGCAGTTGTAAGGTGTGGACAGGGCCAAGGGCGACATACTCTGCTGTGAGGAAAGCAAAGATGCAAGTGTGGGAAGAGTTCAGAGCAACAGTGGAGAAGGATTTTCGATAGGCACCAAAGTGCTTCTGGAGGACACCTCAGGAGTGGAAAATGGGGAAAAATCCAAGCTGTATACAGTAAGGATGGGACTCTGCTGACCTCAACTGAGGAGGTAATCAGGACTTGAAGAATGCGTATGTTTAGGTACCCCAGGAGATACTGTGGGAGTATGGAATGAAGGGGTCCCTTCTCAGGGCCACTGAATCTCTGTACTCACAATGCAAGAGCTGTGTTCAAGCCCTCACCAGTACGGTCAGACTCATTTCCGGTGGGGGTTGGCCTCTGCCTGGGCTGCGCCTTATCACCAATCCTGTTTGTGATATTCATGGAGAGGATATCGAGGCATAGTCAGGGGAGGAGGGCCTTCAGTTTGGTGGGCTCAGGGTCTCGTCACTGCTTTTAGCAAATGATGTGGTCCTGTTGGTATCATTGGCCTGTAACCTCCAGCACTCACTGGGTCAGATAGCAGCCGAATGTAGAGTGGCTGTGATGAGGATCAGCACCTCTAAAGCTGAGGTCATGGTTCTCAGCAGGAAACTAATGGATTGCCTACTCTGTGTAGGGAATAAGGTCTTGCCCTAAGTGAAGGAGTTCAAGTACCTCTGGGTCTTGTTCATGAATCCTTTGTGCCTCTTACAATATTAACTATTAATTATATTAATAAATAAGGAGTGTCACAATAACTGCTTGCATTTCATCTCATTTCCACAGACTGTGTCACTCTAGTTCAATGCTCTGTGCAGGAAGCATGGCCAACCCCTCAGTCTGCTGTCTGAGGCAAAAAGAAACAGTGAACCAGCACAGTTGAGCGAGCAACCGGATTATTCCAATCAGAAATTTTGTAAGTACAAATGGAAGTGTGTTAATTTCCCCTTTTCTTCCGAAATATGAACCTAAAAGTGAACTTGTGCCAATCCTGCATTTGTGCTGAATCGCTGTCTTCAGACAAAATCGGTGCACATTCAAGTTTACGCAGAAAAGTTTGTGTTCTTGTCCAAGAACACAAACTGATAGCATGACCAGGAACCAAACCCAGCTCCAGATGTTAGCACCCCAACTTCTACATCACAGAGCAACTTACTCCGCTGAAAGCTCAGTCTGTGAATTACTTGGGTCATTTTATGTGGGTCAGTATGTAAGTTGTGCAATCCTGTTTCAATATTCAGGATGAAAGCTGACGTCAATATGCAACTGTTTGTTGTGATTTGGCGCTATACAAGAAAAAAGTTGATTGATTGATTGATGTAGTTTTTTTTTTGTCTAAAACATCATATATTAAACACAATAATAAAAAAAAAAGTGGCAAGGGTGGTGGTCAAGCTGTTAAGTGCATGTGTGTTCAGTGTGAAATGTTCCTGGTTCAAAGCTCACATCTGCCCCTTCTCCACCTAATATGGAGATGCATTTACGAAGGACTTCTGGTGTAAAACCTGTGCCAAATCAACAAGCAGATCCACCTCGGATCTGCTGGGGCGACCTTAACTGAAAATAAGGGAGCAGCTGAAGCAACTTACATGATGAATAAAACATGTTTTCAGTTTAACTCTCAATGTCCCATCATTTCTTCATAAATTAATGAATGAAATGAACCTTCAGTCTTCATTTTTATTCACATTCTCTCTCCATTTCTCTTACCAGACAAAACTCCAGCGGCGATGGTGGCGGTGATGGGAGATTTCCTCTCACTGATGCGGGCCAGGAAGGAGAACAGCAGACCATCCCGAGCCATGGCAAAGATGATACGGGGCAGAGGGAACATGGAGCCCAGTAGACTGGGAAAGTATGTGGAATGGCATAAGGAGGGGGAATGGAAGAATAAAGTACCATCAGATGAGAAGAAAGGCAACAAATATTAAGAAAAGAAATGAATAAGTACATCCCAAGTTGCCCATCAGGGGATATGGAAAAATACAAGAGGTTCTTGGACCAGCTGTACATATATCTACAGTAATGGAATAATGTTACAAACGCATGCTTGATTCTTCCCCTTAAACACAAATAGAATGTAATCTATTGTGTAACACTCCCTTCCAGCACAATTTGTAAAACAAGCTGAACATTTTTTTTTTCTGTTTTACGTTGAAAATATAAAACATTCAGCTACAAAAGCACCATGCAGTAACTCTGCAGGCCTCTTTACTCCAACAAGATAAAACTGTCAAACAACTCTGTCAGTTTACGAAGTTTGCCATAGAGGTTTTAGCAGCCGCTGCATGTTAGAAGAATTAGTAGCTCAATGATGAAAAAAAAACAAAAAACAAAAAAAAAAACCCACATACTTGGTCATAATACGTAGGTGTCTTAAAAATCGATATTAACACCCTTTTCATGCACATGTGCTGATTTCTGCCAGAACTAATGTGGGACTTGAAAATACCACGTCACAACCCAGCAGTATGAAAAGAGGCTTTGGTGAACATAGAGCTGTTTCTATGCATGCGTGTTAGTGTCTCACCTGCCCCTATGCCAGGGGTGAGGGTTGCATTAGCAGGATTTTGGTGCTAATGTTGGCCCATCGCCAGCCACAGCTCAGATTTCATGGGTCACAGAGAACATAGCACCCAGGTAGCCAGGCGACAACATCCACACTTACACCGAGGGGATCACCACAAACATAAATACATGAACAAGCCACCAGCTCACTTATACAGGACACACCAACAATCTACACCAGGGGTCACCAACACTGCTCCTGGAAATCACCTGTCGCACTTGTTTTCCAAACTCTCCCCGCACTCCCTTTGACATGTTTCGATGACAACAGAAAATGGCTAACAAAGACTAGCTTATACTGTACGGTGATAAAACGTACTCACCCACAGGCAGAACCAAGTGTCTGTCCAATCTGCTAGCACAGATGAGTTACTTGTCTCTATGCAACAGATTCTGATTGACAAATCAGCAAAAATAATCTTCTCTTCCTGTTTGCCTGAAAAGTGTCACAGTGACATCGTAGCACCTTTTGAGAAAATTTGAGGGATTTTCAACTTAAAAGTGCTCAAAAAAGCAGTGTGGTCTGGAAAAAGACACTAGATGCTGCTTTTTTTTTAATGCTGCTGCATGCAGCCACATGCACACTGCTCGCATTTAGAAGTGTAAAAAAAAAAAAAAAGATGCTATGTGCACATGGGGCCTAACAAAGTCAGGTGTAGTCGGCCACTTAAGAGCAAGGAAAATCCAGATATTAAGCATCGGCTGTGGTTGCAACAGGTTCACATAGAAAATATGCAGGGCAGCTAATCTCCAGGGCTGGAGTTGGTGACCCCGAGTGTATGCACATTTAAGCAGCATTATTAAAAACCAAACACATACAAAGTTAAGTTAGAATGACAACACGCAGCTGCAAAATCGGAAAATGGAATTAGGATTACCACAGACGACGCAAATCATAGCAAAATAACTGACAATATCTTGTTTTTTTTATTTATATGATGTGTTAAATGATTTAAACACTGTAGTTTCAAGATATATCCAATATAATAATACTGCATTTTAAAATTAAACAAAACAGAAATGCAGTTTATGGTTGCCTAATGGTGCAGGTCAGTGTGACATAAAAGCATGCAAACAGGAATGGTGCAGTATATTCTCAGCAAGGCTTGTATTTTTAGGCAGAGGGTCAAATTTCTGCTCGAGTTAAAAATATATCATAACAGCACAAACAGATGGAGAGGGCAAGTGACCTACCTCGTAGACAGAGCACACAGAGAGCCCACAGCCACAGCATACTTTGCTCCTTCCCAGCCCACATATCTAAAAGCAACAGGCAGGGGACTGTTGTTATCCAACAGGTAGTACGGCATCATGAGGGTGAGGGCGGCAGAAACGCCAAAGTACGCCACAAAGCAGATTAGCAGGCAGGCCACGATGCCGATAGGGATGGCTCTCTGTGGGTTCTTCGCCTCTTCGCCTGCAGGCCCCACACACACACACACACACACACACACACACACACACAAAGATTTTTTTTGTGTGTGTTTGAAAATTCTTTGTTGTACTTTGTTTATTTGAGCTTTATCAATCAATCAATCAAACAACTTCATTAATCCCACAGGTGACAAATTTGAGCAGTCCATAAAAAAAACACAACATAACAACATATAACAATAATAAACTAAAAAAAACAGACTTAAGGAGTTAAAATGGATAGCCAGAATGAATAAATAAATAAAAAACATGGCAGACCTACAGAGCATTTAAAGTCGAATCACCGACGGGATAAACGACTTTTTTAAAAAAAAGGTTGGTTCTACACACTGGGGAAGCATAATGGCTTCCTGAAGGAAGCAGAGAAAACTCCCTTAAAAGAACATGACCTGACAAGGACGGAATACTTTCAGCCTTCCAGAGGATCTGTTGATTGCGAAAAGAGTTTAAATGTCTGTTTCACTGCGATAATCTTTGAACAAATTTTAACAGCGTTGTTCAGGCTGTTTCTGTCTTTCACTGAAAGACTGTGAAATCAGCAGATAAATGAAAAACACAAAAGACTCTCAATAAAAAACTGATAAAAGCAACAAAGGATGGCAGACCTGACACAAAAGGAATTCAATTTATGGAGAAGATAAATTCTCTGCTGTCCTCGCTTCACAATGGTGTCTGTGTTCACGTCAAACATCAGTCTGTCATCAAAAATAGTCCCCAAATACTTATATGATGTGACAAGTTCCACTTTTTCATTGTGTACAATACACTCCTTGGCCACATCCCTGTTACGTCTGAAATCAATGATGTAACTGTTAAAATGAATTAAGCAGTGGGACACCCCTCTGAGCCTGGTCTGCTTGAGGTTTCTTCCCCAAAAAGGGCATAAGGGAGTTTTTCCCTTACCACTGTTTACTAAGTGCTTGCTCTGGGGGGTTGGTAAGGTTAGACCTAACCCTGGTGAAGCACTTCAGAGTGACATATGTTGTAATTTGGCACTTTATAAACAAATGGAACTGAAATGTTGTCAGAACACATCACAACATTCTTGTGTCGAGGTGATTAGTGTGCCAGATAAGTGCTGGAATTTTTCACAGAAAAACAATTTAACAGACAACATTTTCATTCACATCGTCCAGTAACAGTTTCTCTCAATGTACAAGAGAGCAACTGGGCTTTTATTCACCAGAACTGGTTTCTTCTGGAATGAGTGACTGCCAATCATAGCAGAGCGGCACCATGATGTCAGTGGCTGGTCTCTCTAGCGCTACCAAACCGCTTTGTTTATGTGAAAATATAACATGTTTCTCATATGTTATGTAAAAGCGAGCGAGAAATAAGCACTTCTAAAACTGAATGCACTGTTTTTGTAACCTGATAACACCTCATTCTGTGGATGTTATAGCATGCACACCAACTTCCCCTAACTCAAAGCTAACTTCCTCTTTTATCAAATGCTCACGTATGCGCACACGCACGCCCTCCTGCAGATGTCGTTAAAACGTAAATAAAATATTGTTTGATTGATTGACATGAATATAAACATACAGAGGTGAATTTATCAATGATACATGGATAACACAATAAAGCATAAATGCTTATTTCCATTGTGGCTCTTGTGAAATGATCACGTGACAAAATAGAAGGGCTTGACTGAACATGTACAAATTCTAGGACAATAGAATCTTAAAAATTATTGTAAATAAATAATGTAAATAACAATCATGTATTTATATATATATATATACAGATATACACACATACACATAATGTACACTTTTCACTGGAATACCAATTAAACAACTGCAAATTATAAATAAAAATGCTCATATGGCTGGGGCATTTTAGCATTGCGTTATATTTATATACTATGGTTATCATGACATTGTGCAACAAACTGGAAAAGGAGCTTATTTTCTATGTGCAAATGCCAAAGTGAAGCACCCAACTATTCAACTGCAGCCGGTTGTGCAATATGACTCCTCGGACAAACACTCAGTTCTTGTTGCACAATGAAATCACCTCACATCCACATACGTATGTGTACTGAGTGAGCCACATACCACCACGTGCAAACTCCAGAAGTCATTCAGGGTTAAATATTACCAGCCAATTACAATTCAGAAAATGAAGGGGTGGGAAACACTGTGGGGCCACAGAGTCTGCAAACTGGAAGAGATTTGTAAACCATTCCCACTATGAAAGCCCAAATGACCTTTAGGATTTACACCTCTAATGTATGTCACAGGGTTTGACACTTTTGCAAGCGCATATGTGGGCCACAAGCACAAACCATCTCTGTGTGCAGCCCTCTTATGTAATATTCTGAGATGTTTTCAAAAGCTTAGTACAGAAGTGGTCCCACCTCCAAACTCAGTGACACCACCCCCAAAGCTAAAACAGCCTGAAAGTAGCAGACAAGAAGATAGAAAACACAGTGAAAAGAAGGAGCACTATTTCCAGATGCACTGACCTGTGGTAGCAATGCAGTCAAACCCCACGAAGGCATAAAAACAGGTAGCAGCTCCTGACAGGACGCCTGTGAAGCCAAATGGCATGAACCCACCTACTCCCAAACTTTCTTTGCTGGGTAGAAACTCAGTCACACTGAAAGCGTGAAAACATTTATGATCGATACGTCATTTATTTAGAGTCAGATATCAAACAACAACTCAGAGCAGACATGTTTGAGCTCAAAATTCATGTGTAATATGTCTGTCTGAGCATGGCCTTACTTGGTGGTGGAGTTACTGGTGTTACTGACATGTAGAATCTCCTCCGGGTCCACTTGCCAGTTCTTCAGACTGCCTTTGACCAGGCCAGAAACAACCATAAACAGCAAGACTAAGATGTTGATACACGTAAATACCTTGTTCACCATTGCAGACTCCTTTACTCCAAATGCCAGAAGACCTTACAGACACAAAAGACAGCAAAGAAAAAAATTCAAAACAGTGACTAGGGGAAAGCAGGATTAGCAGGGAATTGTTTTCACTGTCGTGTGTGTGTGTGAGCATGTGCATCTGTGGACAAGATTGTTCAAAAATGGCTAGACAGGTTTCCTTCAAACTTCGGGGGAATATTATTTGGGTAGACATCTGGAGGTGACTACACTGTGGAGTAGTTTGGTCAAAGGTCAAGGAAAAAACATGGTCCAAAATAACACCTTTTTTTGGATATCACAACAACCAAGAATCTTTAATGAATGATACTGAGCATACATTGATCAACAAAATATTTTTGATTGACTGGCATGAATGACATCATAATGAAGTGACACAGAAGTCATATGATGAAGTCATACATACTACAGACAAAAACACCATTACAGACATATATTTACATTGTGTGTAGCGTGTGCAGGGAATATACCTGTGACACAAGTTGTACCACCAAATTTGTGCATTTTACATAGTGTTAAGATCTGCTGCTTCATGCACTTGTTTATGCTTTATAAAAAGCATGCATTAGAGTGACACAGAGTGAACCATTGGTGACGTTTCCATACCTGTAAGTATTACGATGATAAGAACAGCAAACAAGTCGGGGTATTCTGCCAACACACCCGGTGCATTCATGGACATGTACTCTCTGCAGAAAAGCTCTATGCGCTTTGCTATCAGTTCATCAAAGGTCGCGCTCCATGCACGGGCCACACTAGAGGTACCTGAGATACAGAGACAAAAGAAGATCTTGTTTTTGTTCTTCGTCACCTGCAGCTAGCATTTTCTTTAAGACAAATGTCCCATGTTGACATAGCAATGTCTGATATAACTAGCAGTACATTTTAAACATGGAAATAAATTCAGTATTTTATTGACAACGTTCACCTCTGTTCTTTAACCTGTTCTGTCACTGGGGTTTTGGTTCTGCTTATCCAGATTCAGTTTTTCCTTTCTGCATTTGTAAACTGCTATACTTTACATTTCCAATTAACCTAAGAGGAGCATGCGACACATCAAAATGTGGAATTTCCACTGCAAACAACAGTGGTGCTTGAATGACAAAGAAAAAAAATCCCATGTTGCCTTTTTATATTTCAGTTACTTGAAGATCTGGAGCCAAGAAGGCATGATGTCATTGGCCAGAAGAGAAGATGACAATTACTTGAACTGCTTCAATGGAATCAGGAGAACACTGTTTTACAAAGGGAATTCCAAAATCATTCTGACAATACTGGCATTATGGTGTACCACAGCTACCACAAAAGAAGAGTTGTGGTATTGTATGATGACGTCTGGAGTGGCAGAGAAGTATGTGAGGGTAGTGCAGGATATGTACAAGGACAGTATGACAGCAGTGAGATGCACAGTAGGAATGACAGATTCATTCAAGGTGGAGGTGGGATTACATCAAGGATCAGCTCTGAATCCTTTCTTGTTTGTCTGTAGGTCTTGTTTGTCTGTGTCTATAGTTGATGGATGAGATAGGAGGAAGACTGAGTACATGTGTGTTAATGAGAAGGAGTCCAGTGGAACAGTGTGGTTACAAGGAGTAGAAGTGGTGAAAGTAGATGAGTTTAAATACTTGGGGTCAACTGTCCAAAGTAATGGAGAGTAGCAGAGTTGTGAAGAAGAGAGTGCAGGCAGGACAGTGTGGGTGGAGAGGAGTGATTTGTGACTGAAGAATATCTGCAAGAGTGAAGGGAAAAGTCTACAAGACAAGGAAAGGTTGGTAATTTTTATCATAGGTACATGTCAACTGTGAGAGACAAAATATTTTTTTTTTCTGAAATTAATATTGTATGATTTTTAAATAATTAATTTGCATTTTAATGCATGAAATATGTATTTGATACAACAGAAAGACAGAAACCTTTGGTTCAGAAGCCTTTATTTGCAATTACAGAGGTCAGATGTTTGATGTAGTTCTTGACCAAGTTTACACACTGCAGCAGGGATTTTGGTCCACTCCTCCATACATACAGATCTTCTCCAGATCATTCAGGTTTTGAGTTTCAGCTCCCTCCAAAGATTTTCTATTGACTTCAGATCTAGAGATTGGCTAGGCCACGTCAGGATCTTGAAATGCTTCTTACGGAGCCCCTCCTTGAATGCAAATTAATGATTAAAAATCATACAATGTGATATTCTGAATTGCTTTTTTCTTTTTAGATTCTGTCTCTCATAGTTGAAGTGTACCTATGATAAAATTAGATCTCTCCATTTTTTGTAGGTGGGAAAACTTGCAATATGGACAGTGGATCAAATACTTTTATACATACATATACATACACACACTCAATCTAACAGGGCTATTATGATTTACCATAATTTCCACTTAAAGAGCAGCGGTGGGCACAGTTCACCTGGTTTTGTGTGATGCAAATCAGATCAAAACTCATTTGCTGTTCATGATTTTGTTCTCACACAGGCAAACAACAACCCCACATGCAGCACTGCTGCACGTAAGGCCAGAAATCTGAAGTGACCTTGAGAAACCTGATGTGAGAATGTACATTGTACCAAATAATTACAGATTCTGACTTTGTTTGCTGTAAATATAGTCTGCCAAGCTAATGGAAACACTGCTTCTCACCGGTTGGGCACCAGCATTGATTGGCACAGCATGAGTAGAAAACACAGTGTCAGACTACAAGTTATTAAAAAGAAAAACTACTTGCATTGTGTCATGTTTACCAATGATATAGGCGAGGATGAGGTTCCACCCAGTGACAAATGCCCAGATTTCACCGACAGTCACATAGGAGTACAGATATGCTGAGCCTGTCTTTGGAACACGGGCTCCAAACTCTGCATAGCACAGCCCAGCCAGCACGGAGGCTAAGGCTGCTATCAGAAAGGACAGCACAATAGCCGGACCTGCAGAATAACAGACAACACATCAGTATGTTTTTTAGATTTTGTCTCAAAAACACAAACACGCATTATACCTGAATTCTCCCGTGCCACTGCACCAGCGAGCACATAGACACCAGCGCCAAGCGTGCTGCCGACTCCCAGGGCAATCAGGTCAAATGTGGTGAGACATCTGGCCAGATGGGATTCCTCTGTGTTACAGTCCACCACCTTCACCCTCAGCAGCTGCTTCCCAAAACCCACAAGCTTCTCCAGCGCCATGAATCACTGTCTGGCCTCAGCAAGGAGAGGTGGGAGAAGGTCGACTGAGGTTCAGAAGTCACAGGGAGAAGGGGGACAATCTCACACAAACCTTAACAGGACACAAAAGACAGGAAATATAACCAACATGAAATAACAAAATTAAGTGGTTTGTGGAGACTTTTTAATTTTACATTTTTTATTTCCATACTTTGAAATTGCATTTAATCATGTAGAAAATGTTGTTTGTGATCTCATCAGCACTGATCACACACACAGAGCAGCATAATGGGGCTTAGCTGTACTTGACAAACCTGTCATAAGTATCACACTGCTACATGGAGAGTTACATAACAGTCCAAACCCACAATACGAGGTTTGTCCGTAAAGTATCGTACCTTTTTATTTTTTTCAAAAACTATATGGATTTCATTCATATGTTTTTACGTCAGACATGCTTGAACCCTCGTGCGCATGCGTGAGTTTTTCCACGCCTGTCAGTGACATCATTCGCCTGTGAGCACGCCTTGTGGAAGGAGTGGTCCCGCCCCCTCGTCGGATTTTCATTGTCTGGAAATGGCGGAATGAAAAGGACTTTTTTTCCATCAGACTTTTTTCAGAAGCTGTTAGAGACTGGCACCTGGAAACCATTCGAAAAATTTATCTGGCTTTCAGTGAAAATTTTACGGGCTTCACAGAGAATAAGGACTTTAACTACACGTTTAAGGACCCCTTTAAAGGACGGTCGGTGCGCCGCGCTCCGAGCTGCAACGATGCGGCACAAACCACTGGATCATTTCTAAGCTGATGGCTCTGTGGATACGAGACCGTCGTGTGCTCTTTCTCTGGTTATCACAAGACCTGGACATCAGCCATTTTCCGGCAGATTTCACTTTTAACAAGAGATTTTGTCATGGAAAGCCGCGCGGAGGCTTCGCGCGTCACGACCGATTCGCTGATGAAGCGAGACAAAGGAACACCTCCGTTTCGGAGTGTTAGAGGACAAGTTGGGACATGTCCAGCTCTCCACAAGTTCTTTTACACTCACTGGGCTGGTAAGCACTGAAAGCCGAGATAGACATGTCCCAACTTGTCCTCTAACACTCCGAAACGGAGGTGTTCCTTTGTCTCGCTTCATCAGCGAATCGGTCGTGACGCGCGAAGCCTCCGCGCGGCTTTCCATGACAAAATCTCTTGTTAAAAGTGAAATCTGCCGGAAAATGGCTGATGTCCAGGTCTTGTGATAACCAGAGAAAGAGCACACGACGGTCTCGTATCCACAGAGCCATCAGCTTAGAAATGATCCAGTGGTTTGTGCCGCATCGTCGCAGCGCGGCGCACCGACCGTCCTTTAAAGGGGTCCTTAAACCTGTAGTTAAAGTCCTTATTCTCTGTGAAGCCCATAAAATTTTCACTGAAAGCCAGATAAATTTTTCGAATGGTTTCCAGGTGCCAGTCTCTAACAGCTTCTGAAAAAATTCTGATGGAAAAAAAGTCCTTTTCATTCCGCCATTTCCAGACAATGAAAATCCAACAAGGGGGCGGGACCACTCCTTCCACAAGGCGTGCTCACAGGCGAATGATGTCACCGACAGGCGTGGAAAAACTCACGCATGCGCACGAGGGTTCAAGCATGTCTGACGTAAAAACATATGAATGAAATCCATATAGTTTTTGAAAAAAATAAAAAGGTACGATACTTTACGGACAGACCTCGTATGTGACTGAGCCAAAAAACAAGAGGTCTGTAGGGATCATCCATTTTACATCTGGATACATTACGGACATATATTACATAACACAATGACACGATTCAGGAGATGAGACAAAGACTCAATACAAACTGAATGGCGTCACTGCACCAAAATACTGATTTGAAATGCACATTAGAAACCTATTATTTTGCTTCACATACCGGAAATAATACATCTAACAAGGCTGTTATGATTTATTGTACTTCTAATTAAAGAGCAGCAATGGGCACAATTCAGCTAATTAGCTAAAAGCTACTTTTATGACCATTTTCATTTGTGATCATTAGCCTTTCAGGGAGCTTTGAAAAACATTTGTGGACAATCAGCTTAGAAAAAAAATTAATTTCGTGAACTTCAAGATCGCCAATATTTTAACATTTGTAAGCCCTAAAATTTAAAAGCAGATACCATATTTTCTGGAGTATAAGTCTTTTTTTTTATTCGTTTGAGAGGTCCTACAATTTTTATTAGTCTGGTGAGACATCATTAAAAAAAAAAAAAAAAAAAATCACAATTCACGACCACCAATTTTCTTTACACCTGAAATGAGAAACATACCATTAAACTGCTTTTTATAAAAAAAAAACAAGAGGTTTATACTTCTTAAGAGGGCTTGATTACTTTGAGCACACATTTAAAACAGAGTGAGGTCACATTTCAAGTATCATTTAAATGAGTTATCGTAATGGCGTTACTATTTTGAGCTTTTCCTCATGTTAATTATTAAACGAGTAAGAGGAAAAGTTCCAAATAACTGACTATGGTCTGGAAAGAGACTCAAATAAAACAGTCTGCCCTCTGATCACAAAACACTACCTGGGAAAATCCACGAAAAGAGCCCCGTGCCCATCCAGAGCGAGAACCGCTAAGCGGGCCCACTGCCTTCCACCAGTGGGAGAGGGGGAGGTGATGGGGCGACCACCCCCCCAGCAACGGTGTGAGCTCAGCCCTACTTCTCACAAAAAGTTACGGTGTGATGTCAAATTTGTCTCAAGATGCCTATCTTCAGGAAGCGTACGTCGAATAACAAGAACTACCATAAGATCATGAAAAAAGAAAAGAAAAAAAAAACATTCTTTGCTCTGAAGAAATACTGTAACATGTTTTTATTGCAAGACCAGACTCTTGAATGAAGACTTATTTAAAATTAATGGTGAGTTTATTTTATAAATGTGCTAACAAAGGAGTTTAAATTACATTTAAATTATGTTGTACATTCACCTCACATATGAATGGCTGCTCATTGACTTAAAGAAGCAGTTTGTGCTTGTAACAAATCATTCATTAGCTCTTAGCTTCCCATTGCTAGTGGAGTATTTGTGTTGTAAATATATAAATGATACACCAGGTTTTCAAATGTTTCATTGATCATTGTGATCATATTTTGCTTCTTCTTGCATGAAGGGATAAATGTGACTTTTCCCCAGTGCAACTTACAGTTGTATGTAAACGTTTGGACACCCCTGATGATTTCCATGATTTTCCTTTATAAATCACTGGTTGTTTGGATCAGCAATTTCAGTTAAATGTATCATATAGCAGACAAACACAGTGATATCTGAGAAGTGAAATGAAGTTTATAGGATTCACAGAAAGTGTGCAATAATTCTTTAAACAAAAGTAGGCAGGTGCATAAATTTGGGCACCCCAACAGAAAAAAAATACATCAATATTTAGTAGATCCTCCTTTTGCAGAAATAACAGCCTCTAAACGCTTCCTATAGTTTAGAGTCTGGATTCTGGTTGAAGGTATTTTGGATTCTATTGGATTCTATTCTTTACAAATCATCTCCAGTTCAGTCAGGTTTGTTGGTTTCCGAGCATGGACAGTCGCTTAGAATCACACCACAGATTTTAAATAATATTCAGGTCTGGTGACTGAGATGGCCATTTCAGAATGTTGTACTTGCTCCTCTACATGAAAGCCTTAGTATATTTTGAGCAGTGTTTAGGGGTCGCTGTCTTGTTGAAAGATCCAGCCCGGCACAACTTCAACTTTGTCACTGATTCTTCAACATTGTTCTCAAGAATCTGCTGATATTGACTGGAATCAATGTCACCCTCAACTTTAACAAGATTCCCAGTACCTGCAATGGCCACACAGCCCCACAGCATGACGGAACCACCTCCAAATTTTACTGTAGGTAGCAAGCATTTTTCTTAAAACACTGTTCTTTTTCAGCCATGCATACCGCCCCTTGTTATGTCCAAATAAATCATTTTTAGTTTCATCAGTCCACAGCACCTTATTCCAAAATGAAGCTAGCTTGTTCAAATGTGCTTTAGCATACCTCAATCGACTCTGTGGCGTGTATGCAGAAAAGGCTTCCTCTGCATTACAGCATCTCTTTGTGCAAAGTGCGCTGTATAGTTGAACAATGCACACTATCTGCAGCAAGATCATGTTGTAGGTCTTTGGAGCAGGTCTGTGGGTTGACTATGACTGTTCTCACCATCCTTTGCTTCTTTCGCTTTATCCAAGATTTTTCTTGGCCTGCCACTTCGGGCCTTAACTAGTACTGTGCTTGCGGTCTTCCATTTCCTCACTATGTTCCTCACAGTGGAAACTGACAGCTGAAATCTCTGAGATAGCTTTTTGTATCCTTCCCCTAAACCATGATCTTTGTTTTCAGGTCATTTGAGAGTTGTTTGGAGGCTCCCATGTTGCCACTCATTAGAAGTGATGCAAAGAGGGGAAACATTTGCAAATGGCCACCTTAAATACCCTTTCTCATGATTGGATTCACCTGTGTAAGGAGGTCAAGGGTCAATGAGCTGACCAAACCAATTTTGTGTTCCAATAATTAGTGCTAAATGTATTCCAATTAATAAAATAACAAGGGTGCCCAAATTTATGCACCTGCCTAATTTTGTTTAAATTATCGCACACTTTCTGTAATTACTAGAAACTTAATTTCAATTCTCACACTTTATTCCCACTTATGCATTGCAGGCTACTAGAGGAAGTGTAAAAGAAAAAAAAAAAATGTAAAGTCATCTTCTTTGTTTTCACATATGAAATTGTCCATTAGCTCAAGTTTGTAACCAACTACTCACCAATCAATAGGGATGGGTAATGATAAGATTTTATTGATATCGATACCATTATCAATTCCGCGTACTGATCCAATTCCTTATCGATACCTCTTGTGAACTTTCTGTGTACTAAAAGTAGGCTTTACAGGTTTTCTATGTCAACAACATTTTATTGAGTCTTAAAGCAAATAAATGTGAAATTGGTTATTGGATTCTTAAACTCTGGACATAAATAGAAATAAACAAAATCTGTAGTTTTTGCCAAAAGCATTTCCTTTCAGACATTATTGGCATGAATGTCTTTCCATATATCGGAGCTGAGGTCTTGCAGCTGGCTGCGCTGCACGTCAGGATGTAATTAATAAAGAATGCAGGACGTCTCATTTTGGGAGGGAAAAAAAAACCCATTTTAGTCAATTGTTGTTTATTGTCTGTATTACAGCGTTTGGAAAGAGGCGTCATTTTATTTAAAGTGGCAGTCACTTTGAAGTTATTAATTTTGAATGCACTCTAACTTGACTCAGCAGAGAGCGGAGCAGGATTTGGAGCTGTGCCAACGGAACGGAGGACAATTCTCGTTTCTTGACTGCAACAAGACAAGAGTCCCAGTTAGTGACTTTAATCCACACAAAAGTGACTCACGCTTAACATATTTTAATGGCTTTGAGAGGGGTTAAGAAGCGGACTTGCCACTTCTGAAGAGCAGCAAATCAAAGAACCAACGAACCAGCGGATCGAAGCATTGCTTCATTGGTTCACGCTTCAAAGTGGAGTCGTGCTGCAGAAACGGCTGATTACAGAGCCGCTGCAGGGTCTGTAATCAACGTAGAGGAATGATCATTTTCCCAACAAACACCCTCAAAAACAACAGTCGGTCTGAAGGACCGATAGGGGAATCGTTAAGAAAAAGGCTATTGATCATCATATCATTTCTTAACGATACCCGAAAAGAACCGGTTCTCAATACCCAACCTTACCAATCAAAGATGCATAATACCCTTAAACAAAACCAACAGCTAATACATATTTTGCCTTGCAATGAAAATTATACCCTTTCAGTTCAATCACATGAAAGTGAAAGTTCTGCAAATGATCACTTGGTCCGACAAAAAGAGGTGGGCTTGGTGTGGATCAACCTGAACTCTGGTCCAGTGTCTTTTCAGTGTGAAAACACTTTTTTGAATAACTGGGGCTTTTAAATAGATTAGGAGGCAGATTGTCGTCACCTATTAAAGAGTAGAATAATGAAATGGTGAATAATTTAATTAATTTCCCTGATTAAAATTGGAGGCTGTCTAAACCACTTTATCTTTTTTCCTTGTGAAAGATAAAACTACATTTATGTCAGCCATAAAAAAACAAACAAACAAACAAAAAACCCAAAGCTGACCTCACTGTATTGAGATTTAATCACTCATTCATCTTCAACCACTTACTCCAATTAAGGGTCATTGCAGACAAATGCAAATAGTGATCCTTTATCCAACAAAACTTTAATTCATTCTCTCTTCAACCAGGACATTTTTTGTATGTGTTCAAAAGGAACCATCAGTGATGAAATTGGCACTTGAAAGAATAACCTGAATTTTTTTTTTCATGACGTTTGCGCTGCCGCAAATAGTGGGGGGTCTGGGGGGAAATACTACATGCAATCTGGTGCAGTTAATAAGATAAATGAGAGCTATTTCTCAGTCCCATTTTCTTGCTCTTGTTAGTCATAAGCAGACAAGCTGGAGGAAAAGACAGAGGAAGGTGAGATATGTATGTATAATGACAGTGAGTCAGTAACAAGCTACCAGCTTGATCTACGTAATTATTTTATGTTCATTTACTGTCTTAATGTATTTATGAATTGTTTAAGTTGTTGCTATCATATTCACACATTAATATTATTATTATTATCATCAGTTGGTGTTGATACAGCCAGATCTGCACTGGCATTTGGCACAAGTTTTACGCCGGATGCCCTTCCTGACGCAACTCCAGTGTCACCTGGAGAAACACACACAGCCGCTGGTGTTCCAAAGAGGTCTCCCATCCAAGTACTAACCAGATCCTGCACTGCTTAGCTTCTAAGATCTGACGGTATCAGGTTTACACAGAGCAGACCAGCTGCATTATTATTATTATTATTATTATTATCAGCATATTATTTTATTTTATTACTTCGATTTTGTAATTTGATTTTTAAATGGACCACAATGGAAATAAGTGTCTTCACTTTCTTGTGTCATGCATGTACTTTTAACATATTTACAATTGTATTATGTACTTACGTACACTGAACTTATGAATAAACTCACACACCCACGTACACTTTTAATATGTAGATAATCGGCATGTGAATGAGATATGTTCAACAACTTCAAGCTGTGTAACAATTCATTTTGTGGTGAGCTGCGTGGAATAATGAAAGACAAGTGAGAGCTTTTGTCTTTTTGGCACTTTGCGTTAGGAGGCGCTCTTATTTTTCAGATAAAATAACAGGTACGGCATTAAACATGATACACTTTTGAGTTATGGAGACAACATGGTGACACTAAACTAACTAAACAAACTGAACTACAAAAACACAATAAATCAATAACACTAACAACACTTATGAACCACAAAAACAGCATTTAAAACCCCAAAACCCAGAACTCCCATAATGCCTTACAGCACAACAATTTACAGGTTCAGAAACCAACCCGACGATCGCTCCAATTTAATTTTGCTGAGTATCATCATCATGACATTAAATTATTTTTATGATTATGCATTTATTAATGCAGTTCAGGTTATATGATTAGTTGATTCTGCTGTTCATTCCTCTGTAGGAGTGCAGAGCACATTTATTTTTTTGTTTCCCCTTCCCTTTCTGTGACAACCAATCACAGCTCTTACAGGACCACGTCATACCTAGCAATGGTGTCATCAACCCTGCCTCCTCACTAAGATAGGAGTTCTGGTCAACTCCTTGCCCGGAGTTGCCCTCAGACACCTCTTGGGTCTCTCTGAGGCTATGAGTCCTTGCCAGGATATTTTAGGCTAAGTTAGGAGCTCTTTGAAAGGCCTTTGAGATGCACCGAGGATATGGGCACAGCTATGTTGTATGGCTTATAGATGGTGGCACTAACAAAAAGACAGGAGGGAGAGCTGGAGGTGGCAGAGCAGAAGATATTACGATTGTCCTTGGGAGTGATGAGGATGGACAGGATTAGGAATGAACATATCAGAGGGACAGTTCAAGTGGGACGGTTTGGAGACAGAGTCAGAGCAGCGAGATTGAGATGGTTTTCGCATGTGCAGAGGAGGGACCCATGTTATATAGGCAGAAGGCTGCTAAGGATGGAGCCACCAGGCAAGCAGAGAAGAGGGAGGCCAACGAGCAGGTTTATGGATGTGCTGAGGGAGGACATACAGGTGGTTGGTGTGATTGATATGCTGTGGCAACCCCTAACAGGAGCAGCCAAAAGAAGAAGATGATGATGGATGGATGGAAGAAAGAGAGAATGGGGATGTGATGACATCCAGAAAGATGGCCCCACCTGTCTTCCACCCAGTGGAAAGCAGGTGCAGTGCTATCATGTGGATACAGAAAGAGTTTACATTGCAGCCCAGCAAAGTGTGGAGTTCTACTATTTAAAGGGTTTAATATTCAGATACACCTGACATGACAGGTTCAGGACATGCCTACATTCTATGCACACAGAGGCAATTTAGTACATCATACAACCATGAACCCCTGAGCTGGCTGGCAGAGAGCACTAAGAAACCTAATTAGGGTAGGTCCTCAGGGGGAACCGGGGGAAAAAACCCCATTACAAGCATTAATGACATCTTCCAACATAACACAGCGAGGGACTCTCACTCCATGTACGTGTCAAGCGCCTTTCAAACTGAACGAGTTGGTTGATCATTCTGACTGATTCTCTTGCATTGAATGTGTTTGGGTGCATTATATGTTTAAAAAAAAAAAAAAAGGATTTTCTTCAGAAAACTGCACTGTATTACACATTTCTGCACTCCGTCATCTTCCGTGTTTTGACCTGATGCCACATTTCTACTGGACACGCGAAGCTGTGTCACACCGTGCACCATTCCCTGATTCTTCTCACTGAAAATAATGGGTTTTTACAGCGATGCGTGAAGAATTTAATACCCTGAACATGGTTGGTGTGAAAGGCCCTTCAGAATGCAACACAGGACACAGAATTTTTAGTTTGAGTCACAACAGTTTTTATCTTATCTTTAAAAATGCTGCAGGTGACACATCTCAACGTGGAGAGCCTTGTCCTTTCATTCAAGAATTTGGACGTGATGTCTGTCTTGAATCAGCTCACCTTACGTGCATGATACATGAACCAATGACAGTCAGAAGCCTGCTGCTCCATTTTCCACGCCACCACCTCCAAGGCCATGGTTTATTCTCAGTTAATCAACTAGTCACTTCATTTCTACCCTGCAACTACTGTGATGAAAGCACTGGTGTTCTGAAATAGAATCCAGATGAATCACATGGCTCGGTTATTCCATGCAGCTTCTCTTGGCTACTGGGGCACGAACACACAGATTGTCGTACGCCATCTGAGCACACCAGATGTGCATGATGACCTCTGATGAATATGATTTCATGGTAATACTGACATCTCTGAAGCAAATGTGAGGCCTGAGAATGTTTTGTGGGAGCTGTCCCATTAACTGGAAATATTACTTAACAAATATTCAATGCCTTGTCATTTATATGTTTGTAGAGTTGTAGAGTAAAAAAACAAAACAAACAATAATAATAAAAGGCCATTCATGCATAAGTTTAACTTTTTTAATGCTCAAAGTGAAAAGAAGAAAACTCCCAACATAATCTAAACTCAACAAAAATATCAAACAAAATAGCATTATGACACAGCATATTGCTTCGGTAACTGTGGATTAAAAGTGAAGATAACCTCACCAAGCACTTGATATCTGCTTATCAGCATTAACAGTTCTAATATCGAAATTATCCCAGTCCTGCTTGTGGGGGCAGCAAACCAAGCAGCTCAACCTACAATTCCCTATCTCTAACCAAGCCCTGTAATGCTTTCTACAGGAACTTTAGGTGTTCTAAACCAGCAAGGAGCTAAACCCTGGTCCCACCAAATAATGAACAGTGAATAATGAGCCATGCAGCATGTTTTTTGTTTTTTTTTTGTTTTTGTTTTTTTTTGGGGGGGGGGGGGGGGGGGGGTATTCAACAACCATGGGAGAACAGTGGCTCTAAGAGGCTCTTAGAGGCAGAATATTCATCTCTGAGCGTGGCGCTAATTTCAAGAAGCTCAAAATTTAGCAACAACAGTGTGGGCAGTTTGTGTGCAAGTTCCTATGAGGATGAACAAGGATTTTAAAGGCATGTTTGAGGTAAGGACGAGGCTGTTAAAAGCCCATTATCCGAGCACCTGGCAGCTACGAGGACCGGAGAGGCTATTTTTGACGGGCTCAGCCCTCTTGTGCACGACAATTCCACCTGCTTTGTGCGCCGGATGCTGTATATAAAATAATTACTTTGTAGCGGATTAAGCATTTTCTGTCAGAGCTTGGATGCTGAAAACACCTCAAATTGCTTCTGGAATCACAGAGGACTGTTTCAGCTGGACACTTTTTTTTACCCCCTCTCCTGTTCCATGAAGTGGACAACGTATTGGAACAGCTTAAAAGATAACAACTTGTAATATTTTTATAACTTGGTAAAACAGTTGCATGTTCATTCCTAGCTGTAAAAGTATGTTTATGATAGATTTAACATCTTGTTAATGGATCAGATGAGCTGTGTCTGCGCACTGAAACAGTGACTTGCACCCAAGACGAGCATTTATGCAATACGCCAGCTTGCAAAAGAGTGATTTTGCAGTCAATAACGGATGAAACCAAAGTTAAAAAATTGGATCATGGTGTCAAAATGGCTGTGTTTAAAGCCGCGGAAGAAATGAAGCCAGCGAAAAGGAGCGCAGAGGCAACTATCCAGGAACGCAGAACGAGAGCGATTTTCGTTGAAATAAAAAAAATCAATCAATCAATTTTATTTATATAGCGCCAAATCACAACAAACAGTTGCCCCAAGGCGCTTTATATTGTAAGGCAAGGCCATACAATAATTACGTAAAAACCCCAACGGTCAAAACGACCCCCTGTGAGCAAGCACTTGGCGACAGTGGGAAGGAAAAACTCCCTTTTAACAGGAAGAAACCTCCAGCAGAACCAGGCTCAGGGAGGGGCAGTCTTCTGCTGGGACTGGTTGGGGCTGAGGGAGAGAACCAGGAAAAAGACATGCTGTGGAGGGGAGCAGAGATCAATCACTAATAATTAAATGCAGAGTGGTGCATACAGAGCAAAAGGAGAAAGAAACACTCAGTGCATCATGGGAACCCCCCAGCAGTCTAAGTCTATAGCAGCATAACTAAGGGATGGTTCAGGGTCACCTGATCCAGCCCTAACTATAAGCTTTAGCAAAAAGGAAAGTTTTAAGCCTAATCTTGACAGTAGAGAGGGTGTCTGTCTCCCTGATCTGAATTGGGAGCTGGTTCCGCAGCAGAGGAGCCTGAAAGCTGAAGGCTCTGCCTCCCATTCTACTCTTACAAACCCTAGGAACTACAAGTAAGCCTGCAGTCTGAGAGCGAAGCGCTCTATTGGGGTGATATGGTACTATGAGGTCCCTAAGATAAGATGGGACCTGATTATTCAAAACCTTATAAGTAAGAAGAAGAATTTTAAATTCTATTCTAGAATTAACAGGAAGCCAATGAAGAGAGGCCAAGATGGGTGAGATATGCTCTCTCCTAGTCCCCGTTAGTACTCTAGCTGCAGCATTTTGAATTAACTGAAGGCTTTTCAGGGAGCTTTTAGGACAACCTGATAATAATGAATTACAATAGTCCAGCCTGGAGGAAATAAATGCATGAATTAGTTTTTCAGCATCACTCTGAGACAAGACCTTTCTAATTTTAGAGATATTGCGTAAATGCAAAAAAGCAGTCCTACATATTTGTTTAATATGCGCATTGAATGACATATCCTGATCAAAAATGACTCCAAGATTTCTCACAGTATTACTAGAGGTCAGGGTAATGCCATCCAGAGTAAGGATCTGGTTAGACACCATGTTTCTAAGATTTGTGGGGCCAAGTACAATAACTTCAGTTTTATCTGAGTTTAAAAGCAGGAAATTAGAGGTCATCCATGTCTTTATGTCTGTAAGACAATCCTGCAGTTTAGCTAATTGGTGTGTGTCCTCTGGCTTCATGGATAGATAAAGCTGGGTATCATCTGCGTAACAATGAAAATTTAAGCAATGCTGTCTAATAATACTGCCTAAGGGAAGCATGTATAAAGTGAATGAAATTGGTCCTAGCACAGAACCTTGTGGAACTCCATAATTAACCTTAGTCTGTGAAGAAGATTCCCCATTTACATGAACAAATTGTAATCTATTAGATAAATATGATTCAAACCACCGCAGCGCAGTGCCTTTAATACCTATGGCATGCTCTAATCTCTGTAATAAAATTTTATGGTCAACAGTATCAAAAGCAGCACTGAGGTCTAACAGAACAAGCACAGAGATGAGTCCACTGTCTGAGGCCATAAGAAGATCATTTGTAACCTTCACTAATACTGTTTTTGTACTATGATGAATTCTAAAACCTGACTGAAACTCTTCAAATAGACCATTCCTCTGCAGATGATCAGTTAGCTGTTTTACAACTACCCTTTCAAGAATTTTTGAGAGAAAAGGAAGGTTGGAGATTGGCCTATAATTAGCTAAGATAGCTGGGTCAAGTGATGGCTTTTTAAGTAATGGTTTAATTACTGCCACCTTAAAAGCCTGTGGTACACAGCCAACTAATAAAGATAGATTGATCATATTTAAGATCGAAGCATTAAATAATGGTAGGGCTTCCTTGAGCAGCCTGGTAGGAATGGGGTCTAATAGACATGTTGATGGTTTGGATGAAGTTACTAATGAAAATAACTCAGACAGAACAATCGGAGAGAAAGAGTCTAACCAAATACCGGCATCACTGAAAGCAGCCAAAGATAACGATACGTCTTTGGGATGGTTATGAGTAATTTTTTCTCCAATAGTTAAAATTTTATTAGCAAAGAAAGTCATGAAGTCATTACTAGTTAAAGTTAATGGAATACTCGGCTCAATAGAGCTCTGACTCTGTCAGCCTGGCTACAGTGCTGAAAAGAAACCTGGGGTTGTTCTTATTTTCTTCAATTAGTGATGAGTAGTAAGATGTCCTAGCTTTACGGAGGGCTTTTTTATAGAGCAACGGACTCTTTTTCCAGGCTAAGTGAAGATCTTAGACAAGAGGGTCACCTCCTTGCGTCTTCGGGTGGCGGTGGGGGAAACTCTGATTGTTGTTTGTGCGTATGCACTGAACAGCATTTTGGAGTATTCAGCCTTCTTGGAGTCCCTGAATGGAGTCCTGTATGGGGCTCCGGTGAGGGACTCCATTGTTCTGCTGGGGGACTTCAACGCACACGTGGGCAATGACAGAGACACCTGGAGAGGTGTGATTGGGAGGAACGGCCTCCCTGATCGTATCCTGAGTGGTCGTTTGTTATTGGACTTCTGTGCTAGTCACGGACTGTCCATAACGAACACCATGTTCAAACATAAGGATGCTACCAGAGCACCCTAGGCCAAAGATCGATTAACGATTTTGTGATTACATCATCTGATTTGTGGCTGGATGTTCTGGACACTCAGGTGAAGAGAGGGGCATAGCTGTCAACTGATCACCATCTGGTGGTGCATTGGATCAGAGGGTGGGGGAGGACTTTGGACAGACCTGGTAAGCCCAAACGGATAGTGTGGGTGAACTGGGAATGTCTGGAGGAGCCCACTGTCCGACAGATCTTCAACTCACACCTCCGGCAGAGCTTCTCAAGCATCCCTGTGGAGGTTAGGGGCATTAAACCAGAATGGGCAATGTTCAAAGCTTCCATTGCTGAAGCTGCAGCGGTGAGTTGTGGCCTGAAGGTCTTAGGTGCCTCAAGGGGTGGCAACTAGGGATGTCCTGATCAGGTTTTTTTGGCCCCGATCCGATTCATCTGATTTTGAGTATCTGCCGATACTGAGTCCCGATCCGATACTTTAAAAAACTGAATGAACAATGAACAAATGCTAAATATATAATATTTTCATTTTAATGACCTTATTTTATTATTTATCACTTAAACAGTGCACTTCTCCTTGAGGTAGCTTGAACAATCAAGTAATAATCTACCAGACTTAAAAAATGTACAAATTTCCATGTTATTTTATTTGTCTAAAAATAAATGTCCAAGGTTCCTTATGTTAAGCAAGAAATCTAATCTGAAATAACAGGTGGTTTTAATTTACAGATGAAATGTTTCTAAATAATCATTTACTGATTTAGCTATTGTAATTACAAGTGTTCCTAACTTTTTTTAAACAGTAATCAGAAATTTTGAGTTAAACAACAACAAAAAACATTTCCAAGGATTTTTTTTCAGAAAACTGCTCTATAAATAAGCAGTCCTGTGACACGTTTCTGTTTAAAAAAAAATGGAATATTTTACAAAAGCACATTTATCTGTAAACACCAACACACGACACACGTCACATTAACGTGTTGGTTTACAAAATGAATGACTCAACCAATCAGTGTTTAGCGGAGGTACATTTTACCCAGAATCCTTTGCGATCTGTATGATTGTTACAAAACTTCAGATTAGTGCATTATTCAACATTAAAAGATATAATATTTTAACTTTGTACAAATGACAGAAATGACATTAATGGAGTTATACTATCACTATTCATTTTATTTATATACCAAACCATAACTCAGCATTGCTTTATTTTCCAAGACCTCTGCCTGACGGGAACGTTGTGACTGGTTAGATATCTGAGCTTTGCGGCTCCTCTCAGCTTGCTTCTGAGCTGGAAGCCATATAGTAAACAGGAGCTTCCAGCAGAGGGCAAGATGTTCAAAGACAGAAGTGCTGACTCGTTGTTTGGGTCATGTCTTTACTTTGATTGTTAATGTCTTTACTTTGATGTACTGCCTTTGATCTTGTTTTTATTTTCCATATATACATATATGCATGTGTGAGAGTTCATGCACCATTATTCTTCTAAATAATCACTCATTGTCAAAGCAGTCATATACACTGAACTGTTCAAGTAATCATTAAAACTGCTCCTACAAGAATGTAACAATTGATCTTTGGCTGTAAAGACTGTTTTGCTAGAGCTATGTTTTTGCTGAGCACAGATGTACATTTTAGTTAACAAGTCAGCCTTGAGCAGAGAATAACACAGCCTGTACACTAGTTCGAGGCTGGCGCTGTAATGTTTTAATTTGAAGAACAATTACTATCTGTCTGAGGAGACCATAAGGCGCCTTCAGGTGCAAAGCGATACAAATATCAACTGACTGAATAACACAGCTGTGCCTTTGAATATTGTTTTGTAATATGTCTGTGTGCAACTTGCTTCAAATAAATCCAGGAAAAGAGTGGGCAGACCCTTCAGAGCGGACAAGGACGAGTTTTGACGAAGGGTCATCTGTTCTCTCCTGATCAGGAAATGAAGTTCAGTCTCTTGCGTGATCACTCTTTGTGTGGCTAACTGAGTTGCTCTTTTACAGATTTCAACTCTGACATCTTGGTCCTTCGAGAGCCGGGTGCCAATAGACCGAAACGGTGGTCGGCCTGTGATGGAGGACCCCAGTGGAAGACCGTGGCCACGGCCGGGACTAGTTCGCTCAGACCCTTTTCCGGGGGGATGGGTCTCCTCCCTAACGGGTTGGTGCTTACCGGGGTGAAGGCATACGGACTTCAGCGGTGGTGACAGAGTGTGATCGTGGGTGAGACTGCTGTTCTTTACGTGCACGTGTGTGCATGTGGCCGGGACCACCGCGAGGAAAAACCCCATAATGTCTTTTTTGGTTTGTCTCTTGGCTTAAACACTGTAAGGTGTGAGGCTAACGCCTGGCTGTAAAGCGTTAAATTTTACTCTCTGGGAGAGAAAGAGAAAAGTCAGGTGGCGCAGCGGTTAAAGACCATCTGTTATGGAGCCGCGTGCTCACGCTGCATTCCTTCTGTGTCAAACACCTGATGTGGCTGTTGGCTCCAGATTGAGCCGGCAGCGGTTACAATTGGCAATTAAAAAAGCAAGACACAACTGAAAGACCACTTTCGGGTCCAGAACAGCACGTAAAAAACTGTACAGTGTTAGGTCAGTTTAAACCTTCGGTGGACAAGCCGTAAAATTCTGATATAAAAACCGGTTGGAGCAGAAGCGTGATAACAGCTGAAGTGCAGCAATGTGAATGTTTGTGTGAGTGTGCTTTTATGAATGAGAATGTGCACAACTGAATCACGGGGGGCCTTTCACCAGTTTTAACCCACTGGCAGAAACGAAGCCCTGTCCGTGAAGTAGGTTGTAAGTGTTCTATATGCACCACACCTGTTTGTGAACCTACGAGTCTGAAAAGAAGCCCTAAGTAAGGTCACCCACCTCTCAGAGGTCGAAATGGTGATACTTTTCAGGCTGATCGGCGACCAAACAGTGAAAAAAGAACAACAGCCTGTTCGTTTAGATCTCCCTATGAGATAACCCCACGGACAGCTAAAATGGGTAACTGCTGTTGTTCTCACAGTAAACATGACACACAACCACAGTCTAATGATTTCAGGTATATGGAGGTTAAATATCCCGGGTCATCTAAACATTTATGCATGTGGCAAAAACAGTTCAATTTCTCAGGGAAATTACAGCCAGAAGCAACAACAGAATTAGTGGATAATAATAAAGAGGAAAGCTAAGGACTCTGCAAAAAATCAACAAAAAAAAAAGTGTGGGTTAGAAAATGCACTAAAGTGGAAAAGTGAAGCCTACAGGCGGCGTGAGGCTGAGAATAAAGTCAAAAATAAACTGAAGCAGGGACAAGACGATCTTAAGAGCGTCTTTTAGAATAAAAATTAAACTGATAATGAGACACCGGGAGGGAGCCAGAGGCCCCCTCTGCAGAATGCAGGCGCAGCCCTTTACCCAGCCGCAGATAATGCTGAAGCTACAGCAAGTGCGCCTTCTCCACCTCCCTACACTCACCAGACCACAGATCCAGCATCACCTGAACACTTAAAAATGTGGCGAGAGAAAGTTAACTTCTCGGGAAAATTACAGTTAAACTCCACAACAAAGTCATTTGATACTATAAAAGAGAACACCAGTGATTTTACAAACAGGCAAGAGAGATGTGGAGTGAAAAATACACCAGACCACGCTTTTGCACCAAACACAGCAGTTTTTAAACCTGCCGGAGCAGTCATGACAATGTGTGAGGAAGAAGTGTATTTTGTAGGAAAGGGCAAAGGTCAGCGCCGCAGAGCAGCCAGAGGCAAACCCCGTGGGCGTGAGACAAAGAGGAAATTAACATGTTGGAAGTGTGGGAAGAATGGACACTTTGCATGTGAATGTACACACTCGCAAAGATAAGGAGTTCTCCGTTTTCAACATGAATTTTGTTTATGTACATATAAGGTTGCAGTTCTTTCTTTTCTAGAAGATTATACTTATCAATTTTTCTTTACTTTTATTCTGTTGTCGCTATATAGACAGATTGTGTGTAATTATTGTGAATTGTTTTAGATAAAACTGTCAAGGTCACAGTTGCTGGCACGTCAACATTTAAAAGTGTGGCGTTAAGATACTACGAAATAAGTGCACATTAATCAATTTTGTACGTGTATATGAGTGTGAGTTGGTGTCCAGGGTAAAAGACAATTCCATTGTCAGGAATTGATTTGTCATATTAAGACTGGCCTGCACGTAACAATCAATATTAATCAATGCTTATCATTCATCCAATCAATCAATTTTTGCAACTTAATGCGTCACAATGTCCACCAAACTGCTGATGGTGTGTATGCCTGATCCTCAAACAAACCGGTCCTACCCTGCAGCCTTTTCCAGTCGGCACCTGTCGTAAGTCATGGACCATGTCACGTTTCTACGGCTGGGATGGTTGGACTGGTTAATACTCATTTTGTGACGTTTGGATTTCAGGCATATGCAAAACATTACTGCAGAGCATGTTTAATTTGTGCAAAGCACAACCCGCAGGGTAATGAGAGACCAAAATGAGGGAAATTTCCAACCCCTCAATACCCATTTCAAAGGATCCATATGGATTTTATTGAATTGAATCAATGTGAAGGGAAAAAATATTGCCTAGTATTGACTGATGCATATAGCAAATGGGTAGAGGTGTTCCCTGTTAAACATGCAGATGCTCTGACAGTTGCAAAGATACTTTGTAGAGACATAATTCTAAGACATGCACTACCTGAAACAATGTACAGTGATAATGGTACACATTTGTAAATAAAATCATCCAACATTTGACAGAACATTTGAAAATAAATGCAAAAACACATTGTGCTTATTATCCAGTGCAGGTTTAGTGGAAAGAACAAATGGGATAATTAAAAGTAAGCTCAGAAAATGTATGGAAGAAACAGGAAAAAACTGGGTTATGAGGTCTATTAGAAAAGTATCCGACCTTATTATTTTTTTCAAAAACCATATGGATTTGAATCACGTGTGATTGCGTCAGACAAGCTTGAACCCTCATGCACATGCGTGAGTTTTTCCACGCCTGTCAGTTGCGTCAGTTGGCTTTGAGTGAGGAGTGGTCCAACCCCCTCGTTGGATTTTCATTGTCAGGAAATGGCGGAATGATTTGGGCTTTTTTTCCATCAGAATTTTTTCAGAAACTGTTAGAGACTGGCAGCTGGAAACCATTAGAAAAATTTATCTCGCTTTCGGTGAAAATGTTACGGGCTTGGTAGAAAATAAGGAGTGTTACTGTCGCTTTAAAGATGGCCCCCAGCAGCTGTGGGGCGCACCGCGCTCCGAAACCGCCATCGACAGGCTGAACGACTATTTCATTTCTAAACGGATGGCTGTCTGGATCCGTGACCATCGTGTGCCATTTCTCTGGTTATCACAAGAGCTGGACATCAACCATTTTCCGGCAGATTTCACTTTTAACAAGAGATTTTGTCATGGAAAACTGAGCGGAGGCTTCGCGCGTCACGATGGATTCGCTACTGGAGCGAGACAAAACCACCTCCGTTTTGGTCTCACAGGACGGCTTTGAGATGGCGTTCAGACAGCTGTCGGTGGTTTTTCCATCGAGTGATTATCCGAGAAATTGTGGATGTGCCTGGACATGCCAGAACATGTCCCATGAGGCTTCATCACGGCGCTGCTGTGCGCCATGCGGCACCGCCGCGACGCGCGGAATTCCTCCGCACGTCTGTCTCAATGTGCCGAAAAAGTGCTGATGTCCACGTCTGTTCACAATTCCTGTGCTAGTCAGACGACGTCCCGGATAAAACACAGCGTCCAGTTTGGAAATGAACGGCACATTCCACTGTTACAGGAGTTTTTGTCATGGAAAGAGGAGCAGAGGCTTCGCGGCGGTGCCGCATTGCGCACAGCAACGCCGTGATGAAGCCTCACGGGACATGTTCTGGCATGTCCAGGCACATTCACAATTTCTTGGATAATCACTCGATGGAAAAACCACCGACAGCTGTCTGAACGCCATCTCAAAGCCGTCCTGTGAGACCAAAACGGAGGTGGTTTTGTTTCGCTCCAGTAGTGAATCCATCGTGACGCACAAAGCCTCCGCTCGGCTTTCCATGACAAAATCTCTTGTTAAAAGTGTAATATGCCGGAAAATGGTTGATGTCCAGCTCTTGTGATAACCAGAGAAATGGCACACGATGGTTACGGATCCAGACAGCCATCCGTTTAGAAATGAAATGGTTGTTCAGCCTGTCGATGGGGGCTTCGGAGCGCGGCGCACCCCACAGCCGCTGTGGGCAGTCCTTAAAGCGACAGTAACACTCCTTATTCTCTACCAAGCCCGTAACATTTTCACCGAAAGCCAGATAAATTTTTCTAATGGTTTCCAGCTGCCAGTCTCTAACAGTTTCTGAAAAAATTCTGATGGAAAAAAAGCCCAAATCATTCCGCCATTTCCTGACAATGAAAATCCGACGAGGGGGCTGGACCACTCCTCACTCAAAGCCTGCTCACAGGCGAATGACGCAACCGACAGGCGTGGAAAAACTCACGCATGCGCACGAGGGTTCAAGCTTGTCTGACGCAATCACACGTGATTCAAATCCATATGGTTTTGAAAAAAATAATAAGGTCGGATACTTTTCTAATAGACCTCGTATTGTTTGGATTTGGTGAAACTGTACATGCATATAACACCCAGCTCAGAGACTGGCCTTACGCCATTCGAAATCTTGTATGGCAGGCCCTACAGAATACCAGATTTACAGAAACGTGCAACAGTGTCGGCTGCATCTTTGAGAACGGGAGACAAGAGACAAGACAATCCTGTTCTATTCCTGTGCATCCATGTTTGAAGAAAACGTCAAGAACGAAGACATTCCGAGAATTCCCCTTCCGGGAAATTTGTCCAAGACACTCACCTCCACGCACAGCTTGGGCTCTGGTACCCAACTCCTGGAGAGGGGCTGGACGCTTCATTTTTCTGGCGTCGCCCACGGGGAGAGGCGGAGAGCTGGGGTCACATTGCTTAAGTTCACTCCGGTGAACGAGAGGGTCGCATCCCTACGCCTTCGGGTTGGGGACAGGTCTCTCACCGTTGTCTCGGCCTACAGGCCGAGCGGCAGTGCAGAGTACCCAACCTTCCTCGAGTCCCTGGGAGAGGTACTAGATAGAACTCCGACTGGGGACTCCAACGCCCACGTGGGAGGCAACAGTGAGACCTGGAGGGGGGTGATCGGGAAGCACGGCCTCCCCAATCTGAACCCGAGTGGTGTTCAGTTGTTGGACTTTTGTGCTAGTCACAGTTTGTCCATCACGAACACCATGTTCGAGCACAAGGGTGTCCATAAGTGCACATGGCACCAGGACACCCTGAGCCGGAGGTCAATGATCGACTTTGTAGTCGTATCATCTGACCTTTGGCCACGTGTCTCGGACACTCGAGCGAAGAGAGGGGCAGAGCTGTCGACTGATCACCACCGGGTGATGAATTGGATTCACTGGGAGGGTAGGAAGCCGGTCAGACCTGGCAGGCCCAAACGTATCGTGAGGGTCTGCTGGGAACGACTGGCGGAACCCTCTGTCAGCGAGGCCTTCAACTCCCACCTCCGGGAGAGCTTCTCCCAGATCCCGGGGGAGGTTGGAGACATGGAGTCCGAGTGGACCATGTTCTCTACCTCCATTGTCGATGTGGCTGCTCGTAGCTGTGGTCGCAAGGTCTCTGGTGCCTGTCGCGGCGCCAATCCCCGAACCCGGTGGTGGACACCGGAAGTAAGGGATGCTGTCAAGCTGAAGAAGGAGTCCTACTTATCTTTGTTGGTAGGTGGGACCCCAGAAGCAGCTGACAGTTACTGGCAGGCCAAGCGTGCCACAGCCCGTGCGGTCGCAGAGGCAAAAACTCGGGTCTGGGAGGAGTTTGGGGAGGCTATGGAGGAGGACTATCAGTCGGCCTCGAAGAGATTCTGGCAAACCGTCCGACGCCTCAGGAGGCGGAAGCAGCTCTCCACCAGCACTGTTTACGGTGCAGGTGGGGAGATGTTGACCCTGACTGGGGATGTTGTCGGGCGGTGGAAGGAGTACTTTGAGAATCCCATCGTCACGTCTTCTGAAGAGGAAGCAGAGACTGGGGGCTCAGAGGCGGACTCATCCATTACCCAGGCCAAAGTCACCGAGGTGGTTAGAAAGCTCCTCGGTGGCAAGGCCCCTGGGGAGGATGAAATCCGTCCTGAGTACCTTAAGTCTCTGGCTGTTGTGGGGCTGTCTTGGCTGACACGCCTCTGCAACATCGCGTGGCGATCGGGGACAGTGCCTCTGGATTAGCAGATCGGGGTGGTGGTCCCTCTGTTTAAGAAGGGGGACCGGAGGGTGTGTTCCAACTATAGGGGGATCACACTCCTCAGCCTCCCCGGTAAGGTCTATTCCAGAGTACTGGAGAGGAGAATTCGACCGATGGTCGAACCTCAGATTCAGGAGGAGCAGTGTGGTTTTTGTCCTGGTCGCGGCACACTGGACCAGCTCTACATGCTCCATCGGGTGCTCGATGGTTCATGGGAGTTCGCCCAACCAGTCCACATGTGTTTTGTGGATCTGGAGAAGGCGTTCGACCGTGTCCCTCGGGGCACGCTGTGGGGAGTGCTCCGGGAGTATGGGGTCCTTTGCTAAGAGCTATCCGGTCCCTGTACGACCGCAGCAGGAGCTTGGTTCGCATTGCTGGTAGTAAGTCAAACCTGTTTCCAGTGGACGTTGGCTTCCGCCAGGGCTGCGCTTTGTCACCGGTTCTGTTCATTATTTTTATTTCTAGGCGCAGCCAGGGTGTAGAGGGGGTCTGTTTTGGGGAACCACAGAATCTTGTCTCTGCTGTTTGCAGACGACGTGGTTCTGTTGGCTTCGTCAAATCAGGACCTTCAGCGTGCACTGGGGCAGTTTGCAGCCGAGTGTGAAGCGTCCGGGATGAAAATCAGCTTTGGCCTCTTCAGGTCGGTGGAGTGTCCTTGCCTCAAGTGGAGGAGTTTAAGTATCTCGGGGTCTTGTTCACGAGTGAGGGACGGATGGAGCGTGAAATCGATAGACGGATCGGTGCAGCATCTGCAGTGCGGTGGCCTCAGATTTGGAGGTGCTGATTTTCATCCCGGACACTTCACACTCGGCTGCAAACCGCACCAGTGCACGCTGAAGGTCCTGATTTGACGAAGACAACAGAACCACATCGTCCACAAACAGCAGAGATGAGATTCTGTGGTTCCCAAACCAGACCCCCTCTACACCCTGGCTGTGCCTAGAAATTCTGTCCATAAAGATAATGAACAGAACCGGTGACAAAGGGCAGCCATGGTGGAGGCCAATGTGCACTGGAAACGGGTTTGACTTACTACCGGCAATGCGAACCAAGCTCCTGCTGTGGTCATACAGGGACCGGACAGCACTTAGCAAAGGACCCCGGACCCCGTACTCCCGGAGAACCCCCCACAGGGTGCCCCAAGGGACACGGTCAAACGCCTTCTCCAGATCCACAAAGCACATGTGGACTGGTTGGGCGAACTCCCATGGACCCTTGAGCACCTGATGGAGCGTGTAGAGCTGGTCCAGTGTGCCGCGACCAGGACGAAAACCACACTGCTCCTCCTGAATCCGAGGTTCGACTATCGGTCGAATTCTCCTCTCCAGTACTCTGGAATAGACCTTACCGGGGAGGCTGAAGAGTGTGATCCCCCTGTAGTTGGAACACACCCTCCGGTCCCCATTCTTAAACAGAGGGACCACCACCCCAGTCTGCCAATACAGAGGCACTGTCCCCGACCGCCACATGATGCTGCAGAGGCGTGTCAGCCAAGACAGTCCCACAACATCCAGAGACTTAAGGCCCTCAAGACAGATTTCATCCACCCCAGGAGGATTGCCACCGAGGAGCTTTCTAACCACCTCGGTGTCTTCGGCCTGGTAATGGATGAGTCCCTCTGAGTCCCCAGTCTCTGCTTCCACTTTGGAAGACGTGATGATGGGATTGAGGAGATCCTTGAAGTACTCCTTCCACCGCCCGACAACATCCCCAGTCAGGGTCAACAGCTCCCCACCTGCACTGTAAACAGTGCTGGTGGAGAGCTGCTTCCGCCTCCTGAGGCATCGGACGGTTTGCCAGAATTTCTTCAAGGCCGACTGATAGTCCTCCTCCATGGCCTCCCCGAACTCCTCCCAGACCCGAATATTTGCCTCTGCGACTGTATGGGCAGCAGCACGCTTGGCCTGCCGGTACCTGTCAGCTGCCTCCGGGGTCCCACCTACCAACAAAGACAAGTAGGACTCCTTCAGCTTGACGGCATCCCTTACTTCCAGCGTCCACCACCGGGTTCGGGATTGCCGCTGCGACAGGCACCAGAGACGTTGTGACCACTGCTACGAGCGGCCACATCGACAATGGAGGTGGAGATTTCTTCACATGTGCAAGGAATTAATTTTGTTGGTTTGGAACCAAGATTTTGCTCATTTACTAGTGTGCTTGGGGTCATTGTCTTGTTGAAACACCCATTTCAAGGGCATGTCCTCTTCAGCATAAGGCAACATGACCTCTTCAAGTATTTTGACATATCCAAACTGATCCATGATACCTGGTATGCGATATATAGGCCCATCACCATAGTAGGAGAAACATGCCCATATCATGATGCTTGCACCACCATGCTTCACTGTGAACTGTGGCTTGAATTCAGTGTTTGGGGGTCGTCTCACAAACTGTGTGCGGCCCTTGGACCCAAAAAGAACAATTTTACTCTCATCAGTCCACAAAATATTCCTCCATTTCTCTTTAGGCCAGTTGATGTGTTCTTTGGCATATTGTAACCTCTTCTGCACGTCTTTTATTTAACAAAGGGACTTTGCGGGGGATTCTTGCAAATAAATTAGCTTCACACAGGCGTTTTCTAACTGTCACAGCACTTACAGGTAACTCCAGACTGTCTTTGATCATCCTGGAGCTGATCAATGGGTGAGCCTTTGCCATTCTGGTTATTCTTCTATTCATTTTGATGGTTGTTTTCCGTTTTCTTCCACGCGTCTCTGGTTTTTGTCCATTTTAAAGCATTGGAGATCATTGTAGATGAACAGCCTATAATTTTTTTGCACCTGCGTATAAGATTTCCCCTCTTCAATCAACTTTTTAATCAAACTACGCTGTTCTTCTGAACAATGTCTTGAACGTCCCATTTTCCTCAGGCTTTCAAAGAGAAAAGCATGTTCAACAGGTGCTGGCTTCATCCTTACATAGGGGACATCTGATTCACACCTGTTTGTTCCACAAAATTGACGAACCCACTAACTGAATGCCACACTACTATTATTGTGAACACCCCCTTTTCTACTTTTTTTTTTTTACTAATAGCCCAATTTCATAGCCTTAGGAGTGTGCATATTATGAATGCTTGGTCTTGTTGGATTTGTGAGAATCTACTGAATCTACTGGTACCTTGTTTCCCATGTAACAATAAGAAATATTCTCAAAACCTGGATTAATCTTTTTAGTCACATAGCACTACTATTATTCTGAACACCACTGTATGGAACCAATTGCACGGTAAATGCAATGGAACAAAAATGAGACGAATAATGTCATGTGACATACAAAGCACCAATGAAATGACAAGGATCCACTCAGCCCTTTATATTTATGCATGCATGTATGTATGTGTTTTGCTTTTCTCTTTTTTGTACTTTCAATGATTTTGAAAATGAAGTTTTTTATTCACTGATACTGCTAATATTGCAATTTAATACAACAATTAAGTATTTTATTTTAAAATATTCTGTAGAACACGGGACACCTTGTTTTCATTCAGGACCACAGGTAAAAAGGATCCATGGCATGCTGTTTGATAGCGCGGACTCGTGAGACTAAAAACAGAGATTAAAAATCATTTTCTCTTCTGTTCTGCTCCACACTCAGACTGTGCAGCCATCAGATTATAATGGTTATCCATCCATCCATTTTCTTCCACTTTATCCGGAGTGGGGTTGCGGGGGCAGCAGCTCAAGCAAAGCCGCCCAGACCTCCCGATCCACGCACACCTCCCCCAGCTCCTCCGGGGGAACCCCAAGGTGTTCCCAAGCCAGCCGAGAGATGTAACCCTTCCAACGTGTCCTGGGTCTTCCCCGGGGCCTCCTCCCAATGGGACGTGCCCGGAACACCTCTCCAGCGAGGCGTCCAGGGGGCATCCGGAAAGAGATGCCCGAGCCACCTCAACTGACTCCTTTCGACATGGAGGAGCAGCGGCTCGACTCCGAGCTCCTCCCGAGTGACCGAGCTCCTCACCCTATCTCTAAGGGAGCGCCCAGCCACCCTGCGAAGGAAACTCATTTCGGCCGCTTGTACCCGCAATCTCGTTCTTTCGGTCATGAGCCAAATCTCATGACCATAGGTGAGGATCGGAACGTAGATCGATCAGTACATTGAGAGCTTTGCCCCCCTACTCAGCTCTCTGTTCACCACGACGGTCCGATACAGTGACCGCATCACTGCAGACGCTGCACTGATCCGTCTATCAATCTGACGCTCCATCCGTCCCTCACTCGTGAACAAGACCCCGAGACACAAACTCCTCCACTTGAGGCAAGGACACGGCACCGACCTGAAGAGGGCAAAGCACCTTTTTCCGGTTGAGAACCATGGCCTCGGATTTGGAGGTGCTGATCTTCATCCTGGACGCCTCACACTCGGCTGCAAACCGCACCAGTGCACGCTGAAGGTCCTGATTTGACGAAGCCAACAGAACCACATCGTCCGTAAACAGCAGAGACGAGATTCTGTGGTTCCCAAACCAGACCCCCTCTACACCCTGGCTGCGCCTAGAAATTCTGTCCATAAAAATAATGAAAAGAACCGGTGACAAAGGGCAGCCCTGGCGGAGGCCAACGTGTACTGGAAACAGGTTTGACTTACTACCGGCAATGCGAACCAAGCTCCTGCTGCGGTCGTACAGGGACCGGATAGCTCTTAGCAAAGGACCCCGGACCCCGTACTCCCGGAGCACTCCCCACAGCGTACCCCGAGGGACACGGTCAAACGCCTTCTCCAGATCCACAAAACACATGTGGACTGGTTGGGCGAACTCCCATGAACCCTCGAGCACCTGATGGAGCGTGTAGAGCTGGTCCACTGTGCTGCGACCAGGACGAAAACCACACTGCTCCTCCTGAATCCGAGGTTAGACCATCGGTCGAATTCTCCTCTCCAGTACTCTGGAATAGACCTTACCAGGGAGGCTGAGGAGTGTGATCCCCCGATAGTTGGAGCACACCCTCCGGTCCCCCTTCTTAAACAGAGGGACCACCACCCCGGTCTGCCAATCCAGAGGCACTGTCCCCGATTGCCACGCGATGTTGCAGAGGTGTGTCAGCCAAGACAGTCCCACAACATCCAGAGACTTAAGGTACTCAGGACAGACTTCATCCATCCCAGGAGCCTTGCCACCGAGGAGCTTTCTAACCACCTCGGTGACTTCTGCCTGGGTAATGGATGAGTCCGCCTCTGGGTCCCCAGTCTCTGCTTCATCTTCGGAAGATGTGACAATGGGATTGAGGAGATCCTCAAAGTACTCCTTCCACCACCCAACAACATCCCCAGTCAGGGTCAACAGTTCCCCACCCGCACCGTAAACAGTGCTGGTGGAGAGCTGCTTCCGCCTCCTGAGGCGTCGGACGGTTTGCCAGAATCTCTTCGAGGCCGACCGATAGTCCTCCTCCATAGCCTCCCCGAACTCCTCCCAGACCCGGGTTTTTGCTTCTGCGATCGCACGGGCTGCGGCACACTTGGCCTGCCGGTACCTGTCAGCTGCCTCTGGGGTCCCACCTACCAACAAAGATAAGTAGGACTCCTTCAGCTTGACAGCATCCCTTACTTCCGGTGTCCACCACTGGGTTCAGGGATTGCCACCGTGACAGGCACCAGAGACCTTGCGACCACAGCTACGAGCGGCCGCATCAACAATGGAGGTGGAGAACATGGTCCACTTGGACTCCATGTCTCCAACCTCCCCCGGGATCTGGGAGAAGCTCTCCTGGAGGTGGGAGTTGAAGACCTCCCTGACAGAGGGTTCCGCCAGTCATTCCCAGCAGACCCTCATGATACGTTTGGGCCTGCCAGGTCTGACCGGCTTCCTCCCCTCCCAGCGGATCCAACTCACCACCAGGTGGTGATCGGTCGACAGCTCTGCCCCGCTCTTTACTCGAGTGTCCGAGACACGTGGCCTAAGGTCAGATGATACGACTACAAAGTCGATCATCGACCTCCGGCTCAGGGTGTCCTGGTGCCACGTGCACTTATGGACACCCTTGGAAATATTAACCAGATTGTACGAAGTCTGTTAGAAAAGTATCGGACCTTTATGTTTTTTGCAAAAACCTGATGGAGGTGTGCATGAGCAAACCTTGAACCTTGTGCATGCGTGAACTTTTTCATGCGTGTCGATTGCATCATTTGCATCATGTGTAGTGCGCTCGGCGGATTTTCATTTCAAGGAAAAAGACGGAACGACTGGAGCAGCGCCGCATCAAATTTTGCCAGAAACTGGGCGACAGCCAGGTGGAAACCATTTGGATGATTCAGACGGCTTTCGGTGACTTTTCAGTCGTGTGACTATCCGAGAAATGGTGGAAGAGGTGGGCATGTCACAGCATGTCCTGTGAGACTTCAACACGGAGGCGCTTTTGCTGCGCCATCAGCAGCAGCATGAATTTCACAGCCACTCTTTTCATGGCCAAATCTTCTGTCACAGTGGAATGTGCCGAAAAAGTGCTGATGTCCCCCTCTTCAGCAATTTCTCGGATAGTCACACGACGGTCCCGCATCACCACAGCGTTCACTTTGGAAATGATCTGGTCATTTCAGCATGTTGATGGCCGACTGGAGCGTGGCTCGCTCTCGACCATTGTGCAGACGTCTTTAAACCGGTTGTACCTCTCCTTAATCTGTGTGATGCCCACAGGATCGTCTCCTTTGCGTCGAAAGGAGCAGCTGAGGTGGTTGGGGCATCTGGTAAAGATGTCCCTTGGGCACCACCCTAGGGAGGTGTTCCAGGCCTATTCATCTGGGAGTAGATCCCAGGGAAGAACTAGGACTAGGTGGAGAGATTATATCTCTACACTGGCCTGGGAACACCTCGGTATGCAACAGTCACAGGTGGTTAATGTCAATGTAATGTTAATGTTTATATCATTAATGATGTATGCTGTACAATAATTCCACCCTGGCAAAAAAAAAATAAAAATAAAAATAAAAACTGTTGAAATACATCATTGAAGGCTCCAACTTACCATGAAAATTCAGTAAGGTACGTCTTTAATACATTCCAATTCTAAAGCAGAACTCTACTAGTGTATATTAAGGTATATCTAAATATCTAAAAAAAAGAAGAAGAGTGGAATAGAAGAGTAGAACAGAGTACAGTGGAGCCACTTAGGTGCCTGGTCTTGAGAACCATGGATGGTAGGTTGAAAAGCATTTTTATCCTATGGGAACTCTCCCTACCCACTCAAGCGGCTCAAGAAAATAGACATGTATATAAGTGATATTTACACAATAAGGGTATTAAACAACATATACAAAAAATATAGTTACTACATAATATTATAGGAGTTAGCTTCTAAAACCTAAATATTCATACAGGAGAAGATTGTATTATACGTATACCTAGTCTGTAGACTAGTAGTAAAATTAAATTATAGCTAGTAGGCTAAGCTATAAATATGGTTATTTTATTATAGAAACAGAAGACATTCATGACATCCATCATCATCATTCATGACATTCATGCCCATGATGTGTGTATGTAAATGTTCAACCACAACTGTAAATAAGTTTGATATAAGTAGTAGTATATACTCAAATATACTCAGGGTAGCAACATTTGCTACTGAGGATTATAGAAAGACTTTAATTTTGTGGCTAAAGAACTCATTTAACTGACACAAACTGTGAAAACATAATGGTAATTAAATTTTTTGATGATAATTATGGGTTTGATGAGAGTGCATTGAATGTCTATGGATGTGAAGGTCACAATACTTTTATTCAGTCTCAGAGAAACATAATGATAAAATAAAACAAAATCATGTAAATATTAAAACTAATGGTAAAAAGATGGTAAACAGAAAAACCTTATGATAGGACAGTTCATGGGTTTAGTGGGATATCAATATCCAGCACAATGCATGTTTAGACTGAAAGTCATAAAATAGATTGTGTTCAGTAGAGCTGTTGATATCAACATCACGACAGCCAGCTGTAATACATTACAACATGCAAGACTGTCAGGAAATGATGGTTTACGGACGTGACAAAACCGTTATGGAATTTGGATATCTGGCAGTGTTAAAGCTGCCACTGGGCAAATTACTGTAATAAAATCATAATTTCCATTTATCTGAAATAAACAAATGCCCTGTTTAAAATATACAAGACGAAATTAGAAAAACATACTTTTAGTTAATTAAAGATAAGAGTTGTTTCAGAACCAGGTGTAAAAATCAACCACAAGACTGTGACATATATGGTTGATGTCAACACCGAAACATACTGATGATAGAATGTAGCATTGTTTGTTGTTGTATTATTGATTTTGATTTTTGAGACAAAAATGTTTGCAGAGCACTTGAATTCCAAGACAAATTTTCCCTTGGGGACAATAAAGTGTATTGTATTGTATTGTATCGTATCGTGTCGTAGAATGAAGAACAGACTTGCAATTATAGGTGAGATATTAGCTGGAATAACCAAGGCAAGTACTGAGACACACAAAAATGTCTTTACATCAAGAATAACTAGTTCTGTTAATTCTGTGCATTTTGCAATCTGGCCAAGTCTGACATGTAAATTTGGGTTTCCTTTGAATAAAAAGTTGTGGAATGTAATCATTCATTAAAGTGTAAATTATCAATAGTAAATTGATAAATTGTATGTGCTATTACTTAGGACAACTGTAAAATGAAGATAATGTGCAGCAATATTATGTGCACATATGTTGTGTGGGCTGCCAGAAGAGGAGGTACTGCTGGCCCACCACCAGAGGGCGCCCTGCCTGAAGTGCGGGCTTCAGGCACGAGGGGGCGCTGCCGCCTTACAGGAACAGCCGAGGTGACAGCTGTCACTCATCAACTATGACAGCTGTCACCAATCATCTGCACTTCACCCCGGATAAAAGCAGGATGACACCTCCACCACGTCGCCGAGATATCGTACTTCTTTGGAGGTAACTTTCTCTGCCTGCGTATTGTACTAATTGATTTCAAGAGCTACTTTGTTGCAGCTGTCTACCCAGAGGACCGGCGTGGGCCGCGACTGTTTCGTTCTACTTCCCACCAGATAAGTGGTACTCAGACGCTGCACGAGTGTGTGTTAGAGGTGGAGGTGGAATTCCCACCGTTGTTGTTACGGGGTGTACACACACCCACACTTGACTGTCTTTGCTCTCCGCCAGCAGTACCAGATCCGACACACTGAGACGGTGGCCACCTGGGGAATTCAGGACCTGGCGGCTCCAGTATCCTTCGGGTTCGGTGGCGGTGGAAATCGTGTGGTTCCGGTTCATCTCCAGACGGACGTCTCCTATCGTCGAGCCTGCCCACACGACACCTTTATCCACTGACTTGTATTTATTCTATAATCAGCTGTGTGTGGTTGTGACATTCACAACAGTAAAGTGTTCACATTTAACTCCCTCTATTGTCCGTTCATTTACGCCCCCTGTTGTGGGTCCGTGTCACTACACTTTCCCAACACATATGTCATGCCACTCCTAAATTAGTACACTAAAAGAACTTAAGTGGGTGAAAATCCTTGTGACATTTCTGTAACTGAAAATTCAGTCTGCCTTTTTAAAACAGCAACTTATATCATAAGCCTGGAATGATACAAAGCAAAAACAGTCTTCGACTATTTTGAGAGAAACTTGAAAATGTGATAAATGTACCCTATATCCAAAAGAACAAAACTGATGTATGTACGGTGCATCCACCAAGTATTCACAGCACTTCACTTTTTCCACATTTTTTATGTTACAGCCTTATTCCAAAATGGATGAAATTAATTTTTTTCCTCAAAATGCTACACACAGTACCCCATAATGGCAATGTGAAAAACTGTTTAAGATTTTTTCCAAATTTATTAAAAATAAACTAAGAAATCACATGTACATAAGTATTTACAGCCTTTGCCATGAAGCTCAAAATTGAGCTCAGGTGCATCCTGTTTCCATTGATCATCCTTGAGCTATTTCTACAGCTTAACTGGAGTCCACCTGGGGTAAATTCAGTGGTAACACTTTATTAACAAATGACACAAAGTATTGAGGAATAAGGATAAGTAGTTAATGCAATCTTCACAAATGTTATAGCTGATATATTGAGCATCAACTAATGGTTTATTAATGCTTGGTAAAGGCTTAATAATTTGAGGAAAAATGTAAATAGAAAATAGTATTTTTATCACTAATGAAGAGTGTCTGATTTTATGTTTGTAAATGAACTATTAATGATCAACGTTTCTTAAATGGTTTATAGAGAATTTAAAAATCATTTATAAATGTTTTATAAAGACATTACATATTTTGTTAGTAATAATTATTAAGCCATCTATTTATTTTCTTACCAATGAGTAGCTAATAAAAAAAGAATGGTTTGTAAATGTTTTACAAGTAGTTATTTAAGAATTTACTTACACTTTATAAATGCTTTACTAATGCTTTATAGCATGCAGATAATATAAAGTGATACCAATTCAGTTGATTTGGCATAATTTGGAAAGGCACACACCTGTCTACATATAAGGTCCCACAGTTGACAGTGCATATCAGAGCACAAACCAAGCATGAAGTCAAAGGAACTGTCTGTAGACCTCCAAGACAGGATTGTCTCGAGGAAAAAAAATTGGGAAAGGGTACAGAAACACTATGGTGCATTTTCATAGTTAAGGAGATACCCCTACTGGAGGTATAACAAGATGAAACTGGTACCAAAATTTTCATCTGAATCTGTAGTTTTCAGAACTAAAGTTGTACTATATATTCATTTTATGAATTGTTCTGTCATTTATTTCTGTAGCATGGCCCAAGCAGAGGGTCACCCCTTTCAGTCTGGTCTGCTTGAGGTTTCTTCCTCAGAGGGAGTTTTTCCTTACCACTGCTGCTCTGGGGGTTAGTAAGGTTAGACCTTACTTGTGTGAAGCGCCTTGAGGCAACTCTGTTGTAATTTGGTGCTATATAAATAAAAAGAAATTGAACTGAAAATGAAAAATTACTTTGCAAAAGTTGTGCACATCATGCCGTTTTAACCCTTTCAAGGACAAAATACCCACAAAAATCGCACCGCCATGCGTCTTTCAAGAACATGATCCAGTGATCAAGGAATCATGTTCTGAATCAAATTAATGGTAGGTTTTTGTTGGGAATAAGTTGTACAAGACAACCATTGACCATTCAGGGGTTTAAAGTTGTCTTAAGGGTCCACTTGGACCTCTAAAAACAGCATTTATTGGCCCTTTCTGGTGCTTTTTTTTCCAGGAAAGTTCTCTGCTAGATTACCTATCAGGGTAAATTTTTACTTTTAACTCACACAAAGTGTCCTCCAGAGCCAAATAATTAAGAAAAAAATGATTTGAACAAATATGTACTGTAATTAACCCTTTGTCAAAACGCTCAATTGGCATACAAAAGCACAAAACTCACAAATGTCTCATTCTGTGAGAAATTAGTGAACATTGGTGATATTATGATGGTTTTGCAGTCATTGTTCAATGTCACTGGGTGTCAGTCAACTATGCTTCAGAACACAGGATATGGGATGGCGCATTGAGTGACCCCCCCCAACAGGTGGGGTCAACCCTGGGGAGACCCTCTTCGGTTAGCTGTCAGTTTTGAATGTTACATTTCTAACTGAATATAGAAGAGCTGATGAAATAACATCATTAGATGTATGTTTGGATTAACATAATATGTAGGGACATGATTTTTTATATCCACTAAAGCAATTAGATGACCTGCCTGCGGTGATAATACACATGTACGAGGTCTATTAGAAAAGTATCCGACCTCATTTTTTTCAAAAACCATATGGATTTGAATCACGTGTGATTACATCAGACATGCTTGAACCCTCGTGGGCATGAGAGAGTTTTTTCACGCCTGTCAGTTACATCATTCGCCTGTGGGCAGTCTTTGAGTGAGGAGTGGCCCACCCTCTCGTCAATTTTTTTCATTGTTTAGGAATGGCTCAGAGACTGCTGCTTTGTTTGATCAAAATTTTTTCAAAACTGTAAGGCACAACTGAGTGGACACCATTCGATAAATTCAGCTGGTTTTCGGTAAAAAATTTTAAGGGCTGATGAGAGATTTTGGTCTGGTAGTGTCGCCGTAAGGACAGCCCACAGCGCCTGATGGCGATCTGCGCTTCGAGGCGGCAGCGTCTCGCCGTTTCAAGTTGAAAACTTCCATATTTCAGACTCTGTTGACCCAGGAAGTCGTCAGAGAACAGAGAACTTTCAGAAGAAGTCGGCATGAGGAGTTTATTCGGACATTCCATTGTTAACGGACATTTTGTAATGAAAGAACATGCGGGCAGAGTCGCATGTCGGGCCGGACCCGACCGCGGGGGGTCACGACAGGAAAAACACCTCCGTTGGAAACCTTAACGGGCGAGTTGGAACATGCCCAAGCTGTTAAACAATTTCTCAGTTATTCACTTGTTGAAAGCCATCAAAAGCCGCCTGAATTTTACAAATGGTTTTCAACACGGAGGTGTTTTTCCTGTCGCTGCGCGACGTCCCGCTCCGTGGGAAGTCCTTACACCGACAGAAACACCCCATAATCTCTCATCAGCCGTTAAACTTTTCACCGAAAACCAGCTTAATTTCTCGAATAGTGTCCACTCGGATATTCCTCACAGGTCCAGAAAAAGTTTTGATAAAGCAACGCGCGCCGTCTCGAGCAGCGTGTGAAACAAAGGAATTCAACCGAGAGGGTGGGACCACATCTCACTCAAGGCCTGCCCACAGGGAAATGACGTCACCGACACGCGTGAACAAACTCACGCATGCGCACGAGGGTTCAAGCTTGATTGGTGTAATCGCACGCCATTCAAATCCATATAGTTAAAAAAAAAGTGTCTTTTTATCTAATATACCTCGTACATTCCTAATTGAAAACAGGATATGTTTCAGGGCGTTTTTGAATTTTGCACCACAGATTATTGTTTTCCTGAGTTTTATTATATGACTTTTCTACCATTTTATAATCAAATGAGAAAAAGTTGCAAAATTGGCCCCAAAACCCATTTCGATTGATCAATCAGACAAACCCGATGCCTTTTGTTTTTATCACAACCGTGCAATATGCACCAGGTGGTGAGTTCGTTAATCATTGCTATGAACCCTTAGAAGTGGAAGTATACCATATCACTCCGCCTGTGTTTTAGTATTCACCTCCATCTCCATCCACTGAATTTCAAAATCAAGTTAAGCCAGAAGGACTGGACACTGTCAGAAAATTTATACTGTTGTTGCACAACAGAGGCTGCAAGGGTAGGCCTTGCAACAGCTTGGATGAACTTCGCTTGATTATGTCAACAACTGGCAAAACAGTGGAAGCCCTGCCACCAACAGATGATGCTTTTCAGCCACATGCACTCCGTCCAAAGTTCCAGACATGACGTGGTGCAGTAGCCATGTTCCCAATCCTGTTGTGGGCTGCCCAACTAGTAAGGGCATATCTTAATACAAATTATAATGAACACGCACAAGCATGTGCTGATATTTACTGATATACATACAAACGGAATCTGCCCGCTTGATAAATCCAGATTGTGTGTTTGTTTGTTTTTTTTTGTATTTACATATAAACTAAATTTTGCATGTTTTCTGTGCATCCACTGACTCCACTAGGTGAGTTCACTGATTAAATGATGTTAATAAATGAAATTACCTGCAGCAGTCAGTGGTTGTACAGAAAACCTGCATCCTTTTGGCCTTTTCTGGAATTTTTTTGGACACCAGTCCATTTGACAAACAGTGACAACAGTGATAAATGATGACAAAAACAGTGACTAAACGAAAACGTGGATGCCAACAAAAACAATGTAGAAACACAAATATAAGTGATTAAAAAACAAACAAAGGAAGATGAACATGTTAAATAGGGGAGGTGCTTATGACAATAACAGTACACATACGAATGTAAGGAATTTTACTTTATGGAGTATGTTTTGTGCGCTTGTTGCCAAAACAGATGGTTTCTGGTTCAAGACCACCCCTGCCCATTCTCCATATAAGGTAGAATTGCATCAGAAAGGGCATCCAGCATTGAATTCATGCAATTTCAACATGCAGATGCATCTCTGATCTGCTGTGGTGATTCCAAATGGGGGAAAACAGGGAGAAACTTAAGTAAGTAAGTAAGTAAGGTTTATTTATATAGCACCTTTCAAGATAGAAATCACAAAGTGCTTCACATAAGAACAGAGAAATTAAAAACAGCAGAAACATAAAACCATAAAAACTAGGTAAAAGCCAGCCTATACAAAACGCTCTTTAGCTTCACTTTAAATGTTTCAACAGAGTCTACGGAGCGTAGGTCCAAAGGCAATGCATTCCACATTTTAGGTGCCACCACCTCGAAAGCACAGTCTCCCCTGGTCTTCAGTCTTGTCCTAGGCACAACCAATAGGCCCAGGTCCGAAGACCTCAGAGACCTACTTGTCACATATGGATGTAATAGCTCGGTGATATAAGATGGCATTTGACCATGCAGAGCTCTAAAAGTCAGTACGAGAATTTTAAATTGGAGTCTGAAATGGATGGGGAGCCAGTGCAAGGAGGAGAGGATTGGGGTTATATGTGACCTCTTTGATGACCTCGTCAGCAGCCTCGCAGCCGCATTCTGAACCGTTTGTAAGCGGTCCAAAGAGGACTTGCTAAGGCTAAAAAATAGAGAGTTACAGTAATCCAAACGTGATGACACAAATGCATGAATGATCATCTCCATCTCCGCCCGAGACACAATGCTGCGCAGACGGGCAATATTGCGCAAATGGAAAAAACAAGACTGTGCCAGGCGGGTAACATACGTGTCAAAATTGAGGGAGTGATCGAACGTAACACCCAAGTTCCTCACTGCTGAGCGAACAAAAGGGGCCAGAGAACCAAGATTCCCAACCACAGTGGGAACAAACTCATCATGGGCACAAACAAGGACCTCAGTCTTTGCTATATTTAAGGACAAATAGTTGGCCGCCATCCAGTCACCAATAACCTCAACACAGTTCTGAAGAGCAGATACCCTAGAGACCGTTTGAGGAGTGAATGAGATGTACAGCTGGATGTCATCTGCATAACAGTGGTAGGAGACATCTTTAAAACTACTCAAGACATGACCAAGTGGGAGCAAATATAGAGCAAACAATATAGGTCCCAGAACAGAACCCTGAGGCACACCACAGGATAGCATGGCAGAGGAGGACATAAATTTACCAGCAGCAACAGCGAAAGTCCTGTGTGAAAGATAAGACAAAAACCAGTCCAGAGCAGACCCAGAAATGCCCACCCAAGTCCTTAGTCTCTCAACTAAGACTCCATGATCCACCGTGTCAAAAGCTGCAGAGAGATCCAAAAGGACAAGCACAGACTATTCACCTGCATCTCTGAGCATTAAAATATCATTTGAAACTCTGAAAAGGGCAGTTTCTGTAGAGTGCAAGTGACAGAACCCAGACTGGAATTTATCAAGAATATTATGTTCAGCTAAAACCTCATTAAGCTGTTTGGCCACCACTTTCTCTAAGACTTTGGAAATAAAAGGCAACTTTGAAATTGGTCTAAAATTTTGAAGGGGTGAAGGATCAGCATTAGGCTGATAAGGTACTTAGAGTGCACTTACAGAAGATATGTGGATGGGACAATAATTTTTCAATGTAATTTAGTTTCATTTATGTAGCGCCAAATTACAACAAAGTTGCCTCAAGGCACTTCACACAAGTAAAGTCTAACTTTACCAACCCCTAGAGTAAGCAGGTGACAATGGTAAGGAAAAACTCCCTCAGATGATTTGAGGAAGAAAACTCAAGCAGACCAGACTCAAAGGGGTGACCCTCTGCTTGCACCATGCTACCAAAACAAATGACAATACAGGAAATTACACAGGAAATTTTGGGAGTCCATGGTGGTGCACAAGATGGGAGGCCTACAGAAGAAAACCCCCACTCCTATCTCTGGATGGAGCCGCACCTCAAACAGAGGAAAAAAACAGAATCAGGTGGCAGAAAGACAACAAATACAGTATAGTTTGTCAGTATAAGGCAACAAGAAAAACAGAAGAAATACTAAGGTGATCACTGGCCACTAGTCCTAAGCTTCACTAAAAGACCCAGACTTTAGATAAAGTTGAGGCCCCGCCCACTCCATTTACTAATAAAATGAATTTAAGAGGGTATAAAGCATAGTAGTATACTATGCCAGTATGCCAGCGATACGAAAGGGACAATAAGTGGGTTTTAAGTATGGACTTGAAAGTCTCTACATAATCTGACTGTTTTATTGATGCAGGGAGATCATTCCACAGAACAGGTGCACAATAAGAGAAAGCTCTGTAACCGCAGAGTTTTTATTCACCTTAGGGACACAAAGTAGTCCTGCAACCTGAGAATGCAGAGCCCGGATCGGGACGTAGGGTTTAAGTAGGTCAACTAAGTAGAGAGGTGCCAGTCCATGAACAATTTAGGTTAGTAAGAAAACCTTAAAATCTGATTTCACAGGGACAGGAAGGCAGTCAAGAGATGCCAAACTGTGTGTAATGTAGTCAAACTTTCTGCTTCCTGTCAAAAATCTGGCAGCAGCATTTTGAAAGAATTGGAGACCCCTAAAGCTGGACTGCAGAAAACAGAACATTGCAGTAGTCCAAGTCTAGAGGAAACAAATTCCTGAATAAGGGTCTCAGCATCAGCCATAGACAGGATGGGACAAATCTTCGATATATTTTACAGGTGGAAGAAAGCAGTCCTCGTAATATTTCTAATGTGGAGGTCAAAGGACAATGTAGGATCAAAAATTACCCCAAGGTTCCTCAAGTTGTCACTGTGATGTACAAGCCCAATTCCAATGAAGTTGGGACGTTATGTAAAATGTAAATAAAAACAGAATACAATGATTTGCAAATCCTCTCAACCTATATTAAATTGAATACACCACAAAGACAAGATATTTAATGTTCAAAGTGGTAAACTTTGTTGTTTTTGTGCAAATATTTGCTCATTTTGAAATGGATGCCTGCAATACATTTCAAAAATTTGGGACGGGGCAACAAAAGACTGGGAAAGTGGATGAATGCTCAAAGAACATCTAATTGGAAACAGGTGAGTGTCATGATTGGGTATAAAAAGAGCATCCCCAAAAGTCTCAGTCATTCACAAGCAAAGATGGGGTGAGGATCATCACTTTCTGTACAACTGCATGAAAAAAATTGTCCAACAGTTTAAGAACAGTGTTTCTCAACGTTCAATTGCAAGGAATTTAGGGATTCTATCATCTACTGTCCATAATATAATCATAAGATTCAGAGAATCTGGAGAACTTTCTACACATACGTGGCAAGGCTGAAAACCGGCACTGAATGCCCGTGACCTTCAATCCCTCAGTCGGCACTGCATTAAAAACCAACATCATTGTGTAAAGGATCTTACCGCGTTGGCTCAGGAACACTTCAGAAAACCATTGTCAGTTAACACAGTTTGTCGCTACATCTACAAGTAGAAGTTAAAACTTTACCATGCAAAGCGAAAGCCATACATCTACAACATCCAGAAACACTGCCGCCTTCTCTGGGCCCGAGCTCATTTGAAATGGACAAACGCAAAGTGGAAAAGTGTGCTGTGGTCTGTCCACACTTCAAATTGTTTTTGGAAATCATGGACGTCGTGTCCTCCAGATAAAAGAGGAAAAAGACCATCCAGATTGTTACCAGCACAAAGTTCAAAAGCCGGCATCTGTGATGGTATGGGGGTGTTAGTGCCCATGGCATGGACAACTTACACATCTGTGATGACACCATCAATGCTGAAAGGTACATCCAGGTTTTTTGGAGCAACACATGCTGCCGTCCAAGCAATATTTTTTTTCAAGAACGTTCCTGCTTATTTCAGCAAGACAATGCCAAGCCACATACTGCACATGTTACAACAGTGTGGCTTTGTAGTAAAAAAAGTCCAGGTACTAGACTGGCCTGCCTGCAGTCCAGATCTGTCGCCCACTGAAAATGTGTGGCACATTAAAAAGTGCAAAATGCGACAACTAAGACCCCGGATTGTTGAACAACTGAAGTTGTACATCAAGCAAGAATGGGAAAGAATTCCACTTACAAAGCTTCAACAATTAGTGTCCTCAGTTCCCAAACGCTTATTGAGTGTTGTTAGAAGAAAAGGTGATGTAACACAGTGGTAAACATACCACTGTCTCGCTTTTTTGAAACGTGTTGCAGGCATCCATTTCAAAATGAGAAAATATTTGCACAAAAACAATAAAGTCTATCAGTTTCAAAAATAATAAATATCAAAATTAATAAATATCTTGTCTTTGTGGTGTATTCAATTGAATATAGGTTGAAGAGGATTTGCAAATCATTGTATTCTGTTTTTATTTACATTTTTTACAATGTCCCAACTTCATTGGAACTGGGGTTGTATGACACATGAGCCTAGGCTAAGCATTACCTCTTCAAATTGATGCCGATGTCTCACTGGACAAAGAACCATCATTTCAGTCTTGTCAGAGTTTAAAAGCAGGAAATTGCCACATCCAGTTTTTCACTGATCCAAGACAATACTGCAATACCGATATATTTTTGATGCACTCCTCCCCTCTCCAAGTCCACAGAAGAAAGGCAGGGAACTCCCTTTTGCCTGCCTAACCCCACACCCTATCTGCATCTGCATGCACAGCTCTCTTCATGTAACATAAGGTGGCAAGGCCTGATTAACATCATTCCATATAACAACAATGAATATAAAATTGACACATTTTACATACAGTAGTGTTCAGAATAATAGTAGTGCTATGTGACTAAAAAGATTAATCCAGATTTTGAGAATATTTCTTATTGTTACATGGGAAACAAGGTACCAGTAGATTCAGTAGATTCTCACAAATCCAACAAGATCAAGCATTCATGATATGCACACTCTTAAGGCTATGAAATTGGGCTATTAGTTAAAAAAAAAAAAGTAGAAAAGGGGGTGTTCACAATAATAGTAACATCTGCGGTTAATGCTACAAACTCAAAACTATTATGTTCAAACTGCTTTTTTAGCAATCCTGTGAATCACTAAACTAGTATTTAGTTGTATAACCACAGTTTTTCATGATTTCTTCACATCTGCGAGGCATTAATTTTGTTGGTTTGGAACCAAGATTTTGCTCGTTTACGAGTGTGCTTGGGGTCATTGTCTTGTTGAAACACCCATTTCAAGGGCATGTCCTCTTCAGCATAAGGCAACATGACCTCTTCAAGAATTTTGACATATCCAAACTGATCCATGATACCTGGTATGCGATATATAGGCCCAACACCATAGTAGGAGAAACATGCCCATATCATGATGCTTGCACCACCATGCTTCACTGTCTTCACTGTGAACTCTGGCTTGAATTCAGAGTTTGGGGGTCGTCTCACAAACTGTCTGCGGCCCTTGGACCCAAAAAGAACAATTTTACTCTCATCAGTCCACAGAATATTCCTCCATTTCTCTTTAGGCCAGTTGATGTGTTCTTTGGCAAATTGTAACCTTTTCTGCACGTCTTTTATTTAACAGAGGGACTTTGCGGGGGATTCTTGCAAATAAATTAGCTTCACACAGGTGTCTTCTAACTGTCACAGCACTTACAGGTACCTCCAGACTGTCTTTGATCATCGGGTGAGCCTTTGCCATTCTGGTTATTCTTCTATCCATTTTGATGGTTGTTTTCCATTTTCTAGATGAACAGCCTATAATTTTTTGCACCTGCGTATAGGTTTTCCCCTCTCCAACTTTTTAATCAAACTACGCTGTTCTTCTGAACAGTGTCTTGAACGTCCCATTTTCCTCAGGCTTTCAAAGAGAAAAGCATGTTCAACAGGTGCTGGCTTCATCCTTAAACAGGGGACACCTGATTCACACCTGTTTGTTCCACAAACTTGACGAAATCACTGACCGAATGCCACACTACTATTATTGTGAACACCCCCTTTTCTACTTTTTGTAACTAATAGCCCCATTTCATAACCTTAAGAGTGTGCATATAATGCATGCTTGGTCTTGTTGGATTTGTGAGAATCTAGTGAATCTACTGGTACCTTGTTTCCCATGTAACAATAAAGAAATATACTCAAAACCTGGATTAATCTTTTTAGTCACATAGCACTACTATTATTCTGAACACTACTGTACATGTAGCATCCTGGGGATGTGGAATGAGTGGCATGTAATGTCTGGCAGTATAGGTTCTGTTCTGACCACACAGAGCTTTGATCACAGGAGTTCAGCTGCATTTTTTTCTGGCTGCAGAGAGAAAATTTCAATCAGGTCCAGCGAAAATGTGATGAGAGAGATCGCAGCTACCAAAAAATTTGACTGTCTTCACTTTAACACAACTTTTTTCACAAACAAAGTGTTATTCTGTAACTGTTCCACAGAGGTGCAAACCACAAATAAATGGACTCAGTGCAGCAAAAGTTTCTTTCCTAATGCATTTACTGTTGTTTATAAATATCTCTCTTTCCTGATGCATTCACTGTTAACTTGTAAATCTTTCTCTCCATCTCTCGCAACTGAAAAGTGGTAGCCTTCCATATTACGAACGATATGGTCCCTCTTCTAAGTGTAACAGGGAGACTTTAAAAAGCTACAATACAATAAATACAACTGACTTACTCTTGTTTACATTTTTTATTATTTGCACGGCTGTGCTTTGTTGTGCAGGAAAGAAAAATCTAGAATGTTTCTTATTTGTTTCTTATCAACGTATTGATTTATTCTGCCTAACAGAAACCTGGTTACAGCAGGATGAATATGTTAGTTTAAATGAGTCAACACCCCCGAGTCACACTAACTGTCAGAATGCTCGTAGCACGGGCCGGGGCGGAGGATTAGCAGCAATCTTCCATTCCAGCTTATTAATTAATCAAAAACCTAGACAGAGCTTTAATTCATTTGAAAGCTTGTCTCTTAGTCTTGTCCATCCAAATTGGAAGTCCCAAAAACCAGTTTTATTTGTTATTATCTATCGTCCACCTGGTCGTTACTGTGAGTTTCTCTGTGAATTTTCAGACCTTTTGTCTGACTTAGTGCTTAGCTCAGATAAGATAATTATAGTGGGCGATTTTAACATCCACACAGATGCTGAGAATGACAGCCTCAACACTGCATTTAATCTATTATTAGACTCTATCGGCTTTGCTCAAAAAGTAAATGAGTCCACCCACCACTTTAATCATATTTTAGATCTTGTTCTGACTTATGGTATGGAAATAGAAGACTTAACAGTATTCCCTGAAAACTCCCTTCTGTCTGATCATTTTTTAATAACATTTACATTTACCCTGATGGACTACCCTGCAGTGAGGAATAAGTTTCATTACACTAGAAGTCTTTCAGAAAGCGCTGTAACTAGGTTTAAGGATATGATTCCTTCTTTATGTTCTCTAATGTCATATACCAACACAGAGCAGAGTAGCTACCTAAACTCTGTAAGGGAGTTAGAGTATCTCGTCAATAGTTTTACATCCTCATTGAAGACAACTTTGGATGCTGTAGCTCCTCTGAAAAAGAGAGCTTTAAATCAGAAGTGTCTGACTCCGTGGTATAACTCACAAACTCGTAGCTTAAAGCAGATAACCCGTAAGTTGGAGAGGAAATGGCGTCTCACTAATTTAGAAGATCTTCACTTAGCCTGGAAAAAGAGTTTGTTGCTCTATAAAAAAGCCCTCCGTAAAGCTAGGACATCTTTCTACTCATCACTAATTGAAGAAAATAAGAACAACCCCAGGTTTCTTTTCAGCACTGTAGCCAGGCTGACAAAGAGTCAGAGCTCTATTGAGCTGAGTATTCCATTAACTTTAACTAGTAATGACTTCATGACTTTCTTTGCTAACAAAATTTTGACTATTAGAGAAAAAATTACTCATAACCATCCCAAAGATGTATCGTTATCTTTGGCTGCTTTCAGTGATGCCGGTATTTGGTTAGACTCTTTCTCTCCGATTGTTCTGTCTGAGTTATTTTCATTAGTTACTTCATCCAAACCATCAACATGTTTATTAGACCCCATTCCTGCCAGGCTGCTCAAGGAAGTCCTACCATTATTTAATGCTTCAATCTTAAATATGATCAATCTATCTTTGTTAGTTGGTTATGTACCACAGGCCTTTAAGGTGGCAGTAATTAAACCATTACTTAAAAAGCCATCACTTGACCCAGCTATCTTAGCTAATTATAGGCCAATCTCCAACCTTCCTTTTCTCTCAAAGATTCTTGAAAGGGTAGTTGTAAAACAGCTAACTGATCACCTGCAGAGGAATGGTCTATTTGAAGAGTTTCAGTCAGGTTTTAGAATTCATCATAGTACAGAAACAGCATTAGTGAAGGTTACAAATGATCTTCTTATGGCTTCGGACAGTGGACTTATCTCTGTGCTTGTTCTGTTGGACCTCAGTGCTGCTTTTGATACTGTTGACCATAAAATTTTATTACAGAGATTAGAGCATGTCATAGGTATTAAAGGCACTGCGCTGCGGTGGTTTGAATCATATTTGTCTAATAGATTACAGTTTGTTCATGTAAATGGGGAATCTTCTTCACAGACTAAAGTTAATTATGGAGTTCCACAAGGTTGTGTGCTAGGACCAATTTTATTCACTTTATACATGCTTCCCTTAGGCAGTATTATTAGACGGTATTGCTTAAATTTTCATTGTTACGCAGATGATACCCAGCTTTATCTATCCATGAAGCCAGAGGATACACACCAATTAGCTAAACTGCAGGATTGTCTTACAGACATAAAGACATGGATGACCTCTAATTTCCTGCTTTTAAACTCAGATAAAACTGAAGTTATTGTACTTGGCCCCACAAATCTTAGAAGCATGGTGTCTAACCAGATCGTTACTCTGGATGGCATTTCCCTGATCTCTAGTAATACTGTGAGAAATCTTGGAGTCATTTTTGATCAGGATATGTCATTCAAAGCGCATATTAAACAAATATGTAGGACTGCCTTTTTGCATTTACGCAATATCTCTAAAATCAGAAAGGTCTTGTCTCAGAGTGATGCTGAAAAACTAATTCATGCATTTATTTCCTCTAGTCTGGACTATTGTAATTCATTATTATCAGGTTGTCCTAAGGCTTATAGTTAGGGCTGGATCGGGTGACCCTGGACCATCCCTTGGTTATGTTGCTTTAGACGTAGACTGTGGGGGGGTTCCCATGATGCACTGTTTCTTTCTCTTTTTGCTCCATATGCATCACTCTATTTAATCATTAGTGATCGATCTCTGCCCCCCTTCTCGGCATGTCTTTTTCCTGGTTCTTTCCCTCAGCCCCAACCAGTCTCAGCAGAAGACTGCCCCTCCCTGAGCCTGGTTCTGCTGGAGGTTTCTTCCTGTTAAAAGGGAGTTTTTCCTTCCCACTGTGGCTAAGTGCTTGCTCATAGGGGGTCGTTTTGACCGTTGGGGTTTTTCATAATTATTGTATGGCCTTGCCTTACAATATGGAGCGCCTTGGGGCAACTGTTTGTTGTGATTTGGCGCTATATAAGAAAAAAGTTGATTGATTGATTGATTATTTGATTAGTCTTAAAATAAGAGTGATTGTGACATCACATGTGTGACATTGAGTTACAGTGCATCCAAAAAGTATTCTCAGCACTTCACTTTTCCACATTTTATGTTACAGCCTTATTCCAAAATGGAGTAAATTCTTTTTCTCCCCTCAAAATTCTACTCACAACACCCCAAAATGACAACAAGAAAAAAGGGGATTTTTTTTTTATTTTTAGGAAAACCTCTTAAAAACACAAAAAACAAAGCAATCACGAATGCATAAGTATTCACACCCTTTGCTCAATACTTTGTTGATGCATCTTTGGCAGCAATTTCAGCCTCAAGTCTGCTGGAATATGTGTTTGGCATATTTGGCAGTGTTTGGCACACTGAGCTTTGTGCAGTTTTGCCCATTCCTCTTTGTAGCACCTCTCAAGCTCCATCAGGTCAGATGGGGAATCTAGATATACAGCCATTTTCAGATCTCGCCAGAGATGTTCAATCAGATTCAGGTCTGGGCTACTCAAGGACATTCACAAAGTTGTCCTTGATATCTTGGCTGTGTGTTTAGAGTCATTATCCTGCTGAAAGATGAACTGTTGCCCCAGTCTGAAGTCAAGAGCACTCTAGAGCTGGTTTTCATCCAGGATGTCTCTGTATATTGTTGCATTCATTGTTCCGTCAATCGTGACTAGTCTCCTAGTTCCTGCCGCTGAAATATCCCAACAGCGTGATACTGCCATCACCATGCTTCAATGTAGGAATGGTGCCTAGTTTCTTCCAAAGATGCCTTTTATTTATGCCAAAGAGTTCAATTCTTCAAGTGCCTTTTGGCAAACTCCAAGCGGGCTGCCATGTGCCTTTTACTAAAGCTTCCTTCTGGCCACTCTACCACACAGGCCTGATTGGTGGATTGCTGCACCTCCCTGATTAAGGCCCTTCTCCCGATCGCTCAGTTTAGACAGGTGGCCAGCTCTAGGATGAGTACTGCTGGATCCAAATTTCTTTGATTTAGGGATGATGGAGGCCGCTGGGCTCAATGGGATGTTCAAAGCAGCAGAAATGTTTCTGTACCCTTCTCCAGATTTGTGCCTCAAGCCGATCCTCTCACACAGGTCTACAGACGATTCCTTTGACTTCATGCTTGGTTTGTGCTCTGACATGCACTGCCAACTGTGGGAACTTATATGTAGACAGGTGTGTGCCTTTTCAGATCATGTCCAATCAACTGAACTGACTCCAGGTGGACTCCAATTAAACTGTAGAAACATCTCAAAGTTGATCAGCGGAAAGACAATGCACTTGAGCTCAATTTTGAGCTTCATGGCAAAGGATGGGCTGTGAATACTTATGCCCATATACAGTGAGGAAAATAAGTATTTGAACACCCTGTGATTTTGCAAGTTCTCCCACTTAAAAATCATGGTGGGGTCTGAAATTTTCATCTTAGGTGCATGTCCACTGTGAGACACAATCTAAAAAAAAAAAAAAAAGAAAATCCGAAAATCACAATGTATGATTTTTTTCAATAATTTATTTGTATGTTACTGCTGCAAATAAGTATTTGAACACTTGTGAAAATCAATGTTAATATTTGGTAGAGTAGCCTTTGTTTGCAATTACAGAGGTCAAATGTTTCCTGTAGTTTTTCACCAGGTTTGCACACACTGCAGCAGGGATTTTGGTCCACTCCTCCATACAAATCTTCTCTAGATCTTTCAGGTTTGGAGTTTCAGCTCCCTCCAAAGATTTTCTATTGAGTTCAGGTCTGGAGACTGGCCAGGCAACTCTAGGACCTTGAAATGCTTCTTACAGAGCCCCTCTTAGTTGCCCTGGCTGTGTGTTTGGGGTCATTGTCATGCTGGAAGACACAGCCATGACCCATCTTGAATGGTCTTACTGAGGGAAGGAGGTTGTTTGCCAAAATCCCACAGTACATGACCCCATCATTCCTCCTTTCAATACGGTGCAGTCGTCCTGTCCCCTTTGCAGAAGAGCACCCCCAGAATATGATGTTTTCACCCCCGTGCTTCATGGTTGGGATAGTTTTCTTGGGGTTTTTCTGATCCACTAAACATGGTAAGCGGAGTTGATTCCAAAAAGCTCTATTCTGGTCTCATCTGACCACATGACTTTCTCCCATGCCTCCTCTGGATCATCCAGATGGTCACTGGTGAACTTCAAACAGGCCTGGACATGTGCTGGCTTGAGCAGGGGGACCTTGTTGCCCTGCAGGATTTTAAACCATGACAGCATCATGTGTTACTAATGTAATCTTTGTGACTGTGGTCCCAGCTCTCTTCAGGTCATTGACCAGGTCCTCCTGTGTAGTTTTGAGCTTTCTCAGAATCATCCTTACCCCACAAAAATGAGATCTTGCATGGAACCCCAGACCGAGGGAGCTTGACAGTCATCTTGTGTGTCTTCCACTTTCTAATAAATAATCATAACAGTTGGTGTCTTCTACCAAGCTGCTTGCCTGTTGTCCTGTAGTCCATCTCAGCCTTGTGCGGGTCTACAGTTTTGTCACTGGTGTTCTTAGACAGCTCTTTGGTCCTGGCTACGGTGGACAGGTTGGAGTGTGATTGATTGAGTGTGTGAACAGGTGTCTTTTATACAGGTAACAAGTTCAAACAGGTGCAGTTAATACAGGTAAACAATGCAGAATAAGAGGGCTTCTTAAAGAAAAATTAACAGGTCTGTGTGAGCCAGAATTCTTGCTGGTTGGTAGGGGTTCAAATACTTATTTGCAGCAGTAACATACGAGGTCTGTCCAAAAAGTTTCTGACCTTTTTATTTTTTGCAAAAACCATATGGATTTGAATCACGTGTTATTGCATCAGCCAAGCTTGAACCTTCGTGCGCATGCGTGAGTTTTTTCCCGCCTGTCGGTTGCGTCATTCGCCTGTGAGCAGGCTTTGTGTGAGCAGTGGTCCACCCCTCTCATCGGATTTTTATTGCGAATAAATGTCTGAAGGATTTGGAGCTTTGCTGCATCAAATTTTTCCAGAAACTGAGAGACCTCCAGCTGGACGCCATTCGGAAATTTTAGATGACGTCGCGGCGGAGCCGCATGGCGCAAAGCAACGCCGTGATGAAGCCTCACAGGACATGTTGGGGCATGTCCAGCTCATGCACAATTTCTCGGATACTCACACGACTGAAAAGCAACCGGAAGCCGTCTGAAAGCCATCCTGTGAGACCAACACGGAGGTGCTTTTGTCCCGCGCCATGAGCGGCACGGGGGCGTAATCCTCCGCTTCTCTTTCCATGAAAAAAAACTCCTGTAACAGTGGAATGTGCCGAAAAAGTGCTGATGCCCACGCCTTCTTCCTTTTTTGTGAAAGTCAGACGACGTCCCGGATCAACAAAGCCTTCACGTTGGAAATGATCTGGTTGTTTCAGCCTGTCGATCGGCGCTCGGAGTGTGCCGCGCTCTCAGACGCTGTGGGCGGTCTTTAAACCGGCTGGAGCACTCCTTAATCTGTGCAATCCCCATAAAATCATCGCTGAAAGCCATCTAAATTTTCCGAATGGTGTCCACCTGGAGGTCTCTCACAGTTTCTGGAAAAATTTGATGCAGCAAAGCTCCAAATCGTTCAGACATTTATTCGCAATAAAAATCCGATGAGAGGGGTGGACCACTGCTCACACAAAGCCTGCTCACAGGCGAATGACGCAACCGACAGGCGTGAAAAAACTCACGCATGCGCACGAAGGTTCAAGCTTGGCTGATGCAATCACACGTGATTCAAATCCATATGGTTTTTGCAAAAAATAAAAAAGGTTCGATACTTTTTGGACAGATCTCGTACAAATAAATAAAAAAAAAAAAAAAAAAAAAAAAAAAAAAAAAAAAAAACATACATTGTGATTGCCGCAATTTTTTTTTAGATTATGTCTCTCACAGTGGACGTGCACCTAAGATGAAAATTTCAGACCCCTCCATGATATCTAAGTGGGAGAACTTGCAAAACCGCAGGGTGTTCAAAAACTTATTTTCCTCATTGTATGCGATTTCTCACTTACTCACCTTGACCCACTTATCCAGGATCAGGTCACAGGCATGTGATTTCTAAAGCCTCGGTCCCACCGAATAATAAGCCATGAATAATGAGCCATGCATGGGTGCGTCAGTGATTATTTGAATAATGATCCACGTATAAATCTATCACGTATCCGCTACTAAGGTGCCTCTATGTGACTCTCTGTATCTCACGTGTCAGGTATTAGCCTCTTGTGAGCCACAACCAAGCTGTCATTTGAGCCCTGCCCAGCCTCGAATGGCTTGTGTCGCCGCATATGATCCACGTCAAGCCACATATGATCCATGCAGCCCCATGTAATGCATTGTCTGTGCACGTTTAGGCATGGGTTTGGTCCAAACCTCCACACTTGGTCCCTTTAAAGTGTGGGTTTTCAATTCACAGCATCCACTCAAGATGTTGACACACAGTTCAGCCAGTGTGCGCCATGCGCCAGGCTGCTGGTCACTTGTGTTCCAGAGTCATTAAATGCACAACTCCAGCTAGAATTGAACCACGGATTCCTGGACAGTCACCTCTGCTCTTCTTCTCACTGCCTTTATTTCTTCCACGGCTTTACAGTCATTTTGACACCATGATCCAACTTGTAACTTTGTGTTCATCCATTAATGTCTGCAAAATTGCTCTTTTGCGAGCTCATGTCCTGCGTAAATGCTCATCTTGAGCGCAAGTCATTGCATCAGCACACTCAGAGCACACCTCGTCTGATCCATTTTAACAAGACATTAAATCTATCAAACATATTTTTACAGCTGCTTATAAAGAAGGAATGAACGTGCAACTGTTTTACCAAGCTATTGCAATATAAACATTACAAATAATGACCTTTTAGGCTATTCCAAATATGTTCTCCACCTCAGCAGATGAGACAGAGACAGAAAAAAAGCTCCAAATGTCCTCTGTGATTCCAGAAGCAATTAGAGGTGTTTTCAACATCCAAGTTCTGACAGAAAATGATTAAGCCAATACTAAATAATTATTATTATATACAGCATCCAGCGCACAAAGCAGTTGGGATTGTAGTGTGCAAGAGGGCTGAGCCTGTCCAAAATAGCCTGTCCTGTCCCCGTAGCCACCAGGTGCTCAGATAATGAGCTTTAAACAGCCTCGTCCTCACCACAAACATGCCTATAAAATCCCCGTAGTACCTTGTAACCCCACGCTGTTGTTGCTAAATCTTGAACCTCTTAAAATTAGCACCACACTCAGAGATGAGCTCTGTTAGCCAAATATTCTGCCTATAACAGGCTCTCAGGGACACTATTCTCCGATGATTGTTGAATAACTGGACTCATACCAAAAAAAAACAAAAAAAAAAATGCTATGTAACTCATTATTCATCCTTTATTATTCGGTGGGACCACGGCTTTTGTTTTGTTTTTTTTAATAAACTTGCAAAAATCTAAAAACTTTTCATATTGTCATTATGGGGTATTGTGTGTAGAACTGAGAGAAAAAAAAAAATAAATTTCATCCATTTTGGAACAAGCCCCATTTTTATTAAAATACTGACCTATAACACATATCACTATTCATCCAAAAATTACAGAGATATGATTTTTGATCCTTATTGTACAGCCCTGTGTAGAGCTCGACCGATATATCGGCCGGCCGATATTATCGGCCGATATAAGCCCTTTTCAAAGTACTCACTATCGGCCGAGATTTTGCCAATAGAACGCCAATAATTTCTCATAAACAGAACAGTTACTGAAATAACGTTTGTGTCGGCAATGTAAAATGTCCTTGCACCGTTTGTTCAGTAGATGGAGCTCTGACTCCATTCAACTGAGAGCTGCTTATACCCCTGCTTAAATGTGTTCATCACTGGCCCCCGTAGTTCGCCGTCACACGGCAGTGATCGGCTGACAAAAGCATACAAGTAAGTTTAATAATAATAATAATGTAATAACTTTGCGATTACATTCACCCCACATCTCTCCTGTTTCAGTTCAACTAAGTTTGATTAACTCAGATTATGTAGTAATGTGTCAAATGTGCTTCATTGCATCGGTCACGCTTTTTATTAAGCCCACGTTGTGTAGACCTTATTTCTAGCATGAAAAACTTTCGTTTACTGCTAAGAGGTTGAAACATTGAGATTCACTGGTCGTCTGGAAGGGTTCTGGGAATTACTGCCGTTCGCCATTAACCCTCTGGGGCCACCGCAGCCGTATACGACGGCTGGAACCAATTTTATTTACTAAATTGTAAATAACTTTTTAATGATATGAGATAGAAACTTACCTTTTTTTTTTTTTTTGCTGAAAAGTTAATTCCGCGGACTTTCGATCCACCGGCGACCATCTTGGTACTCCTCATAGAAGATGTGTGATGACGTGCGAAATGTGAGTGTCCAATGGGAATTGGTTCTCCGTCACATGGTTTTCCAAAATCCAATCATAGGGCAGATTTACCTCACGTGATATGGCAAAGATCGCTTTCAGGAGTGATATCTTACTAGTTGGCCTGTTTCAATAGCCCCCTAACTGCTCCAATTGCATTTTTGCATTTTTTTTAACTTGAAAATTCTTCTCTGTTATAAAGTTAATCAATATGAGGACAAAGCTTCAGCTTTTAGCTCATACCTTTTTTGTTAAGGGTCCAAAAAAAGAATATTTTATTCATTAAAAAAATAATAATAACATCGGCTGATTTATCGGCTATCAGCAAATCAGCCGATTTATCGATTATCTGCATTTTTTCATCTAAATATCGTTATCGGCATCGGCCTCAAAAAATCCATATCGGTCGGGCTCTAGCCCTGTGTGTGTGTGTGTGTGTGTGTGTGTGGGAAGGCTCTGCATCTATTGGCACAGTATGGTAGTTGTAATGTGGTGTGTGATATTGTAAGTTATGAATGATTGTGAGGAGTTGCATCAGTGTCGGATAACATCAAATCTGCAGACGCAGCCTCATGGGCATGTGGAAACGCTGAGCCATGGCTGCATCACAGGGCAGAAATCACCCCTGCCCCAGTGAGAGGGGAAACGCAAAGCAATAAGAATAATATCCCATGCTACTAGCAGGTGAGAAGTGACCACAGGGACCAGAGAGCAGCCATTCAGCAATAGGACACATTTAACCAAGAGAACCTGGAAGCATATGATATACGATACAGACCACCACCTCAGCACCAGAAAGGACCCAGAATCCCACAGAGAAAGGCCACCCACTGGGGAGTGCACTGGCAGCACCATAAGTACCACAGTGCCTCCTGGGTTCAAGTCTGCTGACGCTAGCATGCTGACATTCCCAGTGTTTGATAGCAGCCAAATTATATGCAAGATGAAGCAGAGCTGTTCATAATTTTACATAATGCACCAAACACCAACCAGGTAGCAGACCTGTCTATGTGATATCACACAGGCAAAATAAAGGTGCTCTATCAACTCATCTGATGCTTCAAAGTTAACCATGATGAATCACTTCATCCTCATTATGTGGTCTTAGGAAAAAATGTCACTCATTTGTCTCCCCAAGCAGGAGAGATGCTGCTCCATGGAGACACGTCACATGCAGCTGTACAGTGTAATGATATAGTACAAGCTAAAACCTCCAAATAAACAGCTTCTTCTTCACATTCTTATGTTTTACAAATGGACCAAACCCTCATCAGCAGGTGACTTGTAATGACTTATTGCTGAGTGGCAGCACCAAAACAAAAACAAGCTAAAGTCAGACACTAATTGTATATTAAGCCATTTTAACCTTTACAGGTCAGGCAGAGGATTTGAAGATGCGGTAGGCACCTTGTTAAATTTGGTTTTAAAGCCTTGATCCCACCAAATAATGAAGCCATGAATAATGAGCCACATATGGATTTGTCAGTGATTATTCGAATAATTGTCCACATATAAATCTGTCATGTATCCGCTATGAAGAAACCTCTATGTGCCTCTAAGTACCTCACATGTGGCAGGTATCAGCCTCTAATGAGCCACGAGTGACCTGTCATTTGAGGCCCGTCTGGCCTTGAATGTCTCATGTCGCCTCATATGATCCAAGTCAAGCCACATATGATCCATGTAGCGCCATGTAACATGAGGTTGGTGCACGTTTAGGCATGGGTTTGGTCCAACCCGCCACCCCTCCCACACATGGTCCCTTTAAAGTGTGGGTTTTCAATTTACAGCATACATTCAAGATGTCACATTTTTTAAACGCAGTCCAAAAAAAAGACACTCCTGCTCAGTCTGGCCAGTGTGCGCATCTGTGCACCAGGCTGCAGTTCACCTGTGTTCCAGAGTCATTAAATGCAGCAGTTCTGCATGTACACTCAGTGCAAAGTTGAAAAAGTGATGAAGGAAAAAGAACTACTGTGGAGAGGTTTCTCGTGACCAAAAAAAGACACCACAATAAGGTGTCACATTCTAAATAAAAGCTTGTTTTGAGTGCAAGTCACTGTGCCAGTGTGCACACAGCGGAGCTCATCTGATCCATTATAACAAGATATTAAATCTAACATACACATGCTTTTACAGCTGCTTATAAAGAAACAATGAACATGCAACTGTTTTACAATATAAACATTACAAATAATTACCTTTTATGCCGCATTCACACCGGACGCCACGCGACGCCACAAATTCGCATCCCTCGCCTGGCGATGGAGGTGCCACCATCACCCAGTGTGTTGCTCTGCTTTCGCTGCGAAAATTTGTCCCAGTGCGTCATCAAATAGGAGGAGCTTCCATTTCGCTCGCCGTCAAGTCAACATGATGGACCTTGATCACACAGAGTGAGTTGCTGTGCTCCAACTGTTGTGGAAAGCTGACAAACGCCAGCGGCACCGTCCCTGGGTTCACAACATCCTCATGAGACGTTCCGAATTCGTGGCGTTTCATCATTTGCTGCAGGAGCTGCATCTGGATGACGGCTGCTTTCAACGGTACTTCCGCCTCTCCAGGACCCAGTTTGAGGACCTCCTGTCCCATTCACGCGCGCACGTCAACAATTAAAAAAAAACTGGCTGCCACTGCTGCTGCTGCTCACTCTCCCCTCAAACTCTGTCATAATTGTGTTATAAACCAGTCACCATTTGTTTTATTATACATCTGTGTAGTTAATAAATAAAATAATCTTCACGGACGATTCGTTCGCGGGCGCACGTGAAAAAAACTGGCTGCTGTCACTGCTGCGGTGCTACTGCTCGCTCTCCCCTCAAACTCTGTCATAATTGTGAAATAAAGGACAAAAGGGACATAAGTCCTGCTCACAGGCTGGCTGCCAGAGACAGGACATCTCCACATCACTGCAGTCCCTGATTGGTCATCGCGACAAGACGAAAAAGTTCAGATTTTTCAACTTGGGGAGGAGGGCAATGCAACGCGATATCGTGCCACAAAAGCGCCAATCACTCAAAATCGTTTCATTCGCATCCATCGCGTCGCATTGCGTGGCTTGAACTTTTGTGGCACCACAACGCGTCCTTCCATAGGGATTACGTGGCAACCTGTTGCCGCCGTCGCTCGCATGTCGTCCAGTGTGAATGCAGCATTAGGCTGTTCCAAATACGTTTTCCACCTCCTGCAGCATACGAGAGAGACAGGACAAATAGGGTCCAGATAAAACGGGCCTCTGTGATTCCAGAAGCCATTAGAGGTATGTCCACCTCTTCCGCAATTTCTCGGATAATCACACGACGGTCCCACATCAAAATTTGATGCAGTCGCACTGCTCCAGTCGTTCTGCCATTTCCTTGCAAAGAAAAAACGACGAGAGACTCCACCCATCCTCACACAAAGGCTGCTTACAAGCAAATGACGTAACCGACATGCGTGAAAAAAAAAAAATCACGCATGCGCACGAAGGTTCAAGGTTGGCTCATGCAAGCACACGTGATTCAAATCCATCAGGTTTTTGAAAAAAATTAAAAAGGTAGGATACTTTTCTAACAGACCTCGTACAGCGTCCGGCGCACAAAACAGGTGGGAATGTCTCAGAGATGAGCCTCGTTAGCCAAATATTCTGCCTCTAAGAGCCACTGTTCTCCCAAGATAGTTGAATAACTGGACTCGTACCAAAAAAAAAAAAAAAAAAAAAAAAACATGCTACAACACCAATTCCAATGAAGTAGGAACATTGTGTGAAGTGTAAATAAAAACAGAATATAATGATTTGCAAATCCTCTTCAACATATATTCAATTGAATACACCACAAAGACAAAATATTTAATGTTCAAACTGACAGACTTTTTTTTGTTTTTCTGCAAATATTTGCTCATTTTGAAAAGGATGCCTGCAACACATTTCAAAAAAGCTGGGACAGGGGCAACAAAAGACTCGGAAAGTTGATGAATGCTCAAAGAACACCTGTTTGGAACATTCCACAGGTTAATTGGAAACAGGTGAGTGTCATGATTAGGTATAAAAGGAGCATCCCTAAAAGGCTCAGCCGTTCACAAGCAAAGATGGGGCCGAGGATCACCACTTTATGAACAACTACGTGAAAAAAATGTTTCTCAACGTTCAATTGAAAGGAATTTAGGGATTCCATCATCTACTGTCCATAATATAATCACGTAAGTGGCAAGGCCGAAAACCAACATTGAATGCCCGTGACCTTTGATCCCTCAGGCGGCACTACATTAAAAACCAACATCATTGTGTAAAGGATCTTACCTCGTGGGCTCAGGAACACTTCAGAAAACCATTGTCAGTTAACACAGTTCGTTGTTATATCTACAAGTGCAAGTTAAAACTCTACCATGAAAAGTGAAAGCCATACATCAACAACATCTAGAAACACCGCCGCCTTCTCTGGGCCCGAGCTCATTTGAAATGGACAGACGCAAAGTGGAAAAGTGTGCTGTGGTCTGATGAGTTCACATTTCAAATTGTTTTTTGGAAATCATGGACATCGTGTCCTCTGGACAAAAGAGGACAAAGACCATCCAGATTGTTACCAGCGCAAAGTTCAAAAGCCAGCATCTGTGATGGTATGGGGGTGTGTTAGTGCCCATGGCATGGACAACTTACACATCTGTGATGGCACCATCAATGCTGAAAGGTACATCCAGGTTTTGGAGCAACACATGCTGCCATCCAAGCAACGTCTTTTTCAGGGACGTCCCTGCATATTTCAGCAAGACAATGCCAAGCCACATTCTGCACGTGTTACAACAGCGTGGCTTCATAGTAAAAGAGTGCGGGTACTAGACTGGCCTGCCTGCAGTCCAGACCTGTCGCCCACTGAAAATGTCTGGCGCATTATGAAGCGCAAAATACGACAATGGAGACCCCGGACTGTTGAACAACTGAAGTTGTACATCAAGCAAGAATGGGAAAGAATTCCAGCTCCAAAGCTTCAACAATTAGTGTCCTCAGTTCCCAAACGCTTACTGAGTGTTGTCAGAAGGAAAGGTGATGTAACACAGTGGCAAACATCTGTCCCAGCTTTTTTGAAACATGTTGCAGGTATCCATTTGAAAATGAGCAAATATTTGCACAAAAAACAACAAGGTTTGTCGGTTTGGACATTAAATATCTTGTCTTTGTGGCATATTCAATTGACTATAGATTGAAGAGGATTTGCAAATCATTGTATTCTTTTTTTATTTACATTTTACACAACGTCCAAACTTCATTGAAATTGGAGTTGTACATGGAGTTGTACCATTCCTGGTTCTCAAGACCAGGCACCTAAGTGGCTCTACTCTTTTCTACTCTCCTATTTTACTCTTCCTTTTTAGATATTTAGATATACCTTTGTATACTGGCATAGTTCCACCTTAGAATTGGAATATAATATATAAGATATACCTTACTGAATTTTCATGGCTCATTATTGATCCTTCATTATTCATTGGGACCAAGGCTGAACTCACCTGGAGGGAGCCAGTTCCTTTGCTCGTCTTTTATTTATTGATTTTTCATATGCTTTTAATTGCATTCAGCCACACATTTTAGCAGAAAGACTATGGGACTCCTACAATGTTGATCCTACTCTTATAGCCTGGCTGACTGACTTTTTAACACGGAGGCCACAACGGGTGAGAGTAAATGGTATCCTGTCAGACACTCTCATCTACTCCACTGGATCACCCCAGGATTGTGTCCTTTCACCTTTATTATTTGTTTTATATACAAATGAATGCTGGTAAAAACATGCAGGGTGCAGGTATGTCCTGCCAAAGTGCAGGACCAACAGATATACGAGGTCTGTTAGAAAAGTTTAAGACCTTTTTATTTTTTTCAAAAACTATATGGATTTGAATCACGTGTGATTGCATCAGCCAAGCTTGAACCTTTGTGCGCATGCATGAGTTTTTTCACGCCTGTCGGTTACATCATTCGCCTGTGGGCAGGCTTTGAGTGAGCACTGTTCCACCCCCCGTCGGATTTTCATTGTCAGGGAAATGGCTGAGCGACTGCCGCTTTGCTCCATGAAAATTTTTTCAGAAACTGTGTGAGACAGCCAGGTGGAAACCATTCGGAAACTTCAGATGGCTTTCGGTGAAGATTCTATCGGCGTCACACAGATTAAGGAGGATTACAACCGGATTAAAGACGGCCCACAGCGGCGGAGAGCGCGCTGAGCTTCGAGCGGCCATCGACAGGCTGAAATGACCAGATCATTTCCAAAGTGAAGGCTGTGTTGATCCGGGATGTCATCTGACTACCAGAGAAATCGCAGAGAATGTGGACATCAGCACTTTTGCGGCACATTCCACTGTTACAGGAGATTTTGTAATGAAAGACATGCGGAGGAATTTGCGCATCAGAAAGCCATCTGAATTTTCCGAATGGTTTCCAGCTGGCTGTCTCACACAGTTTCTGAAAAAATTTTCATGGAACAAAGCGGCAGTCGCTCAGCCATTTCCCTGACAATGAAAATCCGACGAGGGGGGTGGACCTGTGCTCACTCAATGCCTGCCCACAGGCGAATGACGCAACCGACAGGAGTGAAAAAACTCACGCATGCACACGAAGGTTCAAGCTTGGCTGATGCAAGCACACATGATTCAAATCCATATAGTTGTTGAAAAAAATAAAAAGGTCGGATACTTTTCTAACAGACCTCGTAAGTTTTCTTTTGTCCGTGCTGCCATTTCCCTCCCTGTTATATAAGTGATGTGTCGTATCTTTTCTCTGTATTTATTTTTATTGTCTGTATGATTGTGGCAATGACTCTCATTGCTGGCTGCACAAAAAATTTCCCCACAGGGATATTAAAGATTTCCGAACTTGAATTTAACATTTACTGAGGTAAATGCCCACAATGTATATGTGTGTAGAGAATGTCTACATGCTGCCAGACAGTTGTAATTGCATCTTCACCAATTCGGTGGTGACAAAGAGGCTGTTTAAGTTGAAATTTTTTTACTTTGCCCCATAGTGTTACATTGTATAGCTGTCTACCCATGATAGTCTTAGTGTTTTTAACACAACACTGGACAAATTAAAATGATTTTTGACCCAAGTGAAAAATTATACCCCAAAATGTAGAAATAAGGCTCAAGTTGAAAAATCCTGGAGTTTCCCTTTAACCTAACTCTATCCTTATAATGGAGTTTTTCCCCCAGAAAAAAAGAGACATTACATTTGTCATGAAAATTCAGTGAGGCATATCTTAAATATTATATTCCAATTCTAAGGTGGAACTATGCTAGTATACTAAAATATATCTAAATATCTAAAAGGGAGAGTAAAATAGAAGAGTAGAAAAGAGTAGAGTAGAGCCACTTAGGTGCCTGGTCTTGAGAACCAGGGATGGAACTTGCAAAAGGACATTGTTACAGATATGAAACCCATATCCTTAAGTTGCATGAAACAACTCCTCGCATGCCCAGCGGTAGCTTAGACAAGATACTTAATCTGCATTTTCAAAGTCCACCCAGTTATAAATAGGTGCCAGCCTTGGCTGGAGAAGGGACCTGCGTTGGACTGGTGTCCCGTCAAGGGAGGAGTCATGGACTCCCATCCATTTCATGTTAGTGAATCTACAGTTTAGCACCGGCACAAACAGACTTCAGTGCATTTATAGGACTTTCTTCTTCTTCTTCTTCTTCTAGCAATAGCACTGAGTCTGTGGCACCTGGACATTTGTGGCTGTGACAGAACCCAGTAGTTAATGTATTGCAATGCTACTACTACTTCTAACCCAATACAGCCAGTGTTGGGATTGAGACCAGAGGATCCTCAGTTCAAATCCCAGCCTGACCGTAAAATCACTAAGGGCCCTTGGGCAAGGTCCTTAATCCCCTATTGCTCCCGGTGTGTAGTGAGCGTCTTGTACCCTGACATCAGGGTGAATGTCAGGCATAACTGTAAAGCACTTTGAGCGTCTGATGGAAAAGCGCTATATAAATTTACCATTTATCAATACAACACTGTCTGATCTAGGTGGATCATAAAACCTGGAAATGTCTTGGAAATGGAAACATTACTTACTATACAGATGATCACATTTTATGATATGTCTGTCTAGAATTAAAAGTAATGTGGAAGATATTTTAAATGGGGAAATTGTGTGGAGTTTTTTTAGTACAACCTAGAGAAACTGTTGTTTCCATGTGGGTTGCAGTCAAACAAAACTGAAATGGCTAAATCTTTCTTCAAATGTACTTAATTTTAAACATCTTCAACATTGTTACTTTTAAATATAGCCAGAAATGTCATAAAAATGCATTAATCTGCATATGAAATGTTTCTGAGACGTCTCTGGGTTTTAGGATCCACCTCTGATCTAGCATGTGCCCATGGAGATGCTCACCAAGCAGGAGACCTGAGATGGACCTCTGTGTCATATGTCACATAAGTCTCAACTTTGACCTTTTTGGTTTAAATTTTGCTTATAGCAGGAGAAAGTCTACAAGCAGGCATACAACCCCTGGCAAAAATTATGGAATCACCGGCCTCGGAGGATGTTTATTCAGTTGTTTAATTTTGTAGAAAATAAAGCAGATCACAGACATGACACAAAACTAAAGTCATTTCAAATGGCTACTTTCTGGCTTTAAGAAACACTATAAGAAATCAAGAAAAAAAGATTGTGGCAGTCAGTAACTGTTACTTTTTTAGACCAAGCAGAGGAAAAAAATATGGAATCACTCAATTCTGAGGAAAAAATTATGGAATCACCCTGTAAATTTTCATCTCCAAAACTAACACCTGCATCAAATCACATCTGCTCATTGATATTGACCCTATCCCATGACATTGACCCTATGTGTCTTTTTGCAAGGAATGTTTTCACAGTTTTTGCTCTATGGCAAGATGCATTATCATCTTGAAAAATGATTTCATCATCCCCAAACATCCTTTCAACTGTCCAAAATATCAACGTAAACTTGTGCATTTATTGATGATGTAATGACAGCCATCTCCCCAGTGCCTTTACCTGACATGCAGCCCCATATCATCAATGACTGTGGAAATTTACATGTTCTCTTCAGGCAGTCATCTTTATAAATCCCATTGGAACAACACCAAACAAAAGTTCCAGCATCATCACCTTGCCCAATGCAGATTCGAGATTCATCACTGAATATGACTTTCATCCAGTCATCCACAGTCCACGACTGCTTTTCCTTAGCCCATTGTAACCTTGTTTTTTTCTGTTTAGGTGTTAATGGTGGCTTTCGTTTAGCTTTTCTGTATGTGAATCCCATTTCCTTTAGGAGGTTTCTTACAGTTCGGTGACAGACGTTGACTCCAGTTTCCTCCCATTCGTTCCTCATTTGTTTTGTTGTGCATTTTTGGATTTTTGAGACATATTGCTTTAAGTTTTCTGTCTTGACGCTTTGATGTCTTCCTTGGTCTACCAGTATGTTTGCCTTTAACAACCTTCCCATGTTGTTTGTATTTGGTCCAGAGTTTAGACACAGCTGACTGAACCACCAACATCTTTTGCAACATTGCGTGATGATTTACCCTCTTAAGAGTTTGATAATCCTCTCCTTTGTTTCAGTTGACATCTCTCGTGTTGGAGCCATGATTCATGTCAGTCCACTTGGTGCAACAGCTCTCCAAGGTGTGATCACTCCTTTTTAGATGCAGACTAACGAGCAGATCTGATTTGATGCAGGTGTTAGTTTTGGGGATGAAAATTTACAGGGTGATTCCATAATTTATTCCTCAGAATTGACTGATTCCATATTTTTTTTCCTCTGCTTGGTCTAAAAAAGTAACCGTTACTGACTGCCACAATCTTTTCTTGATTTCTTATAGTGTTTCTTAAAGCCAGAAAGTTGCCATTTGAAATGACTTTAGTTTTGTGTCATGTCTGTGATCTGCTTTTTTTCTACAAAATTAAACTGAATTAACATCCTCTGAGGCCGGTGATTCCATAATTTTTGCCAGGGGTTGTAGATAGACTTGTGGAATACAAGCATGTTTAAATGGAAACCTCTCATACCATTTAACCATAAAAGCAGGCAGAAACAGAAAGAACATGCACCCCTTTATAAGTCACTGTGATGCGTTTGTGCCACATGAAAGTTTCGTAAAAACACAGTTTGGAGTAAAAATGCGCTCCTCAAACATTTCTGCATTCATGTCATTCAGTCACTGAGTTACAGATGACAGGTACATCTCAATGCATCCTTAAAATTATGAGTAGCTAAAATAATCACGGCAAACAACTAACTGCATTTAAAAATACGCTTTTCATAACGTGAAGGCTGCCGCTTTAAACTTCCAGTAATATTTATTTATTTTTAGTAAGTGTTTAAAGCGAAAATCTTTTAGTTTACAAGTGTTACCAAAGTCAAGTTAATGGAAAACAAAGATACTTTGTTCTTTAAACTGAGCGCTGTAACAGGCGTTCCTTACCTTATCAAGCCTGTGCGAGCGCATGGAGCAGCGAACCTAGACAGACTGAACTCGGATCCGGAGTCCAACACAGCATGATGCAGACTGTCGTCTGGTGAACGTAGGCCACGCCCCCCGCGCTCTTACATGTCAAAATAAAAGCTCAAGTAAGCCACGCCCCCCGCGCTCTTACTTGTCAAACTGACTTTCCCAGTGGATAAAGGAGAGGTGGAGTGTACTGTGTTTACAGCTCATTAATCCATGTACTTCTGCATCATATATATATATATGTATATATATATACATATATATATATACATATATATATACTCAACAAAAATATAAAAGCAACACTTTTGGTTTTGCTCCCATTTTGTATGAGATGAACTCAAAGATCTAAAACTTTTTCCACATACACAATATCACCATTTCCCTCAAATATTGTTCAATCAATCAATCAATCAATCAATCAATCAATTTTATTTATATAGCGCCAAATCACAACAAACAGTTGCCCCAAGGAGCTTTATATTGTAAGGCAAGGCCATACAATAATTACAGAAAAACCCCAACGGTCAAAACGACCCCCTGTGAGCAAGCACTTGGCGACAGTGGGAAGGAAAAACTCCCTTTTAACAGGAAGAAACCTCCAGCAGAACCAGGCTCAGGGAGGGGCAGTCTTCTGCTGGGACTGGTTGGGGCTGAGGGAGAGAACCAGGAAAAAGACATGCTGTGGAGGGGAGCAGAGATCAATCACTAATGATTAAATGCAGAGTGGTGCATACAGAGCAAAAAGAGAAAGAAACACTCAGTGCATCATGGGAACTCCCCAGCAGTCTAAGTCTATAGCAGCATAACTAAGGGATGGTTCAGGGTCACCTGATCCAGCCCTAACTATAAGCTTTAGCAAAAAGGAAAGTTTTAAGCCTAATCTTAAAAGTAGAGAGGGTGTCTGTCTCCCTGATCTGAATTGGGAGCTGGTTCCACAGGAGAGGAGCCTGAAAACTGAAGGCTCTGCCTCCCATTCTACTCTTACAAACACTAGGAACTACAAGTAAGCCTGCAGTCTGAGAGCGAAGCGCTCTATTGGGTTGATATGGTACTATGAGGTCCCTAAGATAAGATGGGACCTGATTATTCAAAACCTTATAAGTAAGAAGAAGAATTTTAAATTCTATTCTAGAATTAACAGGAAGCCAATGAAGAGAGACCAATATGGGTGAGATATGCTCTCTCCTTCTAGTCCCTGTTAGTACTCTAGCTGCAGCATTTTGAATTAACTGAAGTCTTTTCAGGGAACTTTTAGGACAACCTGATAATAATGAATTACAATAGTCCAGCCTAGAGGAAATAAATGCATGAATTAGTTTTTCAGCATCACTCTGAGACAAGACCTTTCTAATTTTAGAGATATTGCGTAAATGCAAAAAAGCAGTCCTACATATTTGTTTAATATGCGCTTTGAATGACATATCCTGATCAAAAATGACTCCAAGATTTCTCACAGTATTACTAGAGGTCAGGGTAATGCCATCCAGAGTAAGGATCTGGTTAGACACCATGTTCACAAACCAGTCCAAATCTGAGATAGTGAGCACTTCTCCTTTGCTGAGATAATCCATCCCACCACAGGTGTGCCATATCAAGATGCTAATTAGACACCATGATTAGTGCACAGGTGTGCCTTAGACTGCCCATAATAAAAGGCCACTCTGAATGGTGCAGTTTTATCACACAGCACAATGCCACAGATGTCGCAAGATTTGAGGGAGTGTGCAATTGGCATGCTGACAGCAGGAATGTCAACCAGAGCTGTTGCTCGTGCATTATCCTGCTGCAACATGAGGTGATGTTCTTGGATGGCACAACAATGGGCCTCAGGATCTCGTCACGGTATCTCTGTGCATTCAAAATGCCATCAATAAAATGCACCTGTGTTCTTCGTCCATAACAGGCGCCTGCCCATACCATAACCCCACCGCCACCATGGGCCACTCAATCCACAACATTGACATCAGAAAACCGCTCACCCACACGACGCCACACACGCTGTCTGCCATCTGCCCTGGACAGTGTGAACCGGGATTCATCCATGAAGAGAACACCTCTCCAACGTGCCAAACGCCAACGAATGTGAGCATTTGCCCACTCAAGTCGGTTACGACAACGAACTGGAGTCAGGTCGAGACCCCGATGAGGACGACGAGCATGCAGATGAGCTTCCTTGAGACGGTTTCTGACAGTTTGTGCAGAAATTCTTTGGTTATGCAAACCGATTGTTTCAGCAGCTGTCCAAGTGGCTGGTCTCAGACGATCTTGGAGGTGAACATGCTGGATGCGGAGGTCCTGGGGTGGTGTGGTTACATGTGGTCTGCGGTTGTGAGACTGGTTGGATGTACTGCCAAATTGTCTGAAATACCTTTGGAGACGGCTTATGGTAGAGAAATGAACATTCAATACACGAGCAACAGCTCTGGTTGACATTCCTGCTGTCAGCATGCCAATTGCACGCTCCCTCAAATCTTGCGACATCTGTGGCATTGTGCTGTGTGATAAAACTGCACCTTTCAGAGTGGCCTTTTATTGTGGGCAGTCTAAGGCACACCTGTGCACTAATCATGGTGTCTAATCAGCATCTTGATATGGCACACCTGTGAGGTGGAATGGATTATCTCAGCAAAGGAGAAGTGCTCACTATCACAGATTTAGACTGGTTTGTGAACAATATTTGAGGGAAATGGTGATATTGTGTATGTGGAAAAAGTTTTAGATCTTTGAGTTCATTTCATACAAAATGGGAGCAAAACCAAAAGTGTTGCGTTTATATTTTTGTTGAGTGTATATGTACACACACACACATATGCCTACACATATCCGTGCACAAAGCCCCTAACACTGCTCCTGGAGAACCCCTGCAACATTCAGGAGTCTAATTGAGGTAGGAAGAAAAGAGTTCTTGTATCTGTTCAGTTTGCACTTGGGGACTCTTTAACGTCTACTAGATGGTAAAAGTTCATACTCTTGATGGAGGGTGTGGGACGGATCACAGAGTATTTTCTGTGTTTGCCTATAAACAGACTGCTCATAGATGGGCTGAAGGGGAAGGGTTCCAGTCCTCCCCATAACCTTCATGGCAGTCTGCAACACACAAGAAAGCTTTCCATACCATGCTGCCATCCCATATCTAATGATACTTTCCAACACTGCCCGATAAAATAAAAACATGACTTTCTTGTCAACACAAACACCCTGAGCCGATGTAAAAAAATAGTCTTTGCTGTAAGCGTGCACATAAATGATCAATATGGGTTTCCCAACTAAACAGATTATCTAAGTGAACACCTAGATATCCATAAGAGCTTACCTGCAGATTTATTTATTTTTTTGATCATGAACTAGAACTGAAGTCGTCCCCAACAAACTGAGGATCTAGAACCATCTCCTGCCTTTTGTTTACATTTGTAACCAGGTGATTGGCATCATACCAATGAACAAAACACTCAACCTCAGAGAAATGAGGGATCTTTGTCCTTGTGCAAAAGGCTGAGGATGGCGGTGTCATCAGAAAATGTAAAAATTAGGTTACCGGGGAAACAACTTGTTGTGTGGGCCGCCAGAAGAGGAGGTACTGCTGGCCCACCACCAGAGGGCGCCCTGTCTGGAGTGCGGGCTCCAGGCACCAGAGGGCGCAGCCGCCTCACAGGAGCAGCCAGGGTGACAGCTGTCACACATCACCTGCAACAGCTGTTACCAATCACCTGATCAGCAGGGGTACATCAGCAGGACGACGTCTCCACCTCTTTGCCGAGATATCGTTCTACCTGGAAGGTAACGTACCTCAGCTGACTGTTTTGACAGTATCCTTTGTGACTTTGTGCATTATATTGTGGACTGCTTTTCCAACGAGAGGTGGAGGTAGCTTTCCTGCCGAACTGATTCCTGGGTGCAAACGCATCCTCAGTTAATTGCTTTTTTGTTCCTCGCCAGCAGTACCAGGTCCGACACGCGGAGGCAGTGGCCACCTGGGAGTTCGGGACTTGGCGGCTCCAGTATTCCTGGGGTCTGGTGGCGGAGGAAATCGTGTGGTTCCGGTTCTGCTTTGGACAGGCGTCTCCTATCTTCGAGCCTGCCCACACGACACCTTTGTGAATTGACTCTTGTCTATTGTTGCAATCTGTTGTATTTGTTGTGCCCATTCACAACAGTAAAGTGTTGTTATTTGACCTACTCCATTGTCCGTTCATTTGCGCCCCCTGTTGTGGGTCCGTGTACCTACACTTTCCCAACAGGATATCTCGGCCAACGTCATGGATCCCGAGGGGCGTCAACCGGCTGTTGAACGGCCAATGGAAGAGCAGGGCGCACAGGCGTCTGCAGGAGGAATGATCGGTGAGTTGCAGCGAATCCTCACCGCTTTTACGGCTCGGCTGGATCTGATGACCGAGCAGAACGTCCTCCTTAACCGCAGGGTGGAGGCTCTCACCGCGCAGGTGGAAGCGCGCCCTCAGGGCGCTGCTGCGGCTCTCCCTCCTGTCGATCCTGTGCGCAACAGTGACAGTTCCACAGGTCGTTCAACGGCCCCTCCCACCTTCCCCTGAAGCATACATAAGCCCTCCAGAGCCGTACGGGGGTTGTGTGGAGACATGCGCGGACTTTCTTATGCAGTGTTCGCTCGTCTTCGCACAACGTCCCGTCATGTACGCGACTGATGCTAGTAAGATAGTTTATGTAATTAATCTGCTTCGCGGCAAGGCACGCGCTTGGGCTACAGCGCTTTGGGAGCAAAATTCACGGCTCTTTCTGATATATGATGGGTTTGTGAGGGAGTTCAGAACAGTGTTCAATCACCCAAATAGAGGAGAGACCGCTTCAGCCGTGCTGCTGTCAATGAGACAGGGGCGCCGGAGCGCAGCTGTTTATGCAGTCGCCTTCCGCATCGCGGCTGCGAGGTCCGGCTGGAATAGCACTGCCCTCCGTGCCGCCTTCGTAAACGGACTGTCGTTGGTCCTGAAGGAGCTCCTGGTGGCCAAGGCTTATTGATCTCGTTATACGATTAGACAATCGGTTAGAAGAACGCCGTCGGGAACGAGACGAAGGGCGTGGCCGGGCACGCGCCGTCCCTCTCCCTTCCGGTTCCGACCGAGTTCCGCCCTCCCCACGCTCCACGGCCTCTACGCTCCGTGTGGTTACAGCTCCCCCTGCTGACGAAGCTATGGACACGAGCAGGGCCACATTTAGGGCACCAGATAAACAGAGGAGGCTGGCCCGCGGAGCGTGCTTTGTTTGTGGCTCAATAGAGCATCAAGTGAGGGACTGCCCCGAGCGGTTAAAACACCAACGCCCGCCCCTAGAAACTGGGTTAGGGGTGGGTCAAAACATTCACGTGGGACATACCCATATTGCCACACGACTCCCAGTTACAATCCTTTATGAGGATTTAACCCTGAAGGCCCCAGCACTGGTGGACACGGGCTATGAAGGGAATCTGTTAGACAGCAGATGGGCCAGGGAGATAGGGCTCCCTCTGGTGGCGCTTACCTCGCCTGTGCAGGTGCGGGCACTAGATGACTCCCTCCGATCACACAAGACACCACCAGTAACTCTGGTGGTGTCAGGAAATCACTGGGAGATCGAGTTTTTTGTGACTCCTACCACCTCCCGTGTGATTCTAGGGTTCCCCTGGATGTTAAAACACAATCCCCGGATCGATTGGCCGTCCGGGGTAGTGGTTCAGTGGAGCGAGACCTGCCATCAGGTATGTTTAGGTTCCTCGGTTCCTCCCGGTTCCCAGGCTAAGGAGGAGGTCAGAGTCCCGCCCAATCTAGGGACGGTGCCGGTGGAGTACCATGACCTTGTGGATGTGTTCAGTAAGGATCTGGCGCTCACCCTTCCCCCCCACCGTCCGTACGATTGTGCCATTGATTTGGTTCCAGGCGTTGAGTTCCCGTCCAGCAGGCTGTACAACCTCTCACGACCTGAGCGCGAATCAATGGAGACCTACATCCGGGACTCTTTAGCCGCCGGGTTGATCCGGAATTCCACCTCCCCGATGGGTGCAGGTTTCTTTTTTGTGGGTAAAAGACGGCGGACTTCGTCCATGCATTGATTATAGGGGGCTGAAAGAAATCACGGTTCGTAATCGATACCCGTTGCCCCTGTTGGATTCAGTGTTCACGCCCCTGCATGGAGCCCAAATATTCACTAAGCTAGATCTTAGAAATGCGTATCACCTGGTTCGGATCCGGAAGGGAGACGAGTGGAAGACGGCATTTAACACCCCCTTAGGTCACTTTGAGTACCTGGTCATGCCGTTCGGCCTCACAAACGCCCCCGCGACGTTCCAAGCATTAGTTAATGATGTCTTGCGGGATTTCCTGCACCGATTCGTCTTCGTATATCTAGAGGATATACTCATCTTTTCTCCGGATCCTGAGACTCATGTCCGGCATGTACGTCAGGTCCTGCAGCGGTTGTTGGAGAACCGGCTGTTTGTGAAGGGCGAGAAGTGTGAGTTTCACCGCACATCTTTGTCCTTCCTGGGGTTTATCATCTCCCCCAACTCCATCGCTCCTGATCCGGCCAAGGTTGCGGCGGTGAGAGACTGGCCCCAACCCACTAGCCGTAGGAAGCTGCAACAGTTCCTCGGCTTTGCAAATTTCTACAGGAGGTTCATTAAGGGCTACAGTCAGGTAGTTAGCCCCCTGACAGCCCTGACCCCACCAAAAGTCCCCTTCACCTGGTCGGATCGTTGCGATGCCGCGTTCAAGGAGTTGAAACGGCGCTTCTCGTCTGCACCCGTTCTGGTGCAGCCCGATCCTAGTCGCCAGTTAGTGGTTGAAGTGGACGCCTCGGACTCACGGATAGGAGCTGTGCTTTCCCAGAGCGGGAAGACCGATAAGGTCCTTCATCCGTGTGCCTATTTTTCCCGCAGGTTGACCCCGACCGAACGGAACTATGACGTCGGCAATCGAGAACTCCTTGCGGTGAAAGAGGCTCTTGAAGAGTGGAGACATCTGTTGGAGGGAACGTCCGTGCCATTCACGGTTTTCACTGACCACCGGAACCTGGAGTATATCAGGACCGCCAAGCGGCTGAACCCCAGGCAAGCCCGCTGGTCACTGTTCTTCGGCCGTTTTGACTTCCGGATCACCTACCGTCCCGGGACCAAAAACCAGAGATCGGATGCCCTGTCCCAGGTACATGAAGATGAAGTCAAGGCGGAGTTGTCGGATCCACCGGAACCCATCATCCCGGAGTCCACTATTGTGGCCACCCTCACCTGGGACGTAGAGAGAACCGTCCGGGAGGCCCTGGCACGAAGCCCGGACCCCGGAACTGGGCCGAAGAACAAACTATATGTCCCACCAGAAGCTAGGGCTGCAGTCCTGGACTTCTGTCACGGCTCCAAGCTCTCCTGTCATCCAGGGGTGCGAAGAACCGTGGCAGTTGTCCGGCAGCGCTTCTGGTGGGCATCCCTGGAGGCCGACGTCCGGGATTATATCCAGGCCTGCACCACCTGCGCCAGGGGCAAGGCTGACCATTGCAGGGCATCAGGACTACTCCAGCCGCTGCCTGTGCCTCATCGCCCCTGGTCCCACATCGGCCTGGATTTTGTCACGGGCCTCCTGCCGTCCCAGGGTAACACCACCATCCTCACGATAGTGGACCGATTCTCCAAGGCGGCCCACTTCGTGGCCCTCCCGAAGCTCCCAACAGCCCAGGAGACAGCGGACCTCCTGGTCCACCACGTCGTCCGGCTGCATGGGATTCCAACAGACATCGTCTCCGATCGCGGTCCCCAGTTCTCCTCACAAGTCTGGAGGAGCTTCTGCCGGGAACTGGGGGCCACGGTGAGTCTCTCGTCCGGGTACCACCCTCAGACCAACGGGCAAGCAGAACGGGTAAACCAGGAGGTGGAACAGGCCTTGCGCTGTGTGACTGCCGCACACCTGGCGGCCTGGAGTACCCACTTGGCCTGGATCGAGTATGCCCATAACAGCCAGGTGTCTTCAGCCACCGGCCTCTCCCCTTTTGAGGTGTGTCTGGGGTATCAGCCCCCGTTGTTTCCGGTGGTTGAGGGAGAGGTCGGTGTGCCCTCGGTCCAGGCCCACCTACGGAAGTGCCGTCGGGTGTGGCGTGCCGCCCGTTCTGCTTTGCTAAAGGCCCGGACGAGGGCAAAAGCCCATGCAGACCGTCGGCGGACCCTGGCCCCTGCGTATCGGCCAGGGCAGGAGGTGTGGTTATCCACAAAGGACATTCCCCTCAAAGTGGACTCCCCAAGCTACAGGACCGTTACATCGGCCCTTTCAAAATCCTTAAGGTCATCAGTCCAGCCGAGGCTTCAGCTTCCGGCCTCACTGCGGATCCATCCTGTGTTTCACGTGTCCCGAATTAAACCGCATCACACCTCACCCCTCTGTACTCCGGGTCCGGCGCCGCCTCCTGCCCGGATCATCGATGGCGAGCCGGCTTGGACTGTACGCCGGCTCTTGGATGTCCGTAGGATGGGCCGGGGCTTCCAGTATTTGGTGGACTGGGAGGGGTACGGACCCGAAGAACGCTCCTGGGTGAAGAGGAGCTTCATCCTGGACCCGGCCCTCCTGGCCGATTTCTACCGCCGCCACCCGGACAAGCCTGGTCGGGCGCCAGGAGGCGCCCGTTGAGGGGGGGGTCCTGTTGTGTGGGCCGCCAGAAGAGGAGGTACTGCTGGCCCACCACCAGAGGGCGCAGCTGCCTCACAGGAGCAGCCAGGGTGACAGCTGTCACACATCACCTGCAACAGCTGTTACCAATCACCTGATCAGCAGGGGTACATCAGCAGGACGACGTCTCCACCTCTTTGCCGAGATATCGTTCTACCTGGAAGGTAACGTACCTCAGCTGACTGTTTTGACAGTATTCTTTGTGACTTTGTGCATTATATTGTGGACTGCTTTTCCAACGAGAGGTGGAGGTAGCTTTCCTGCCGAACTGATTCCTGGGTGCAAACGCATCCTCAGTTAATTGCTTTTTTGTTCCTCGCCAGCAGTACCAGGTCCGACACGCGGAGACAGTGGCCACCTGGGAGTTCGGGACTTGGCGGCTCCAGTATTCCCGGGGTCTGGTGGCGGAGGAAATCGTGTGGTTCCGGTTCTGCTTTGGACAGGCGTCTCCTATCTTCGAGCCTGCCCACACGACACCTTTGTGAATCAACTCTTGTCTATTGTTGCAATCTGTTGTATTTGTTGTGCACATTCACAACAGTAAAGTGTTGTTATTTGACCTAATCCATTGTCTGTTCATTTGCGCCCCCTGTTGTGGGTCCGTGTAGCTACACTTTCCCAACACAACTGCTACATTCATTTTTATATAAAGTAAACAAGACAGGGTAACTCACACAACCCTGAGGTACTCCTGTACTGATAAATCTGGAGTCTGAAAGTGTATTTAACGTTCTGAGTTCTATTTGTTAAAAAGGAATAAAAATACTTCAGTGAGTAGGTCTGAGACAATTTGCTTATCAAGTTTTAAAAGCAGAACTAAAATCAATAAATAAAAGACGGACATAAGCCTTGGAGACTTCAAGATGCTTTAGGCTCAGATGGTTAATACTATTAATTGCATCATCTGTACCTCAACCATTTCTGTAAGCAAACTGTAGTGGATCCAATTCAGAGCTGACATCGGCTTTGAAGTGGAAATAATAGTTTTCTCCAAACATTTAAGTACCATGGAAGTGAACGCTCCTGGTCTGTAATCATTACTCTGTTGGACAGGGTTTCTTTGGAACAGGAATAATAGATTTTTTTGTGTGTGTGTCCATGAACTGCTGAAAACCGAGCTGGAGTGAACTTTTCTGCACAGGTCTTTAAAAGAAGAGCAAACATGCCATCAGGGCCTGTGGATTTACCCCTACAAACTTGACAAAACAGCTTCATTTTATGGGGGTTAACTACCAACCAAACCTCAGTAACAGGAAGAAACTAACACATGATTGCATTCCAAATAAAAGTTCTGAGTTTCAAACCTGAGAAAAAAAAAAAAAAAAAAAAATCCATTTACTTTCTCCAGTTAATCATGAGTTACAAAAGCCTTTCCTCTCTGCGGTCATGTTGACTGCAGCTTTCATTGAATCCCAAAGCCTTCTTGAGTCCACAGACATAAAATTTTGTTCTGTAGCGTTCCTGTGTTTCCTCCGTGCCTCCTGCAGTTGGTTGAGTTCTTTGCGTAGTTTTTAAACCAGCTCATGTTTTTTTAAAAGCTTTTTTTTTTTTTTTACAATTAATAGTCTTACACTTCTCTGGTGTTATAAGGGTTATTCTTGTGAGTTGTAACCTTGATATGGTCACATATCACATTGCTTCATCACATTTTCTTTATCTTTTATTAATTTACACACAGAAAAATAACCAACTACAAACAATATAACAAGGATATAGTCACATATCACATTTTCTTTATCTTTATTAATTTACACACACAGATAAAAATAACCAACAACAAACAATATAACCTTGATATGGCCACATATCACATTTTCCTTTTGATGATGATGATAAATATCTTTATTCAGCATGTCCTGGCCCGCCACAGTAAACAGTATTAAATACAGCACACTGAGTCTCTTTACAGCAGGGTCCTCACACATTCAAGCATTCAATTATCATTCATACGTCATTGGTCAAACTTAACACCATAGCACATTGAGACTAAAATTAAAATGAATGGTTTTCATAACCTTCATGTTGGAGTGCATTTTTCACATGCACCTCCAAGTGCTGTAAAACCACGACCTTTGACCCAAGCTTGTACATGTCAGTGGGGCAAAGGGGGCAGTGAAAGCACGCACAGCACACCGTGCATCTCGTGACCTGCGGTGGGCTTGTTTTATTGAAAATGCTGAAGTGGACCTGAACAACCAATAAAAGAAAATCATTCAAAAATCAATCAATCAAAAATTGATCCAGCTTTTTTGCTGTTAATTCCTCTGGGACACTTATTCTCAAATGGGGGTACAATACAAATTTGCCTGTTATATTAATTTTCATTCATTAAATCATTTCTTTATTCGTCATCCACATGGTCTAGATTCAAATCACGTTTCATTGCATTCCAAAGGAGTTTTTTTTTTTTGGGGGGGGGGGGGGGGGGGGGGGCGTACATTTATCAAAAAAATTTAAAATAAACCTGCACGGTTGTTTTCCAGCACTCTATTTACAAGAAACACAATCATTAGCCGCTTCTAGATGGTAAAAAAAAAAAAAAAAACCCTCTGAGGGAATTTACCTGTGATGCCGTCTCCTTTGATGATTTTGGATCCTGGAGACCTGCTGTTGTAGCCCAAGAGACGCAAACCGCAAGCTGGTTCAAGTCTTGAGAAAAGGAGGATGTTTTGAAATAAGAGCACAGGGGGCGTGGCTTCAGGTGACCAGAGCTGCACTTGGGGAGTCTTCAGGTCTCCTCTGCAGCCATACAGTCTAAGCAAATTTTGACAGAAAGCAAAACCCACTCAACGGACGACCACGGACCACCCGTTCAGTTTGGTTTTGGGAAGGAGAGCACAAATGGATAGCACAATTTTTGTAGTTATATATAACGCACACGTTCAAAATAATAGCAGTGTGTAAAAAAAAAAAAAAAAAAAAAAGTAAGTAAAGCTCAAAATTCTTATATTTCCATACACAAATGCATTGGGGACAGTGTACATTCAATTCTAAATGAAAACATTCAGAACAAGAGCAATCAGATTTCTGATGTCTGCCAATCCGGATCCAGATCACCTCCAAAATTCAGTGGAGTCTTCCATGCACCAATACCCATCTGTGGGGCAAAATTGGTGATAATCTGTGAAGTAGTTTTGACGTAATCCTTCAAAGCATATATAATATGAAATCTTGATCCAGAATCTGGATCTGGAGGAGTCTTCCATGCTCTAATATTCATTTCTGGTGCAAATTTGGTGAGAATCCATGCAGTGGTTTTGACGCAATCCTTCAAAGCCTATATAAAGAGAAATCTTGATCCAGAACACTACCAAACTTTAATGGAGTCTTCCATGGCCTAATATCTATGTGGTGAAAAATGTATCAAAATCTGTGCAGTAGTTTTGACGTAATCCTGCGTAGACACAAATAAATAAATGCCAATTTTATTACACCCTTGGTGGATGTAACAATGTGTCAAGTTTATTATTACTTTACTGAAACTGAAGAAAAAGTAATATTAAGCTCTTCAAAAAAAAATAATGGTCTGCATTTTTCTTGCTGTGGCCCTTATTCAAGGACAAAGGCAACAAATGTTGTACATGCTGGTTGTGCATTTCTCTGTGAATAGCCGAGTAAAATGAGTCATACCAGACATTATGTAGGTCAGTGTACTTTGACTAAGAAGTTGGAGAGGGGAAACCATATATAGGTGAAGATTAGTATTAAAAATTAACTCTAAAATGTCCAGTTTTCACAGCACAATTCCACATGTTGCAAGTTTTGAGGGACCGTGCAATTGGCATGCTGCCTACAGTAATGTCCATGAGAGCTTTGCCCGTGAATTGAATGTTTATTTCTCTACCAAAAGCCGTCTCCAAAGGTATTTCAGAGAATTTGGCAGTACATCCAACCAACCTCACAACCGCAGACGTCTAACCACACCAGCCCAGGACCTCCACATCCAGCATGTTCACCTCCGAGATCATCTGAAACCAGCCACCTGGACAGCCACTGCAACAATCGGTTTGCAGAACCAAATAATTTCTGTACAAACTGTCAGACACCGCCTCAGGGAAGCTCATCTGCATGCTCTTTGGCTTCATCGGGGTCTCAACCCGACTGCAGTTTGTCACTGTAAACTACTTGAGTGGGCAAGTGCTCACATTCGATGGTGTCTGGCTGCTGATCAACTCTATGTGAATGAGATGTGTTGCACCGCATGAGGTAAATGCTGGTCACACCAGATACTGACAGGTTTTCTGACTCCCCCCCCCCCAATAAAGCAAAACTGCACATTTCAGAGTGGCCTGTTATTGTGGCCAGCCTAAGGAACACCTGTGCAATAATCATGCCGTTGAATCAGCATTTTCATATGCCAAACATGTGAGGTGGGGTGTATTATCTCGGCAAAGGAGAAGTGCTCACTAACACAGATTTAGACAGATTTGTGAACAATATTTGAGAGAAATAGGTCTTTTGTTCATGAAAAAATGGGAGCAAAAACAAGTGTAAAGTTATATTTTTGGTCATATATATATATAGTATGTATGAATGTTAATGCAAGCATTCCAATGACCTAAATTTTCTGGTGGAACCTGAATTTGTTTTAATCCTTGTGATAAAAGAACTTAACATATCAAGTGAATTTAAACACCAGATTTCATTCTTAGATTCTTTTTTCTCCCATTACGACATAAAATGATCTGAAATATCTTACATCAACATGAAACTGGTTCTAGCCACTACACATTTTCTCACATCTGAGGATTTCAGGTAAGAATTTAAATTATTTTTTTTTATATAATTGTAAGTTAAGAAAGTTACAATCTTTGTTTTATTATTCCTTGTCAACTATTTTTTTTTATTTTAGCTGATCCCAGCAGCCATAGGGCAGGGTACACTCTGGATACAATGTCAGTTTTATCACAGGGCCACATACAGAGAGACAAACATTCATGCTCACACTCACACCTACAGTCAATTTAAAGTTTCCAATTCACCTAACCTGCTTATTTTTGGAAGTGGGAGGAAGCCAGAGCACCTAGACAAGAACCCACTCAAACATGGGGAGAACATGCAAACTCTACACAGAAGGGCCCAAGTTAGAAAGGATGCCAGGACCTGCTTGCTGTGAGGAAATGGTGCTGACAGTAGAATCATAAACATTTAAATCAATTCATTCAACATAAACTCTTGCATTCTGGTTTGCTCTTGATTGTCACCTGAAACATTCAGCACATCCTAAAGATTACTTTTCAATTTTCCATTTATTCACTTCCAAATAAAATACCAACTGTGAAAATTTGAATACAAAGCTCTAAATGGGCAAGACAGGCAAAAGGATCAAGTGGTGATCAGAGACCAACGACATGCCATCTTCAGATACTGAATCAGCTTCAGTCTTTACCAGTGAGCAATTCCCATTGTTCCTTTAGAAAACTGGAAACATCTGATGGCACATAAATTTAAAGAGCATGGTGAGAAATATAGATGGATCAGCTGTTCTGCTGACAGTTGAACAGAAAGGGTGGGGGTGGGGGATTCATGGTTAGGGGAATTCAAGTAAAAGCCAACAGTAACAAATGTTTAGATTTGAGCACAGAGTCTTTTTCAGCTCGAAATACAAGAAGTTGCTTGAGCATCACTGCTGACAAGTATATCAACACCTTTCCATACAATATACATTATTCACAATATTTACAAAAGGGGGTTATGTTGCCCACCTCCTGTTTTTCAAAAACAATAAGATAAAATTCCACTGTATTGATTTTGTTTACGACTTTGCCTCCAGAAGTGTTTTGATGTCTTTGACGCCATGTTCTTCTGCCACAGCAATGATGTGGTCCAGGGCGTTCATGCGGCCCAGCAGCTGGACAAGCTCTTTGATTTGCTCCCTGTTGGCAAAGGTGATCGTTATTAAAACAAAAGCATCACATGCAAACTTGGACACGAGTTCTCTAAGAGCACAGAGGATGGAAAGCCGGTCACTCGTTACACGATGATGCAATATGCCTTATCAACATTACGCAGAAATCACTTCTGAAGAAAAGGCAGAACACAGCACACACAATCTGTCACATCACTGGCAGATGCACAGCTCTGTTGCGACTGGGGAAAAATACAAAAGATATTCTACTGTGTGTGCAAAAGATCCAATTATTTCTTATATCTGACTGGTTCATGTGCACGTGTGTCTACACTGTGCCAAACTGCCAAGTGCCCAGGGATAGAAAATAACACCCTGTGTGATTAAAAAATAAAAATATATTGGGTGTTTAAATTAATGTAAATGTATTTATTGAGCACCAAACAGATGTTTACAGAGAGAGAAAGGTGCATTGCCTCATCTTTTCTAATGGCCAAGTTTTGCAAGTACAGTGGTCCCTCGTTTATCATGGGAGTTACGTTCTAAAAATACCCCGCAATAAACAAAATCCGCGAAATAGCGTTATTTTTTGCAATTATTATAGATGTTTTAAGGCTGTAAAACCCCTCACTACACACTTTATACACTTTTCTCAAACAGACATTAACATTTTCTCACTTTTCTTTCGTGTGTAAACACTCTCAAAGTTCAAACCTTAGTAGAAAAATAAGACCAACCTGTTTTCAGGCCCAAACATTTTTTTTGAGAAATAAAAATAGAACGTTTTCCTACAAATAATTATGATGGCTTTTAGAACAAAATAATTTAATTTTAACGATCAACCTACGAGGTTGGACACATAAGAAATTATTAATAGTGACTGACCAGTCCTCACAGTTTCACAGTTCCTCTGATCGCACCTCTACGTCCTGGCGCCGCTGTCGCGCCTTTTTCCACTGAGTCACACCTCGGAGCAGGTGTCTTTTTCCGAGTGAAGAACACAGTTATGGGTAGTTGTTGGCGCTCTTTTTTCTTCTGGGTGAGGAGATTCTTATAAACAGACACGCAGAACACAATGCGCGTGCTCTTCCTTCGCTGTGCCGTGACCGGCCTGCTTGATGAGGACGCAGAACACAATGCGCGAACAAAAAAAGAAAAAAGGAAAAAAAAAAGCATGCAAAATTGGACTAAAAACAAAAAAAAAATTCCGCAAAACTGCGAGGCCGCGAAAGGTGAACCGTGTTATAGTGAGGGACCACTGTATTTACTTCATACACAAAACTAATCTTACTGTGGACAGGAATTATAGATTGCATGTCTGCAAGAAGATTTCCATCTTACCATTTTGTATTTAGTCATCTCGGACCACTCCAACACTCTGTAAACGTGTGCATCCTGGAAGTCAGGTGTTTTAAAAAACTGACTTTGAACACGCTCGAAATGCTGCATTGTGGCCTGAGCTAATTAAGACACACGTTTGTAATGTTGTAATGTCAGTACTGCGTACATGCTGCAAAATGACTTGCATTTCTGCAAGATTGTGGCAAAATGCACATTTATATTCCACAATCGTGTAACAAGTGGCTGGTTTTACGTATAGCATGGCATACTTACTTGGCAGTACGCCGTTCAAGATCAGAGGCTCCCAAAGTGCTGCGGTGCAACGAGTTGGCCAAGTGGGCGAGGTAGCGACAGAATGGTTCCAACTGAGGCAAAGTGTGCTGGCCCTTTAGTCCAGCAAACCACTGTGCTGGGAAAAGTTCTGCAACCTGAAGAAGGTACAAAACCACCAAAAAGTTAGAACCTACTATGTGATTCAGGGGTAATGAAGTGTTTGTCAAAACAAATCACTCTTCTTGCACAAGTGGGTGAAGAAACAAACTCCATCTTTATGTCATATTTGCCTGAAAATGAGTCTCTGAATAAAACATAAGTGACCTTTTTCCTGTCATTCTTCCCCTAACAAAGCTGTGACATAACGTACAAGTCTGAGTACTATTCTGAGGACAGTAACGACAAACGTATGACATCCTGCGATTATGCTGCTCTGTTTATTAAAACAAAGTTTCTCTTGATGCAGTTTGAGCAGGGAAAATAACATTGGTCCATTAAAAAAAACTGAGAATACCAAGGGATGTCAATTTTATTATTGTTTTTGCAGACAAATTTTGTTTTAAAAAGTTTGGAAGGTTCTGAGATTTTATTCCAAAGTGGCATATATGGAAATATACAAATAAATACTGCATTGTGATCTATGGCCCCAATATGGCACCACCTAGATACATGACAAGCCTCTCCTGTATACTGAATGAGGCAGTGTGATTCACACACTGGCGCAACATGTGCCCCATTAAGCTGGGTGCCAACTACTGTAAAACAAGAAGTCAAAGAAGATCTGAATGAGAATGATGCTCTTTGTCTTAGAGACTAAGCAAATGTAATACACCATGTTCTCAAACTGAAAGACCATCTTTTTGAATAAAATACCTTCATACTACTCAGCACACCACTTGTTTAGACTGTTTGAGACAACAAGAACAGCAACAGTGGGTCAGTTAAGCTAACTTTATCTTTTAGAGATGTTCTACAAAAGAGTTTTCAAACACTTGGAGTCACTGAACAGATAAAAATGAAAAAGAAAGTTTACTCCGAGTTCTTTGTGCCTCCTTTACTAAAAATGATATTGTTAGCTTCTGACTTCTTACTCAGTTTGAGCTATAAATAATGAGGTGAACTTTTTATTATATTATTATTTATTATATGTTTACATCACCTATGATTGTCTGTTCAGTGGTGAGAAGGAGTTTACTCCGGGTTTATGCCTCCTACAAAAGCATTAGCTAGTCAGTTATCTTCTGCTTGCTAATGCAGTGTTATAAAATGTTGTGCACAGAATTGGCAGGGGTCTCTCCCCAGAAATTTACAGCATGATTGTGTTAGAGGTCAGGTTGGGTTGCGGCACACCCACTGCCATGTTAAGTGTGGCCCTGGGGGGAAATAGGCACCCCTCCTGGGGGAGAACCTCTAGCATTTTGCTGTTTTCAAACACCAGTGGAAGCCATTTCCTGTTACTTCAACTTTATATATTCCGTAAAATGACAAATTAAAGAAGACACTGGGGGGAAGGGGGATCAGAAGGTCACAGTACTTTATAATTTTTTTTATTTTAAGTAAACCAATAAACATACATATATATATATATATATTGGTAAACCAATAAACATACATATATATATGTATATATACATATATATATATACATATATATATAGCTCCTAAATTTGGCAAGGTACCAACATGCCTGAAGGGCAGCAGCCTCTGCTGTGGGGGAGGCAAAGCAGCGGATGTGGGAGGAGTTCAGAGCAACCATGGACTAGGACTTTCGGTTGGCACCAAGGTGCTTCTGGTGGACCGTGAGGCACCTCAGGAGGGGAAAATGGGGAACCATCCAAGCTGTCTACAGTGAGCATGGGACTGTGTTGACCTCAACTGAGGATGTAATCCGGCGCTCAAAGGAACACTTTGAGGAACTCCTGCATCAGACCGGAGAGCCCTTTATAGCAGGGGCAGAGCTGGAAGCTGATGGAGGATTTTCATCAATTTCTCTGGTGGAAGTCACTGAGGTAGTCAAACAACTCCGCAGTGGCAAGGCTCAGGGGGTCAATGAGATGTGTCCAGAAATGCTGAAGGCTCTGGGTGTGGAGGGATTGTCTTGGATGAGACGTCTCTTCAATATTGCGTTGAGGTCTGGGACAGTGCCTAAGGAGTGGCAAACTGGGGGGGTGGTCCCCTTATTTAAAAAGGGAGACCAGAGCGTGTGTGCCAACTACAGGGACATCACACTACTCAGCCTCCCTGATAAAGTCTACTCCAGGGTGCTGGAAAGGAGGGTTCGGCTGATAGTCAAACCTCTGATTGAAGAGGAACAATGCAGATTCCATCCTGGTCGTGGAACAACCAACCAGGTCTTCACACTCACAAGGATCCTGGAGGGTGCCTGGTTGTATGCCCATCCAGTCTACATGTGTTTTGTGGACTTGGAGAAGACGTATGATCGGGTACCAAGGGAGATACTGTGGGAGGTGCTGCGGGAGTATGGAGTGAGGGAGTCCCTTCTCAGGGCCATCCAATCTCTGTACTCACAAAGCAAGAGCTGTCTTCAATTGCTCGGCAGTTAGTCAGACTTCTTTGCGGTGGGGGTTGGCCCCTGCCAGGGCTGCGCCTTGTCACTGATCCCGTTTGTGATATTCATGGACAGGACATCGAGGTGTAGTCGGGGGGAGGAGGGAAGGGAAGCATTGTTTTTTTTTTTTTTTTTTAACTCGCCACAGGCCCTGTCCCGTTTTCAGCCTCTACAGTTTTACATGCACTAACAGCCAGAGGATATGCACAGACTTTAGAAGGAAAACAATGCTTAAATGTGTTTGTAAAACTCATGTCACCACCATGCTGTGAGACACAGAATGATGGCGTGAACCAATTTGGGGTTTTTTTCAACTGGATGCTGCATGTCCTGGGGACATTTGTGTAGAGCAGCAGAGATGCATCAGTCAAAGTGCAAACCTATGCCAAACACCCAACAAATCCTTGTATTGCCACTCAAATACAACCAGACATAACCATCTTCATTATTTTTAATACAGTTCTTCCCTCCAAGTACTACTTCCTCCACATCCAGCATGTTCTGATACACCACAATCTAATGTACCGTATTTTCCGCACCATAAGGCGCACCTAAAAGCCTTAAATTTTCCCAAAAATCGGCCATGCGCCCTATAATCTGGTGTGCCTTATGTGCACACTGAATTCTAAAATCTGTAAAAACGACCGACGTTGTCTTTGATCGTCGGAATATCGGACCATTTCCCGCTGACACAGGGATGTAATACGTAAAGTACGTACGCTGACAGCGATAAACCAATCAGAGAAGAGTCCGTGGTACGTACACTTACCTCCGCCACTCCTCCGGTAGTTACCGTATACTACAGGTATCCTGCAAAACAACATTTGTTTGTCTAAGAACCCCCGAAAATGGTGCCAGCGAAGAGACATGCTTACGAGGCACAATTCAAACTGCAGGCTATCAGTTACGCGGTTGTTCATGGGAATAGAGCAGCTGCGAGAGGAAACAAGAAAATGAACTGCGCCAAGTTAAAAAGACCAAATGGAGTTTCCGTGGAAACAAAGCGAGGTGGCCACAGCTAGAAGACCAACTCAAGCAATAGGTCATTGAACAAAGAACAGCCGGGAGAAGCGTCTCTACAGTCACCATTCGGCTGAAGGCAAAAACGACAGCGATGATGAGAGGGAAGATGAGCGGGAACCTGGCGTGTTTGATGGCGAAACTGCCCAGCTGTTCAATTCAGACACAGATGATGAGGACTTCGATGGATTTGTGACAGAACCATAATAAAAAAATAATGTGAGTACCATATTGTTGAATACCGGTAGTTCAAAGTTGTTAAAAACTTCAAATAAACTCACCGTTTTGCTTCCGTGACCTTTTTTTTTGTAGCGTGCGCCTTTTGTCAGGGTTAAGTACCCGCTAATTGAGGCCGCGCCTTTTGTAAGGGTTAAGTACCCTCCAACTGAGGGCGCGCCTTATGGTGCAGGAAATACGGTATTTATTACATCTGCAATATTAGTTCTTGTAACTCACTTTTCCTTTATTAAACATTCAGGTTTGAGGTTTATTGACACTTTGGATAGACAGAGCACAGTATTTGTACAATGATAAAACATATTTTTAAGGAATACAACTTGTTTAATATTTGTGCACAAGTGTATCTAATTTTTTTTATTTTCACCATTGTGTCATTTATTTACTTGAGAGAAAACTGATGTACCTTACGACACTTGTGGAAGTTTTCCTCTCCTGGATCTGTGGTCTGCAGCGCAGAGAGGATGTATCTATTAAGGGTACTGTCTAAACCCAGATCCCTCAGGCATGAACCAGACAGGATACTTTCCCACTGCAGAATATTACCTAGCAGCTACAAAGCAGAAGAAGATGAAAAATAGTGTTAGACTGTACACAAACCAATGAAGTAACAAACTGCACACACAATCAGGGATGAGAATGGGCAAAGAAAACTCTAAAAATCACCGGGGCCCAGGGGTTGCTGTCGGCCCCTAGTGGGGTCCAGGGGCAGCACCTCTGGTGGGGGCCCACAGGCTTTGAGCATTTTAGAGGCATTTCGGGGCCATTAGAGAAACCTAATTTCATGGGCTGCAATGAGCTCTGAAATATAACAGAACTTCATACAAGCATTTGCATTTAAAGAGATTAAAACCTATGAAAACAACAATATTTGTGTTATAAAACAGTGACTTTATTACAACCCCAATTCCAATGAAGTTGGGACATTGTGAAAAATGTAAATAAAACAATACAATGATTTGCAAGTCCTCTTCAACCTATATTAAACTGAATACACCACAAAGACAAGATAGTTAATGTTCAAACTGATGAACTTTATTGTTTTTGTGCAAATATTTGCTTATTTTGAAATTCTGTAATGATGGGGCTCTCATTTGCTAACTTTATCTAATAAGCAAAATCAAACAAAAGTGAAATACAAGTGTAGAGACAAGTGCCCTTCCTTATTCAGCCATAGTGTAAAGCTGTATGATGTGTGAGAACACACTGACTGATCAAAAGATGAACAAGTCAATTCAACATAATGCTTTGAACTTTAACAAAATGATACACACATACCTTCACACAGGACCAAAACTGTCTCTGGTAGAACAAATAGGGGCCACCATTTTTATTCTCCATCACACTGGAACAACACAAAAACATTTCTGTGATTAACCATAGAAATTAAAATCTGAATACTTCCAAACTTTCTGTGTGAGACATACTTTTTGGGATAAAGTGGTAGGAAGATGTCTTCATCCAGAGTCCGCCGAATCCGTAATACAACTGTCTTTAATAGCACCTGCGATAAAACAAAATGTTATTCTTAAATGAAACAAATGTTTATATTGGACAGGATTCTGCAGAAATATGTGCACATTGGTACCTCTGTGTATTGGTTGTCCCCATGCAACACAGTTGGATAAGCTTTAATCAATCTGTGAATGAAGGCAACCAGCCTCACTGTCTGGCTGCTGGACAGCGGGTCCCACACGTGCTCTGCCAACACTTAAAACAAACATGGCATATTACATGCCGGCCTGCATTATGCCAAGGAAGCACCTCTTAGAATGAATGCTCAGTGATGCTTTACCAGCCATTTTAGTAAGTAGCACTTTCTCCACAATTGCAGGTAGCAAACCGAGATCAACATCATCTTTCTGCAAAGCGCTGTGCTCCTCATAGCCATAAAATAATAGCGACTCAAACCAGAGCATATACTCAAAGTTTGCACACTCCTCCTATGCAGGTACAAGACAAATTACATTAAGATTTTCATTGCCAACATCAAAAGGGAAAAAGTTAGGCAGCACTGAATGCAACCTTACCTCCAGAGGGTTCCATGTAATAAGCTGCAGACGGACTAGTGGGTTAAAGAGCTTTGGCAAACAGAGCCCTATGTACGCTTCCCTGTAACAGTCAGCATAGCAACTCCTCCACACTTCAAAGCGGGATTTGATGCAGTCAAGAGAATGAAAGTCCTCCAGCACATCTTCAAATACCTTCTTAGATTCCCTGATGATCCGATCTGGAACAAATAAAACAAAAACAAATAAAGCCTTTAACTTAAAGGTTTAGTTAAGCTCTGATTACATTACATATTTTACTTTCGTGCGCAGTAACATTTGTAGATGTTCTCATTTTACAACAGCGTAATAACATCAAGCACCTTTCTCCGTGTTGAAGCTGGTGATGTTGGTGGTGGTCTCTTCATCGTCGGATGACAAGCCTTCATTGTGTTCGGCTATCCTTCCATTCTGCTCCCGAGCTTGACGCCGCCGAGTTCTACAATTCCAGTAAAAATAAAAAGTGAAAAGAAGCAGAATGTGTGATTATTATCATTATTTTACACCAGCGATGTTTTGTGCAGCTTTGAAACTAAATCCATTTAGAAATATTTTTTTCCAACTATCAAAAGAAACTGGTGGTGCACATCCTTATTCACCATCAAAAGTAATTTCGATAACGAGAAGCTTTAATGGGAACATCATGTATCTTGTGGAGCTTAATTGAAAAACAGTTTGAAACTGAAGGATGGAGTATTCACTATTTGAAAGTTACTGGTCTGTTCAATGGAATTTAGAGGACAGGGGACCACTTTATTTTTTTAATCTTGCTCGCTTCTAATTAAGTAGACATGAAATTCTGGTCTACAAAAAAAGAAAACAATGACTTAATTATGCAATCATTGGGAAAAATACTGATTAGTCCCAAATAACACATTATGATCGCTGCAATAAGAGCTAAGTGAGCTCTGCTCGCAGTAAAACTAGGCACAGAGACCAGAAGAGAAAACACAGAAGTGTCTCAGCATATTATTTTCTGTCTTACACTCTTAATGAAAACCCTGCTGTCTATTATACACACAGAGACAGACAGACAGAGACAGAGAGAATTCTTTATTTTAATTGATAATTACAGCCTCCATCTTTAAAACGAGAAAGAAAAACCTGTATTAAAATTTATTTAAAGATTTGATTTGAAGCTTGATTAACTATTTCTGCAGTATAAATACAATGAATCTCCCAGTCTGGCTCAGTAAATGCAGTCACAATTTTAGGGAAGACTGCTGAATTGACAGTTGCCCAGAAAACAGTAGCTGACACCCCCCAGGTCATAGCTGAAAAGGCTGGCTGTTTACAAAGTGCTGTATCAAAGTACAACCCCTGGCAAAAATTATGGAATCACCGGCCTCGGAGGATGTTCATTCAGTTGTTTAATTTTGTAGAAAAAAAAAGCAGATCACAGACATGACATAAAACTGAAGTCATTTCAAACTGCAACTTTCTGGCTTTAAGAAACACTATAAGAAAGCAGGAAAAACTCTTAAAAGAGGGTAAATCATCACGCAATGTTGCAAAAGATGTTGGCTGTTCACAGTCAGCTGTGTCTAAACTCTGGACCAAATACAAACAACATGGGAAGGTTGATAAAGGCAAACATACTGGTAGACCAAGTAAGACATCAAAGCGTCAAGACAGAAAACTTAAAGCAATATGTCTCAAAAATCAAAAATGCACAACAAAACAAATGAGGAACGAATGGGAGGAAACTGGAGTCAACGTCTGTGACTGAACTGTAAGAAACCGCCTAAAGGAAATGGGATTTACATACAGAAAGGCTAAACGAAAGCCATCAACACCTAAACAGAAAAAAAACAAGGTTACAATGGGCTAAGGAAAAGCAATCGTGGACTGTGGATGACTGGATGAAAGTCATATTCAGTGATGAGTCTCGAATCTGCATTGGGCAAGGTGATGATGCTGGAACTTTTGTTTGGTGCCGTTCCAATGAGATTTATAAAGATGACTGCCTGAAGAGAACGTGTAAATTTCCACAGTCATTGATGATATGGGGCTGCATGTCAGGTAAAGGCACTGTGGAGATGGCTGTCATTACAGCATCAATAAATGCACAAGTTTACATTGATATTTTGAACACTTTTCTTATCCCATCAATTGAAAGGATGTTTGGGGATGATGAAGTCATTTTTCAAGATGATAATACATCTTGCCATAGAGCAAAAACTGTGAAAACATTCCTTGCAAAAAGACACATATGGTCAATGTCATGGCCTGCAAATAGTCCGGATCTTAATCCAATTGAAAATCTTTGGTGGAAGTTGAAGAAAATGGTCCATGACAAGGCTCCAACCTGCAAAACTGATCTGGCAACAGCAATCAGAGAAAGTTGGAGCCAGATTGATGAAGAGTACTGTTTGTCACTCATTAAGTCCATGCTGTTATAAAAGCCAGAGGTGGTGCAACAAAATACTAGTGATGTGTTGGAGCGTTCTTTTGTTTTTCATGATTCCAGATTTTTTTCCCTCTGCTTGGTCTAAAAAAGTAACCGTTACTGACTGCCACAATTTTTTTTTCCTGATTTCTTATAGTGTTTCTTAAAGCCAGAAAGTTGCCATTTGAAATGACTTTAGTTGTGTCTCATGTCTGTGATCTGCTTTTTTTCTACAAAATTAAACAACTGAATGAACATCCTCCGAGGCCGGTGATTCCATCATTTTTGCCAGGGGTTTTATATATAAAATATTGACCTTGTTCATGATATTCTAATTTTTGGAGATGGGCCTGTTGAAATTATTGTAACAAGTCTCTCACCCCACATAATGCACAGCTCTGCTTTCATCTCATAATCTACACACATCAGTGCTAAGCCGCACAGAAACATTATCACGAAAACCTGCCGTCCATCTCACTCTCTCATGCAGCCATGTCTACCTAATCTCACAGCCATACAGGCAAATGTTGTGTATCATGACTGTTCAACAGAAACTAGCAAAAGATCAGAAACACTGGGGCATATAAAACCAATTTAACTCAAGAACCAGTTTCATCGAATCTGTAAGTGAATGTCATACCGCCGTGCCTCTCTCTCTGCTATCCTCCTTTGACGACTATGCTCCTGGTAGGTTGCACGGTCTCGACCAAATGAGTCTAGATTTGGAGCCATAACAGCTTTATCTGTAAGAGACAAGACTCATGTTAAAACCCATTAAAATACTCCAAATAACACATAACCTCATTTTTATTCTGGACACTCAGCATCTCACACAACACAAAAAGATGTACACTGAAAACCATCAAATATGCAACCTCTAAAACTGGTTTAATTCCTTATAAATTTCAGAATGTATAACGTCAATATTATTAGTTGACTGATAATTGTTTGACAGCCAACTGATTTTTTTTGTTGTTGTTTTTTAAAAACAGAATAGAGCTGCCAGTTGCCAATATGTAATGTAGATATATGTGGTAACACAATTTACAATTCAACATCAAGTCACAAAATTGCTGAACTTACTATGAGCAATTATTTAACACTGCTACAATCTGCATTGTTTCCATTCAAGTCTTACCGTTTTCTGCCAGGTAACACATCGAGCACTGGCTTTAAAAACACCCATATCCATCGTTTTAAGGCACCTGTCTACATGTAAATGAATGCAAGGAGTCCTGGCACTGCTGCACAGAAGCCACACTGACAACACCATTTGTCAGATGTGACTGCAGAATTGTTTTCCGTTTTTGGCCAGGGCTGCTTATTTAAAAATGCATTTAAATTGGCTCAATTAATCGTTCCACCACAAGTAAACATCAAATCATTTTTTAACATGTAATTCATGTATCTAATGAACATTTTCCTTTATTCACTTACCTGGCTGCAACATATTACACGTTACAGTGAGAGAAGTCAAGTCACTACTTTCTTATCTTAGTGATTCATTGCCATCTCAGTTGCAGTTACCAGCTGAGTGTTACTCAGCCACAGAGAAGCTGACACAGCTCCTCCAATACAACATTTCCCACGTACTTCCATGCCCACTCAATCAGCAGCACGCCTCATACAAGCTTCATCACATTCATGAGGGACAGATAAGGACATGGGGAAACTACGATATGAACATCACACAGCCGCACTCGCATTCAGAGAACTAACGAGGCCGTTCAAATAAATTATAAAAACCTTCAAGATGGACTGACTTGAAAGGCTTGCAAACTCCGCCGATTCATCTTTAATATCATCCTGTCTTCTCTGGACGAGTCGGGAGGCCCGTTGCCTTAGTAACTGGTGCATGGCAGCCTCCAGCTCCTGGACAGCAGGCACCTGAAAGATATGATTACTTGTGTGACCTCTGACCCAAACAAAAAGCAGGACTCCAAGACACCAGGACGTCTTGCTGGAGGGACAACATGGGCATAACAGACGACATCAAGCTGGCAACAATACAGAAATAGTGTCAATTTTATATTTTGGGGCTTTTTTTGGGGGGGGGGGGGGGGGGGACTTTGACAGTTCAGAATAGTCCTGTAGGTATGTCTTATCACATATCTAAACAAATCTTAGTATCAGGGTTGACATATGCCTTTTTCTCCGAAGGACTGTATCGCTTTTGTGCATTCTCAATCTGTTACCAATAAGCACTGGGCAGTTCACTTGTCACACAAAGGCAGCACAGTGGTTACCCACTTGCTTCCTAACAATATTGTCCCTAGTTCAAGGCCACATGTGCCCCATTCTTTTGGAGCTGAACCAGAAAGAACATTCAGCACAAAATCTGGGACACCTCAACATGAAAATCTGTATCAGCCCTGCTGTGGGGAAGAAAAAAAAAAAAAAAAAAAAAAAAAAAAAAAAAAACAGAGCGCCAAGGGCCCCGTGGGTTACTGGCTCAATTAAAGCCCAAGGCAAAATAGCCATTTTCGGCATAAAAATGGCCGCCAATTCCAAACAAATGAATCTACGTGAATAATTTTGGGACCGGAAAAATGTCAATGACCGATATTGTGCCCTTGTTAAATAATACAAAAAAGTTATCAGACAGTTTGAGTAAATTGCCTTTAAGTACTTTTTGATACATCGCAATAAACAGAGAATGACTGGGGGTAGCGGCCTATCGGCCAGTAATTCACCCCCCCCAATGAAAGAAAAAAAAAAAAGGTCAAACCAAAATAAATTAAGCAAAGCTTCAACTGGAACTGCTCCTTGAAAATATGCTGTGCTGAGTAAGGAAGCGAAGTAAGCTCAAATTAATGCCAGGAAGCTTTTTATCTTCACCTGGATGACTCAAAACCTGCACAGACCTATATAAAGTGTTCTGTGCAGGGCCTAGGCTGAGGTGTAGATCATGAATCAAAGGACGAGGGCTAATTAAAGAATTGAAATTCGGTGTATATATATATATATATATATATATATATATATACACACACACACACACACACACACACACACACACACACACACACACACACACACACACGAGGGTAGGCTGAAAAGTTCTAAGGCTCCCCATGAAGGAGTATATATATATATATATATATATATATATATATATATATATATATAAATAAATAAAGGGGGGCATCCCTACCTGAAAATCCCCTTTTTTATTTAAGTCATATACATGAGGGGTTTAAAATATTTCCTCCAACACTGTTAATATATTGTTCCAGTCTTGATGTTCTGTGTTAAGTCATGCACATAATTAGTACCAGGTTTTCATTTGGAATGATCTGAAGATCTCCAAGGATAGAAAAAAAAAGAAAAAGAAAGAAATTGTTATTGTCTAACATGGTCACAACTGACAGGAAGTTTTTTGTTTTGTTTTTAATACAGTCCATGCAGCTGTCTCTTACCTGCTGAAGGACCAAGACAAAAGTCATTAAGTGAGATGAGTTAAGGTCGTTGCATACTACACTAGACAGGCAAAGGGAGTCAAAATCCATAATAAACACCCCTACTCAGAACACTGAAAATGGGGTGGGTGTGCAACAAGAAGAAGTGTGATACTGATAGGTCAACAGTTAAAGCCAAAGTCTTGTACTGAATGATGAGCTGCCATTAGGCAACAGATTGCATTTTCCTTCTATTATGCTTGGGGCAACCCCCCCCCCCCTCCCTCTCACACCACTGAGTCTGTAATTGGAGGCAAGACATCAGTAAAATGATAAAAGAATCACAATGAAGATATAAAATGCTGAATTAGTGTGCTAGCTCCTTAAGCCCCGGTCACACGGCACTAATGAAGGACACCGAAGCTAAAACAAAACAAGAAATCTGGACTTATGTTGACTTTTGGAGACATTGTTTAACTGTCATCCAGCTTCGTTGCTGTAGCTGGCACTTCGTCAGAATTTTCAAACTGTTCAAAAATGTGAATGAATCCCGATGACAAATTCATTTCGTCCATATTCCGTTTTGCTTTCTGTCTTGATGGTTCCTCATCGTTTGTGTAGTTCCCGTACCATCAGTGTTCCATTTGACTGTCGTCCAACTTCGTCCAACCTCCCAAGTCCGATGTCTTGCACGAACATTGACGACATCTGAATGGATCATTAACTGAAGATCCAACAAGCTAAACGTGATGCGTCTATGTGTGGGACGAAAAGCAACGTTTTTATCAACTACTGTTAACTACGCATGTTCGCATGCCGTCACTGGCTGTACAGGCTGTGCGCACGTTCGTATGCCGTCCATGCGTGTGCGTACATGTTGTTGACAGACCTGTTGTCAAGATAACTCTCGCACCTGCAGGTGCTGCAGACTTGACCACAGGCTGGTGCCTGGTCTGATACCTGCTGTCAAGTTACACCATCATGAATGTTTTGTTTTGATTTTGTTTAAAGTGTTAAGGCCGCAGTTTGCTTTGTTTTTCCTTTGTTCTTTTATGTGCTTTGCACTCGCAGGCTTTTCGGTGATGAGAAGTGCCGGCTCATTTGTCCACTTTTTCTCAATGATTTGTGACTTTCTGACTTTTTTCCTTCGTTCAGCAATTGCCGTATGCCGTGTGACCGGGTCTTTGCGCAATTAGGATGGTAGCTTATCATTCCCCCCCAGTGCAGTGTTAGAAACACTACACACAGAGCCTGTCTGCAGGACTATGCAACGGCCTTTACACTTAATATCTCCTCAGGGGAAAATAAACTTCATGTTTTTAATAATTTAAAACCACAAAATACTCTTCACACACACACACACATTACACAGTCACAGACATTATGCACTGAATAAATCTGGCTGATCCTCTTTGTGAAAAACTGCCAGTTTTACAGCAACAATTCATCCTACAAAAAAAAGTTACATTGTTGACATTCTGTATATCTAAAAGCTATCTATCTATCCACATATATATATATATATATATATATATATATATATATACACACACACACACACACATACATACATACATACGAGGGTAGGCTGAAAAGTTCTAAGGCTCACTATAATGCATTTAATGCATTACTCCTTCATTGGGAGCCTTAGAATTTTTCAGCCTACCCTCGTATGTGTATATATATATATATATATATATATATATATACATACATACATATACACATACATACATACATACATACATACATACACACACACACTATAGCTAAAGTAAGATGAAAAGCTGAACAACACATTTCCTTTTCATAAAAATATCCATTCAAAAGCACGGCTGACAACTAATGAAGTTATATTTCTGACAATAGAGAAACAAAAAGCACTTGAGATCATTATGAAAATTACTCAGTCTCATCCATTCAAAAACATTTGGAAACAGCAGAAAAATACATTGTCATCTCTGTTAACTACTGTTTCATAAAGAACATAAAAACACTGAAGTTTTTGAAATTTATGACCCATTCATCCACTGACACATTTTATTAAATTATATCCCTACAAGAGCCAAACTATGAAGCTGAAGATCATAAAATTAGTTAGAAGCTGTTAAACATAATTTTCAAAAAACTGCAGATAACGTCTCCCTTACCTTTTCATTGAAACACTCAAGCAAGTCTCCAACATACCCTCGCATCTCTTGCAAGAATTTATATTGATCTGCATTATCATTGGATGAGCCCTCGAGTTGATGTATGGTGCTCTCAGAAGTAGCCAAATCTTCTTGAATCTGTTTGTAGCGCTGTCTGTTTGCATCATAGCCTGCCTGCATTTGTGTGAGCCTAAAAACACATTGTACACAGGGGAAAAAAAAAACAAAAACAAAAACAGAGATTTGGCGTTTACTTACAAGACTTCAAGCTGAGTCTTCATTATCCACATAAATGGAACTGGCACAGTGAATATTCACCAAAAGTGTCAAAAAGAACAAGGGACAATCGAGTTTCCTCGTGTCTCACCATCCTCATAAAAATGCAAGCTTATACACAGAACTCACAGCTGCTCAGGGGTTACCGTGGAAGCATAAAGTGTCTACTGTGTATTATAAATTACTGTGTTCTCAAGAAATATGCTAACACATACGGACAAGCATCGTCTCACTATGTCAACAGTGGTGGGACACCTTGCTACAATTTGGTCAAGTAAGTCCGCATTAAGGAAAGCCCTACTGTTGGTCCCCAGTGATTATACACCTGAACTGAAGGCAGCTTTGCTTGTTCTGCTGCACCACAGAACATAGCTGCAGCTGAGCTGAGGATTGACATTGGACGATGGGCAGTCTTCCACAGAACCTACCTATCCTGCAGGCGTTTCTTTACCAAATCAATGGATACCGGGCTTAGGTCACCACTGGGGGCCCCATAGTGGACGGAGCCATTGTCTGCTTGGCCAATTGGCTTGACACCCTGTGAGGCCACAGCACTGTAAGTGAAAGGCATGTTGTAAGAAGAGCCGTACGGATGGCTCTCGTAGCTGTTCTGGTAGTAGACAGCATTTTCCTCAGGCTGGCTGCTTTGGACCTGGTTGACAGACACAAAAAAAGAAAGAAAGAAAGAAAAGTTTATGTTAGTACACAAAGCAAATCTCAGAAAATCAGTTTTGTTGTGGGGTCTAATAATCATTTGGCTAATCAAAATCACAATTTCCTTGATTTTAGAGTTGTGGTTAGCTGGCTTTTTAATTACCATATTTTTCAGCACATAGATTGCAACTGTACAAAAATGCTTCAAGAGCAAAACTGAATATAAATTGCAGCCGGAGTATAAATTACATTTATCACTTCATGCAACAAGACGCAAAATAAATTTTATCGCACTTTATTTATATGCGACACGCAGTGTTAAGGAGCACAGATAATGAGCAAATTGCTGCTATACTACAAAATGTGAGTAAACTGCCTCTTTAAGAGACTGAATAGACAGTCATATGTGAGGTGAATGTAAAATGTAATTAAATATGCAAAAACTCCTTTGTAATATATTTGTAAAAGATAGACTGATGGTAATGTACTTCTTGCTCAATTTTTGCACAGGACTCTTGAAAGAGCTGTTTTTGTTGTTTGACATAGTCCAAATAAGTTTTCTTCTACATAGAATAAAAATAAAATAATATCCCCTCTTTTTACTCAACAGTGTAGCCTTCCAGTTAAAAGAACAAGGAATGCTGTTTTTCTTTTTACACTACTTGTTCTTCATTGTACCGTTTTAGAAGAAGTAGAAGATTGCCTCAGCTAACACATTAGTCTAAGCATTTGGGACAACTGCTTTGTGGTTAGCTGTGGCTTTATCAGTCTCTGTGAACAGCATGGAATCTGATGCTTGGGGATACTATGGTTTTTCATTTAAAAATTAACACATGGATTGGATGTGTGAGCCTATTAACACAGTGCCAACTCTCCTGCTGGGAATACTCCAGTTTGGTTGTGGAGTTCTTTGTGGCATTAAGCAGTTATTGTTTATGTTCAGTTACTCTGCCGTGCACCGCAGCACTGCACTGGAACAGACATCCGTTTAGTCAATTGGTGATGTCATCTGACAGGACATTTTGTGTTTGGTAAAGACATGCATTGCTATTTGTTTGGAATAAGCATGAGTGCTAATTGTATTTTATCTCTGGAGCCTGATGACCACCAAAGATATGAGGAAAGGTTCAAAGTACTGACACCATCACAATCCCTCATAATAAACTATTTAAATGTGACCAAACACAAAGCAAAATTGTCAAAACAAAATGTTTCAACTCCATTGCTTTACATTTTTGTGGCTTTATGTCTACACTGCATGACAGCCAGTGATTCATTCTATGGTACCTTTGTAGAGCAAAATAAAATATATACTGTGCGTTATTCACATTTATTGCTCCATAGTGCATCTGGGACCAAATTGAAACATCATCTCAAGGCTTTTTGAACACTAAATTTTTAATTAGTAGCTACTGAGGAAGTTGGTGCGGCTCACCTGTGGTATGCTGATTCCTTTTCTGATCTGCTCCTGTTCCCACCGGCTCACTCCTCATCCTGGCCTGCATCCAAGGCTTCATCATCACTGCCCTCTATACCTGTACATGTGGAGATGTTAACTGAGCAGTCTAAACTGAGGGAAAATTACAATATAAGGATGCAGCTTTGTGATATAAGCCACCTATCTCCTCAGCTATCTTCTGGCGCTGGGTTTTATTTCTGACTCCACTGAAGCGAATCCTCTTCTCTTCTTCATCTTCATCGTCGCTGCCATCTTGGTCTTCTCCTACCAGTCGTTTCTTGGGGGTCTCAATCTCAACCGGGGGAGGTTCAAACCCCTGCTCTCGGCCATTTGTCGGCGCTTTCTGGCAGCATGGATGAATGCTGCATCAGGGATTTCACCTAAAGTGAATTGGAACAGGTTCCACATTTAGAATTAAGAACCACATTTAATAATGTGAAAATCCTACAAGACACCACAACATTCATCTTGGTGAGACCAATGTTTAAAAATAAAGCACAAGTTATAGTCAGGCCATAAGTAGTTGGACAGTGACAATTTTTTGTAATTTTTACCTCTGTACTCCACCACAATGAAACTGAGATGAACCAATCAAGATGTCCTTTTAGTTGTAGATTATTGGCTTTACTTCTTGGGACTTACAACTTTGAAGTAATTCAGATATCCGTGGTTGTGATTGGAGAAACTGCAAAATACATATTTTGTCTGTCTCACAAGTTCATGGGTGGAATGAAGCAGAGATGGATTTAATACAACAAACAGAGTCTCCCATGTGTTCCACTCCACATGAAGTCACATAACTGGTGATACAAAAGGCAAAGGTTTGCACGATGCAGTTTCTCCATCTACAGTCAGAGAAGTCTGTAACTTCAAAGATGTTTGGGTGTCTTCCCTCACTAATCTCCTTGCACAATCACTCAAATTTCGAGAGAACTGCCCCGGGGTAGAGAAATCCAGTGGTCTGAGGACACAGACCAGAAACTTTTGACCGATGTCTAGTAGATATTTCCCCTGCTTAGACTGATGTCTAGTTAAAAATCTTGTCCGTCTTGTGATTAAAAGTGTTTGACAAGTCTGACGATTTTTTTTTTCAAACTTGCACCTTAAATAACAGCCATTCGGAGATTACAACAGAGTTTTGGACAGCGAGCCGTCTAGCCATCATTTGAACGGTTAATTTTCGAAAAAGACGTCTGAAAACTGGTGGACGGCTAAGCCGTCTAAAATGTGGAGTTTTTCAAACGAGCTGTCTGTGTGTGCGTGCGCGGAGCTGCTCCCCCAGCTGGCTCACAGACAGACAGAATGCGAGGAGGAGGGGGCTGAACGGAGTAGTGTCTCATTGCGCAAGTTCTCACATTAAGCAGGTGAGAACCCTGAACTTTAATAAGCTTTTATTTTTTTTTTTTTTAAGTATTTATTTTAGATTGTGAGTTAATGTAGTTGTTTTATGTTCACGCACAAACATGACTGAGGAGAATAAAACAGGGTGACTTCATCCCACTAAAATGTACTCCAGTCAGAATAAAAATATAACCTGCTAATTTATGTTATTTTTCAAAGTTATTAGCCTGCAGCTATATTTTATTTCAAAGTAAGTTACTTCTTATTTTATACTTATTTAAAAACAAAAAAAAACAAAACAAAACACAGGGAGTCAAATCAGCCTGCATTGTTCTGTTCAATTTACGTATATCAAAGTTTGCCTGCACATGCCCAGGTATTTTTTTCCTTCTTTATAAGAATTTGATGTTTACATCAGTACTACAAAGTTTTAAAAAACAAAACACTTTTCTTTATAGCAGTTTTGTAATTTCAGAAATACAACAGAGAACAACCACAAATCAGAAAAAAGTTGGGACTATATGTAAAATGAAGATTCTCCACTCACACTCACAGAAGCCAAAAGTTCTAGAGTCGTGTCTTGATGGCTTCCCCCACTGTCCCCAGCATGGACATTTAGTTTTTGAGAACTGCTTAGCTGACACAGATTTACTATAAAGTACCACACTGTTCGTATGTCTGAATGATTGATGTAAATGAAGTCTAAGAAATATGCAGTGACTTGTAAATGTTCATGTATTCATCCCCTGACATTTCTCAAGAAAACTGGCTCTAAAATTGACTGATTAATTCTTCCATTTAGAATAAAGTGCCCTGTCCCAACTTTTTTTTTCTTGGAAAAGGCTGCAGGTCTTAAATGTAGGAATGGATGTATATTAAATAAAATAAAGCTGACCACACAAAACATGAAATATGTTGGTTTCATACAGTCTGCAGTAAATAGAAGTCAAAGAAAATGTCAGGATCATTATGGGTCCACCACATATTTCATATCATCCAAACTTTTCTGATTTGGAGTTATAAAAACTAAACAACAAGAACAATTAAAAACAGTTGAACAGTATATAGAAAAACATAAGCTGTGTTATCTTTATTCATTCATTTTGAAGGTCAAATATGTTTTGTGGCTCCAGAAGAATTATATTGTGGAAGATGGGTCAAAATGGCTCTTAACATTAAAGGTTGTAGACCCCTGACCCATTCATAAAATTTTCATCATACTAGTCTGAGAAACAATGGGTATAATTGTTGCCCCCTCCCCCCGCAAAAAAAACAAAAAAAATCAGAGGTATTACAGAGCTTACACAGCACAAATAGACAAGTGGATTAAGTAACAACAGTAAAGGCTATGTTTGGGCGGCATAAGACAAGCACAAGGCCAGAATTACAGAAAAATTGAGTGTAAGTAAAAAAATGTGCATGATGTGATGATTAATGCTATGCTGAGGCTTGCGTGCTCGCCATCGGAGACTCTGAGCTTCCAAACACCCTTGACCAGGAGGACCAGTAACAAAATTACTAAAAATTGTTACTGGTCCTGACCAGTAGGCTCAAAAAAATATTTCTCTAACCCTCACTGTCTATTCCAAACAGATGTGCCATACAGTGGCAATGGTTGATTTAAATTTAATCCAAGACATATTGACATCGAAATGTTCATCAAACCATCCCAACTTGTCTAAAGAGTCATAGCTGTAAACATGATATGTGTAAATGCTAAATAATGCAGCATTTTGCTAAACACCTTGAATTGGGGGTTGGTAAAGTTAGACCTTACTTGTGTGACGTGCTTTGAGGCAGCTTTGTTGTGATCTGGCACTATATAAAATGAAATAAACTGAAACTGAATTAACGCAGCCAAGCAAAACTAGAAGTATAGCTTAAGTTTTTAAATCGAACTCCTTTGTGGTGGCAGACAAAGGCAAAATTATAAAATGGTCACTGTCCAAATATCTATGGACCTGACTAAATAATGGTACAATAATATGCATTATATATACACACTAACATAAACCAAGGATTATGAATCTAACAAAAGTTCAATATTATAATCTATTATCATAGATGCTGATGCAAATTAAAAGATCCATATAAGAATAATCAACTGTTGTACAACAGTTGATTATTCTTATATGGATCTTTTAATTTGGATAACAGATTGTGTCTAAAAGTCCCTGTTTTAAGGGTGTCTGTGATACCAGGTCTTAGGCTGCTGAGGGAGGAGAGGGTGTTGAAGGTTCCTGCAGTGCTGCTGTTCCTGGAGACTTGACTGCTTGCCAGTCCACCTTGACTCTTTGGCTCTTCGTCCTGCTCATCAACACTGTCCACTTCCATTTCTTCTTCACCGTGTTCACTTCCAGCTCTACTAACAACTTCTTCTTTAATGGTGATCAAGGGTTGAAGCAGAGTGTCTAGGAAAATGGGATGCAGAAAAAGATCATTTAAACAGATAGCAACTGTGCAACAGCAGCAGCACAGCAATTCAGGTTCCTAATTGTTGTGCTGCTGCTGCAATGCATTATGGGAGTTCTGGGTTTGGGTTTTTGCATTATTGTAGTACATGTTGGTTGAGCAGTGTTGTTAGTGTTATCGATTTGTTGTGTTTTTCTAATTTAAGTAGTGTAATCCATTTGGTGAAGGGTTATGCTGTTACCATGAGTGAAAAGTGCCCTGTGTTTGATGTCTTCTGCCACCATCTGTGTTGTTGTGTGTAAAAAGAAAATAACACTTCTTTGCCGCAGCCGGCCCACCCCCTTCTGCTGGGGGAGGGCTGAACTCCTCATAGTGACCTGACTGTTGCTGACCCACAACAGAGAGGGTCAGCAACCGTCGGGGTTTACAAATGTTTTTTGACCGTTAAGCTTCACTTACTTAGCCAGCAAAAAAACGTTAGCAGACCGAGAGCTAACAGAACTAAATTTAGTGGAAGTTACTTGTTTTTCAAAGTTAGCTGAAAAGCTAATCCGCTAACAAAGCAGCTACCTTCGCTAATTAGCGATTAGCAAAACTGTGCCCAACACTGCACAACAAAGTAAACAGGAGAACCACCATGCAATCCCCAAAAATACGACTTAAACTCACAAATCCAAAACAAAATAACCCTTCTTCTTTGGAGATTATTGGTGGCTTGTAAACCAACATGGCACATTAAATGGACTGCACTTATATAGCGCTTTTCCATCTGCATCAGACGCTCAAAGCACTTTACAATTATGCCTCACATTCACCCAATGTCAGGGTGCTGCCATACAAGGCGCTCACTACACACCGGGAGCAATAAGGGATTAAAGGCCTTGCCCAAGGACCCTTAGTGATTTTCCAGTCAGGCGGGGATTTGAACCCATGATCTTCTGGACTCAAGCCCAACACCTTAACCACTAGACCATCACCTCCCCCCACTACCAACTGTTTGGGCGTGGAACTGAATAAATGGATTCTAACGTATATTATCAAAAATAACATAGAAACATTCACCACACGAGATAAAACCCAGATTTCCAGTCATTTCCGGAAAACTTTCAACACTGATTACATAAATTTATTGTGAGCACATGGATGTTTCCCAAAATTATTAATATTAACAAAAACACTAATTATTCATGACTTATTCTGGGTCCCCATAAGGAGGCACATTTCAACATTAAATATTAATAAATCTAAATATTCCCAGTGTTACATTTTGTGGTCCGCAGTGTGAGGCGAAAAATAATGATCGAATATTAAAATTCGTTACATTATCTTGGTGTCCGCCTGAGGCACATTTAAATCTTAAAAATTAATAATTATTGAAATCGTTAGAGTGGTGAAATTTACTGCTTCTGCAATGTGTCATTTGTAGGGCTGCGGCAAAAGATCAATATCATCAATTACGTCAATTTGCACAGTCAAGAAGAATCACATGGACCCTAGGCCAAATAGAAGCACAAGCCATCTAATCAAACCTGTAGTCAGGGATCATCCAGTAGATGGAAGACACATCCATATTAGGCATGTGAATCTCAGTGACAACAATTCGATACGCATCTTGATACACTACTAGCGATACGATACACATAGCAATACGATTCACCCCATTCCCGATTCAATGCGGTTTGATGGTGATTCAATTCCTCACAATGCGAAACGATTAGGGACGGTATTGATAAGATCTTATTGATATTGATGCCATTATTGATTCCTGATCTGATTCCTTTATCAATAACTTGAAAATTTTCTGTGTACTAAAAGTAGGCTTTACAGGTTTTCTATGTCAACATTTTATTGAGCCTAAAAGTAAATAAATGGGTGTTCTGATCTCTGGACATAAATAAACTCAATAAAATCAGTACATGGTCACTGGATCCTTGATGTACATGGTGAATCCTAGATCTCTGGACATTAATAGAAATAAACATAAAATCAGTACATGGTCACTGGATCCTTGATGTACATGGTGAATTCTAGATCTCTGGACATAAATAGAAATAAACAAAATATGTAGTTTTGTCAAAAGCATTTCGTTTCAGATATGAATGGCACAAATGTAACCCATACACTCTGAGCTGAGCACTTCAACCGGCTGCCTGCACATCAGGACGTAATTCATAAAAAACAAAGGACGTCTTTTTTTTGGGGGGGGGGGGGGGTGTTTCAGCCAGTTGTAGTTTATTGTTTGTATTATAACGTTTAGAAAGAGGTGTCATTTGATTTAAAACGGCGATTCGCTCTGAAGTTATTATTTCCGACCGAAATCTGTGCAGCTCTTTGCAGCTGTGCACTTAGTCCCGCAAACAGACGACAGCAATTCGCTTTGAAGTTATCAATTCCGAATGGACTGTAACTTGATTCGGCAGAGAGCGGCACAGTGTTTGGAGTTGTACGAACGGAACGGAGGATGATTCTCATTTTTTTCCGGAACAAGGCAAGAGTCCCAGTTAGCGACTTTAATCAGCACAAAAGTGACTCATGATTGACATCTTTAAATGGCTTTGAGAGGGGTAAAAAGCAGACCTGCCACTTCTGAAAAGCAGCCAAGCATAGAACCAACAAAGCAGTGGGTCGGAACACTGCTTCTTTGGTTCAAGCTTCAAGCAGAGCCGCACTGCAGAAGCGGTTGATTACAGACCCGCTGCAGTGTCTGCAATTAACAGAGAATTAATTATTTTCCCGATAAACACCCTCAAAGCAGCAGCAGCTCTGAAGGACTGATAAAGGAATCGTGAAGCAAAAAGGCTATTGATGTCGGTGCATCGAATAATTTCTTAATGATTCTTGAAAAGACTGGTTTTCCATACCCATCCTTACTAGGTAGGTGAATTTTTCACAACGTGCACGTTTATGAGCATCAACATGTACATTTGCTTCCAAGTAGAGCTCGCTGGACGTTGGATGGTACAGAACTTCTGTCTTCTTTGTACTTACGGTAAGGCCAAAGTATTACAGGCATTGGAGAAGAGAGTTGTGGTGCGTTGAACATCCTCTTGTTTGCTAGCTCAGAGCCCAGTCATCCGTGAAGAGGAGATCCCTTAGGGACCCTTCACACATAACACAATTTAAGCCGACTAGCAAAGTAAACAAAAAAAATTGCTACATTGCACACTCATTACCAAAATTGATGGGATAAAAAAATGTTATTCACTTTGCAGTGTAGCAATGAGTTATGCTCACTGTATGTGACACGTCATTTTTTGCAGTTTGATTTGGATTTTTGAGCACACTGTTTGTTTGTTTTTTTTAACTCTGCATCCCTCCTGATTTGAGTTTTCAGCAAGTACCACCAATATATTAATCTTAAGGGAAAACACTGAAAGGGTGACTGATGGGAGAACAGTGCAGATTCCAGGCATCCCCTGCCCTTACTGACCAAGGGGCAAGACAGTTTTGTCTTCACAACAATCACAGTTGCACTGATGCTGATTCCAAAGTACAATTTATGTTTTCCTGGAACCTCCTAGGCACTTGAATATGGGTATTGCTACAGAGGCAAGTAAAGAGGACATGGGAGGAATAGAATAAAATTTTCACTGGGAGATAAAAAATTTATTTGGTGTCTAACAAGATCAGATCAGGCCAGTTCTGGGAGCATACACTGGTGCCACACATTGCTGCATCCACTAAACTATGGAACCACCTTGGATGCTTGATGGCAGACAACCGGGCATCCCCACCCCTTGAAAATAACCATCTATCTGTCACAGGTTCGTGGCCATCCTTTTGGCTTTTTTTGCTGCTGGGGTCCTCAACATGAAGACACCTACATCCCTAGAGAATTGCACCACATGGCCAAAATCCTGTTGCCAACATCCCCGCTACTGCTGGAATGATTTACAACATATAGCCATGTGGTGCATGCTGCCAATTTTAAACTCCGAAATGAATTGTTTGGTGAACACACAGTCATTCCAGCAGTACCAGGACCCAAAAGACTTGGACCTTTGTTCTACTGCAAGAATATTAACATTGCCAAAAACCTCTGTCCAGTGACCTAATGATGACACAAGCTCTTCCCAGGTGTCTCTCAATCTCAAAGGTCGAGGAAGCAAGAAACATGAATGTCACTGCTGAGCAAAGTACAAACATACCTAAATTTAAAAAAACGAGCAGTACAAATGTAATGATAAGTAATGTCTATACAAATTCAAAACTTTCACTGCAGAACACACTTCTGATGCAATCTCCTCTTATGTGCTGCCAAAACTATTGATCATGTGCACACAAATAACAAGAGCAATCAAAGATTTATGATGTTCGCCAATCTGGATCACCTCCAAAATTCAGTGATCTTCCATGCCCTAATATCTATCTGTGGTACAAATTTGGTGAGAATCTGTGAAGTAGTTTGACATAATCCTTCAAAGCGTATATAAAGTGAAACCTTGATCCAGAATCCGGATCCGAATTACCTCCAAAATTCAGTGAAATTTTCTGTGCCCTAATATCAAATCAAATCAATTTTATTTATATAGCGCCAAAATCACAACAAACAGTTTGCCCCAAGGCGCTTTATATTGTAAGGCAAGGCCATACAATAATTACGGAAAAACCCCAACGGTCAAAACGACCCCCTGTAAGCAAGCACTTGGCAACAGTGGGAAGGAAAAACTCCCTTTTAACAGGAAGAAACCTCCAGTAGAACCAGGCTCAGGGGTTTGCAAATTTGGTGAGGATCCGTGGAGTAGTTTTGACGTAATCCTTCAAACCGTATATAAAGTGAAATATTGATCCAGAATACAGATTCTGATTCAGATCACCTCCAAAATTGAATGGAGTCTTCCATGGCCTCATATGTATCCATGGTAAAATATGGTGAGAATCCATGAAGTAGTTTTGACATAATCCTTCTAAGCCTATATAAAGTGAACCTTGATCCAGAATCCAGATCCGATTCCAATCAATAACATGTCTTCCATGGTCTAATATGTATCTGTGGTGAAAATTTCATCAAAATCCATGCAGTAGTTTTGACGTAATCCTGCAAATAATAAATGCCAATGATTTTATTACGTCCTTGGCGGACATAATTAAAACTGCAGGGATTAATTAGCCTATATGTTTTGTGCATGCAATAGGATTTCAGGTGCTATAGTTTTTTGTTTCTTTTTGTATTTTGTCTTCTCTCTGACCACTCCGGGGCTTGTCACATGTCACAATTTCTGAATATGCTCAAACTGGAGCACTGCAGCCTGATCTCATGAACACGCACAGCTGCAATGAAATTATTCCATACATGCTGCAGCATGGTGTATGTTTTTCTACAATCCTGACATAACACACATTCATATCACATTACTGTACAGCGTACAGCCAGCTTTAATCTTGATTCAGGACAACTGCAAACGAGACACTCCAATGCTTCACTCAGCTTCTCACATGCTGCAAATAGCGTATCCACTGATTTCACAAAGACCACAGCATCATCTGAAGTCAAAGGGAATTAACGTTTCCTCTCCAATAAAGCCACTGATTCCTACAACCCTACCCAACACCCATTCCATATAAGCAGTGACTTATCTTCTTGATAATACAAAACAAAACAATGCACCGTCCCTCCCACTAACCCCATTCATCTCCATTTTTGCTGTACAAGCCACCATGCTGTTACCAGTGCAGGGAAAAACTGCATTCGTATTTACCAGAATCTCAGAATTTAAACAAACTCGTGGCTAATCAATGTACATTGCAATGCAGAGTGAGCAATCCCACCTGATCTGATGTCCTGTTTGACACCAGAGCGCTCCAGATCCTCCTTGTACTCTTTCTTCAGCTGTTTGACAATTTTCTTGCTGTGATAAGATTTCTTCACTCTGAACACCTCAGATCCCTCTGGTCACAGATAAATGAAGGAAAAGAAAATAAATAAATAAATGGTGGAAGTACTCCATAACTAGTTAAGGTAATGTTAAAAGAGATCATTTTATGCACTTTTTTTTTTATCTTTTTCCGGAAAATATGTTTAGGTTCATATCAAGCACCACATTCTATCTAGATTGGATGTGACCGAAATAAACACTGATCCTGATTAGGGCTGCAGCTATCGATTATTTTGTAATCGAGTATTCTATCGATTATTCTGGCGATTAATCGAGTAATCGGATAAAAAGTACTTTTGCGTTTTAAAAACATTAACAGTCCAGGCTCTCCCTAAGTAATGCACAATGTCACTGCATCATCACGGATATTGTCAAATTAGTGTATCCCTTTCTGTGTTCCTGGTAGGGCAGTCACAATTATTACGATATTCGCCAATCGTGATTACTTTTCATATTCACAATTACTTTTCATATTCCCGGTTACCATTAATTATTTACTTTATCCACAAAGCATAAAATGACTCAGAATATGACGTCATTGTGCTGCAGCCTCGCTCACTCTGTTTCGCTCTCGTCTTAAGGCAGGATAATAACATGGAGGCTGAGGAGCAATCCGTCCTGCCGTTTGGATAAGACGGCCGATTAAAACAGTGGCCGTCTTCTTCAAAGCCATCTAAAATGCGGAGTTTACCGAAGGAGCTGTCGGTGTGTGTGTCTGTGTGTGTGCACGCGGAATCAACAGGCTGCGAGGGAGGGGTGGAGGAGGAAGATTCCTGAATGGAGGCACAACACGGTACAGTCTCCTGAGAACCATCAGTGCACGCAGCGAGTGCGGAGCAGAGAGAGGATTTTAACCCGAGTGAACATGTAAAAAAAAACAAAAAACAAAAAACAAAACGTGGAGCTGCCTTTACTTCTCTCTGAACTTTCTCTCCTGGTGTGATTCTGCCGTTACTGTCCTGTTCACACCATGTGCGCATCATATACTGAATTTATGAGATGAGATGAAATAAACGGTCACATATCTTTAAAAACATTTAAAAAATGAGAATATATGAATGAACTGAGAAAAAAATCACATGAGTTAAAAAAAACCCTGACGTGGAGAAGCTGTGGTGATGTTCAGACGCACAGATCACAAAAAGCTGGTGAGAACTCTGAACTTTAACAGCTGTTATTTTCCAAAGGTATTTATTTGTTCAATCTTGAGCTTAATGTGTTTAAGCACAAAACGTGACTGATGAGGAGAAACAATTTCAGAAATGCAACAGAAACAACCACAAATCAGAAAAAGTTGGGACTGTATGTAAAATGAAGATAAAAATAAAAATGTTGCACTATTCCCAGTTTCTCCAATCACAGAAGCCAAACGTTCTTCCAGACTTGTGTAATTATACTACGATAGCAGAATATAAAGAAGGGGAAAAAAAAAGAAAAAGACAATATATTCGTCAATTGCAATTATTTGTCTGACAAATAATCGTCTGCAGAAATTCCTAATCGTGACAGCCCTAGTTCCTGGGTAATTATTTATTTTTTCACATCTTTGTTGTTTTTCACATCAAGTTTTGGATCTTTCCTGGTGTCAGGAGCTCAGCCAAAGTCAGGCCCAAGTCTTGACATTTTGCTGAAATGCCGATGGGTTGTGGCTTTCTGTCTTTTGTTTTCCCGAATTTGTAAAATTTAACCATTTTTATTTATTTATTAAGGTGGTGGACTGGGTCCCTGCATGAATTTCTTTTTAACATTCTCTCTGCGATTCAGCCAATGCATTTCATTTTCAGCTGGAGGCTGAACATGCAAGCCTCGCAGTCACTGTTTTTTAATTATTATTATTTTATTTGAGTTCCCGTGTTTGTGAAGCTTTGTGTGTTGCCCAAAACTGAAAATTAAAAAGCGAAACACTCATTGCGAGTCTAAACAAAAACACAGAAGAAAGAGTGGACTTCTTCAGAGACTGTCTGTGGCCGGGACGGATCTGTGTGAGGGCAGTGCTGAGCCGCTCACACCGGGCAGAGAGAGGCAGCAGCCGGCCACGCGCCCAGAGCAGCCAGCGGACAAAACTGTGTTGTTTTTAAAAAAAAAAACACACTGCTTTGCTTTAAATGCACAGTAACCTATTTCAGATGATCAACGTGGACCGTCTTTTTCCACTCTGTCACGTTGGAAAGCTGTAGCTTTTGTACTAATGGTAAATGGACTGCATTTATATAGCGCTTTTCCATCTGCATCAGACGCTCAAATAGGGGATTAAAGACCTTGCCCAAGGGCCCTTAGTGTTTTCCAGTCAGGCAGGGATTGAACACAGGATCTTCTGGTCTTAAGCCCAACACCTTAACCACTAGACCATCCCCTCCCTAATTGATTAGCGCTTGCTCTAGTCTTCTGTTTGTTTTTCTGGGGACATTACAGCACCACAAACAGACCTGGCATATGTACTACAACGTTAAACGAAGCTTCAAGGCACAGAATTTGCCGCGAACATTTTTTGTAATTGAATTACTCAACTAATCGTTTCAGCACTAATCCTGATCTTTCTGGTGTCACTTGTGGAGACAGTGACGCTGGCTCACAGATCTAGCAACCTGCTTCCGAAGGACTGTTTGCTGTTGTGACACTCTTCCAATCTCTACACGGTTGTATTAGTTTCTTTTATTTCTGTTCAACACTTCTTTAGTTTTTAAGTGTATCTACTGTGAATCTTATTTAGCTACAGTACTCCTATTGTGAATTGCTAGCGGTTAGCTTGCATTAGGTAGGTCAACTGGGTAAGGGGTCTGCCTCACCAGTTCTGCCGTGGTCCCGTGGCCCTGCTCTGGGCCTGTGGGGCCCAGGTCAACTTCCCCCCCCATTTCTTTCATTATTGTTTTTATCAGTCTAATACTTCTGTTCGTTTTTCAGTGTAACTACTGGTGACTTTTAGCTCATCATTTTACTCCTGTGTGAACCTTAGGAGTGGTTAGCATATTCGCACTAGCTTGGATATACTCTTGAATTTTCTGGTGCAAAGTACACTAGGGCTGCAGCTATCAATTATTTTAGTAATCGAGTATTCTATCGATTAATCAAGTAATTGGATAAAAAAATACTTTTGCGTTTTTAAACATCAATAGTCCAGGGCTCTCCCTAAGCAATGGTACAATGTCACTGCGCCAAAGTCTTGGCATTTTCCTGAAATGGTTATGGGATGTGGCTTTCTTTTTGTTTTTCCCCAACTTGTAAAATTTAACCATTTTTTTAAAGGTTTGTGGACTGGGTATGATTCTTTTAAACTCCTCTTTCTCTGCAATTCAGCAGATGCATTTCAGCTGGATGTTGAACATTCAAGCCTCGCAGTCAGATTTTATTATTAATTTATTGAAGTTACAGTGTTGTGAAGCGTTGTGTGTTGCCCAAAAGAGCAAAAAATTGAAAAGAACACACTGCGAGTCTGAGCAAAACACTTTAGAAAGTGGACTTTTGCTGAGAGGATCTTCTTTCAGAGAGTGTTTGTCAGAGTGGCCAGAGATGGAGCTGTGACTCGACCAGAGAAAGATAGCAGTTGGCTTCCGGGCAAATAGCCACGTAGAGCGGACAGTCTGTTTTTTTAAAAGTACACAAACACACTGCTTCACTTTAAATGCAAAGTAAGTCTATTTCAGATGATCAGCGTGGACCGTCTTTCTCTTAAAGGCTTTATTTTACTCTTGTGTGTCCGGTTGCAAAGTTGTAGGTTTTGATGCACTAAGGGCCCTTGGGCAATGCTTCGGCAATATGTGCATGCTCTAGTCTTCTGTTTTTTTCTGGGGATGTTACAGCACCACACACAGGCATGGCACATTTCCTACAACATTAAACGGAGCTTCAAGGCACAGAATTTGCCTCAAGCATTTTTTGTAATCAAATTATTCAAGTTACTCGACGAATCAATTCAGCCCTCAAGTACACTACTTTACACTTTACATAAACCCTGCGTGATGCTGGCAAATACGTTGGCTCTTTTAGAGAGCCGTGTCCGTGAGCTAGGACAGCTTCTTAGCTCAGTGGAGATTGATGTTACGGGCACTCCAGACAAGGTTAGTGTTGGGGTGGCTAGTGTGCTCATTAGCATCAGCTTAGAAACAACAGCAGTTGTGGAGGACAGCTTTCGGAATGCGGATAGGCGGAGGAAGTCATGTAGGGCTTGGGGCCTGGTTGCGGTACACCGATCACACTTGCTACTGCGAACTGGTTTCCTCCTTGGATATGCCTGATGTGAGTTCGTTGAGCTGGGTGACTTCCATTCCTATCTCCAGGCCGAAACACTGGGCTTTAGCGGTAGGGGATTATATCTAAGGGTGCATGGTATGTATGGTTTATATGGTATACATTTGGCCATGATAGAGATAGAGTTTTTCAATCCAGGAAAACTTCTTTGTGAAGTGTCTGAACCGCTGCTCCGTTGGTGCAGATGCTGAGTGTGTGTGTGTGTGTGTGTGGGGGGGGGGGGGGTGGAGTGTTCTGCGTTGAGGTTTGTCTCTCGCTGTTCACGAGACGTGCGATGCAGCCGGCACACAGACGCTGACACACAGCAGCACCTGTTTTCAGCATCACTGTTCCATCAGCTGCCTGTGCTCCAATCAGCTCGAGCACTCTGAATAGTATTTGAAAAAAGTCCATAGCTGCTGTACTTTCAGAAAGTTGCTATTGATTTTACAGCTGAAAGGCTTCGCGTTCTCAAAAAGCTCCCAAGTTTGGTCGAAGGAGGAAAAACAACGGTCTCACTGAGCGAGGCGAGGGGCGAGGCAGAGAGAGGAGAGGGGTAGCATCACTCATTTTCACATGAAAAGTTTATAAATGGTCCCACAATCATTTGTAGAAAGTTTTTTTTTTTTAAATTCAGTTTTTATTTTTAAAAGAGCAGGTTTAACAAATCAGTTCACGTCTTGTTCAAACATTGTTTTTTTTTTTATATTTTGATTTTATTTATTCTGTTTGATAAATGTTATGCAATCCCACTCAAAATGTTGAAAAAAAAAAACAAAAAACTGTCAATATGAAAGAAAAACCAAGTTACTGTGTGTAAATTTACATTAACATTCAGGGTCACCGTGTTAAATTGTGAGACACAGGCCTCTTCCTCACTGGATTAAAAGGCACTGTGTCATTTTTGAAGTTGAGAGCAAATATCCATTATGAAATATGGTGATTTAACCTTTTCAGCATTATTTATAACCTTTTCAAGATAATTTATTTTATGAACTTCGTCTTTGACAGAAACATGCAGAAAAGTTTGATATAAATATTGCAACATAAATCATTGTCAATTATTCTTGCTTTCAATAAACCACTCAAAAATGGTTAAAATAGGGCCTGCCAGTAATGTTTTAGAGGTATATAAAACCCAATAGCTCATCAAACTTTGGGTTTGAAAAAACACCACATTAAAGTAGACCTGCATTGAAATAATGTGGTCAGATCTCAGAAAGAAAAAGCTGATATGTATTTATAAGACCCTTATGAATGCAGTAAAGTAAATCTGTAAGCCCAAATTTGTAATTCAGCGGAGAAATCTTCGTTTAAAAATGACAAATTTGCAGCTAAAATTTAGCCCTCCGCGAAAACAGTTTGTACATCTGGGTCATTTCCATGACGTCGGGGAGAAGACAACGCGCTTGTGCCTTCAGTCCGATCCTGCATTGAAATTGATTTTATCTGTTAGTAATGTTACTGTTATACACATCCTTGTTTCAACATCCAAAAGTAAGCTGCAATGAATGCGAGATACAGCTCTGCATGCTCAGATCAGCGTCGACATCGACAGCGGGCGACGTTCTTCTCTGTTTTGATGCGGAGCGGCCGTGACACTGTTTCCCGCAAGACGGACTTCTTTGCGGCAAAATCCGCAGCGCCGCACGGTCTCGGTAATCAGAGCCGCAGAGCACCGTGGCCGCTGAGAAAGGTTTATATCTTTTTAATGACTTGAATTCTTTGCGGGTCCTGCATCCGTACCCCGCAACGGTAACACCGGAGGCTAAAGACAGTAGATGTTCAATGCGACACCACTCAATCAAACGGGCGTATGGAAAAGTCCCCAAAAATCATTTTCAAGCAACAATAAAAAATGTATACTCACCAAACGTACCGCAAGACAATATGAAGTTTTAAAAAAGTCGATCCTTCTGTATAAGACAATAAAAAGGTGCTTTTGTAAGAGATTCAAACTGACGTTAATCCACAAATTACAGTTGGCACGTGCAATGCATGCTGGGATAGGGTCTTCTCTCTGACATCTCGGCAGCGTCCCGGATGTGCTGACAGTTTTGCGGAGGGCTAAATTTTAGCTGTAAATTTGTCATTTTTAAACAAATATTTCTCTGTTGAATGACAGATCTGGGCTTGTAGATTTACTTTACGACATTCAGAAGGATCTTATGTGTAAATATAAGTAATTTTTTGTTCCAAAGATCTGACTGCATTTATTTCAATGCAGGTCTACTTTAAATAACACATCAGCCAGGAAACAACAATTTACTCAGACTGACTTCAAATATGAGTAAATTAAATACTTTGGGGGGAGGTCCATAAAAATCAGAGGGATATGCTTTACAAACTTAATACCCATTACTACATTGGATGACGTTGAAATTTAGGATGGCCCGTTGGCTGTTCCAGCAATATCAACTATTCCGTGTCTGCTACCTACAACCCACATGGAATGTCTCAAGCCTAAATCTAACAGACATCTTATATGCTACTCTGGAACCACCCCTAAATCCAAACAGTCCAACTGTCAACCCCACTGAGGTCCTTAGACTGGGTCTCACTAACATAAGATCACTATCTTCAAAATCACTGTTAATTACTGATATAATTATGGATCATCACTTAGATATGATTGGATTATGTGAAACCTGGCTTAAACCTACAGCTGTCCTCCCCTTAAATGAGGCCTGCCCACCGGCGTACACATTTAGTCAAGTCCCTCGTGATGTGAAGCAAGGTGGGGGTGTTGCACTTATTTATAAATCTAGGTTTAGTTTATTAGCTGTTGGGGGTCACAAATATAACTCATTTGAACAGCTGACTCTCTTCTTTGCACACGATGCTACATATCGCCATGGTCAGAAGAATAAAAAATCAGCCGAATTACTTTGTCACTGTATATAGGCATCCCCTGGCCCACAGCCTGAAATCTTAGATAAATTTTGTGTGTTCATCTCTAACTTGTTGACTAGTGCAGATAACATTCTGATTATTGGTGACTTTAACATTCATAGAAATAAGCCTTCTGATCACCTCTGCAAATCATTTATAGAAATTGTGGATGCATTAGGATTTCGGCAATATATTCAGGACTCGATGCACATTAGTGGAAATACCCTGGATTTGGTTCTCGCACGTGGTATTGCTGTCACAAATATTGACATCATGCCTCTTGCATCAGTGGTCTCTGATCACTCACTCATTAGGTTTACAGTTTCACTTCCATGTTTAGTGGAACATAATGGTGTAACGGTACACGTATTTGTACTGAACCGTTTCGGTATGGGACGCTCGGTTTAGTACAGGACTATGCACGGGTGAGCTCGCGTTGCGTGTGTTTACATTCAGTGTTGCCAATTTAGCGAGTTTCTTGCTAAATCTGGCGACTTTCCAAACCCTCAACGATTTATTTTCTAGCGACAAATCTAACTACTTTTTTCTGGCGTTACTGGAGACTTTTCCTATGTTTGGCGACTGAAAGTGAAAGTCTCTGTCACCGAGCCGCAGCGGGTCTTACCCTCCTCCGCTACCTGCAGCAGCCTGAAAGCACTGAGCGGAGGGATATCTACAATTGTCCTCATTTGGACTCGCTCAGCCTACTGACCTCATTTGCTGCGCTGTGATTAAACAGTCCCCAGTCTTTGAGAAGCTATTTTATTTTAATAAGTGATGGCCAATCTCGTGGGCCGACTGTGCTGGAAATTATTAATCTCTCATTAACTTCCCAAACTGTTCCTAAAAGTTTCAAATCTGCAGTGATTAAATCACAACTTAAGAAATCTAATCTTGACCCTAATGTATTGAAAAACTATAGGCCGATATCAAATCTATCATTTTGCACTAAACTCTGGAAAAGGTGGTTTCACGGCAGCTCATGAACCACCTTGCTGAGAATAATCTTACAGTCTGCTTTTAGAAAATATCATTCCACAGAGACAGATCTCGCTAAAGTGGTGAATGATCTTCTACTTGGAATGGATTTGGACACCTGACCAGTCGTTCTCACTGTGTTTTTTTTACAATAACACTACCTCTAACCTTCGTGACATGAAATTTGGGGTTGCACAGGGTTCCGTCTTAGGCCCCCTGCTTTTCTCCCTTTATATAGCATCCCTTGGGCACAAATTATGGCGTTTTGGGATTACCTTTTACTGCTATGCTGATGATACTCAGTTATACATACTGATAACTGCTGGTAACCTCTTCCACATAAAATCCTTGGAGGATTGACTTGCATCAGTGAGAAGCTCGATGTGTAGCAACTTCCTGCTTTTAAACTCTGATAAGACTGAAATGATGGTTCTTGGCCCAGTGAAACATCGGCATCAATTTCACCAGCTAATGCTTAGCCTAGGCCTGTGTGTCATACATCACACTGACAAAGTGAGGAACCTTGATGTACTTTTTGATCCTACATTGTCCTTTGACCTCCACATTGGAGATATTACAAGGACTGCTTTGTTCCACCTGCAAAATATAGCAAAGATTCATCCCATCTTGTCTATGGCTGATGCTGAGACCTTGATTCATTCATTTCTCTCTTCTAGACAGGACTCCTGCAATATTCTGTTTTCTGGTTTACCGCAGTCCAGCATTATGGGTCTCCAATTGGTTCAAAATGCTACTGCCAGACTTTTGACAGAAAGCAGAAAGTTTGGCCATATTACAACTATTTTGGCACATCTTCACTGGCTTCCTGTCCCTGTGAGATCAGATTTTAAGGTTCTGCTACTAAAGCATAAAATTTCTCACAGACTGGCATCTCCCTACTTAGCTGACCTAATTAAACCCTACGTACCAGCCCAGGCTTTGCGTTCTCAGGGTGCACGACTACTTTATGTCCCTAGGGTGAATAAAAACTCACAGAGCTTTCTCTTATTGTGCCTCTGTTCTGTGGAATAATCTCCCTGCGTCAATAAAACAGTCAGATTCTGTAGAGGCTTTCAAGTCCAGACTTAACACGCACGTACCTTCCCTTTCATATGGCTAGCATATTGACATAGTATGTTACTATATTTTTTACTCTTTTAAATTCATTATAGGAAACGGAGCGCGCCACAACCTCAACTTTATCTAAATTCTGGGTCTTTTAGTGAAGCTTCGGGCTAGTGGCCGGCGATCACCTTAGTATTCCTTCTGTTTATCTTGTTGCTTAATGCTGATAAATTATACTGTATTTGTTGTCTTTCTGATGCCTGATTCTGGTTTTTCTTTGTTTGAGGTGCAGCTCCATACAGAAATGAGTGTGGTGTCTGTTTCTGCAACCCTCCTATCCTGTGCACCGGCAACATTTCCTGGATATTCATTTTGTGAATTGTTTTTAAATTATGTCTGTAGCATGGCCCAATCAGAGGGTCACTCCTTTGAGTCTGGTCTGCTTGAGGTTTCTTCCTCAAATATCAGAGGGAGTTTTTCCTTAAGCCATGGTCACAACCCACCGTACTTGCAGGTGCGTGCAGTCTACTTGCAAAAACGTGGGCTAAATTTGGAGATCCGTACGTCGTAAGTACTGCCTCAGTAGGAATTTAGGAGCACGCAGACACACGCAGACACGCCGTAGAGGTTTTAGTGCATGCAGAACTTTCGCTGCGGTCAGGCTGCGGATTCACCAGCAGTACAGATGACGCACGTTGTGAGTACTGCCTCAGTACAGATTCAAAGCAGCACATTTTCATTCAATTACTATTTAATTAACCAAATCCATACATAGGCACTACGGATTACGGCACTCACCACATACTCTGGAGGCCGACAGACTTGCATGCACAACGCATTTTCTCACTTGAACTTGGACTTTATTTCCAAACGTCAGCAACACACACTCCACAGCTTCAGTCTGTTAACTACCTGTTTGTGGCTTTATGTCTACACTGCATGACAGCCAGTGATTCATTCTATGGTACCTTTGTAGAGCAAAAAAAATATATATGTGCGTTTTCACATTTATTTGCTCCATAGTGCATCTGGGACCAATTGAAACATCATCTCAAGGCTTTTTGAACACTAAATTTTTAATTAGTAGCTACTGAGGAAGTTGGTGCGGCTCACCTGTGGTATGCTGATTCCTTTTCTGATCTGCTCCTGTTCCCACCGGCTCACCTCCTCATCCTGGCCTGCATCCAAGGCTTCATCATCACTGCCCTCTATACCTGTACATGTGGAGATGTTAACTGAGCAGTCTAAACTGAGGGAAAATTACAATATAAGGATGCAGCTTTGTGATATAAGCCACCTATCTCCTCAGCTATCTTCTGGCGCTGGGTTTTATTTCTGACTCCACTGAAGCGAATCCTCTTCTCTTCTTCATCTTCATCGTCGCTGCCATCTTGGTCTTCTCCTACCAGTCGTTTCTTGGGGGTCTCAATCTCAACCGGGGGAGGTTCAACCCCCTGCTCTCGGGCCATTTGTCGGCGCTTTCTGGCAGCATGGATGAATGCTGCATCAGGGATTTCACCTAAAGTGAATTGGAACAGGTTCCACATTTAGAATTAAGAACCACATTTAATAATGTGAAAATCCTACAAGACACCACAACATTCATCTTGGTGAACCAATGTTTAAAAATAAAGCACAAGTTATAGTCAGGCCCATAAGTAGTTGGACAGTGACAATTTTTTGTAATTTTTACCTCTGTACTCCACCACAATGAAACTGAGATGAACCAATCAAGATGTCCTTTTAGTTGTAGATTATTGGCTTTACTTCTTGGGACTTTACAACTTTGAAGTAATTCAGATATCCGTGGTTGTGATTGGAGAAACTGCAAAATACATATTTTGTCTGTCTCACAAGTTCATGGGTGGAATGAAGCAGAGATGGATTTAATACAACAAACAGAGTCTCCCATGTGTTCCACTCCACCATGAAGTCACATAACTGGTGATACAAAAGGCAAAGGTTGCACGATGCAGTTTCTCCATCTACAGTCAGAGAAGTCTGTAACTTCAAAGATGTTTGGGTGTCTTCCCTCACTAATCTCCTTGCACAATCACTCAAATTTCGAGAACTGCCCCGGGGTAGAGAAATCCAGTGGTCTGAGGACACAGACCAGAAACTTTTGACCGATGTCTAGTAGATATTTCCCCTGCTTAGACTGATGTCTAGTTAAAAATCTTGTCCGTCTTGTGATTAAAAGTGTTTGACAAGTCTGACGATTTTTTTTTTCAAACTTGCACCTTAAATAACAGCCATTCGGAGATTACAACAGAGTTTTGGACAGCGAGCCGTCTAGCCATCATTTGAACGGTTAATTTTCGAAAAGACGTCTGAAAACTGGTGGACGGCTAAGCCGTCTAAAATGTGGAGTTTTTCAAACGAGCTGTCTGTGTGTGCGTGCGCGGAGCTGCTCCCCCAGCTGGCTCACAGACAGACAGAATGCGAGGAGGAGGGGGCTGAACGGAGTAGTGTCTCATTGCGCAAGTTCTCACATTAAGCAGGTGAGAACCCTGAACTTTAATAAGCTTTTATTTTTTTTTTTTTAAGTATTTATTTTAGATTGTGAGTTAATGTAGTTGTTTTATGCACGCACAAACATGACTGAGGAGAATAAAACAGGGTGACTTCATCCCACTAAAATGTACTCCAGTCAGAATAAAAATATAACCTGCTAATTTATGTTATTTTTCAAAGTTATTAGCCTGCAGCTATATTTTATTTCAAAGTAAGTTACTTCTTATTTTATACTTATTTAAAAACAAAAAAAAAAAACAAAACACAGGGAGTCAAATCAGCCTGCATTGTTCTGTTCAATTTACGTATATCAAAGTTTGCCTGCACATGCCCAGGTATTTTTTCCTTCTTTATAAGAATTTGATGTTTACATCAGTACTACAAAGTTTTAAAAAACAAAACACTTTTCTTTATAGCAGTTTTGTAATTTCAGAAATACAACAGAGAACAACCACAAATCAGAAAAAAGTTGGGACTATATGTAAAATGAAGATTCTCCACTCACACTCACAGAAGCCAAAAGTTCTAGAGTCGTGTCTTGATGGCTTCCCCCACTGTCCCCAGCATGGACATTTAGTTTTTGAGAACTGCTTAGCTGACACAGATTTACTATAAAGTACCACACTGTTCGTATGTCTGAATGATTGATGTAAATGAAGTCTAAGAAATATGCAGTGACTTGTAAATGTTCATGTATTCATCCCCTGACATTTCTCAAGAAAACTGGCTCTAAAATTGACTGATTAATTCTTCCATTTAGAATAAAGTGCCCTGTCCCAACTTTTTTTTTCTTGGAAAAGGCTGCAGGTCTTAAATGTAGGAATGGATGTATATTAAATAAAATAAAGCTGACCACACAAAACATGAAATATGTTGGTTTCATACAGTCTGCAGTAAATAGAAGTCAAAGAAAATGTCAGGATCATTATGGGTCCACCACATATTTCATATCATCCAAACTTTTCTGATTTGGAGTTATAAAAACTAAACAACAAGAACAATTAAAAACAGTTGAACAGTATATAGAAAAACATAAGCTGTGTTATCTTTATTCATTCATTTTGAAGGTCAAATATGTTTTGTGGCTCCAGAAGAATTATATTTGTGGAAGATGGGTCAAAAATGGCTCTTAACATTAAAGGTTGTAGACCCCTGACCCATTCATAAAATTTTCATCATACTAGTCTGAGAAACAATGGGTATAATTGTTGCCCCCTCCCCCCGCAAAAAAAACAAAAAAAATCAGAGGTATTACAGAGCTTACACAGCACAAATAGACAAGTGGATTAAGTAACAACAGTAAAGGCTATGTTTGGGCGGCATAAGACAAGCACAAGGCCAGAATTACAGAAAAATTGAGTGTAAGTAAAAAAATGTGCATGATGTGATGATTAATGCTATGCTGAGGCTTGCGTGCTCGCCATCGGAGACTCTGAGCTTCCAAACACCCTTGACCAGGAGGACCAGTAACAAAATTACTAAAAATTGTTACTGGTCCTGACCAGTAGGCTCAAAAAAATATTCTCTAACCCTCACTGTCTATTCCAAACAGATGTGCCATACAGTGGCAATGGTTGATTTAAATTTAATCCAAGACATATTGACATCGAAATGTTCATCAAACCATCCCAACTTGTCTAAAGAGTCATAGCTGTAAACATGATATGTGTAAATGCTAAATAATGCAGCATTTTGCTAAACACCTTGAATTGGGGGTTGGTAAAGTTAGACCTTACTTGTGTGACGTGCTTTGAGGCAGCTTTGTTGTGATCTGGCACTATATAAAATGAAATAAACTGAAACTGAATTAACGCAGCCAAGCAAAACTAGAAGTATAGCTTAAGTTTTTAAATCGAACTCCTTTGTGGTGGCAGACAAAGGCAAAATTATAAAATGGTCACTGTCCAAATATCTATGGACCTGACTAAATAATGGTACAATAATATGCATTATATATACACACTAACATAAACCAAGGATTATGAATCTAACAAAAGTTCAATATTATAATCTATTATCATAGATGCTGATGCAAATTAAAAGATCCATATAGAATAATCAACTGTTGTACAACAGTTGATTATTCTTATATGGATCTTTTAATTTGGATAACAGATTGTGTCTAAAAGTCCCTGTTTTAAGGGTGTCTGTGATACCAGGTCTTAGGCTGCTGAGGGAGGAGAGGGTGTTGAAGGTTCCTGCAGTGCTGCTGTTCCTGGAGACTTGACTGCTTGCCAGTCCACCTTGACTCTTTGGCTCTTCGTCCTGCTCATCAACACTGTCCACTTCCATTTCTTCTTCACCGTGTTCACTTCCAGCTCTACTAACAACTTCTTCTTTAATGGTGATCAAGGGTTGAAGCAGAGTGTCTAGGAAAATGGGATGCAGAAAAAGATCATTTAAACAGATAGCAACTGTGCAACAGCAGCAGCACAGCAATTCAGGTTCCTAATTGTTGTGCTGCTGCTGCAATGCATTATGGGAGTTCTGGGTTTGGGTTTTTGCATTATTGTAGTACATGTTGGTTGAGCAGTGTTGTTAGTGTTATCGATTTGTTGTGTTTTTCTAATTTAAGTAGTGTAATCCATTTGGTGAAGGGTTATGCTGTTACCATGAGTGAAAAGTGCCCTGTGTTTGATGTCTTCTGCCACCATCTGTGTTGTTGTGTGTAAAAAGAAAATAACACTTCTTTGCCGCAGCCGGCCCACCCCCTTCTGCTGGGGGAGGGCTGAACTCCTCATAGTGACCTGACTGTTGCTGACCACAACAGAGAGGGTCAGCAACCGTCGGGGTTTACAAATGTTTTTTGACCGTTAAGCTTCACTTACTTAGCCAGCAAAAAAACGTTAGCAGACCGAGAGCTAACAGAACTAAATTTAGTGGAAGTTACTTGTTTTTCAAAGTTAGCTGAAAAGCTAATCCGCTAACAAAGCAGCTACCTTCGCTAATTAGCGATTAGCAAAACTGTGCCCAACACTGCACAACAAAGTAAACAGGAGAACCACCATGCAATCCCCAAAAATACGACTTAAACTCACAAATCCAAAACAAATAACCCTTCTTCTTTGGAGATTTTGGTGGCTTGTAAACCAACATGGCACATTAAATGGACTGCACTTATATAGCGCTTTTCCATCTGCATCAGACGCTCAAAGCACTTTACAATTATGCCTCACATTCACCCAATGTCAGGGTGCTGCCATACAAGGCGCTCACTACACACCGGGAGCAATAAGGGATTAAAGGCCTTGCCCAAGGACCCTTAGTGATTTTCCAGTCAGGCGGGGATTTGAACCCATGATCTTCTGGACTCAAGCCCAACACCTTAACCACTAGACCATCACCTCCCCCCACTACCAACTGTTTGGGCGTGGAACTGAATAAATGGATTCTAACGTATATTATCAAAAATAACATAGAAACATTCACCACACGAGAAAACCCAGATTTCCAGTCATTTCCGGAAAACTTTCAACACTGATTACATAAATTATTGTGAGCACATGGATGTTTCCCAAAATTATTAATATTAACAAAAACACTAATTATTCATGACTTATTCTGGGTCCCCATAAGGAGGCACATTTCAACATTAAATATTAATAAATCTAAATATTCCCAGTGTTACATTTTGTGGTCCGCAGTGTGAGGCGAAAAATAATGATCGAATATTAAAATTCGTTACATTATCTTGGTGTCCGCCTGAGGCACATTTAAATCTTAAAAATTAATAATTATTGAAATCGTTAGAGTGGTGAAATTTACTGCTTCTGCAATGTGTCATTTGTAGGGCTGCGGCAAAAGATCAATATCATCAATTACGTCAATTTGCACAGTCAAGAAGAATCACATGGACCCTAGGCCAAATAGAAGCACAAGCCATCTAATCAAACCTGTAGTCAGGGATCATCCAGTAGATGGAAGACACATCCATATTAGGCATGTGAATCTCAGTGACAACAATTCGATACGCATCTTGATACACTACTAGCGATACGATACACATAGCAATACGATTCACCCCATTCCCGATTCAATGCGGTTTGATGGTGATTCAATTCCTCACAATGCGAAACGATTAGGGACGGTATTGATAAGATCTTATTGATATTGATGCCATTATTGATTCCTGATCTGATTCCTTTATCAATAACTTGAAAATTTTCTGTGTACTAAAAGTAGGCTTTACAGGTTTTCTATGTCAACCATTTTATTGAGCCTAAAAGTAAATAAATGGGTGTTCTGATCTCTGGACATAAAAAACTCAATAAAATCAGTACATGGTCACTGGATCCTTGATGTACATGGTGAATCCTAGATCTCTGGACATTAATAGAAATAAACATAAAATCAGTACATGGTCACTGGATCCTTGATGTACATGGTGAATTCTAGATCTCTGGACATAAATAGAAATAAACAAAATATGTAGTTTTTGTCAAAAGCATTTCGTTTCAGATATGAATGGCACAAATGTAACCCATACACTCTGAGCTGAGCACTTCAACCGGCTGCCTGCACATCAGGACGTAATTCATAAAAAACAAAGGACGTTTTTTTTGGGGGGGGGGGGGGGGTGTTTCAGCCAGTTGTAGTTTATTGTTTGTATTATAACGTTTAGAAAGAGGTGTCATTTGATTTAAAACGGCGATTCGCTCTGAAGTTATTATTTCCGACCGAAATCTGTGCAGCTCTTTGCAGCTGTGCACTTAGTCCCGCAAAACAGACGACAGCAATTCGCTTTGAAGTTATCAATTCCGAATGGACTGTAACTTGATTCGGCAGAGAGCGGCACAGTGTTTGGAGTTGTACGAACGGAACGGAGGATGATTCTCATTTTTTTCCGGAACAAGGCAAGAGTCCCAGTTAGCGACTTTAATCAGCACAAAAGTGACTCATGATTGACATCTTTAAATGGCTTTGAGAGGGGTAAAAAGCAGACCTGCCACTTCTGAAAAGCAGCCAAGCATAGAACCAACAAAGCAGTGGGTCGGAACACTGCTTCTTTGGTTCAAGCTTCAAGCAGAGCCGCACTGCAGAAGCGGTTGATTACAGACCCGCTGCAGTGTCTGCAATTAACAGAGAATTAATTATTTTCCCGATAAACACCCTCAAAGCAGCAGCAGCTCTGAAGGACTGATAAAGGAATCGTGAAGCAAAAAGGCTATTGATGTCGGTGCATCGAATAATTTCTTAATGATTCTTGAAAAGAACTGGTTTTCCATACCCATCCTTACTAGGTAGGTGAATTTTTCACAACGTGCACGTTTATGAGCATCAACATGTACATTTGCTTCCAAGTAGAGCTCGCTGGACGTTGGATGGTACAGAACTTCTGTCTTCTTTGTACTTACGGTAAGGCCAAAGTATTTACAGGCATTGGAGAAGAGAGTTGTGGTGCGTTGAACATCCTCTTGTTTGCTAGCTCAGAGCCCAGTCATCCGTGAAGAGGAGATCCCTTAGGGACCCTTCACACATAACACAATTTAAGCCGACTAGCAAAGTAAACAAAAAAAATTGCTACATTGCACACTCATTACCAAAATTGATGGGATAAAAAAATGTTATTCACTTTGCAGTGTAGCAATGAGTTATGCTCACTGTATGTGACACGTCATTTTTTGCAGTTTGATTTGGATTTTTGAGCACACTGTTTGTTTGTTTTTTTTAACTCTGCATCCCTCCTGATTTGAGTTTTCAGCAAGTACCACCAATATAATCTTAAGGGAAAACACTGAAAGGGTGACTGATGGGAGAACAGTGCAGATTCCAGGCATCCCCTGCCCTTACTGACCAAGGGGCAAGACAGTTTTGTCTTCACAACAATCACAGTTGCACTGATGCTGATTCCAAAGTACAATTTATGTTTTCCTGGAACCTCCTAGGCACTTGAATATGGGTATTGCTACAGAGGCAAGTAAAGAGGACATGGGAGGATAGAATAAAATTTTCCCTGGGAGATAAAAAATTTATTGGTGTCTAACAAGATCAGATCAGGCCAGTTCTGGAGCATACACTGGTGCCACACATTGCTGCATCCACTAAACTATGGAACCACCTGGGATGCTTGATGGCAGACAACCGGGCATCCCCACCCTTGAAAATAACCATCTATCTGTCACAGGTTCGTGGCCATCCTTTTGGCTTTTTTTGCTGCTGGGGTCCTCAACATGAAGACACCTACATCCCTAGAGAATTGCACCACATGGCCAAAATCCTGTTGCCAACATCCCCGCTACTGCTGGAATGATTTACAACATATAGCCATGTGGTGCATGCTGCCAATTTTAAACTCCGAAATGAATTGTTTGGTGAACACACAGTCATTCCAGCAGTACCAGGACCCAAAAGACTTGGACCTTTGTTCTACTGCAAGAATATTAACATTGCCAAAAACCTCTGTCCAGTGACCTAATGATGACACAAGCTCTTCCCAGGTGTCTCTCAATCTCAAAGGTCGAGGAGCAAGAAACATGAATGTCACTGCTGAGCAAAGTACAAACATACCTAAATTTAAAAAACGAGCAGTACAAATGTAATGATAAAGTAATGTCTATACAAATTCAAAACTTTCACTGCAGACACACTTCTGATGCAATCTCCTCTTATGTGCTGCCAAAACTATTGATCATGTGCACACAAATAACAAGAGCAATCAAAGATTTATGATGTTCGCCAATCTGGATCACCTCCAAAATTCAGTGATCTTCCATGCCCTAATATCTATCTGTGGTACAAATTTGGTGAGAATCTGTGAAGTAGTTTTGACATAATCCTTCAAAGCGTATATAAGTGAACCTTGATCCAGAATCCGGATCCGAATTACCTCCAAAATTCAGTGAAATTTTCTGTGCCCTAATATCAAATCAAATCAATTTTATTTATATAGCGCCAAATCACAACAAACAGTTGCCCCAAGGCGCTTTATATTGTAAGGCAAGGCCATACAATAATTACGGAAAAACCCCAACGGTCAAAACGACCCCCTGTAAGCAAGCACTTGGCAACAGTGGGAAGGAAAAACTCCCTTTTAACAGGAAGAAACCTCCAGTAGAACCAGGCTCAGGGGTTTGCAAATTTGGTGAGGATCCGTGGAGTAGTTTTGACGTAATCCTTCAAACCGTATATAAAGTGAAATATTGATCCAGAATACAGATTCTGATTCAGATCACCTCCAAAATTGAATGGAGTCTTCCATGGCCTCATATGTATCCATGGTAAAAATATGGTGAGAATCCATGAAGTAGTTTTGACATAATCCTTCTAAGCCTATATAAAGTGAACCTTGATCCAGAATCCAGATCCGGATTCCAATCAATAACATGTCTTCCATGGTCTAATATGTATCTGTGGTGAAAATTTCATCAAAATCCATGCAGTAGTTTTGACGTAATCCTGCAAATAAATAAATGCCAATGATTTATTACGTCCTTGGCGGACATAAGTTAAACTGCAGGGATTAATTAGCCTATATGTTTTGTGCATGCAATAGGATTTCAGGTGCTATAGTTTTTTGTTTCTTTTTGTATTTTGTCTTCCTCTTGACCACTCCGGGGCTTGTCACATGTCACAATTTCTGAATATGCTCAAACTGGAGCACTGCAGCCTGATCTCATGAACACGCACAGCTGCAATGAAATTATTCCATACATGCTGCAGCATGGTGTATGTTTTTCTACAATCCTGACATAACACACATTCATATCACATTACTGTACAGCGTACAGCCAGCTTTAATCTTGCTTCAGGACAACTGCAACGAGACACTCCAATGCTTCACTCAGCTTCTCACATGCTGCAAATAGCGTATCCACTGATTTCACAAAGACCACAGCATCATCTGAAGTCAAAGGGAATTAACGTTTCCTCTCCAATAAAGCCACTGATTCCTACAACCCTACCCAACACCCATTCCATATAAGCAGTGACTTATCTTTCTTGATAATACAAAACAAAACAATGCACCGTCCCTCCCACTAACCCCATTCATCTCCATTTTTGCTGTACAAGCCACCATGCTGTTACCAGTGCAGGGAAAAACTGCATTCGTATTTACCAGAATCTCAGAATTTAAACAAACTCGTGGCTAATCAATGTACATTGCAATGCAGATTGAGCAATCCCACCTGATCTGATGTCCTGTTTGACACCAGAGCGCTCCAGATCCTCCTTGTACTCTTTCTTCAGCTGTTTGACAATTTTCTTGCTGTGATAGATTTCTCTCACTCTGAACACCTCAGATCCCTCTGGTCACAGATAATGAAGGAAAAGAAAAATAAATAAATAAATGGTGAAGTACTCCATAACTAGTTAAGTAATGTTTAAAAGAGATCATTTTATGCACTTTTTTTTTTATCTTTTTCCGGAAAATATGTTTAGGTTTCATATCAAGCACCACATTCTATCTAGATTGGATGTGACCGAAATAAACACTGATCCTGATTAGGGCTGCAGCTATCGATTATTTTTGTAATCGAGTATTCTATCGATTATTCTGGCGATTAATCGAGTAATCGGATAAAAAGTACTTTTGCGTTTTAAAACATTAACAGTCCAGGGCTCTCCCTAAGTAATGGCACAATGTCACTGCATCATCACGGATATTGTCAAATTTAGTGTATCCCTTTCTGTGTTCCTGGTAGGGCAGTCACAATTATTACGATATTCGCCAATCGTGATTACTTTTCATATTCACAATTACTTTTCATATTCCCGGTTACCATTAATTATTTACTTTATCCACAAAGCATAAAATGACTCAGAATATGACGTCATTGTGCTGCAGCCTCGCTCACTCTGTTTCGCTCTCGTCTTAAGGCAGGATAATAACATGGAGGCTGAGGAGCAATCCGTCCTGCCGTTTGGATAAGACGGCCGATTAAAACAGTGGCCGTCTTCTTCAAAGCCATCTAAAATCGGAGTTTACCGAAGGAGCTGTCGGTGTGTGTTGTCTGTGTGTGTGCACGCGGAATCAACAGGCTGCGAGGGAGGGGTGGAGGAGGAAGATTCCTGAATGGAGGCACAACACGGTACAGTCTCCTGAGAACCATCAGTGCACGCAGCGAGTGCGGAGCAGAGAGAGGATTTTAACCCGAGTGAACATGTAAAAAAAAAACAAAAAACAAAAAACAAAACGTGGAGCTGCCTTTACTTCTCTCTGAACTTTCTCTCCTGGTGTGATTCTGCCGTTACTGTCCTGTTCACACCATGTGCGCATCATATACTGAATTATGAGATGAGATGAAATAAACGTCAAATATCTTTAAAAACATTAAAAAATGAGAATATATGAATGAACTGAGAAAAAATTACTCATACATGAGTTAAAAAAAAACCCTGACGTGGAGAAGCTGTGGTGATGTTCAGACGCACAGATCACAAAAAGCTGGTGAGAACTCTGAACTTTAACAGCTGGTTATTTTCCAAAGGTATTATTTGTTCAATCTTGAGCTTAATGTAGTGTTTAAGCACAAAACGTGACTGATGAGGAGAAAACAATTTCAGAAATGCAACAGAAACAACCACAAATCAGAAAAAGTGGGACTGGTATGTAAAATGAAGATAAAAATAAAAATGTTGCACTATTCCCAGTTCTTCTCCAATCACAGAAGCCAAACGTTCTTCCAGACTTGTGTAATTATACTACGATAGCAGATATAAAGAAGGGGAAAAAAAAAGAAAAGACAATATATTCGTCAATTGCAATTATTTGTCTGACAAATAATCGTCTGCAGAAATTCCTAATCGTGACAGCCCTAGTTCCTGGGTAATTATTATTTTTTCACATCTTGTTGTTTTTTCACATCAAGTTTTGGATCTTTCCTGTTGTCAGGAGCTCAGCCAAAGTCAGGCCCAAGTCTTGACATTTGCTGAATGCCGATGGTTGTGGCTTTCTGTCTTTTGTTTTCCCGAATTTGTAAATTTAACCATTTTTAGTTATTTATTAAGGGGTGGTGGACTGGGTCCCTGCATGAATTTCTTTTTAACATTCTCTCTGCGATTCAGCCAATGCATTTCATTTTCAGCTGGAGGCTGAACCTGCAAGCCTCGCAGGTCACTGTTTTTAATTATTATTATTTTATTTGAGTTCCCGTGTTTGTGAAGCTTTGTGTGTTGCCCAAAAAACTGAAAATTAAAAAGCGAAACACTCATTGCGAGTCTAAACAAAACACAGAAGAAAGAGTGGACTTCTTCCAGAGACTGTCTGTGGCCGGGACGGATCTGTGTGAGGGCAGTGCTGAGCCGCTCACACCGGGCAGAGAGAGAGGCAGCAGCCGGCCACCGCGCCCAGAGCAGCCAGCGGACAAAACTGTGTTGTTTTTAAAAAACAAACACACTGCTTTGCTTTAAATGCACAGTAACCTATTTCAGATGATCAACGTGGACCGTCTTTTTCCACCTCGTCACGTTGAAAGCTGTAGCTTTTGTACTAATGGTAAATGGACTGCATTTATATAGCGCTTTTCCATCTGCATCAGACGCTCAAATAGGGGTATGAAAGACCTTGCCCAAGGGCCTTAGTGATTTTTCCAGTCAGGCAGGGATTGAACACAGGATCTTCTGGTCTTAAGCCCAACACCTTAACCACTAGACCATCCCCTCCCCTAATTGATTAGCGCTTGCTCTAGTCTTCTGTTTGTTTTTCTGGGGACATTACAGCACCACAAACAGACCTGGCATATGTACTACAACGTTAAACGAAGCTTCAAGGCACAGAATTTGCCGCGAACATTTTTTGTAATTGAATTACTCAACTAATCGTTTCAGCACTAATCCTGATCTTTTCTGGTGTCACTTGTGGAGACAGTGACGCTGGCTCACAGATCTAGCAACCTGCTTCCGAAGGACTGTTTGCTGTTGTGACACTCTTCCAATCTCTACACGGTTGTATTAGTTTCTTTTATTTCTGTTCAACACTTCTTTTAGTTTTTAAGTGTATCTACTGTGAATCTTATTTAGCTACAGTACTCCTATTGTGAATTGCTAGCGGTTAGCTTGCATTAGGTAGGTCAACTGGGTAAGGGGTCTGCCTCACCAGTTCTGCCGTGGTCCCGTGGCCCTGCTCTGGGCCTGTGGGGCCCAGGTCAACTTCCCCCCCCCATTTCTTTCATTATTGTTTTTATCAGTCTAATACTTCTGTTCGTTTTTCAGTGTAACTACTGTGACTTTTAGCTCATCATTTTACTCCTGTGTGAACCTTAGGAGTGGTTAGCATATTCGCACTAGCTTGGATATACTCTTGAATTTTCTGGTGCACAAAGTACACTAGGGCTGCAGCTATCAATTATTTTAGTAATCGAGTATTCTATCGATTAATCAAGTAATTGGATAAAAAAATACTTTTGCGTTTTTAAACATCAATAGTCCAGGGCTCTCCCTAAGCAATGGTACAATGTCACTGCGCCAAAGTCTTGGCATTTTCCTGAAATGGTTATGGGATGTGGCTTTCTGTTTTGTTTTTCCCCAACTTGTAAAATTTAACCATTTTTTTTAAAGGTTTGTGGACTGGGTATGATTCTTTTAAACTCCTCTTTCTCTGCAATTCAGCAGATGCATTTCAGCTGGATGTTGAACATTCAAGCCTCGCAGTCAGATTTTATTATTAATTTATTGAAGTTACAGTGTTTGTGAAGCGTTGTGTGTTGCCCAAAAGAGCAAAAAATTGAAAAGCAAAACACACTGCGAGTCTGAGCAAAACACTTTAGAAAGTGGACTTTTGCTGAGAGGATCTTCTTTCAGAGAGTGTTTGTCAGAGTGGCCAGAGATGGAGCTGTGACTCGACCAGAGAAAGATAGCAGTTGGCTTCCGGGCAAATAGCCACGTAGAGCGGACAGTCTGTTTTTTTAAAAGTACACAAACACACTGCTTCACTTTAAATGCAAAGTAAGTCTATTTCAGATGATCAGCGTGGACCGTCTTTCTCTTAAAAGGCTTTATTTACTCTTGTGTGTCCGGTTGCAAAGTTGTAGGTTTTGATGCACTAAGGGCCCTTGGGCAATGCTTCGGCAATATGTGCATGCTCTAGTCTTCTTCTGTTTTTTTTCTGGGGATGTTACAGCACCACACACAGGCATGGCACATTTCCTACAACATTAAACGGAGCTTCAAGGCACAGAATTTGCCTCAAGCATTTTTTGTAATCAAATTATTCAAGTTACTCGACGAATCAATTCAGCCCTCAAGTACACTACTTTACACTTTACATAAACCCTGCGTGATGCTGGCAAATACGTTGGCTCTTTTAGAGAGCCGTGTCCGTGAGCTAGGACAGCTTCTTAGCTCAGTGGAGATTGATGTTACGGGCACTCCAGACAAGGTTAGTGTTGGGGTGGCTAGTGTGCTCATTAGCATCAGCTTAGAAACAGCAGTTGTGGAGGACAGCTTTCGGAATGCGGATAGGCGGAGGAAGTCATGTAGGGCTTGGGGCCTGGTTGCGGTACACCGATCACACTTGCTACTGCGAACTGGTTTCCTCCCTTGGATATGCCTGATGTGAGTTCGTTGAGCTGGGTGACTTCCATTCCTATCTCCAGGCCGAAACACTGGGCTTTAGCGGTAGGGGATTATATCTAAGGGTGCATGGTATGTATGGTTTATATGGTATACATTTGGCCATGATAGAGATAGAGTTTTTCAATCCAGGAAAACTTCTTTGTGAAGTGTCTGAACCGCTGCTCCGTTGGTGCAGATGCTGAGTGTGTGTGTGTGTGTGTGTGTGTGGGGGGGGGGGTGGAGTGTTCTGCGTTGAGGTTTGTCTCTCGCTGTTCACGAGACGTGCGATGCAGCCGGCACACAGACGCTGACACACAGCAGCACCTGTTTTCAGCATCACTGTTCCATCAGCTGCCTGTGCTCCAATCAGCTCGAGCACTCTGAATAGTATTTGAAAAAAGTCCATAGCTGCTGTACTTTCAGAAAGTTGCTATTGATTTTACAGCTGAAAGGCTTCGCGTTCTCAAAAAGCTCCCAAGTTTGGTCGAAGGAGGAAAAACAACGGTCTCACTGAGCGAGGCGAGGGGCGAGGCAGAGAGGAGGAGGGGTAGCATCACTCATTTTCACATGAAAAGTTTATAAATGGTCCCACAATCATTTGTAGAAAGTTTTTTTTTTTTAAATTCAGTTTTTATTTTTAAAAGAGCAGGTTTAACAAATCAGTTCACGTCTTGTTCAAACATTGTTTTTTTTTTTATATTTTGATTTTATTTATTCTGTTTGATAAATGTTATGCAATCCCACTCAAAATGTTGAAAAAAAAAAAACAAAAAACTGTCATATGAAAGAAAAACCAAGTTACTGTGTGTAAATTTACATTAACATTCAGGGTCACCGTGTTAAATTGTGAGACACAGGCCTCTTCCTCACTGGATTAAAAGGCACTGTGTCATTTTTGAAGTTGAGAGCAAATATCCATTATGAAATATGGTGATTTTAACCTTTTCAGCATTATTTATAACCTTTTCAAGATAATTTATTTTATGAACTTCGACTTTGACAGAAACATGCAGAAAAGTTTGATATTAAATATTGCAACATAAATCATTGTCAATTATTCTTGCTTTCAATAAACCACTCAAAAATGGTTAAAATAGGGCCTGCCAGTAATGTTTTAGAGGTATAAAACCCAATAGCTCATCAAACTTTGGGTTTGAAAAAACACCACATTAAAGTAGACCTGCATTGAAATAAATGTGGTCAGATCTCAGAAAGAAAAAGCTGATATGTATTTATAAGACCCTTATGAATGCAGTAAAGTAAATCTGTAAGCCCAAATTTGTAATTCAGCGGAGAAATCTTCGTTTAAAAATGACAAATTTGCAGCTAAAATTTAGCCCTCCGCGAAAACAGTTTGTACATCTGGGTCATTTCCATGACGTCGGGGAGAAGACAACGCGCTTGTGCCTTCAGTCCGATCCTGCATTGAAATTGATTTTATCTGTTAGTAATGTTACTGTTATACACATCCTTGTTTCAACATCCAAAAGTAAGCTGCAATGAATGCGAGATACAGCTCTGCATGCTCAGATCAGCGTCGACATCGACAGCGGGCGACGTTCTTCTCTGTTTTGATGCGGAGCGGCCGGTGACACCTGTTGCCCGCAAGGACGGACTTCTTGCGGCAAAATCCGCAGCGCCGCACGGTCTCGGTAATCAGAGCCGCAGAGCACCGTGGCCGCTGAGAAAGGTTTATATCTTTTTAATGACTTGAATTCTTTGCGGGTCCTGCATCCGTACCCCGCAACGGTAACACCGGAGGCTAAAGACAGTAGATGTTCAATGCGACACCACTCAATCAAACGGGCGTATGGAAAAGTCCCCAAAAATCATTTTCAAGCAACAATAAAAAATGTATACTCACCAAACGTACCGCAAGACAATATGAAGTTTTAAAAAAGTCGATCCTTCTGTATAAGACAATAAAAAGGTGCTTTTGTAAGAGATTCAAACTGACGTTAATCCACAAATTACAGTTGGCACGTGCAATGCATGCTGGGATAGGGTCTTCTCTCTGACATCTCGGCAGCGTCCCGGATGTGCTGACAGTTTTGCGGAGGGCTAAATTTTAGCTGTAAATTTGTCATTTTTAAACAAATATTTCTCTGTTGAATGACAGATCTGGGCTTGTAGATTTACTTTACGACATTCAGAAGGATCTTATGTGTAAATATAAGTAATTTTTTGTTCCAAAGATCTGACTGCATTTATTTCAATGCAGGTCTACTTTAAATAACACATCAGCCAGGAAACAACAATTTACTCAGACTGACTTCAAATATGAGTAAATTAAATACTTTGGGGGGAGGTCCATAAAAATCAGAGGGATATGCTTTACAAACTTAATACCCATTACTACATTGGATGACGTTGAAATTTAGGATGGCCCGTTGGCTGTTCCAGCAATATCAACTATTCCGTGTCTGCTACCTACAACCCACATGGAATGTCTCAAGCCTAAATCTAACAGACATCTTATATATGCTACTCTGGAACCACCCCTAAATCCAAACAGTCCAACTGTCAACCCCACTGAGGTCCTTAGACTGGGTCTCACTAACATAAGATCACTATCTTCAAAATCACTGTTAATTACTGATATAATTATGGATCATCACTTAGATATGATTGGATTATGTGAAACCTGGCTTAAACCTACAGCTGTCCTCCCCTTAAATGAGGCCTGCCCACCGGCGTACACATTTAGTCAAGTCCCTCGTGATGTGAAGCAAGGTGGGGGTGTTGCACTTATTTATAAATCTAGGTTTAGTTTATTAGCTGTTGGGGGTCACAAATATAACTCATTTGAACAGCTGACTCTCTTCTTTGCACACGATGCTACATATCGCCATGGTCAGAAGAATAAAAAATCAGCCGAATTACTTTGTCACTGTATATAGGCATCCCCTGGCCCACAGCCTGAAATCTTAGATAAATTTTGTGTGTTCATCTCTAACTTGTTGACTAGTGCAGATAACATTCTGATTATTGGTGACTTTAACATTCATAGAAATAAGCCTTCTGATCACCTCTGCAAATCATTTATAGAAATTGTGGATGCATTAGGATTTCGGCAATATATTCAGGACTCGATGCACATTAGTGGAAATACCCTGGATTTGGTTCTCGCACGTGGTATTGCTGTCACAAATATTGACATCATGCCTCTTGCATCAGTGGTCTCTGATCACTCACTCATTAGGTTTACAGTTTCACTTCCATGTTTAGTGGAACATAATGGTGTAACGGTACACGTATTTGTACTGAACCGTTTCGGTATGGGACGCTCGGTTTAGTACAGGACTATGCACGGGTGAGCTCGCGTTGCGTGTGTTTACATTCAGTGTTGCCAATTTAGCGAGTTTCTTGCTAAATCTGGCGACTTTCCAAACCCTCAACGATTTATTTTCTAGCGACAAATCTAACTACTTTTTTCTGGCGTTACTGGAGACTTTTCCTATGTTTGGCGACTGAAAGTGAAAGTCTCTGTCACCGAGCCGCAGCGGGTCTTACCCTCCTCCGCTACCTGCAGCAGCCTGAAAGCACTGAGCGGAGGGATATCTACAATTGTCCTCATTTGGACTCGCTCAGCCTACTGACCTCATTTGCTGCGCTGTGATTAAACAGTCCCCAGTCTTTGAGAAGCTATTTTATTTTAATAAGTGATGGCCAATCTCGTGGGCCGACTGTGCTGGAAATTATTAATCTCTCATTAACTTCCCAAACTGTTCCTAAAAGTTTCAAATCTGCAGTGATTAAATCACAACTTAAGAAATCTAATCTTGACCCTAATGTATTGAAAAACTATAGGCCGATATCAAATCTATCATTTTGCACTAAAACTCTGGAAAAGGTGGTTTCACGGCAGCTCATGAACCACCTTGCTGAGAATAATCTTACAGTCTGCTTTTAGAAAATATCATTCCACAGAGACAGATCTCGCTAAAGTGGTGAATGATCTTCTACTTGGAATGGATTTGGACACCTGACCAGTCGTTCTCACTGTGTTTTTTTTTACAATAACACTACCTCTAACCTTCGTGACATGAAATTTGGGGTTGCACAGGGTTCCGTCTTAGGCCCCCTGCTTTTCTCCCTTTATATAGCATCCCTTGGGCACAAATTATGGCGTTTTGGGATTACCTTTTACTGCTATGCTGATGATACTCAGTTATACATACTGATAACTGCTGGTAACCTCTTCCACATAAAATCCTTGGAGGATGACTTGCATCAGTGAGAAGCTCGATGTGTAGCAACTTCCTGCTTTTAAACTCTGATAAGACTGAAATGATGGTTCTTGGCCCAGTGAAACATCGGCATCAATTTCACCAGCTAATGCTTAGCCTAGGCCTGTGTGTCATACATCACACTGACAAAGTGAGGAACCTTGATGTACTTTTTGATCCTACATTGTCCTTTGACCTCCACATTGGAGATATTACAAGGACTGCTTTGTTCCACCTGCAAAATATAGCAAAGATTCATCCCATCTTGTCTATGGCTGATGCTGAGACCTTGATTCATTCATTTCTCTCTTCTAGACAGGACTCCTGCAATATTCTGTTTTCTGGTTTACCGCAGTCCAGCATTATGGGTCTCCAATTGGTTCAAAATGCTACTGCCAGACTTTTGACAGAAAGCAGAAAGTTTGGCCATATTACAACTATTTTGGCACATCTTCACTGGCTTCCTGTCCCTGTGAGATCAGATTTTAAGGTTCTGCTACTAAAGCATAAAATTTCTCACAGACTGGCATCTCCCTACTTAGCTGACCTAATTAAACCCTACGTACCAGCCCAGGCTTTGCGTTCTCAGGGTGCACGACTACTTTATGTCCCTAGGGTGAATAAAAACTCACAGAGCTTTCTCTTATTGTGCCTCTGTTCTGTGGAATAATCTCCCTGCGTCAATAAAACAGTCAGATTCTGTAGAGGCTTTCAAGTCCAGACTTAACACGCACGTACCTTCCCTTTCATATGGCTAGCATATTGACATAGTATGTTACTATATTTTTTACTCTTTTAAATTCATTATAGGAAACGGAGCGCGCCACAACCTCAACTTTATCTAAATTCTGGGTCTTTTAGTGAAGCTTCGGGCTAGTGGCCGGCGATCACCTTAGTATTCCTTCTGTTTATCTTGTTGCTTAATGCTGATAAATTATACTGTATTTGTTGTCTTTCTGATGCCTGATTCTGGTTTTTCTTTGTTTGAGGTGCAGCTCCATACAGAAATGAGTGTGGTGTCTGTTTCTGCAACCCTCCTATCCTGTGCACCGGCAACATTTCCTGGATATTCATTTTGTGAATTGTTTTTAAATTATGTCTGTAGCATGGCCCAATCAGAGGGTCACTCCTTTGAGTCTGGTCTGCTTGAGGTTTCTTCCTCAAATATCAGAGGGAGTTTTTCCTTAAGCCATGGTCACAACCCACCGTACTTGCAGGTGCGTGCAGTCTACTTGCAAAAACGTGGGCTAAATTTGGAGATCCGTACGTCGTAAGTACTGCCTCAGTAGGAATTTAGGAGCACGCAGACACACGCAGACACGCCGTAGAGGTTTTAGTGCATGCAGAACTTTCGCTGCGGTCAGGCTGCGGATTCACCAGCAGTACAGATGACGCACGTTGTGAGTACTGCCTCAGTACAGATTCAAAGCAGCACATTTTCATTCAATTACTATTTAATTAACCAAATCCATACATAGGCACTACGGATTACGGCACTCACCACATACTCTGGAGGCCGACAGACTTGCATGCACAACGCATTTTCTCACTTGAACTTGGACTTTATTTCCAAACGTCAGCAACACACACTCCACAGCTTCAGTCTGTTAACTACCTGTAACTTTTCGAGGCAAGTAAACACTCGTACAACTGACCGCTGCAGGCTGGACATGCTCATGCATCGCCAACGCCGAAAAACACCTGCCGCTCCGGTCCCGCTCATAAAAAGAAAAGCGACCCCACACACACACACTGCTTTACTGTCAACTCTCTTTATCGTTACACTCCTAGAGACGTGCGTTGAACGTACTCCCTCCCTCCTCTTGCTACTACCTCCGTACGTTTTCACAAAAATGTAGTGGCCGTGGCATCCACAGAAAACGTACGGCCAAAAAAAAAAAAAAAAAAAAAAAAAAAAAAACGCACGGTGGGTTGTGACCAGGGCTTTACCACTGTCACCTGTATGCTTGCTCTGGGGGTTGGTAATGTAGACCTTACTTGTGTGACGTGCCTTGAGGTAACTTTGTTGTGATTCGGCTCTATATAAATTAAAATAATTTTAAACTGAAATTGGATAAGATGAGAATTTTTCATCTAAATGTGACCTTGAGAGAGAATGCCACAGTGGACAATTATTACAGTTGCAACATGGGCCAAAATCTAACTTACTCAAAAGTGGTTTCTCATCCAGCATCAGAAATTGCTACACACAACACCCCGTATTGATTACCATAATAGCGGCAGGTCATTCGCAAACTTGGCTATGGGACTACCCATGGGAAATTTTCATGCCTGGCTGCATAATAAAAATATATAGTATATATTAAGAGAAAAAAAAAATTAAGAACAAGGAGAATAACTTGCTGACAATCCACAAAGCCAATTACTCGGGATTACAACCAGTTTAAAGAATTACATAAACGGCATAAATACAAAGAATACATGAACATTCTCCATAAACATCAAAACAGCATCGGAAAAAAACACACGGATTGAAAGCTTACCAGCTAACTGGACCATCTGTTAGCAAGTTCTTCGCGGAAGTGTAAAAAAGAACAGGTCTGACTACGAGCCCAAAAACCGCGTGTTTATATATAATAGCCACATAATAAACTAATTACTAACCTCGCTTGCTCAGTGAATAATCCCGTAATATCTGGCTACCTAACTAGCTAACGTATATATGATTAGCAGAGTTAGCCAAGGTACCTTCGTCATCGTCGAAACTCAGCAGACTAACTTTAGTGGGTCCAGCCGGAGGAATTTCTTTGCCTTTCTTTTCTTTCTTGACATTTTTCACACCGCACACATTTGTCTGAAGGCCGTTACTCTGGCTGCTGTCCGCGCTGCTAGCGGCTAACGCGCTACTGCTATTCGTCTCCATAAACGGGATCTCCTCCACAACAGGCCCAAACAATTGCACATTATTCTCTTCCAGCTCCTCTTCGTCCGACTCATTCCTCCGTCGGAAGTTCGCTCGTTTCGCCTTTTTAAACATTATTTTATTTCAAAATATGACGTTTCAAAATGATTTCACGCGGGGCAAAATTGTCGCCGTTTTCACTCTGCCATTTTCTGACTTGGTCTTTTTCTTCTTCTTCTTTGACGTTTAACGACAGCCGGCATCCTTATTGGTGCATTGCTGCCACCTTCTGTATCCGTAATGGGTTACCGCGGGCGAATTTGCGAAACGTCGGATGTAGTGCAGCGGATAAGAGAATATTTAGAGAGAAATCCTGTAAATGGTGATAAAAGCATCAAATTCGGCAGAAATACTCCTCAGACACTCCTCTTTAGAAAAAACAGATTGGCCACTTGAATTTTCAATCGGTGGTCAGGTAGGGGTCAATTGAAGAATTACACAGATGTTAAAATTAAAAGATGCTCCAGTCATATTGAAAAATATCCCACATTATTTGCCTGATCATAAAGATTCCAAAAAGGTATAGTTTGGACTATCTGTGACTGAATTCTATGGAGTACACGGTTTTAAAAAGGAATAGTTTGGACCATGTATCATCCTTACTTATCACATTACGGGGTAACGTATGTCACATGTCATAGAATCCAATAGACAACACTATTCCATTTATTAACCCTATTAGCTCAACCAATAATTTGCATCACTTTTTACCAAAATTGGAGCAACTTTAACTTTTGACCTCTGCACAAAATGACACTGGCCTTTGTCACCATTCTTGCTGTTTTTAATCCCGTAACTCCATAGAATTCAGTCACAGATAGTCCAAACTATACCTTTTTGGAATCTTTATGATCAGGCAAATAATGTGGAATATTTTTCAATATGATTGGAGCATCTTTTAATTTTGACCTCTGTGTAATTCTTCAATTGACCCCTACCTGACCACCGATTGAAAAGTCAAGTGGCCAATCGTTTGTTTTTTTTTCAAAAGAGGAGTGTCTAAGGAGTATTTCTGCTGAATTTGATGCTTTTATCACCATTTGCATGATTGTTTCACTTATCTGCTGCACTAATGGCACCCTGCTCAGAGTGCCGCTCTCATTGCCTCTAACAGCCAGCTGTTAGCTATCATTGCCATGGAACAATGAGATTTATACACCAAGCTGAGCTGAAATGAACCATTGTACATTAAATTGACTTTATTTACGAGTCTGACCCCTTTGAAACGTGATAAAATTACATGTATTTGTATTGAGCTTGGCGATTTTCTTCATCGGCCAAAAATGGCCCCCAGAGGGCGCTCGGTGTAAAGTCCGCTGCAACCCATATGTATATGTTGCGGACATGAAGGAGCGAGGCTCTTCAGCATCTCACCATTTCATCACTTTACAGAACAGAAAAATAACAAAGCAACTTATCTTATAGAAAGATTAAAAAAAACAATAATATTAAATTAAACCTTCACTATGTGCCCTGTGATGGTATCACGACGATGACTGGTCCAAGATGGTGGCCGCATTTCTTGCACCTCAGCAAACAATGCAGTGTCTTTATAATGTCTATGTTCGTCTACCATGGGTTCATGACTTTTTATGACAATGTTGTCTGGTCTGTGGCTTTTTCTCCACTGGGCAGATTTTTGTGCCATTTCCGGATTGTTTTGTGCCGTTTCCGGTTTGTGCCTTGTCCAGACTGGCTATATACACCACGGGTTGTGCATATTGCGACATATGGATGCACAATATGCACTATGTGTTGCATATTGCAAGATACGGGTGTGTAATTTGCGCCACCTGGTGTATAATATATGTTTATGTCGAGGACATAAATGAGCGAAGCTCTTCAGCATCTGACCATGTCATTTAGGTCTAGGGATGGGTATTGATAAGATTTTTGATTGATTGATAAGATCGATGCCATTATCGATTCCGCTTATTTATCCTATTCCTTATCGATTCCCTTATCGATACCTCTTGTGAATCTTCTGTGTACTAAAAGTAGACTTTACAGGTTTTCTATGTCAACAACATTTTATTGAGTCTTAAAGTGAATAAATACGAAACTGGTCACTGGATCCTTGATCTCTGGACTTAAATAAACTCTACATGCTGGATCCTTGATCTCTGGACATAAATAGAAATAAACAAAATATGAGGCTTTTTCAAAAGCATTTTCTTTCAGACATTAATGGCATGAATGTCACTCCATACCTCTGAGCTGAGTTTAGCTGGCTGCGCTGCACGTCAGCATCAATGTAATTCATAAAGAACATAGGACGTCTCATTTTGAGAGGAAAGAATTTTAGTCAATTGTAGTTTATTGTTTGTATTACAACATTTAGAAAGAGGTCTCATTTGATTTAAAATCGCAAATTACTTTAAAGTTATTAATTCTGGCCGGACTCTAACTTGACTCGGCAGAGCGCGGCACAGTGTTTGGACTGTGGCTTCGTCTACTTGTCTACCTTCGGTTTGTGGTTTTTTACAGCTTTTTACAAAAATGTCCAGTTTGTGGCTTTTTCTCCAATGGGTTGAATTTTTGTGCCATTTCTGGTTTGTGCTTTCATCTACCATAAGCGCGATCTTCACACCGCTGTGCGGCGCTTCGCTCGTATTATTCATCCATATCACACAATATGCACCACCTGAGGCAGCCATATTGCATTTTGGGATGGTGTGGGCAGTTTATGAGGTAAGAAACTTCAAAATATTGATAGTTTGGATCAAATACTTAGCTGTAAAATCTTAAAATCTGACTTAATCAGAAGGCTTTTCAAATTTGACCCGGAAAGAGCAGAGGAAACCATATTACATTTAATTTGTTGTTCATTCGGGTGCTCCCAGTTTTGTTCAGGGTCGCCACAGTGGATACAGCCAGATCCGCATTAGTATTTGGCACAAGTTTTATGCCGGATGCCCCTGCTGACGCAACTCCAGTTTTACCTGGAATAACACACACAACCGCTGGTGTTCCAAAGAGGTCTCCCATCCAAGTACTAACCAGATCCTGCTCTGCTTAGCTTCTGAGATCTGACGGGATCAGGCTGACACAGAATTATACATGAAATTTGTGTAGATGAGGGTGTGCAAATAGGAGTGTACTAAATCTTAATTTACACGTCACTGGTGTACATAGCTTTTGCTGCTTTCGTCTACAATAAGAGTGAGCTTTGCACCGCACAGTCCAGTGTCTTTCAGGTATTGAAAAAGCCAACACTTTCCCCTTCCACTTGACCCTATGTCTAAAATACTTCCTATAGTCACTTCTTTCAGGCCTAACCTTCTAAATTCTGAAAGAAGATCCTGCCTTTCTCTGGAATATTTATCATATTACATGAGAACATGCTGCACTGTCTCTGGTTGGTGACATTCCAAACATAGTCCATCCTGGTGTTTCCCTAGGAGGAAGAGAGTACTGTTCAAGAACGTATGCCCAATTCTCAGTCTAGTAACAGTGACTTACTCCTTTCTTTTCCATTTCTTCTACAACTATTTCCTGAATCTGTCACCCTAGTAGTTTGGGGAGGTGATGGTCTAGTGGTTAAGCGTTGGGCTTGAGACCAGTGGATCGTCGGTTCAAATCCCAGCTTGACCGGAAAATCACCAAGGGTCCTTGGGCAAGGTTCTTAATCCCCTAGTTGCTCCCGGGGTGTAGTGGGTGCCTTGCATGGCAGCAGCCTGACATCTGTCCATATTACTGAAAATAAATGGCTACTGCTCCCAGCATTTTTGCTATTGTAAGTTAAATTCCCCCATACAATACACTTGCCCTCTGCTTTGGAAAGATTGATGTCTATGTTTTTTTGTTTTTTTTTTGTCACAGCTTTTTTTGTGGGGGGGGGGGGGGGGGCAACTTGGTGATTCCACTGCACGGAGCACAAGCACACAGCTGCTACTTCCCCCCCCCCCCCCCCCACACACACATACCGATGGAAACTTGCATAAATACTTCTTTTAGGTTTCGCTGACCAAACCTATAAATTAACCATGTCGATCTGAAGATATCGATATGGTGATTCATATATACCAGTCCAATTTTTTTTTTTTTTTTTTTTTGCGGGGGATATAAATTAAATTTAATTCAATCCAATGTAACTTATTTGTATAGTGCTGTATCACAACAATGCTCCCTCAAGGCACTTCACACGTACGGTCTAACTTTACCAACAGCAGTGCCACCATTTCTAAACTGTACAACATAGCTGGTCTCACTACTGTCTTGTTAACTTTCCCCTTCACTCTTGCAGATATTCTTCAGTCACATATCTCTCCTGCAACCTTTCTCCACCAACTCCATCCTGCCTGCAGTCTCTTCTTCTCCTCTCTACCATACTCTCCATTACATTGGACAGCTGACTCCAAGTATTTAAACTCATCTACTTTTACCTTTTCTGCTCCTCGTAACTGCACTTTTCCACTGGGCTCCCTCTCATTCACACACATGTACTCGTACCTCCACATTTCCACACACAACACACAGAGACGGCACACGTGACAGGCAAAGGAAGACACACACACACACACACACACACACACACACACACACACACACACACACACACACACACACACACACACACACACACACACACACACACATACGAGGCACAGAGATGATACAAACAACAGGCAAGAGGTGACACACACTTTTTATTTCCTCTCATTTAGATTATTGTACTGTAACTCTCTTTTTATTTGTTTTAACAAATCTGCAGTCACTCGTCTCCAGCTGGTACAGAATGCTGCAGTGAAGCTTTAACAGGAACTAACAGAAGGGCACACTTCACACCGGTTTTATCTTCTTTACATTGGCTACCTGTGAAATTCAGAATTGCTTTTAAAATTTTAGTATTGTTTTTAAGATAAGATTTTTTAAAATGTTCTTGTAGCTTGAAATATACTTTCCCATCTCATCTACCAATCATCATGGTCAGACCATTGTTTTGTCACAGCTACATCTGACAGCAAAGAACAAATTTTGCTATGGAGAGGTGACCAGACCAGCATCCACTTCCACCGCAGGGATTTTCCTTTTTCCCACATGAGGTTCATTGTCTCAGAAAAATTATACATTTTTTAGACTGATGCAAAGAATACACCTGATGCATACAGACACATCCTAATTATGACATCCATCCATCCATACCCGCTTACTTCAATTAACATCTTTTCATGTTGTCATTATGGGGTGTTGTGAGTACAATTTTAAGGGGAAAAGAATGAATTTACTTCATTTTGGAATAAGGCTGTAACATAAAATGTGGAAAAAGTAAAGCCCTGTGAATACTTTCCGGATGAACCGTACTTCCATTTCTGTTGTGTATATGCAGGCAGTGATCCCATGGCAAACACCTTCTCATCCAAACTGGATTGAAACCTGTGCAAATAGGCTGGTTGTTACAGTTTATCAGTGCTGAAGATAGACCAGGTAGATTATGTTCTCTTAAGAATGTGTGAAGTAACATGGAGTTTAAGAGCCAAACAGACACCCTGACTGTCTTGCTGTCACATGATGACATAGTCAATTAAATGCAATGGTTTCTTTCTCAGTGCATCGTCAGCTTTTATTTGTTGACTATTATGAACAATGTGACTGATGTTAGAGCAACTCCTACAAAGATGTGTTCTTAAGTGGCATGTGTAATTTAAAAGAACTTCTGCTTTTACAATTTTCTTGTATTTTGAGTTTTTCATAGGTCCAGTCTAATTTCCAAGTTGTCCAGAGTTGTCATAGGAGTAATTTGTTTGTTTTTACCCAAACCTAAATTTTCAGCAGTTGATTGCATATTTCATTACTCTGAAGCAGTTTTACTTTGAAAATCCTACATTACACATCATAATTACACTGATGATATCATGTTGAACTTTGCAATTTGTACTGGAATACCATTGTAGATTTATTCATATATATTATTAATTTATAATGGCTCTTCAATAATGGCAAGTCTTTTTCATGTTAAATATTTGTTCTGACTACAGTAATGGTACAGTACTATGTTGTTAAAAAATTACAGTCTTTCTGTTGGATCTGTTGCAGAACTTCAGTCTCCAATTAAAGTTCCTCTTAGTTTTTGACACTAGTTTCCTGAATGAGCACTACTCACATCACGGGGCAAGGTGTGTTGCCTTTTGAGCTACAACAATTAATTAATTAATTATTTACTTATTAATTAACTACCATATTAAATTAATCAACAGCTATTGTAATTAAATGCTGTACTTTAAATATATATTTTGTATTCTCGAGGTCAGCAACCGTGATCCTGGAGAGTCCCTGCCCTGCACGTTTTCCACGTCTCCCTACTTAAGTTTCACCTGATTTTTAAAAAAAGTTGTGTCTTCCAGCTCTTGATCGATTGAGCACACCTGATAGAGTTAGTTGCCTGGGAGTGAAACAGGGAGAATTAGAAAACATGCAGGGCAGGGGTCCTCCAGGACTAGGGTTGGGCACAGCTGACATACATCCTGTATACACAATGAAACTAGATAGAAAACAACTATTAAAAGGAATAACATAAATACTCTTGGAAAATGCAAAGCTTCACATTGGTACTTCATGCATCACCTCAGGGAGCTTTGGTGGCTGCTGTCTGCTGGCACACTGACTCATTAGTGCATTGACTCATTAGTGCATTATTAAACAAGAGTGTGCCTCTGATTGATTTATTTTATATTATGCCCAAATCATGCCCATGACTAAATCAGAGAATAAATATCACTGTTTTGTAAATACTGAATCCCAGAAGCATGTGAGTTAAAAAGAAAAGTGGCTTGCAAACACTGACCTTGAAGGGTCAGAGCTGCTATTAAATCCATGATATACAGGTGGACAAAACGACATAACATAAGGATATAAAATCAGGCGGACATGCAGACAGGAAGACAGATTTTCCACAGTGCATACATACATCTTCGTAACTGCCTTTTCGATGTCTTCAAAAAATCTCCCAGCACTATAATATTTTTTATGGGCTCTTTCAATCTCTTTCAATCTAATAACCTTCACATACGTCTTTTTCTTCTTCATCAAAGTTGATCGCCTTTCATTACCTCAGCCATCATTATCTCCAGACTTTCTTTCATTTACCTACTTACCTGACGACAGGTCTGATAGATGAAAGAGCCAAACACATTTCTCTGAAATTGCAACTGATTGCCGCAGTATGTATAGGAACACACCAGACACCTTCAACACATCGATTGGGCGGACAAATGTCTCCACTAATAGAAACAGATAACATATATCGTGAGCTTTTCCTTTCATAAATGCCAGAGATCTGAGCTGGAGTTAGTAGTGGTTGTTGCAGAGCTGTCACACGGCCCGGCGTAGTCCACGCTGATAATAACTGCTGAGATTAAAATGTCAGCACAGATGAAGCTGGATTGATATGTTGCAGTTAAATGACATCAAGAGGACCTCTTGCCATTAAAACGGTAATTGGAGATAAGATCTCCCTATTAGCAGTAGCATTTCAGTTCAAGTCCCCGATCCCTTTCTCCCCATATTAAGAATGGATACACATTCATCACTGAGGAGCAGATTGTGGAGAGCAGGAAACTACACAATATGATCCACAATGCAGCGACAGACAGAGACGCCTCTACATTGGACTTTATGGGGCTGTAGCCCCCTCTCCTCAAACAAAGAGTTACCAAGAATTTTAGTGCTCCTGTGACGGCCCTTTGCGGCCATCCTAATGTGTTTGTTGTGCTGCTGTCTTAATGTGTGTGTTTCCTGTCCTGGGTGCTATAAAAGAGGGGAGTTCTGCTCTCTCCCGCACGCTCTTCCTCCTCCGGATCGCGGCGTGGGGAGTGGCCACGTGTGCTTGGTCCTGGCTTGGTCCTCTGGCTTATTCCAGTATGCCTCCCTTTCTTTTTCTTTTCTTTTACTTTTTGTAATAAATGCCTTACAAAGGGTTAAAAAGATCTGTGCTTCCATGTGTGCCTCACTTTTTGTTGCGGCTTTTGAGCTGGGCTGTAACAGCTCCCACCTAAACATGTCACCTAGTGTATAAGCTGGTACTGTGCTTCAATGCATCCATGACATCACAGAACTGCCTTGGATGGCAACCACCCAGGTTCCAAAGTGCTGCACATTGTCATTAAATAAATAGAATAAATTAAAAGGGATCAATAAAAAGGCATTTCTGTAAGTGTCAAAGGCACACAATTTCATACACATTTTTAAGTTTTCTGTAATCCATCCATCCATTTTCTATACCCACTTATTCTAAGTAAGCGTCACGGGGTGGGGGGTTGGGTAGGCTGGGGCCTATCCCAGCAGTCATAGGGCATGAGATGGGGTTCCCACAGCCTGACATCCTGGACAGAATATCAGGCTGTGGGAACCCACCCAAACACTTGGACAACATGCAGACTCACACAGAAAGGCCACAGGCGGGAATTGATCCCACAACCTTCTTGCTGTGAGGAAACAGTGCTGCTTTCTGTAATAATAATAGACTGTCATTAATTTATTCTGTTTTTACGTTTGGCTTGTAATGTTTTTTATTCTACTGTGTTTTACTTTTTTATTGTGCCCTTTTGATGTTAAATTTACTCTGTTGTTATGAATTGTGTGTTATGTGAATCGCCTTGGGGCGACTCTGTCGTGAGATGGCATAAATTAATAAATTGAAAATGATTGAAATTGAAATTGAAATTGAATTGAGAATAATAATAATAATAATAATAATAATAATGATCTTGTTGTGTTTATGACATCATTAAGACAATGTTTCCTTCCATATTTACTTGAGAAATGACTGAATCTTTCAACTTCTTTTTTGCTCAGTGTTGCCACAACAGATCTGAAATGGACCTGCATGTTGATTTGGCAGAATTTTTTTTACCAGATGCCCTTCCTAATGCAACTCTAAAACCTGGACAGGTTAAAAAAACAATAAATATCAAATTTAACGCTGAATAGTCACTCACTCACTCACTCATCTTCAAATGTTTACTCCAATTAAGGGTCGTGCGGTGCTGGAGGGCAGCACGGTGGCTTAGTGGTTAGCACTGTTGCCTCACAGTGAGAAGGTCATGGGTTCAATTCCCACCTGTGGCCTTTCTGTGTGGAGTTTGCATGTTGTCCCCGTGTTTGCGTGGGTTCCCTCTGGGTGCTCCGGTTTCCTCCCACGTCCAAAGACATGCAGTCATAGAGCGTGAGGCGGGGTGCACCAGTCTGTCACAGGGCCACATATAGACAAACAAACACATTCACACCCACACGCACACCTACAGAGAATTTAAAGTTTCCAATCCACCTAACCCGCATGTCTTTGGATGTGGGAGCACCCGGAGGAAACCCCCACAAACACGAGGACAACATGCAAACTCCACACAGAAAGGCCACAGGTGGCTAACCACGAAGCTACTGTGCTGCCCAACACTGACAACATATGTAATATAATAATATGTACAGTTTTTCTGGGCACGATTTTAAAAACTCATCAAGCATAAATACCAAGCAAACAAAGAAAATCTTCTCCATAATATAAAGATATAATAATCAGCATTTGAAGGATTACATATTTAACATTTTAAATGTTTAACAAAATAAATGTCACAAGCATTTATCTTTAAGAATCATTATTTTGGAGTAAATATCTTTTTGGCTTTATAAGAACATGATCAATTCATTCTAATTTGTAAACCTACAGAGTAATCAGGGTTTTTTTTTTTTTTTTTTACTTATTTGGGGGAAAATGTATTGCTTCTGTATAAGTTTTTGCAAATTTAAGGAAGAAAAAACAAACAAACAAAATATATTTATGCAAAAACAGTAGGAGGATTCAGACTTCTGCACACCAATGTAACAAAAGAAATGGTTGAAGAGGTATCTTTAAATTCAGTTAACAACCACTAGGGTGCACCATAGCTCCTTGTAAGCAAGAGGCTCTGACTTACTTGTGGCCAGGAAAGGCTCATAGTTCACTCATGTATTAAATGCTAATCATATACAATGACATTTCTCAATCCAGTGAATGTATCTAAAACAAGATAACATGAATATAGATGATATCAATACTATTCAAAGGCCCATAAGACTCATCCAGTAGCTCCTCATTGCTGAGAGGAGGTTATCACGTGATTCATTTGGATATTTATTTCAGAAAAGCAGCTTAAAATGTGAAAAGAACACATGTCACTATGTGCAGGATAATGTGGTAAAACCTTGTGCAAAACTCTTTACTTTCTAAAAGTAACACTGAATATCTGTGCAGTAGGACGATTGCCACTTCAATAAATGACTACGGCAGGATACAGTAACTATGAAAGCAGTGTTATGGAAGCCAAGGTTTTATTTGTGCTGTTAGAACAAACATCGAGGCTGAATAACCTGGCTTATTAAATACAAAGTGTGTGTGTGTGTCACAAGGTAATGAAGATGGAATGAGATTTGAAACAAAAAGTCGACAGGTGCTGTAATGGAAGGGCAAAATGATCGAAACCTTCTATGTCTTAGTTAATGCAAGTCTGTGCTTGACTGGAAAAGTATGGTTTTATTTTGTGGACCAGAGTTTTTAAGGTTTTATCCCTGAGAATCCACTCATAAATTAAATCTAAAATCATGTTCTGCTGGCCTTTGTGACATCATGTCTTTGATTAGTGAAGAACAGCGGACTAATTAAAAACAATTAAATATCAGTCTGGCATAATTGGTCTTTTTGGGACAAAATCTCAAATAATAATGACTAACTGTGAAACAATGCATCGTGAATCAGCACAAACGTATCATGAATCCTGCACTGGTTTGTATTTTTTTTTTTAAATTAGTATCCTGATGCTTTGAAAGATAAAAAAAGACCTCTAGCAGAAGAATCATAAATGATTTACAAAGTATACAAATTCATAACACATAATATCAAAGATTACAATTTATACTTCAGAATAATTTGTTTCTTTGAAGTTAAAACACTCAACACAGGTTACAGTGCATTTGGAAAGTATTCACAGCACTTCAGTTTTTCTACATTTTGCTATGTTGCAGCCTTATTCCAAAATGGATTTTCACCTCAAAATCCTACTCACAATACCCCACAATGACAACATGAAAAAAGTTTTATTTTTTTTAATTTTTGCACATTTATTAAAAATGAAAAACTGAGCTATCACGTGTACATAAGTATTCACACCCTTTGCTCAATACTTTGTTGATGCACCTTTGGCAGCAATTTCAGCCTCAAGTCTTCTTGAATACAAGGTCTGTTAGAAAAGAAACGGACCTTTTTATTTTTTCAACAACCTGATGGATTTGAATCACGTATGCTTGCATGAGCAAACCTTGAACCTTCGTGCATATGCGTCAACTTTTTCACGCCTGTCGATTGCGTCATTTCCTGGTAAGCAGCCTTTGTGTGCAACGTGTGCAGCGCGCTCGGCAGATTTTCATTTCAAGGAAAAAGACGGAACGACTGGAGCAGCGCCGCATCAAATTCTGCCAGAAACTGGGCGACAGCCAGGTGGAAACCATTCGGATGATTCAGATGGCTTTCGGTGACTTTTCAGTCATGTGACTATCTGAGAAATTGTGGAAGAGGTGGGCATGTCACAACATGTCCTGTGAGACTTCAACACAAAGGCGCTTTTGCTGCGCTGTCGGCAGCTTCGTGCCGAAGCCATCGGCATGATTTTCACCGCCAAATCTTCTGTCACAGTGGAATGCGCACACTTCTGGACTCTTTTGGAAGTCAGGGCTGTTAAAACCTAAAGATCTTATTTCTTTACAGACATTAATAATCATGTTAAAAGCTCGACATAATTTGTTACCACAAATTTTGCAAAATCTTTTTATTATGAATGATGAAAATAGTAGACGAAATCTTGATTTTAAATTACCTTTTTTCTAGAACAACACTTAAACAAATGAGTGTCTCACATGCTGGAGTTAAGTTATGGAACTATTTGGGAAATGAATTAAAATCATGTTCGAATATTATTCAATTCAAATATAAATTTAAAAAATAAATGTTGAAGTCTTATTTGTAAAAACAATGTAAAAAAATCATACTGTATGTAGCCATCTATGTTAATTGTTTACTGTATTCTTTGTGTGAGAATGGGGTAGGGATTAAATAAGACTTGGTCTTCATCCTACTCCTGTTCTTACTGTGAATGTATTGTGTCTGTACTGTACATTCTCATGTAAAAGAATAAATAAATAAATTGAAAATTGAAATTGAAATGTACTGAAAAAGTGCTGATGTCCACCTCTTCTGCAATTTCTCGGATAGTCACACGACGGTCCCGCATCACCACAGCATTCATTTTGGAAATGATCTGGTCATTTCAGCATGTCGATGGCCGACCGGATGTGGCTCGCTCTCCACCGGTTGTACTGCTCCTTAGTCTGTGTGATGCCCAGAGGATCGTCACCGAAAGCCGTCTGAATCATCAGAATGGTTTCCACCTGGCTGTCGCCCAGTTTCTGGCAAAATTTGATGCGGTGCTGCTCCAGTCATTCTGTCTTTTTCCTTGGAATGAAAAAACGCCAAGCGCACAACAAACACCTCACACAAAGCCTGCTTACCAGAAAATGATGCAATCAACAGGCGTGAAAAAGTTCACGCATGCGCACGAAGGTTCAAGGTTTGCTCATGCAAGCACACGTGATTCAAATCCATCAGGTTTTTGAAAAAAATAAAAAGGTCCGATATTTTCTAACAGACCTCGTATGATGCCCAAAGCTTGGCGAACCTATCTTTGGATAGTTTTGCCCATTCCTCTTTGCAGCACCTCTCAAGTTCCATCAGATGGGACTGGGAGCGTCGGTGCACAGCCATTTTCAGATCTCTCCAGGGATAATCGGATTCAGGTCTGGGCTCTGGCTGGGTCACTCAAGGACATTCACAGAGTTGTCCTGAAACCACTCCTTTGATATCTTGGCTGTGGGCTTAGGGTCACTGTCCTGCTGAAAGTTACAGGTCTGATTGGTGGATTGCTACAGAGATGGCTGCAGAGATGGTTGTCCTTCTGGAAGGTTCTACTCTCTTCACAGAGGAATGCTGGAGCGCTGACAATGTGACCACCGGGTTCTTGGTCACCTTCATGACTAAGGCCCTTCTCCCTCCATTGCTCAGTTATGATGGGCGGCCAGCTCTACGAAGAGTCCTGGTGGATCCGAACTTCTTCCATTTAGAGATGACTGAGTCTACTGTGCTCAATAGGACCTTTAAAGCAGTAGAAATGTTTTCTGTAGCCTTCCCCAGATTTGTGCCTCAACACAATCCTGTCTCTGAGGTCTACAGACAATTCCTTTGACTTCATGCTTGGTTTGTGCTCTGACATGTCCAGTCAACTGAATTTATCCCAGGTGGACTCCAATTAAGCTGTAGAAACATCTCAAGGATGATCAGTGGAAACAGGATGCACTTGAGCTCAATTTTGAGTTTCATGGCAAAGGCTGTGAATACTTATGTACGTATAATTTCTTAGATTTTTTTTTTGCTTTTAATAAATTTGCAAAAATCTAAAAACAATAGCAACACTAACTTTTTTCACATTGTCATTATGGGGTATTGTGTGTAGAATTTTGAGGAAAAAAAATTATTTAATCCATTTTGGAAAAAGGCTGTAACATAACAAAATGTGGAAAAAGTGAAGTGCTGTGAATACTTTCTGAATGCACTATAGATTCTACATACTTAGTGGGAACAGTGATGTAATTTGTGCAGGCTTATTGGTGATGCGAAAAGTGCAGGATTATTCGTCTACCTTTTCTCAACAATTTGTGACATCCATCCATCTATCCATCTACTACCGCTTAGTCCATTTAAGGGTCGCGGAGGGCTGGAGCCCATCCCAGCAGCCATAGAGCGCGAGGCAGGGTACACCCAGCACAGGATGCCAGTCTGTCGCAGGGCCACAAACAAACAAACACAGACACACCCACACACACAGCTACGGACAATTTAAAGATTCCAATCCACCTAACCCGCATGTCTTTGGATGCGGGAGGAAACCGGCGCACCCGGAGGAAACCCACGCAAACACGGGGAGAACATGCAAACTCCACACAGAAAGGCCACGGGAATTGAACCCACGACCTTCTCCTGTGAGGCAACAGTGCTAACCACTAAGCCACCATGCTGCCCCAATTTCTGACATTTTTACATTTTTTTCCCTTCGTTTAGCTATCGCCATGTGCTGTGTGACAAGGCCCTTATGTAGAAACAAGCTAATTGAGATGGTTTCGGCATCCAAACTGATTACTTCATGGGTACCTTCCTTTGGATGTTTTCTATGCATGTCCAACTTTGAGAAGACCCTGTACAATCCCAGAATGTGCTGGAGGTATTATATCCCATCTGTGCCGGGATAGCATTGGAATACTCCAGAACTGGCCAGAAGATGCAGTTGGGGAGAAGGACGTTGCGGCTACCTTACTGAACCTACTGAATAAATAGAGCAACATAGATAGATGCTTAGATTGTGCCTTAGGTGTATTAATAACTAAACTTGTCAACTCCTCACCTTTCAGGTACTCTCACATAGCATCCATTGTCAGTTTACACTCTCCTTACCTTCTACGTGAAGTTGATGCTTTGTACAAAGACACAGAGGTGCAGAAAGCAAGGTGGTAGAGACTTTTTTAAAAAAGCATCAGGAAGAAAGTTAAGTCAAACTCCTGTGTCAGCAGCATTACCTTTCCTCTCTCCTCCAACCTCTCTCATCTATCACACAGGGTAACATCAAAGCCGAATCTCCGGGAGGCTTCTCAATAGTTCTGCACAGGAATGGAGCGTCTACATATCGCATGTCAAATCCCTCTTCGAATGCATGCATCCCTCTTGTGGCACTTTGGCCCTCTCCTGAGTGTTCACATCTGCGTGTATTTCCTGAGGATTTTAAGAAAACCGGCCGATCTGTAACCCCCTGACATGAGAGGAACACAAATACTCATTGAGATACTCTTCAGTGAATATGATCCGACAGCATTTGCGTACCATACATGGAAATAAAAGTTCAGGAAGAAGGTGGGGGAGACGAAGTGACTGATTAAAGAGAACACAGGGAGAAAATGATGATGTTTAAACCCACTTTGAAACCTCAAGCTGGTAAATAAAAGATGTGTTGGAGAAGACTTGAGAAATGACTGCTGCTCCTCCACCTGCGGCTCAGTGCTTAAATATTAATTTCCTTTCATAGCCGTGCACTTGAGTGCATGTATAACGTGTTTAAAAGATGCACTTTGAATGTGAAAGAAGAGTGTACAAAGACGCACTGCTCAAAAATGGCTGTTAGGAATTGAAACAAGGGTTTATTTTTTTCCTTAATGATACATTCAAACATGTAATCCTCTCATGGGTATCTGACAAAACAGAAAATAGACAAATGCCCTCCTTGCTTTTCATTCTTTCTCTCTTTACTCTCCTTCAACCCATGCAGTGCTCATAAAATAGTCCAGAGATTTGTGTCAGATGTGTGAAATAAAATTCTCATTTTGCAGAAAGCAAATGTCTTGTTTGATAGAATTAGTGGAGGAGACAAATTTCTATAAATGTATTTAAAAGATGAAAAGAGAGGTAATTTACTGAGGAATTTCAACATTTTAATATCTGCAAAAATGTTTTCAGCTCAACAAAATGTATGTGTAGTGACTGTGCATTCTATGTTTGAAACACATTCACATTTGATCAGTTCTGACACAAGTGAACCAGTTTCTCCTTGAGTTTTACCTTTCAGTCTATTCAATTTCAATTCCATCTTTGAAAATGAGTCTGACCTTTCGATGTTGTCCAAGGTCTGAAGGCCATGTGACAAACAGCAAGGTGATATGTGACTTCACATTAGTCTTTAATAGTCACCATAGGTGCATCTATAACCGAGTCATCAAAATAACCACTCCAAATTAGTTTGATCATTATCCAAAGTCAAAGGTCATATAAGCAACAGAAGGGCGATACATGGCTTCACATTAGTGCTTCATGTAACCACTTCTTTTGAAATATCCATTCCAAATGAGTTCCAGCTTTCAAGTTCAACTAGGATCAGAGGTCATGTGACCAGTAGCAAGGTGATATGTGATTTCATATTGCTATGGAATATCAAAATTGGTGTATCTATAACCAGTTCCCTGAAATAGCTGTTTTAAATTCCCATATAGACATGAAAGACATATATCCATTCTAGCATTTCAGGCTTTCACCACATTTAAAAAAAAGTTTGAATCTTAAACCATTTACCATGGCTGCCATTTCTTCTTGCAGTACTTAAAAGACATTTTGGCCTTGCGGATACCAAGGGATGAAGCGTTTCAGGTGTTATTTTGTGCTATTCTTACTGTAAACACATCTTAGGGCTCCTTCACACATAGTGGGAATTTGGTCAAAGTGCGCATGAAGCAGGAATCGTATGCAAAACATGTATATTCATAGCTGCCTCAAACGCCTCGTACACCTGTTGCTACAACTATTTGCGCACACCAGAAAGACAGAGTGTGCCCTGTGCAAACCCATCGAACCCTCTCGCGGTAGGTGTTGGCCAAATTCCAGCTGAAACACACGAACATCTAACACTGCTCGTGTGACATTTAGAAAATGTGTGGCCATTCACACTATCATCACGTAACTCTCACGGCAAGTCGTGATTCAGGAGCACGAAATGTACATTAATCTATTGGTTCGTGATACTGTGATGAAAAGTGCCTCATTTTCGTCACGGCAGCATGAATTTATTCTAATTCTTTCTGTGATGGCTGCATGAAATTAAAAGTGAAGCGGGGTTGGGTGGGTGTCTGGGTGGTTATGTTAGGGTGGGGGGAAGGAGTAGGATTAGGTTATGGTTAAGGTTAGGGTTGGGGGTAGGAGTAGGGTTAGTAATAGTGAGTTAAAAAAAAACCCCTGTCACGAAAATCTGACTAATTTCATGATGGGAGCACAAAAAAAAAAAAAAAAGTGAGAGTGAACTGCATCACAACAAGTCAGCAGACAATCACTGTCGAGCTGGCTGTGAAATTTGTCTAAGTGCCCCATGAGAGTGGCTTTGCAAAACAGCAACACACATGTGAGATGCCAGAGTGTTGGCTCCTCCCGCACACATGTAGCATTCATGTGAATTGCGCATGTGTTGCTCTCCCCCCATTCGTAAACATGTGGTGCCGGGGGGGGGGGGGGTGCACTTACATGAGCTGCTGATATATGGATGTACAGATGGTGTGTTGGTTTGTGCGCTGAACTGACAGGGGGTGCGTCCACCCACATCGTGCACATTGACAGGCTGCCCTAGGTGACAATGGACCGTAAGATCATAACATGCAGTGGGCGGTCTGACTGTCACATCACCCACGTGAGCTCTGTTCCACATGGACACGCGCGTGGGGCTGGCTGGACACACTGGACCAGTAGATCTGGACATGACAACAGCGCACTGCTTCATTAATGTCATTTCATGACTGTACGTCTGTGACCATGGGTCATCTACAGAGGAACACACAGTTCATATTTAATAAGAGGGTGTTTTTTTTATGGTGTGTGTTTTAATTTTTTTAAATACGTCAATCTCTTTGTTGATTTCAGACATTTTCCCACAGTGTTTACAGGCCAGCGACGGTAGCTCAGTGGTAAAGTTTCGGGCTGGTAATAAATATAGTACAGGTACAAATCCCGTGGGTGGGATGTATTTTTTTTTCCACAGCAGTGGCGTGATATGGTTCTACAGGTACCAGCTGGTTTTTATTTTTTATTTATACCATGGTCAGTGAGAATTCCATGTCTAACTGGCGTGCATTATTTTCATGTATACGCACACGTAGTTCGGCGAGTTAAGTCACTGTTATAATCACTCCACTCTGGTCGTCACCATAGCAATGCCCAAATCAGTTGGCGCAGATCAGCTGTGTTTTGAGAGGTGAATGACAGAAACGCGATAAAACATGGATTTCCAAGTGAATTTTAATATTTTTGGCCAAAATAAAACGTTTGAGGAATGGAAAGAGGAGGAGAGCAAACGAGAAGAACAGCAAAGCAACGGTGTAAAGATTTAACATCGGACGAACTGGACAAGGTTGAAGACGGGAAAGAAGAAGAGAACGGTTCTATCCTTGCGGGCTACCGGAGCGCTCCGCATCAAAACAGTGAGCGTAGTTTCTGGACCTGTTGCCAGAGTTGGCTGCAGCTCCACACAGCAGAAAGGGGGTGGTGTGAGTGGCCCGCTGCAGCGCAAGCCCGCAGACTCGGTAAGCGCATCGGAGGCAAAATATATTGAGACTGGTATAAAATAGTCCCAAATACTCACACATTTTTATCAAGTTCTGTTAACTTAAATATTTGTGTGTTAGCTCACTGTGTGGGACCATGGTATAAGCGGATTAAACAACTCGAAGCCGTGCATTATACGGTTTGAATGCACTTCGTGGAGTAACACCACTCCGTTTCGCGTCGTGGTGTTTTAGACTCCGCGTTGTGCATTCAAACCGTATAATGCACGGCTTCTCGTTTATCCTTACTTATTCCACAGCAGCGGTGCGATGTGGTTACACATGCTCCAGTTGCTTGCACTGTGTTATGCATGGCATGCACAACACCTTTGCAGCAGGATCGTACATGCCTGCCCATCGGCGTGATGTTTTTGTGGTTGTTAATTCGAACTGTTTCACTCTGTTTTGCTGTAATTCGACCAAATTCGCATGATGTGTGAAAGGGCCCTTAAGGTGTGCAGCAGCACAGGGTGGTTGTTGTTGCATTTTTCTTTTCTGAAGTCTTCACACATTCTCTATTGGGGACAGGTCAGGACTGAATTACCTTTACCAAGAGCACTGACACAACCCCTTACCATGACAGACCCTGGCTTTTGGACTTGTTGCTGATAATTGTCTGGATGGTCCTTTCTGTCTTTAAGTGGTATTTATGAATGTAAATTCATATCTCAGTGCTTGACAAAGGTTTCGCAAAGTAATCCCTTGCCCATGTGGTTATATCAGCTATTGATGTTTGACAATTCATGAAGCAGTGCTGTCTGAGGGATCAGACCATGGGTGTTCATCTTAGGTTTGATCTCTTGCACTTTCACATTGAAATTCCTCCAGATTACTTTAATTGTTTAATTATATTATGCACTGTTGTGGGAGACATGGGCACACCCCTTCTAATATTTCTTTGGGGTACATTGTTTTTAAATATTTCAATAATTTTCTCACACATTTGTTGACATAGAGGAGATCCAAAGCCCATCCTTGCACCTCTAATACTCTATTGTTTGTGGATGCTGGTTTTGTATCAAATCATAATTACAATCACTTGTTGACATCAGCTGTTTGAAATAACAAAATTGATCCTTTTCTTTCTTTTTCTTTGCCTCATTACATAGCCTAAATTGTCCCCATCCCAACTTTTTTGCAGGCTTGAAATGTGGGAATGGATGTATATTAACAAATGAAATTAAGCTGACCACATAAAACATGAAATGTGTTGTGTTCATACTGTGTGTTATGAAATAAAAGTCAAAGTTAATGTAAAAGTCATTACAGTTTTTTGTAATTTGCATTTTCCATACCATCCCAGCTTATTCTAATTTCTTTCTAAGTTTTGCGTAGGTCCCAAGGCCCATCGGGCTGGTACTTATCTCTGGATATTGTAGAATGAAATGAATGAGTGTCTACGACTCTCCCTGGATGGAATATTTGTTCATCACAGGTTATTTCCACAGCCAATACCTGGAACAATGCAGATGAAGTGTATTGTTGAAGACAGCTTGAAGCATACATCTTTAATTTTATACAGTCTATATACTCCAAATCAAACTCCTATTCTGGGCAGTACGGTTAGCACTGATATGTCACAGGGAGAAAGACCCAAGTTTAAATCTGATGTAGTCCTTTCTGTGTGGAGTATGAATTGTCTCTCCCTGTTTGCAAGGTGCTCTGGCTTCCTTCCACTTCTGAAGCGCTGCAGGTTATGTAAGCTGGAAACTCTGTATTGACCGTAGGTGTGAATGAATATGTGTGTTGTGTCTACAATAGACTGGTGGCCTGTCTGGGGTGTGCCCGCCTCTTGCCAAATGAATGATGGGATGGGCTCTCACATTCTTTTACTTTCAACTGGAATAAGCAGGTTCAGAAAATGAACAAATTAATAAACTCCAACTCCACAGAGGCACCTGCTCTGCACACACTATAAGCATTTGGGCAAAATTTTGACCTAGGCCTCTGACCTTGAATTGTAACAAATTTTAATTAATCACTTTTTAAATATGCAGATCCTTATCAGATTTGCTGTGGTGAAGGGAGAAGCTAAATAACTTACTCATAGATTATCAAGGCAGGAAGTCCCTCTGTCTCGTCATCACGCAGTGACAGGATCAAAATGGGACGCAGACAACTCTGCATAGAAAAGCTTTTTCAGGGTGAAAAACATTTTATTTTATTTTTTTACCCAAGGCCATTAAATATGGCCAGTGGGTATCACAAAGGCTTTGCGTCCGCTTGTCTGTCTGTCCATCTGTCCGTCTGTGGTCAACATAATTCTAGTCCTATTACTGCCACAGTCTTCAAATTCAAAGGGAACATTCTTGGGACACAGGACCTTGGACAAGTCCAAAGATGGCTAATCTTGACCAATTTTAAGAGGTTAAAAAGTCACATTCTGTTTCAATCTGTTCCATTTTGTTTTTGAGTGGCGGGCATGACAGCCAATCAGAGTAGAGCTGCACAGTCGATGTCAGTAGCTAGTCTCTCCAAAACTGCTTTGTTCTGCGTGTTAATATATGAGGTCTATTAGAAAAGTATCCGACCTATTATTTTTTTCAAAAACCATATGGATTTGATTCATATGTTTTTATGTCAGCCAAGCTTGAACCTTCGTGCGCATGCGTGAGTTTTTCCACGCCTGTCGGTTGCGTCATTCGCCTGTGAGCACGCCTTGGGGAGGAGTGGTCCACCCCTGTTTCATTGCGAGGAAATGGCGGAATGATTTGGGCTTTTTTTTCCATCAGAATTTTTTCAGAAACTGTTAGAGACAAGCTGCTGGAAACCATTCGAAAAATTTATCTGCCTTTCTGTGAAAATTTTACAGGCTTCACAGAGAATAAGGACTGTTACTACCGCTTTACGGACACCCCACAATGGCGCATGGCGCGCCGCGCTCTGAGCCGCCATCGAGAGGCAGAAAACACCACATCATTTCTAAACGGATGGCTGTGTGGAGCCGGGACCGTCGTGAGCAATTTCTCTGGTTATCACAAGAGCTGGACATCAGCCTTTTTCCGGCAGATTTCACTTTTAACAAGAGATTTTGTCATGGAAAGCCACGTGGAGGCTTCGCGCGTCAGGACCGATTCGCTGATCGAGCGAGACAAAGGAACACCTCCGTTTCGGAGTGCCAGGGGACAAGTTGGGACATGCCCAGCTCTCCACAATTTCTCTTATACTCACTGGGCTGGTAAGCATTGAAAGCCGAGATAAGCATGTCCCAACTTGTCCCCTGGCACTCCGAAACGGAGGTGTTCCTTTGTCTCGCTCGATCAGCGAATTGGTCCTGACGTGCGAAGCCTCCGCGCGGCTTTCCATGACAAAATCTCTTGTTAAAAGTGAAATCTGCCGGAAAATGGCTGATGTCCAGCTCTTGTGATAACCAGAGAAATTGCTCACGACGGTCCCAGCTCCACACAGCCATCCCTTTAGAAATGATGTGGTGTTTTCTGCCTCTCGATGGCGGCTCGGAGCGCGGCGCGCTGTGCGCCATTGTGGGGCGTCCTTAAAGCTGTAGTAACAGTCCTTATTCTCTGTGAAGCCCGTAAAATTTTCACCGAAAGCCAGATAAATTTTTCGAATGGTTTTCAGCTGCCTGTCTCTAACAGTTTCTGAAAAAATTCTGATGGAAAAAAAGCCCAAATCATTCCGCCATTTCCTCGCAATGAAACAACGATGAGAGGGGTGGACCACTCCTCCCACAAGGCGTGCTCACAGGCGAATGACGCAACCGACAGGCGTGGAAAAACTCATGCATACGCACGAAGGTTCAAGCTTGGCTGATGTAAAAACATGAATCAAATCCATATGGTTTTTGAAAAAAATAATAAGGTCAGATACTTTTCTAATAGACCTCGTACATGTCTCTCATACATTATGTAAAAGCTAGCAAGAAAGAAACACTTCTAAAACTGAAAACACTCTTTTTGGAACCTAATAACACTTCTCAACTTATTTACAAGACATTTTAGGATGATAGCATGGTGAGTCACAGACTGGTAGCTAGCTGCAATACTCCATTTCGTAAATATATCCTCTTTGATATATTATGTAAAGCTAGCCAGAAATAACACTTTTTAAAACTGAAAACGCTGTTTTTGTAACCTGCTAACACCTCGAGTCAAGACATTTTGTGGCATTAGTGTGCACACTAACGTCTGCTAACTCAAAGCTAACTTCCTATTTCGTGGACGGGTAATTTATTCATACCACCTGAGTAATCCGCCAAAACCGGACAGCGGAGTAGTGGCGCCACGACAAAGAGGCGCGGTCAGAGGAACTGTGAAATGCTGGTGAGTCACTATTAATAATTTCTTACGTGTCCAACCTCGTAGGTTGATCGTTAAAATTAAATGAGTTAGTTCTAAAAGCCATCATAATATTATAGGAAAATGTTTGATTTTTTTTTTCTACTAAGGTTTGAACTTTGAGTGTTTACACAGGAGAGAAAAGTGAGAAAATGTTAATGCCTGTTTAAGAAAAGTGTATAAAGTGTGTAGTGAGGGGTTTTACAGCCTTAAAACATCTATAATAATTGTAAAAAATAACGCTGACTACTTTGCAGATTTTGCCTATTGTGGGTTATTTTTAGAACGTAACTTCCTTTCGCGGCCTCGCAGTTTCGCAGATTTTTTTAGTGCAATTTTGCATGCTGCTTCTACTTGTTTTTTTTTTTAACAGCGCATTGTGTTTTGCGTCCTTATTAGGCGAGCGGTCGCGGCACAGGTCTGCATCACCGCGATTGCTCTCACTGCCTCCGATGCGCTTACTGAGTCTGCGGGTTCGTTAAGCGCCGCAGCAGACCACTCACACTGCCTCCTGTCTGCTGTGCCGAACTGCATCCAACTCCAGCACTGGGTCCAGAGGCTACTCTCGCTGTTTTGATGCGCAGTGCCTGCTGCATGGTCTCGGTAACTGCAGCCGCAGAGCTCCGTGGCCATGACTTGGATTCTTTGCGGGTCCTGCATCCGTACCCCCGGAGGCAGTGAGCAAAGGGAGAGCATGCGCATTGTGTTCTGCGTGCATTTATAGGTATATGATAAAATCGTTATCAAGTTGTTTTACCAATGAATATGGCTTTATACACCCTGAAGAAAAAAAACTTTTCTGAAGTTGATATAAAATTGATGTTGATATAAAATTGTTCCCGGTTTAAAACTGTTGGACAGATCGGACTTAAACACATTAGAGCAGCTGTTCGTAATAATGACCAGTAGAATTTTGATATTCATGACTTTTTGAAACCAAACTTTTATTACTTGCACCAAGGTCATAAAGTAATGTCTTCACTCAGTCACAGCCTAAACCACAATTGCGCAGTCACTTTCGCAGTTGTTTCCATTCTCAGCCCATGTCTGCTGATTAATCGTTGCATCTTGAAGCCGTCTCTCTTAAGCATGCTTGACCTTACTTTCACTTTATTTAACCTCTCTCAAGTCTTCATTTCATATTTCTTATTCACCCCCCATTTCTTCATTTCCTAGGCAGTGTGTGTTTCAGAGAGTCCTTCAGGGCGTTTTTCTTTTCTGTAGTACATATATTTCAGCTCCTTGATTTCAGAGTAATTACATGAGGGTAAATGATGACTCTCCCTGAATGCATTTCTCCCCTCTTTCTGTCAGCCCATCAGGAAGAGGACCTCGGGCACAGCAATCAGTCACTACTACTCTGTGGGAGGGAGTTAGAATATCCCAAAAGTTTATACATGAAGACAAAAATACTTTTTTCTTCTTAGTAATTACACAAGTATAACTCTGCCTGAATGCTTTCTCTTTCTTTCTGTCAAGCTGTCAGGAACAGGACCTGGGGCACGCAATCAGCTCCTAGTGCACGGCAGGAGGGAGCTGCAATCCTTCAAAGGATTACATGTTAAAGTGCTTTTATTTCCCCTCAGCATTTGACTTTTTTAAATCTTTATTATATGGGGCTTTGGCTGAACGTGCAGAGTATTTTTTAGCACCATACTGTGTCACGTTCACACAGTTGTAGATTGCCACTGGGGAGCTGCCAAAATTGTGCAGCCACTGTTGGTAACTGATCCACTCCTCCTGAATGACTTCAGTAACTTATTTATGCACACCAAACCTAAATTTACTAATTTGGTTTCAAACTTGAAACCCTGGGCCCAGGGCTCTTTTACAGCTTTTGCATCAACATTTATAATATCATTTATGTGTCTTTTATAATTACCGTATTTTCCAGATTATATGTCTCACCAGCGTATTTGTCACATATCCAAAAATGCGTCATGAAGAAGGGGGAAAACATATAAATTTAATGATCTCTTTGCAGAGATAAAACAGTCAGATTCTGTAGAGGCAATCAAGTCCAGACTAAAGACGCATCTATTGTCCCTCTTATATGGCTAGTGTACTGGTGTAGTATGGAACTATGCTTCCTCTCCGTTTAATTCATATTATTAGGAGTGGAACAGGTCTCTGCCTCACTACATCTAAATTCTGGGTCTGTTTGTGAAGCACAGACTCGCTGCCGGTGACCACTTTAGTAATCTCTTTGCTTCCCTGTTGATTTACTGCTGGTGATTTAATGCCTCAGGTACAGTGACTTCCAGCCGACTGATTGTGCTCTTTTTCTCTCTGTCCGAGGTGCTGAATGACAGATCCTGGCTCTGCACCCCACACCGCCAGACTGACCTAGGGATGCTACGCCTGTTGTACCACTGAGCAGAGGTCCTGCCCTGCAGACTACCAGTGCTGGACATGGACACCTATCTATGTATCAGAGACCCAAGATGGAGTCTACTTTATTTTCAATTTAGGACTCTGTTTTTGTTGCTCTTCTGTTTCTTCTGTTTGTAAATAATCTCTTGTACAATCTGTAAAAAAAAACCTTGCAACTGTTCAAATGGCCAAAGCACACAAGAGGGAATTTTTCCTTGGTCAGGTTAGACCTTACTCATGTGAAGTGCGCTGACCCCTTGAGGCAGCTTTGTTGTGATTTGATGCTGCACAAATAAAATAAATTGAAGAGAATTAAATTGAATTGCACTTTAAGCAGCTGTAGGTAGCTTCATCCATTAGGTCCCCTTAATGCATGATTACTGACAAAATAAATGACTCATAACTTTAATGTCCATGCCAAAGCAAATCATTAGGAGAACCACAGAGCAGTCCCTGTCACTGCTACTGTCATCTGTGTGCTTGCTCAAAGGGTGGGGTTGGGGGGTTGGTAAGGTGAGACCTTTCTGTAAGAAGCACCTTGTGGCAGCTTTGTTGTGATTTGGTGCTACACAAATAAACTGAACTGACAAGTCATACTTATTTTTGAAGTGTGGTGGTACTGCTTCATGCCACAAGAAGCAAAATAAATTTAACCAGTGAATTTTTTATAATGCAAACACCTCATACACAGAACCTATGAGGTGCTATTTAAAGTGTAGTAAAGTGTAGTTTTTGAGTATTTAAGAGTAAAATTAAACAACAGTTTGAAATTTTTCCTTTCCTGGTGTGCAGTTACTGAAGAGAGAAATATTCTGATTTTGAGCTGCGTGCCACTAAACACCTGGAACTTCCTGGCAAGATCTGACATCAGAGAAGAAGAATAAGGTGATCATAGGGCCGGAACCATTATCTTAATAGCACCATTAATTTATGGATAAATTTATGGATTTTTACAGGCTACTGACAACCCTTGTTTCCACCGAGTGGTTTGGGTTGGAGCTGCACCGTGTTTTCAGTGTCAGAGCGGTTATTCTTGGTGGCAGAATCCTTTTGATTGGCAGGTGGAACACTTATATTCACGAGCGCGCCACACACACACAGTGTTGCGTGGATTCTGCACTCCACACAGAGGCAAAACTGGCTATTTTCACATTATTATTGTTTTGTGGATCATGGGAATTTCGTTTTGTGCAGACTGAGACATTAGGAGCAGATGAGGGACTACGTGGCTTTTAACTTGCAGCGCAAAGCGGCTTGCAGTGGAACAAGAATATCAATTTACAGCAGAGACTCGAACCATCAGCTGCAGATGCAATGAATGGATTACACCTGCAGTTGACCGTGCCAGTCGTGGATCAGTACAGCAGAGACTCAAACCATCATGGACTTTTCTTCAGCCAGGACAACAAATTAAATTATTTTCAGATGTTTTCATCAAAATGAAGATGATCTCACTGAAATGGACAGGTAAGACTATATTATTTTCTCCTTGTGTGAATAGGATTTGCAAATCATTGTATTCTGTTTTTATTTACATTTTACACTTTACACAATGTCCTGACTTCATTAGAATTGGGCTTGTACTTGGCACTCCACTTGTTTGCACTTTTTGGGACAGCCAGAACCAGGACAACAGTTAGGCTAAAGAAAGGCTAACTGCAGTGTTTTAAAAATGTATAATAAAAAAATGGGTATTATATTTGCTGATTTTTTTTTTCTGAGAAAAAGGTACATTCAAATCTGTCACGAGGGACTGAAATTATCAGCTATTTTAAAAATAAATATTATTTCCTTCTGGAATACAGTTAATGTACTGTATGTTAGTAGCGTAACATGTTATTATTAAATATTAAAACCATTCACACAAGGAGAAAATAATATAGTCTTACCTGTCCATTTCAGTGAGATCATCTTCATTTTGATGAAAACATCTGAAAATAATTTAATTTGTTGCCCTGGCTGAAGAAAAGTCCATGATGGTTTGAGTCTCTGCTGTACTGATCCACGACCGGCAAAAATTTATTTTGCTTCTTGTGGCATGAAGCAGTACCACCACATTTCAAAAATAAGTATGACTTATTAGTTCAGTTTATTTGTGTAGTGCCAAATCACAACAAAACTGCCACAAGGTGCTTCATACGCGTAAGGTCTCACATTACCAACCCCCCAACCCTACCCTTTGAGCAAGCACACAGATGACAGTAACAGTGACAGGGACTGCTCTGTGGTTCTCCTAATGATTTGCTTTGGCATAGACATTAAAGTTATGAGCTTTTATTTGTCAGTAATCATGCATAAGGGGACCTAATGGATGAAGCTACCTACAGCTGCTTAAAGTGCAATTCAATTTAATTCTCTTCAATTTATTTTATTTGTGCAGCACCAAATCACAACAAAGCTGCCTCAAGGGGTCAGGCACTTCACATGAGTAAGGTCTAAGCTGACCAAGGAAAAATTCCCTCTGGTGGTAATGAGGGAGAAACCTCAAGCAGACCAGACTCAGAGGGGTGACCCACTGCTTTGGCCATTCAAACAGTTGCAAGCGTTTCTTTACAAACAGAAGAAACAGAAGAGCAACAAAACAGAGTCCTAAATTGAAAATAGAGTCCATCTTGGGTCTCTGTCCATGTCCAGCACCGGTAGTCTGCAGGGCAGGACCTCCGGTCATTGGTGCAACAGGCGTAGCATCCCCAGGTCAATCCGGCAGTATTGGGTGCAGAGCCACGGATCTGTCATTCATGGAATTGTCAGCACCTCGGACAGAGAGAAAAAGTGCAGAATCAGTCGGTTGGAAATAACTGCACCTGAGGCATTAATTCACCAGCAGTAAATCAACAGGGAAGCAAAAGATTACTAAGGTGGTCGCGGCAGCTTGTCCTAATAATAATAAAAAAACATTATCTGTGTCATGTGCATGTCACATTTTTACACCATAAGTGTCAGAAATATAACCCGATTATTCCAGAGGGGGAAAACAATCACTAAATACTTAACTGTGTTATTTCATCCCAGTCTCATGTTTTTTTTTTTTCATGCTCCTGTGATGAAATGAGTCAAATTCCGTGACAGGGTTTTTTTAAACTCACCATTCCTTACACTACTCTTACCCCTGACCCTAACCTTAACCATAACCTAATCCTTACTCTTTCCCCCACAGTAACCACAACACACACCCCCCCCCCCCCGCTTCACTTTTAATTTCGTGCAGCCATCAAGGAATGAATTAGAATGAATTTGTGCTGCTGTGACGAAAATGAGGCGCTTTTTGCCACAGTATCACGAACCAATTAATGAATATTTCGTGCTGCTACGATTTGCCGTGAGACCAGGTTGGTTATTTACATTATACTGATTGTATGACTCACGTCTTGAATCCAGTTTTTTGCTTTTTGTAAAACTGTCTATGTGCAGTCAATTACACAGGTTGTGTTAGCAACGTGCTCTTTTAAAGCTTTTGGCAATGTTGCTTTGATTGTTTCATGAGGCAGCCACACAATGAGATCCTTCATGTGTTCACACGTAATGTGTATCCACAGTTCCATTGTCTTGCTGACCTGACCTTGTGATATTTAAATCGGTGTGCCAAATCAGCCATGACAAAATTTTGTCTTAGTTTCATCAAAGTCATTAGAATTTGGGCCACAACCAGCATTGATGGTGAAGTGTTTGAAATTTTACGAGTGGAATCCCTGAATATAGACGGGAGTCTGCATCACGCTCTAAGATGCAGTCAGCTACAGGGTGTAGCGGTCCTGGTGGTGGTGGATGCATTTCACATGTGATGGTGGGCCTTTTTGAACAGGTGTGATCCTTCATCTCTGGGTCCCAACATGATGACATAGTTACTGCAAACAAGCTCCTCACCTTGACCCATCTCATCTTGTTCATCTGAGGGCAGAAATACAGCACATGATTATCAAGAAGTGATGCATTGGGGTTTTCATTACAACACTTTAATTAATCAATCATCAATCAATTTTATTTATATAGCGTCCCAAATCACAACACCCAAGTTGCCCCCAAGGCGCCTTTATATGTAAGGCAAGGCCATACAATAATTACGGTAAAAAACCCCAACGGTCAAAACAGCCCCCTGTGAGCAAGCACTTGGCGACAGTGGAAGGAAAAAACTTCCCTTTAACAGGAAGAACGAAACCTCCAGCAAACCAGGCTCCGGGAGGGTCAGTCTTCTCTGGGAATGGTTGGGGGCTGAGGGAGAGACCCAGGAAAAAGACATGCTGTGAGAGGGAGCAGAGATCAATCCACTAAATGATTATAATGCACGAGTGGTGCATACAGAGCAAAAGGAGAAAGAAACACTCAGTGCATCATGGGAACCCCCCAGCAGTCTTAAGTGTATAGCAGCATAACTAAGGGATGGTTCAGGGTCACCTGATCCAGCCCTAACTATAAGCTTTAGCAAAAGGAAAGTTTTAAGCCTAATCTTAAAAGTAGAGAGGGTTGTCTGTCTCCCTGATCTGAATTTGGAGCTGGTTCCACAGGAGAGGAGCCTGAAACTGAAGGCTCTGCTCCCATTCTACTCTTACAAACCTAGGAACTACAAGTAAGCCTGCAGTCTGAGAGCGAAGCGCTCTATTGGGGTGATATGGTACTATGAGGTCCCTAAGATAAGATGGGACCTGATTAGTCAAAACCTTATAAGTAAGAAGAAGAATTTTAAATTCTATTCTAGAATTAACAGGAAGCCAATGAAGAGAGGCCAATATGGGTGAGATATCCTCTCTCCTTCTAGTCCCCGTTAGTACTCTAGCTGCAGCATTTTGAATTAACTGAAGCCTTTTCAGGGAACTTTAGGACAACCTGATAATAATGAATTTAAATAGTACAGCCTAGAGGAAATAAATGCATGAATTAGTTTTTCAGCATCACTCTGAGACAAGACCTTTCTAATTTTAGAGATATTGCGTAAATGCAAAAAGCAGTCCTACATATTTGTTTAATATGCGCATTGAATGACATATCCTGATCAAAAATGACTCCAAGATTTCTCACAGTATTACTAGAGGTCAGGGTAATGCCATTCAGTGTAAGGATCTGGTTAGACACCACGTTTATAAGATTTGTGGGTCAAGTACAATAACTTCAGTTTTATCTGAGTTTAAAAGCAGGAAATTAGAGGTCATCCATGTCTTTATGTCTGTAAGACAATCCTGCAGTTTAGCTAATTGGTGTGTGTCCTCTGGCTTCATGGATAGATAAAGCTGGGTATCATCTGCGTAACAATGAAAATTTAAGCAATACCGTCTAATAATACTGCCTAAGGGAAGCATGTATAAAGTGAATAAAATTGGTGCTAGCACAGAACCTTGTGGAACTCCATAATTAACCTTAGTCTGTGAAGAAGATTCCCCATTTACATGAACAAATTGTAATCTATTAGATAAATATGATTCAAACCACCACAGCGCAGTGCCTTTAATACCTATGACGTGCTCTAATCTCTGTAATAAAATTTTATGGTCAACAGTATCAAAAGCAGCACTGAGGTCTAACAGAACAAGCACAGAGATGAGTCCACTGTCTGAGGCCATAAGAAGATCATTTGTAAGCTTCACTAATGCTGTTTCTGTACTATGATGAATTCTAAAAACCTGACTGAAACTCTCAAATAGACCATTCCTCTGCAGATGATCAGTTAGCTGTTTTACAACTACCCTTTCAAGAATCTTTGAGAGAAAAGGAAGGTTGGAGATTGGCCTATAATTAGCTAAGATAGCTGGGTCAAGTGATGGCTTTTTAAGTAATGGTTTAATTACTGCCACCTTAAAAGCCTGTGGTACATAGCCAACTAATAAAGATAGATTGATCATATTTAAGATCGAAGCATTAAATAATGGTAGGGCTTCCTTGAGCAGCCTGGTAGGAATGGGGTCTAATAGACATGTTGATGGTTTGGATGAAGTAACTAATGAAAATAACTCAGACAGAACAATCACCATTAAACATCCATCCATTTTCTTCCGCTTCATCCGAGGTTGGGTCGCGGGGCAGCAGCTCAAGCAATGCCGCCCAGACCTCCCGATCCACACACACCTCCCCCAGCTCCTCCGGGGGAACTCCGAGGCATTCCCAAACAAGCTGCGAGATTGTAGTCCCTCCACCATGTCCTGAGTCTCCCGGGGGCCTCCTCCCATCCCGATGGGATGTGCCCATCAGCACAGGAGTAAGGAGGGTGGCTCCAGACAGATCACTCAAGTCAAGTTCAATGGAACTAACTTCAAACTGGGCACCGGCTCTTGGAAGTGGGGACCCCTGATGAGAGTGCACTGTCCTCTCGGTGGTGTTTGACCAGCAAAGGGTCTGTGTCATCTGCAGCACTTAAATCAGGGAGGGGCCAAAAATCTGCCAGGTTATAAACCCACTCAGGAAGATTTTCTTGATTAAATAAATTATCTAAGGAGTTCAGCTCAGAAAAGTGTCTAAGAACCAATGATTGGTTTCCAGTAAACCCCACACCTCCCTCATGAAGTCCTCTTTCTTCCTTTGCTTTGAACAGCAGTGTACACGTGTGGAAGAGTCTTAATTGTTCACAGAAGGACAAAAGCGTGGGGAAGTCAGGAGACTAATCTGTGGAGTCCAATTTTGGGCCAGTCTTTCTGTTATGGTTTAGTCTACTAGAGGACGGAAGGACCCCCAAAATGCAGAGTAGCCAGACACAGGAAGGCTGAGTGAAAAAACAAAGTTACAATACAAAGTTGGAGCAGGAAACATGTGCAAACACCGGGAGATAAACATTAATGACCGGCCAGGGAAAACAAACGGGTGTGACATAAACAGACACTAATAAATTACACTGATGAAATACAGGTCATCTCAATTATGAATGTAGTAACAAACACTGAACACAAGAGGGCGACAAACCATTATCTATATAGTGGACTAAACGTAAAACAGTGACATAACATTACCAGGGAAACCACAGACACGGGTGCAACCTGAAACACCGTACAAAACTGAATGGCAATAAGCCCAGAATGGCCGTAACAAAACTGAACATCAAAGGAGCTGACAACCTGTGAAGAACGGAGCCTTAGAAAGAGAAAGAATAAACCACCACCACGCGCAACCCCAAGGCGGACACCTGGTGAAGCGTGTGGCAGAGAATCAAAGGACTGAGCAGGGACAAAGGACAGTTGGCAAGGACAGAGAGATCCAGGATGGTACATGATCGCGCCCGCTCAGCCCTGACACAAGCAGGTGACAACATGAGGGAAAGCAGCGCTTCACACACACACATTAGGATGAGAAGGAAACGCCGATCCATGAACACCTGCTGGACACATCACACGTGCACGCCAACAGACAGAAACAGATGACATGCAGGGAAATACACATGCAGGATTTCTGTGTGTTTCGCTTCAAATCACAGAAGCTTCCTCAGCTAAAATTCTTGCTCTGGTAGTCTGACTTCTGTCTTGACTCTTGTAGAGAAGAGGCAGAAGTCAGACTACCAGAGCAAGAATTTTAGCTGAGGAAGCTTCTGTGTTTTGAAGCGAAACGTCCTCACGTCAAGCAACCCAGTCCAGTCGAAGATTCAAGCTTCTCTACCACATGCAGGATGTGGAAAAACCCCCGGAAGAGACTGAAGGACGGAGAGGACATATGCGTATGGTGTGGGAAGAGCGCCAGAGGAAACACACATTCCCACATATACGACTCACACCTATCCATCCATCCACACGTCCA